>NC_092339.1:95635000-96352500 GCF_046630445.1 Rutidosis leptorrhynchoides
ATGTGTGCGAGGTGGTGTATGAAATACTATTATAGTTTACTACAAAATACTATTAAATATGATACAATTTTACACAAGTTATTTATTTATTTATTGAATGGATATACCTAAACCTTGCTACAACACTTATAGGCAGTGTACCTAATCGTAGAGTATTGTAGTTTTTAGTAAGTCCGGTTCGTTCCACAGAGATACAGATGATTTAACACTATATTTTTTGACAACTATATTTGTATAATATATATATATATATATATATATATATATATATATATATATATATATATATATATATATATATATATATATATATATATATATATATATATATATATATATATATATATATATATATATATAAGTATTATTATTGTTATAAAAGGGGGGTTTTACCGTTTAATGACCGGTTTGTCAATTTTAAGTCTTATATCACAGTTAAAACCTAATGCAAAATATTAAATATAAATATAACTTATTTTAAAGCGTAAAAATAAATGACGATAAATAAAAATGCGATAATTAAAAATACAAGTAAAGCATAAAAATAAATGACGATAAATAAAAATGCGATAATTAAAATTGTGATAATTTAAAGTACGATAAATAAAATGACGTTAAATAAAAGTACGATGAGATATAAAATAAAGGAATTATGCTTATCTAAACTTCTGTAATCATGATGTTTGACGTGTTGATTTTAATTTATTACCATGGGTTAATTGTCCTTTGTCCTGGATTATTTGATATGTCCATCTGGTTTTGTCCATAATAGTCCATCGGTCATACTTATAAAGTGCGAGGGTCTTCGCCAAATTAACCTTATACCTGAAGTCAAATATTTCAACTAATTAGGGGTTTAAACCTTAATAAGGTTTTAATGCATTGTTAATGATTACACCAGGTTATCGACTGCGTGTAATCCAAGGTTTTAATACTTTATTAACAATTACACCAATTACCCTTGAATGTAATCCACCCCTGTTTTAATGAGTCTATGTACGAGACATTAATTTAAAAATGTTGAACATAACTTACAATGAGTATTTATCGCGTAGTGTTACACTGACAGAGTTTCGACTTACAAAACTTAAAACATTCGCTATAATAACCTTATTATTATTAACTTAATATTAAAATTATAATTATAAAATATAAATATAAATATATTCTGAGAGAGAGTTAGAAGTATTTGATGAAGTGTGGTGTACCCAAACTCGTCCGAAAATTGCTCAATTTATAGAGTTGGCCAAACTTTTCACTCCATGCGATCGCATGGATTTTGTTCCTCCTGGCCATGCGATCGCATGGCCGCCTTCCACTGGTCACATATTGTTTTAAACGTGGGCTGCTCGGTTTTATATACTATATAATATAATATATATAATTTTATATAGTTATATATATTATATTATATTCATGTGCATAGTAGACTTGTAATTTTAGGTCCGTTGAGTCGCGCGTTGATAGTTGGTTCATGTCTCGGTTCCGAATTTTCGAACGTCTTTTCGTACGCTTTGAAATCTTGTACTTTGCGTTTCGCGGCTTGTACTCTTGTAATTTTTAGACGTTTCTCATCAATAAATTGAACCACTTGGATTGTATCTTGTACGTTTGAGCTTTTTGGTCATTTGCTTCTTCAAATTGTCGAATCTGTCTTTTTTCACCTTTTATTATTTAAACGATAATCACTTGAAAATAGAACAATTGCAGCTAAAAGCTTATCTTTCTGGACGGATAATGCTATGAAATAAATGTTCGTTTTTAGCATTATCAAATATTCTCACACTTGAGCGTTGCTTGTCCTCAAGCAATATAGAACTTGAATATAACTTTACTAGAATCACTTCTTTATTCTTCACACTATGTACATCAGTGATTTTTATACGGCGGTATGAACAATGATAGTAACGATGTGGTTTACAGTCCCACATGACTATAAAAATTTAGATCTTTTAGGAAATTGGATCTTTATGAAAACGTTTGATCTTTTGAAAACTCATTCTAGCTTTTACCCTAGATAAGTTTTCTTATTTAACCCACCATCGGTGTTGCAAAAAAATTTTTGTGGATCAATATTTTGGCTAAAACTTATAGGTTCGAGTAATCCACTGCTATCCCTGTATCGGAAAGCACACATCCAGTTTACTTGTTCCGTATATTACCTTTCGGTAAACTACCGTCCGGTTGTAAAGGAAAGCGATGAACAAGAAACTGTTAAGGCAATGTCTAATGACATGCAGTTAATCATGGGCCACAATGTCTCAGATACAATTACTATCCTTTGTAGGATAAATAGTAAAGATCACCCTATAAATTTTTCAGTCTGGCACAAGGTCCTGTCTTCGACCATGCCATGCAACCACCGTTCTTACGGTTGACACCCGATTTGGTTCTGGTGACCTAATGAATTCCGGTGAATTCTCGGGATTTTACGTTTAATGGTAATGAACACATTCAAAATAGGGTTTTCAGAAAACAAATCGGTTTATAATTTTGATCAAAATATTTTCTCGTTCAAACTCGAGTTTAGATATCATTGAATTCCATGAGTTTGTAATTCTCAATCTTTTAAGGTCAATCTTAAGGATTGAGTAATATCAGGCTTAAAAGCTGATTTTTAATCTTTTAAGGAGATTATCCTTTTCTGGGGGTCTGATTCATTAGTCTTATCAAGCTAATTTGCACGGCGCCCTCCCCATTTTACGAGACGGATCCTCTCACGAATAGGATAAGTCTGACCACTTGGCGACCCTGTTTGATGCTGAGGTCCATAGATTTTCTGCTGATTTTAGAGATGACTTTTCTAGATTTTTCATCAACCTACAGCTGGTCTGGACGATAACTTCCTGACCTAAATCAAGAAGCGCGTGTTTTTTTCGAAAGACTTTACTTCCTTTTAATGATGGAATTGATTCATTGTGTAGATCCATCTTTCTTTCAAATATATTACAGTAAATCGGGTAAAAATGATTAGTATCGTCTAAAACAAAAGTACTTTCAATTATTTGTACAAAAATATGTGATATGTGTTTTAAATAACTTGGTAAATTCTTCCCACACTTAGCTTTTATTTATTTCTTTCTTTGTCTTTTTAATCTCCTTTATTCCATTTTAAATGAATTCAAGCGTTTTGGGTTGTTTCTCAAAGAATGTCCTTTCCGAGGTAATAATAATTTCGGTATTAACACCTAGTTTTATCGTTCATAAATATGTATAAACATGATTTTGAATTCATTTAGTTGAAAATTTTTCAAATTTTCACAAAATTAGGTAATTGAACCAAGTGTATAAATTAATGTTTAAACCGAAAGAATTTAATCCCTTCCCACACTTAAGATCTTGCAATGCCCTCATTTGCAAGAAATCAGTAAAAATTTAAATTCATGAGGGCTATTAGAGTAGAAAAATGATTAAAATTTTACCAAAGTTTCCAACATATTGTTGTTTGTTTGAATGATAAATGGTGCACATCATTTGTTCATTCTTGCAGTTGTTATTTCACATATATTTTGCATCTTATCGTTAAAATTAGTTGCTTTTGCTGAACTTAATGTCAGTCTTTGAAAGTTCGTTGTTTTACCCTGTTGTGTACAATTGACAATACATACAATACAAATATAGACATGCATGGTAATTTGAAATGGGACTTAATATCCCACTTTCAAATTATAAATATGAAATATTAGTACATAATAATAAAAATGTTAAAAATTACATAAAAGTATCAAAATATTAAATTTTTAAACATAAATAGATAAAAATGATAAAAAGATAAGAAATCACCAATGGAACTGTATCAATCTGGATATGGATTCCAGTTCATGTCATCGTTCGGGTTCCATGGCTGATGATAGGTGTTCTGATAGGCTTGGTTGGGGTCGTATAGGTTAAAGGGCGGTTGCATGTCGGGCTGATGTGGTGGATAATAAGCAGGTTAAGTCGGAATGTAGTTTTGTGGTACCTGATATGATAGATGGCTCATGATCTGGTGCTGATGAACTTGCCATCTATCGTGTTGGCGTTGCCTGGATTGCTCATATTCATCTGCGGCTCTCCACTGCTCATACTGACGATGTCGAGTGTAGTGACCCGAAATTTTTCATGTTTATATATATTAAATGAAATTGTTATTTACATGATTAAGTGTTTCCAACATGTTAAGCAATCAAACTTGTTAAGACTTGATTAATTGAAATAGGTTTCATATAGACAATTGACCACCCAAGTTGACCGGTGATTCACGAACGTTAAAACTTGTAAAAACTATATGATGACATATATATGATTATATATATAGTTAACATGATATTATGATAAGTAAGTATATCATTAGGTATTTTATCAATGGGTTATATACATAAAATTGAGTTTATCGAATAAGAAACTCGAAACGATATATATAACGATTATCGTTATAACAACGTCTTACTAAATACATATGAATCATATTAAGATATTGATACACTATGTTTAATCATGTTAAATGATAAGTAAACATGTCATTAAGTGTATTAACAATGAACTACATATGTAAAAAGAAGACTACTAACTTAATGATTTCGAAACGAGACATATATGTAACGATTATCGTTGTAACAACATTTAACTGTATATATATCATACTAAGATATATTAATATATCATAATATCATGATAATGTAATAATTTAACATCTCTTTAGATATTATAAACAATGGGTTAACAACATTTAACAAGATCGTTAACCTAAAGGTTTCAAAACAACATTTACATGTAACGACTAACGATGACTTAACGACTCAGTTAAAATGTATATACATGTAGTGTTTTAATATGTATTCATACACTTTTGAAAGACTTCAAGGTACTTATCAAAACACTTATACTTAACAAAAATGCTTACAATTACATCCTCGTTCAGTTTCATCAACAATTCTACTCGTATGCACCCGTATTCGTACTCGTACAATACACAGCTTTTAGATGTATGTACTATTGATATATACACTCCAATTATCAGCTCTTAGCAGCCCATGTGAGTCACCTAACACATGTGGAAACCATAATTTGGCAACTAGCATGAAATATCTCATAAAATTACAAAAATATTAGTAATCATTCATGATTTATTTACAAGTAAACAAAATTACACATCCTTTATATCTAATCCATATACCAATGACCAAAAACACCTACAAAAACTTTCATTCTTCAATTTTATTCATCTAATTGATCTCTCTCAAGTTCTATCTTCAAGTTCTAAGTGTTCTTCATAAATTCTATAAGTTCTAGTTTCATAAAATCAAGAATACTTCCAAGTTTGCTAGCTTACTTCCAATCTTGTAAAGTGATCATCCAACCTCAAGAAATTTTTCTTATTTACAGTAAGATATCTTTCTAATACAAGGTAATACTCATATTCAAACTTTAATTCAATTTCTATAACTATAACAATCTTATTTCGAGTGGAAATCTTACTTGAACTTGTTTTCGTGTCATGATTCTGCTTCAAGAACTTTCAAGCCATCCAAGGATCCTTTGAAGCTAGATCTATTTTTCTCATTGCTAGTAGGTTTATCCACAAAACCTGAGGTAGTAATGATGTTCATAACATCATTCGATTCATATATATAAAACTACCTTATTTGAAGGTTTAAACTTGAAATCACTAGAACATAGTTTAGTTAATTCTAAACTTGTTCGCAAACAAAAGTTAATCCTTCTAACTTGACTTTTAAAATCAACTAAACACATGTTCTATATCTATACGATATGCTAACTTAATGATTTAAAACCTGCAAACACGAAAAAACACCGTAAAACCGGATATACGCCGTCGTAGTAACACCGCGGGCTGTTTTGGGTTTGATAACTAAAAACTATGATAAACTTTAATTTAAAAGTTATTCTTCTGGGAAAATGATTTTATTTATGAACATGAAACTATATCCAAAAATCATGATTAAACTCAAAGTGAAAGTATGTTTTTCAAAATGGTCATCAAGACGTCGTTCTTTCGACTGAAATGACTACCTCTTACAAAAACGACTTGTAACTTATATTCTTGACTATAAAACTATACTTTTTATGTTTAGATTCATAAAATAGAGTTCAATATGAAACCATAGCAATTTGATTCACTCAAAACGGATTTAAAACGAAGAAGTTATGGGTAAAACAAGATTGGATATTTTTTGATTGTTGTAGCTACGGGAAATATTGTAACAAATCTATATTAATCATATCCTAGCTAACTTATATTTTATTATACATGTATTCTAATATATTATGTAATCTTGGGATACCATAGACACGTATGCAAATGTTTTGACATATCATATCGACCCATCTATATATATTATTTGGAACAACCATAGACACTCTATATGCAGTAATGTTGGAGTTAGCTATACAGGGTTGAGGTTGATTCCAAAAATATATATACTTTGAGTTGTGATCTAGCCTGAGACGTGTATACACTAGGTCGTGGATTGGGTCAAGATAATATATATCAATTTATTTTCTGTACATCTAACTATGGACAACTAGTTGTAGGTTACTAACGAGGACAGCTGACTTAATAAACTTAAAACATTAAAACGTATTTAAAATGTTGTAAATATATTTTGAAAATACTTTGATATATATGTACATATTTGTTATAGGTTCGTGAATCGACCAGTGGCCAAGTCTTACTTCCCGACGAAGTAAAAATCTGTGAAAGTGAGTTATAGTCCCACTTTTAAAATCTAATATTTTGGGATGAGAATACATGCAGTTTTATAAATGTTTTACGAAATAGACACAAGTAATTGAAACTACATTATATGGGTGAATGATCGAAGCCGAATATGCCCCTTTTGCTTGGTAACCTAAGAATTAGTAAACCGATCTACTAATTGACGCGAATCCTAAAGATAGATCTATTAGGCCTAACGAACCCCATCCAAAGTACCGGATGCTTTAGTACTTCGAATTCGTTTTTATCATGTCCGAAGGATTTCCCGGAATGATAGGGGATATTCTTATATGCATCTTGTTAATGTCGGTTACCAGGTGTTCACCATATGAATGAATTTTATCTCTATGTATGGGATGTATATTGAAATATGAAATCTTGTGGTCTATTATTATGATTTGATAATATATAGGTTAAACCTATAACTCACCAATATTTTTGTTGATGTTTTAAGCATGTTTATTCTCAGGTGATTATTAAGAGCTTCCGCTGTTGCATACTAAAATAAGGACAAGATTGGAGTCCATGCTTGTATGATATTATGTAAAACCTGCATTCAAGAAACTTATTTTTGATGTAATATATTCTTATTGTAAACCATTATGTAATGGTCGTGTGTAAACGGTATATTTTAGATTATCATTATTTGATAATCTACGTAATGCTTTTTAAACCTTTATCGATAAAATAAAGGTTATGGTGTTTTAAAAATGAATGCAGTCTTTGAAAAACGTCTCATATAGAGGTCAAAACCTCGCGACGAAATCAATTAATATGGAACATTTATAATCAATATGAACGGGACATTTCATCGAGCTTCGTTATTCATTTCTACCTCATCTATACGCTAACTATCCCTAATGACATCCCTAATGTCATCTGCTGCCTCCATCTCCTCGTCCGAACCCCTTTCTACCTGTGGTCGGGTACCCTGATATGGTACTGCTCTATTATGTCTCCTTAACAGTACATGTGCCCCATGATAAACCGATAGACCTATAGGTTCGGTTTGTTCCTGAACCACGACCATTGGACCCCCTTGATATTTATCTACACCTAAATACTCTCCAATGAGAGTAACAAAAATTCCACCTCCTATTATTCCCCCCTCCTGTATACCTTTCACCAATTTGGACAAATAATAACCAACACAGTAGGGGATGTTAACCAAGCCTCTGGGGTCTCGAATGCACTTAAGGTAAAATAGATCATGTAAAGAAATCTTTTCCTTATTTTTACCCCATTGTGTAATCGCGTTCGCTAAAAACCTATGAATTACGCGAAGCTCTGCCTTGTCAATATCTAAATAGGAGTGTTTTCCACCCCGCCTAAATACCTCAAATTTTGACATTCGCCTCCAAATGGCATTAGCGTCAAAATCTCTATCTACCCTATCACCTTCATAAATCAAAGCTGTGCAATCAGGTGATAATAAATCAGCGGGGGTGTAAATTGTAAGGCCCTAGCCATGTCCATCATGGACATCTTGTACATCCTACCTCCAAGCAAAAATCTAAGAAAAGTCCTATCTTCTAACATAAATACATCCTTATTAAATGCTATAGTACTCATTAATTCAACACACCATTCCTTATATACAGGCCTACGTGTAGTGACCCGAACTTTTCCATGTTTATATTTATTAAAAGAAATTGTTATTTACATGATTAAGTGTTTCCAACATGTTAAGCAATCAAAATTGTTAAGACTTGATTAATTTAAATAGGTTTCATATATACAATTGACCACCCAAGTTGACCGGTGATTCACGAACGTTAAAACTTGTAAAATATATATGATGACATATCTATGATTATATATATAGTTAACATGATATTATGATAAGTAAGTATCTCATTAGGTATTTTAACAATGAGTTATATACATAAAATTGAGTTTATTGAATTAAGAAACTCGAAACGATATATATAACGATTATCATTATAACAACGTCTTACTAAATACATATGAATCATATTAAGATATTGATACACTATGTTTAATCATGATAAATGATAAGTAAACATGTCATTAAGTGTATTAACAATGAACTACATATATAAAAACAAGACTACTAACTTAATGATTTCGAAACGAGACATATGTGTAACGATTATCGTTTTAACAACATTTAACTGTATATATATCATACTAAGATATATTAATATATCAGAATATCATGATAATGTAATAATTTAATATCTCTTTACATATAATAAACAATGGATTAACACACTTTAACAAGATCGTTAACCTAAAGGTTTCAAAACAACATTTACATGTAACGACTAACGATGACTTAACGACTCAGTTAAAATGTATATACATGTAGTGTTTTAATATGTATTCATACACTTTTGAAAGACTTCAAGACACTTATCAAAATACTTCTACTTAACAAAAATGCTTACAATTACATCCTCGTTCAGTTTCATCAACAATTCTACTCGTATGCACTCGTATTCGTACTCGTACAATACACAGCTTTTAGATGTATGTACTATTGGTATATACACTCCAATAATCAGCTCTTAGCAGTCCATGTGAGTCACCTAACACATGTGGGAACCATCATTTGGCAACTAGCATAAAATATCTCATAAAATTACAAAAATATTAGTAATCATTCATGACTTATTTACATGTAAACAAAATTACACATCCTTTATATCTAATCCATATACCAACGACCAAAAACTCCTACAAACACTTTCATTCTTCAATTTTCTTCATCAAATTGATCTCTCTCAAGTTTTATCTTCAAGTTCTAAGTGTTCTTCATAAATTCTATAAGTTCTAGTTTCATAAAATCAAGAATACTTCCAAGTTTGCTAGCATACTTCCAATCTTGTAAAGTGATCATCCAACCTCAAGAAGTTTTTATTATTTATAGTAAGATATCTTTCTAATACAAGGTAATACTCATATTCAAACTTTGATTCAATTTCTATAACTATAACAATCTTATTTCGAGTGGAAATCTTACTTGAACTTGTTTTCGTGTCATGATTCTGCTTCAAGAACTTTCA
The DNA here is from genome assembly GCF_046630445.1 of Rutidosis leptorrhynchoides. Taxonomy (NCBI): domain Eukaryota; kingdom Viridiplantae; phylum Streptophyta; class Magnoliopsida; order Asterales; family Asteraceae; genus Rutidosis; species Rutidosis leptorrhynchoides. The sequence goes on from NC_092339.1 coordinate 95,644,748, forward strand.
AGCCATCCAAGGATCCTTTGAAGCTAGATCTATTTTTCTCATTTTTAGTAGGTTTATCCACAAAACCTGAGGTAGTAATGATGTTCATAACATCATTTGATTCATATATATAAAACTACCTTATTCGAAGGTTTAAACTTCAAATCACTAGAACATAGTTTAGTTAATTCTAAACTTGTTCGCAAAAAAAAGTTAATCCTTCTAACTTGACTTTTAAAATCAACTAGACACATATTCTATATCTATATGATATGCTAACTTAATGATTTAAAACCTGAAAACACGAAAAACACCGTAAAACTGGATATACGCCGTCGTAGTAACACCGCGGGCTGTTTTGGGTTAGTTAATTAAAAACTATGATAAACTTTGATTTAAAAGTTGTTCTTCTGGGAAAATGATTTTTCTTATGAACATTAAACTATATCCAAAAATCATGATTAAACTCAAAGTGGAAGTATGTTTTCCAAAATGGTCATCTAGACGTCGTTCTTTCGACTGAAATGACTATCTTTACAAAAATGACTTGTAACCTACATTTCCAACTATAAACTTATACTTTTTCTGTATAGATTCATAAACTTTAATTCAATATGAAACCATAGCAATTGGATTCACTCAAAACGGATTTAAAACGAAGAAGTTATGGGTAAAACAAGATTGGATATTTTTACTTATTGTAGCTACGTGAAAATTGGTAACAAATCTATATTAATCATATCCTAGCTAACTTATATTGTATAATACATATATTCTAATATATTATGTAATCTTGGGATACCATAGACACGTATGCAAATGTTTTGACATATCATATCGATCCATCTATATATATTATTTGGAACAACCATAGACACTCTATATGCAGTAATGTTGGAGTTAGCTATACAGGGTTGAGGTTGATTCCAAAAATATATATACTTTGAGTTGTGATCTAGCCTGAGACGTGTATACACTGGGTCGTGGATTGATTCAAAATAATATATATCGATTTATTTCTGTACATCTAACTGTGGATAACTAGTTGTAGGTTACTAACGAGGACAGCTGACTTAATAAACTTAAAACATCAAAATGTATTAAAAGTGTTGTAAATATATTTTAAACATACTTTGATATATATGTAGATATTTGTTATAGGTTCGTGAATCGACCAGTGGCCAAGTCTTTCTTCCTGACGAAGTAAAAATCTGTGAAAGTGAGTTATAGTCCCACTTTTAAAATCTAATATTTTGGGATGAGAATACATGCAGTTTTATAAATGTTTTACGAAATAGACACAAGTATTTGAAACTACATTATATGGGTGAATGATCGAAGCCGAATATGCTCCTTTTGCTTGGTAACCTAAGAATTAGTAAACCGATCTACTAATTGACGCGAATCCTAAAGATAGATCTATTGGGCCTAACGAACCCCATCCAAAGTACCGGATGCTTTAGTACTTCGAATTCGTTTTTATCATGTTCGAAGGATATTCTCGGAATGATAGGGGATATTCTTATATGCATCTTGTTAATGTCGGTTACCAGGTGTTCACCATATGAATGAATTTTATCTCTATGTATGGGATGTATATTGAAATATGAAATCTTGTGGTCTATTATTATGATTTGATAATATATAGGTTAAACCTATAACTCACCAACATTTTTGTTGACGTTTTAAGCATGTTTATTCTCAGGTGATTATTAAGAGCTTCCGCTGTTGCATACTAAAATAAGGACAAGATTTGGAGTCCATGCTTGTATGATATTATGTAAAACTGCATTCAAGAAACTTATTTTTGATGTAATATATTCATATTGTAAACCATTATGTAATGGTCGTGTTTAAACGGTATATTTTAGATTATCATTATTTGATAATCTACGTAATGTTTTTTAAACCTTTATCGATAAAATAAAGGTTATGGTTATTTTAAAAATGAATGCAGTCTTTGAAAAATGTCTCATATAGAGGTCAAAACCTCGCGACGAAATCAATTAAAATTGAACGTTTATAATCAATATGACCGGGACATTTCAGTTGGTATCCGAGCGTTGGTCTTAGAGTACCAGAAATTTGCATTAGTGTGTCTTATCGAGTTTGTTAGGATACATTAGTGAGTCTGGACTTCGACCGTGTTTTCTTTAAAAATGATTGCTTAACACTTTTGTTGGAAACTATATATATTAACCTCTTAATGTGTTTGATATTGTGTGATAGATGTCTACCACTAGTACAAATCCCATCGATTCACCTAATAATAATGAAGAGTCGAATATATTTTGAGAAGATTCACAAATTCCCGAAGAGGAACCGGAAGAAGAGGAACCGGAAGAGGAGGAACCGGAAGAAGAAGAGGTTCTGGAGGAAGAAATATTGATACCTATAGTACATCGATTAAATAAAAGAAAAACCTCAACCAACGGACCAAAGTTAATAATGGTCAATGGTGTTTCCGTCGAGGAAGCAAAATATTGAGAAGATTATCAATTTTCCGATGAATCGGATCCCGATAAAGATTTCGATGATGTTATAGAAATTACCTCAACCCAATTTAATAAAGTGAAAGAAAATAATAAGGGAAAAGGTATAAAAATAGAGAAACCTGATTCCAACCCCGATGAACTTTATATGTATCGGCAACATCCGTATTTCCAAAAATGTAACAATGACCCGGGAACCTCTAAACCACCAGGTTTTTCTAAACCATTGTGGAAAACGACGGCTCGTATTAGAGGAACACCATATATTCCTAGAAAATTAGGAAAACAAACCAAGTCCGAAGAAGAAGAAACCAGTGATTCAGATTAGAGGGTTGTAATCATGTTGTGTATTATATGTATTGTAGTGTGCTTGTACTTTTATGTTCTATGTAAAAATTGCTTGTATTGTTTGTTAATTATCTTTTACGAATCTAATCCTTGTCTATTTTACAGTATAAAAACAAAATGGTCGTTAAGGGTAGGCAACCGAATATTTTAGAAGACCTACCAGAGGATATGATTGAGGAAATCTTGTCTAGAGTCGGTCAGAATTCATCAGCATATTTAGTTATGGCAAAATTAACTTGTCAAACATTTGAAAGACTTTCCAGAAATGTCTTAGTTTATAAAAGGCTTTCCTTTGATAGGTGGGGTATATCACATTGGGGAGACCGTAAGTTACGTCGTGTTTTCTTTAAAGCGTTAAATGCGGGGAATCCAAATGCAATTTTACGCTACGGGTTAAGAACCTATTTTGACTCAACATATCCCAACATAGGATTTCGTGAATTAGAAAGCGCTTCTAACATGCAATATAAAGAAGCATGTTATGCTTACGGGTTAGTGATGTTCGCTTCTTACCAAAGTGAGAAAAAGAACATCGGATTGCAGCTTTTAAATAAAACCTTCCCACAAGTGACAGATTCAGTAGTTGGGGTGAGAAACAAGGTTTTTAGATTATTACGGGGCTGTTGGACATTACGAAACCCTCGTCCTTTTGACGACATTACAACATGCTGCCTAGCCAATGGTCATAACGGTTATTTTCCACAAGATCAAGGATGGAAAGTCGTCTTAGTAAAACCTGAATGCATGACTTGTTTCTGGACTTATGAATTACGTGTCTTTATTTCTTTTGCTGAACGACTTGCGTATTAACTAAAATTGCCTTTATAGCTGCTGAGTAACGAAGTTTTTATGTGCTATATTTCATCCTATATGTATAATAGCGGTATTGTAAGTTTGTAAATTTTGTATAAAGTTTGAACGCGAAATATTATTATAATAAGTTTTTCATATAGAATCGTAGTAGTTGAATTGTATAATAGCTGCTAAGTATGAACTTAACGGGTAGGTACTACCCGAATTAAAACTATAAAATGCTAATATGTAGAAAAAGCTTTTATAAATAAGTTCATATTATGCTACGAAATACTAATGACTACTCTTAAATTCTATATGATTAACTCAATTCTTTTGGCTATTTTTGAAGGAAATGGCACCGGCGACTCGTCAGAACTTGAACATGAGTGAGGAAGACTTTCGTGTTTTCCTTGCTGCGAACATAGCCGCAGTGCAGGCTGCAATACAAAATAACAATAACTCTGGATCTAGCAGTGGAACTAATTCCGCAAGAAATCGTGTAGGATGCTCCTACAAAGAATTCACTGCCTGCAAACCTTTGGAATTTGATGGAACCGAATGACCAATTGGATTGAAACGGTGGACCGAGAAGGTCGAATCGGTGTTTGCCATAAGTAAGTGTACTGAAGAGGACAAAGTTAAGTACGCTACGCATACATTCACAGGTATGGCGTTAACGTGGTGGAATACCTATCTCGAGCAGGTAGGACAAGATGCTGCTTACGCACTACCATGGTCAGCATTCAAGCAATTGATGAACAAGCAGTATCGTCCCAGGAACAAGGTCAATAGGCTCAAGCTAGAGCTTAGAGGATTACGAACGCAAGGTTTCGATATTACCACGTACGAACGACGATTCACATAATTGTGCCTATTGTGTCCCAGAACGTTTGAAGACGAAGAAAAGAAGATCGACGCATTTGTAAAAGGGTTACCGGAAAGAATTCAAGAAGATGTGAGTTCACACGAGCCCGCCTCCATACAAAAGGCGAGTCGAATGGCTCACAAATTAGTGAACCAGATCGAAGGAAGGATTAAAGAGCAGGCGACCGAAGAGGCTAACATGAAACAAGTCAAGAGAAAGTGGGAAGAAACTAATGACAAGAGTCACCAATACAACAGCAACAACAATCACAACCAAAATCGCAACAACTATCCCAATAACCGCAACATCAATCGCAACAACAACTTCAACAAATGTCCCAACAACAACTACAATAACCGGCCCAACAATAATAACAACAATAACAACAACAACAACAACAACAACAACAACAACAACAACAACAACAACAACAACAACAACAACAACAACAACAACAACAACAACAACAACAACAACAACAACAACAACAACAACAACAACAACAACAACAACAACAACAACAGCAACAATAACAATCTCAATAACAACAATGGCAACAAAAATCAAAAACAGCCATGCCAAAGATGTGAAGAGCATCACCTGGGGTTCTGCACGACATTTTGCAACAGGTGTAAAAGAAATGGTCATACCGCGAAGAAGTGCGAAATCTACGGACCAATGCATAACAGAACTAAAGGAACAAATAATGTCGGAACAAATAATACCGCCATAGTTTATTTTGGATGTGGAAAACCGGGCCTCTTTAGTAGAAATTGCCCGAATCAGGGGAATACTAATGGGCAGGGCCGCGGAAGAGTTTTCAAATTAATACGGCAGAAGCGCAGGAAGACCCGGAGCTTGTTACGGGTACGTTTCTCATTGACAATAAATATGCTTATGTTTTATTTGATTCGGGTGCGGATAGAAGCTATATGAGTAGAGATTTTTGTGCTAAACTAAGTTGTTCACCGACGCCCTTGGATAATAAATTTTTACTCGAATTAGCAAACGGTAAATTAATTACAGCAGATAATATATGTTGGAATCGAGAAATTAAACTGGTTAGCGAAACATTTAAGATTGACTTGATACCGGTAGAGTTAGGGAGTTTTGATGTGATAATCGGTATGGACTGGTTGAAAGAAGTAAAAGCAGAGATCGTTTGTTACAAAAATGCAATTCGCATTATACGAGAAAAAGGAAAACCCTTAATGGTGTACGGAGAAAAGAGCAACGCGAAGTTAAATCTTATTAGTAACCTGAAGGCACAAAAACTAATAAGAAAAGGTTGCTATGCTGTGCTAGCACACGTCGAGAAAGTCAATTTCGAAGAAAAGAACATCAATGATGTTCCAGTCGCAAAAGAATTTCCCGATGTATTTTCAAAAGAATTACCAGGACTACCTCCACGCTGATTCGTTAAATTTCAAATAGACCTTGTACCGGGAGCTGCACCAATAGCTCGTGCTCCATACAGACTCGCACCTAGCGAAATGAAGGAACTTCAGAGCCAATTACGAGAACTTTTAGAGCGTGGTTTCATTCGACCAAGCACATCACCGTGGGGAGCTCCTGTTTTGTTTGTCAAGAAGAAGGATGGTACATTTAGGTTGTGTATCGACTACCGAGAGTTGAACAAACTTACCATCAAGAACCACTACCCACTACCGAGAATCGACGACTTATTTGATCAACTACAAGGCTCGTCGGTTTATTCAAAGATTGATTTACGTTCTGGGTATCATCAAATGCGGGTGAAGGAGGATGATATTCCAAAGACTGCTTTTAGGACGCGTTACGGTCATTACGAGTTTACGGTTATGCCGTTTGGATTGACGAACGCACCAGCTGTGTTCATGGACCTCATGAACCGAGTGTGTGGGCCATATCTTGACAAGTTTGTCATTGTTTTCATCAATGACACACTTATTTACTCGAAGAATGATCAAGAGCATGAAGAACATTTAAGAAAAGTGCTAGAGTTGCTGAGAAAAGAAAAACTGTACGGTAAGTTTTCAAAGTGTGCATTTTGGTTGGAAGAAGTTCAATTCCTCAGTCACATAGTGAACAAAGAAGGTATTCAGGTGGATCTAGCAAAGATTGAAACCATTGAAAAATGGGAAACCCCAAAAACTCCGAAGCATATACGCCAATTTTTAGGACTAGCTGGTTACTACAGAAGTTTCATCCAAGATTTTTCCAGAATAGCAAAACCCTTGACTGCATTAACGTATAAAGGGAGAAATTTGAATGGAAGGATGAATAAGAGAAAGCGTTTCAATTGTTAAAGAAAAAGTTAACTACGGCACCTATATTGTCATTACCTGAAGGGAATGATGATTTTTTGATATATTGTGACGCTTCAAAGCAAGGTCTCGGTTGTGTATTAATGCAACGAACGAAGGTAATTGCTTATGCGTCTAGACAATTGAAGATTCACGAGCAGAATTATACGACGCATGATTTGGAATTAGGCGCGGTTGTTTTTGCATTAAAGACTTGGAGGCACTACTTATATGGGGTCAAAAGTATTATATATACCGACCACAAAAGTCTTCAACATAAATTTAATCAGAAACAACTGAACATGAGGCAGCGCAGGTGGATTGAATTGTTGAATGATTACGACTTTGAAATTCGTTACCACCTGGGAAAGGCGAATGTGGTAGCCGACGCTTTGAGTAGAAAGGACAGAGAACCCATTCGAGTAAAATCTATGAATATAATGATTCACAATAACCTTACTACTCAAATAAAGGAGGCGCAACAAGGAGTTTTAAAAGAGGGAAATTTAAAGGATGAAATACCCAAAGGATCGGAGAAGCATCTTAATATTCGGGAAGACGGAACCCGGTATAGGGCTGAAAGAATTTGGGTACCAAAATTTGGAGATATGAGAGAAATGGTACTTAGAGAAGCTCATAAAATCAGATACTCAATACATCTTGGAACGGGGAAGATATACAAAGATCTCAAGAGACATTTTTGGTGGCCAGGTATGAAAGCCGATGTTGCTAAATACGGAGGAGAATGTTTGATGTGTTCTAAGGTCAAAGCTGAGCATCAGAAACTATCAGGTCTGCTTCAACAACCCGAAATCCCAGAATGGAAATGGGAAAACATTACCATGGATTTCATCACTAAATTGCCAAGGACTGCAAGTGGTTTTGATACTATCTGGGTAATAGTTGATCGTCTCACCAAATCAACACACTTCCTGCCAATAAGAGAAGATGACAAGATGGAGAAGTTAGCACGACTGTATTTGAAGGAAGTCGTCTCCAGACATGGAATACCAATCTCTATTATCTCTGATAGGGATGACAGATTTATTTCAAGATTCTGGCAGACATTACAGCAAGCATTAGGAACTCGTCTAGACAAGAGTACTGCCTATCATCCACAAACTGATGGGCAGAGCAAAAAGGCGATACAAACGCTTGAAGACATGCTACGAGCATGTGTTATTGATTTCGGAAACAGTTGGGATCGACATCTACTGTTAGCAGAATTTTCCTACAACAACAGCTACCATTCAAGCATTGAGATGGCGCCGTTTGAAGCACTTTATGGTAGAAAGTGCAGGTCTCCGATTTTTTGGAGTGAAGTGGGGGATAGATAGATTACGGGTCCGGAGATAATACAAGAAACTACCCAGAAGATCATCCAAATTCAACAACGGTTGAAAACCGCCCAAAGTCGACAAAAGAGCTATGCCGACATTAAAAGAAAAGATATAGAATTTGAAATTTGAGAGATGGTCATGCTTAAGGTTGCACCTTGGAAAGGTGTTGTTCGATTTGGTAAACGAGGGAAATTAAATCCAAGGTATATAGGAGCATTCAAGATTATTGATCGTGTCGGACCAGTAGCTTACCGACTTGAAATACCATAACAACTCGCGGCTGTACATAACACTTTCCATGTCTCAAATTTGAAGAAATGTTTTGCTAAAGAAGATCTCACTATTCCGTTAGATGAAATCCAAATCAACAAAAAACTTCAATTCGTCGAAGAACCCGTCAAAATAATGGATCGTGAGGTTAAAAGACTTAAGCAAAACAAGATACCAATTGTTAAAGTTCGATGGAATGCTTGTAGAGGACCCGATTTCACCTGGGAATGAGAAGATCAGATAAAGAAGAAATACCCACACTTATTTCCAGAAGATACGTCAACACCTCCAACTGCTTAAAATTTCGGGACGAAATTTATTTAACGGGTAGGTACTGTAGTGACCCGAACTTTTCCATGTTTATATATATTAAATGAAATTGTTATTTACATGATTAAGTGTTTCCAACATGTTAAGCAATCAAACTTGTTAAGACTTGATTAATTTAAATAGGTTTCATATAGACAATTGACCAACCAAGTTGACCGGTGATTCACGAACGTTAAAACTTGTAAAAACTATATGATGACATATATATGATTATATATATAGTTAACATGATATTATGATAAGTAAGTATCTCATTAGGTATTTTAACAAACATAAAATAGAGTTTATTGAATTAAGAAACTCGAAACGATATATATAACGATTATCGTTATAACAACGTCTTACTAAATACATATGAATCATATTAAGATATTGATACACTATGTTTAATCATGATAAATGATAAGTAAACATGTCATTAATTGTATTAACAATGAACTACATATGTAAAAACAAGACTACTAACTTAATGATTTCGAAACGAGACATATGTGTAACGATTATCGTTGTAACAACATTTAACTGTATATATTTCATACTAAGATATATTAATATATCATAATATCATGATAATGTAATAATTTAACATCTCTTTAGATATAATAAACAATGGATTAATAACATTTAACAAGATCGTTAACCTAAAGGTTTCAAAACATTATTTACATGTAACGACTAACGATGACTTAACGACTCAGTTAAAATGTATATACATGTAGTGTTTTAATATGTATTCATACACTTTTGAAGACTTTAAGACACTTATCAAAATAATTCTACTTAACAAAAATGCTTACAATTACATCCTCGTTCAGTTTCATCAACAATTCTACTCGTATGCACCCGTATTCGTACTCGTACAATACACAGCTTTTAGATGTATGTACTATTGGTATATACACTCCAATAATTAGCTCTTAGCAGCCCATAACTAGCATGAAATATCTCATAAAATTACAAAAATATTAGTAATCATTCATGACTTATTTACATGTAAACAAAATTACACATCCTTTATATCTAATCCATATACCAACGACCAAAAACACCTACAAACACTTTCATTCTTCAATTTTCTTCATCAAATTGATCTCTCTCAAGTTCTATCTTCTAGTTCTAAGTGTTCTTCATAAATTCTATAAGTTCTAGTTTCATAAAATCAAGAATACTTCCAAGTTTGCTAGCTTACTTCCAATCTTGTAAAGTGATCATCCAACCTCAAGAAATTTTTCTTATTTATAGTAAGATATCTTTCTAATACAAGGTAATACTCATATTCAAACTTTGATTCAATTTCTATAACTATAACAATCTTATTTCGAGTGGAAATCTTACTTGAACTTGTTTTCGTGTCATGATTCTGCTTCAAGAACTTTCAAGCCATCCAAGGATCCTTTGAAGCTAGATCTATTTTTCTCATTTCTAGTAGGTTTATCCACAAAACCTGAGGTATTAATGATGTTCATAACATCATTCGATTCATATATATAAAACTACCTTATTCGAAGGTTTAAACTTGAAATCACTAGAACATAGTTTAGTTAATTCTAAACTTGTTCGCAAATAAACGTTAATCCTTCTAACTTGACATTTAAAATCAACTAGACACATGTTATATATCTATATGATATGCTAACTTAATGATTTAAAACCTGCAAACACGAAAAACACCGTAAAACTGGATATACGCCGTCGTAGTAACACCGCGGGCTGTTTTGGGTTAGTTAATTAAAAACTATGATAAACTTTGATTTAAAAGTTGTTCTTCTGGGAAAATGATTTTTCTTATGAACATTAAACTATATCCAAAAATCATGATTAAACTCAAAGTGGAAGTATGTTTTCCAAAATGGTCATCTAGACGTCGTTCTTTCGACTGAAATGACTATCTTTACAAAAACGACTTGTAACCTATATTTACGACTATAAACTTATAATTTTTCTGTATAGATTCATAAACTTAAGTTCAATAAGAAACCATATCAATTGGATTCACTCAAAACGGATTTAAAACGAAGAAGTTATGGGTAAAACAAGATTGGATATTTTTACTTGTTGTAGCTACGTGAAAATTGGTAACAAATCTATATTAATCATATCCTAGCTAACTTATATTGTATAATACATATATTCTAATATATTATGTAATCTTGGGATACCATAGACACGTATGCAAATGTTTTGACATATCATATCGACCCATCTATATATATTATTTGGAACAACCATAGACACTCTATATGCAGTAATGTTGGAGTTAGCTATACAGGGTTGAGGTTGATTCCAAAATATATATACTTTGAGTTGTGATCTACCCTGAGATGTGTATACACTGGGTCCTGGATTGGGTCAAGATAATATATCAATTTATTTCTGTACATCTAACTATGGACAACTAGTTGTAGGTTACTAACGAGGACAGCTGACTTAATAAACTTAAAACATTAAAACGTATTAGAAATGTTGTAAATATATTTTGAATATACTTTGATATATATGTACATATTTGTTATAGGTTCGTGAATCTACCAGTGGCCAAGTCTTACTTCCCAACGAAGTAAAAATCTGTGAAAGTGAGTTATAGTCCCACTTTTAAAATCTAATATTTTTGGGATGAGAATACATGCAGCTTTATAAATGTTTTACAAAATAGACACAAGTACATGAAACTACTTTCTATGGTTGAATGATCGAAGCCGAATATGCCCCTTTTACTTGGTAACCTAAGAATTAGTAAACCAGTCTACTAATTGACGCGAATCCTAAAGATAGATCTATTGGGCCCAACAAACCCCATCCGTTGTAGCGGATGCTTTAGTACTTCAAGTTTTTATATCATGTCCGATGGATGTCCAGGAATGATGGGGATATTCTTATATGCATCTTGTTAATGTCGGTTATCAGGTGTTCACCGTATGAATGATTTTTATCTCTATGTATGGGATGTATTGAAATATGAAATATTGTGGTCTATTATTATGATTTGATAATATATAGGTTAAACCTATAACTCACAAACATTTTTGTTGACGTTTTAAGCATGTTTATTCTCAGGTGATTATTAAGAGCTTCCGCTGTTGCATACTAAAATAAGGACAAGATTTGGAGTCCATGCTTGTATGATATTTTGTAAAACTGCATTCAAGAAACTTATTTTTGATGTAATATATTCATATTGTAAACCATTATGTAATGGTCGTGTGTAAACGGTATATTTTAGATTATCATTATTTGATAATCTACGTAATGCTTTTTAAACCTTTATCGATAAAATAAAGGTTATGGTTGTTTTAAAAATGAATGCAGTCTTTGAAAAACGTCTCATATAGAGGTCAAAACCTCGTGACGAAATCAATTAATATGGAACGTTTATAATCAATATGAACGGGACATTTCACTACGGATGGTAAACAAACGTTCTCAGTCAGAAAAAACAGAGTTCCCATACCTTTGGATTAGTAACTGCCTAACTGAGTTGGCTAGGTTGACTTCTTCCAAAGGTCTCCAATCTATCACCCTTGGTACTTCCACATTTTTGGTGTAAACCTTATATTTGTTACGTTGGTACTTCGGGTAATCTGTCCAGTTTCGCTCAAATCTGAGATTGGGATGTAATTCCATGCAATAACTGGTTTATGAGCTTTTAGCACAGAAATGAGTTGAGATTTCTCATTTTTCGTAAGAGAAGATGAGATTATTACAGGTAATTCAGATTCACCATGTAAATAAGCGTATTCCAAATGGCTTGGAAGTGGCTTTAACTCTAATATCGGTGGTTCTTCTATCGATGATTTGTATCGATATCTGTCTTCCTCTTTCAGCATTTGAAGTTCTTCTGTTGTTGGTTCGTATTCATTAGTCATGAGTGTGGCTAACATTTCAGCTTCATCAATTGGTTCAGTTCCTTCTCCTAAAGAACATTCTCCTGTTCCTTGTAATTCTGGAAATTCTTGTAACAATTCTGCATGTGAATCTATAGTTTGAACATAATAACATGTATCATCTGCAGATTGCGGTTGTTGCATGGCTCTATCAACAGAAAAGGTAACACTCTCGTCCTCTATACTTAGGGTCAGTTTCTTACCAAACACGTCTATTATTGCTTTAGCCGTGTTTAATAATGGTCTTCCTAATATAAGAGGAACTCGAGAATCTTCTTCCATGTCCAGAATTACAAAGTCTACTGGAAATACTAAAGTACCAACTTTAACTAGCATGTTCTCCATTATCCCTCTAGGATATTTTATTGATCGATCAGCTAGTTGTATGCTTATTCGTGTTGGTTTTAATTCTCCAAGGTCTAGTTTAGCATATAATGAATACGACATTAAATTTATACTAGCACCTAAGTCTGCCAATGCTTCTATTGAACTAAGACTACCCAGAAAACATGGAATTGTGAAACTTCCTGGATCTGATAATTTTTCTGGTATCTTATTCAACAACACTGCAGAACAATTAGCATTCATTGTAACAGCCGAAAGTTCTTCCATTTTCTTTCTATTTGTGATTAGATCTTTCAGGAATTTATCATATCTTGGCATTCCTGAAATCACATCAATGAAAGGAAGATTGACATTTATTTGTTTAAACATATCTAAGAATTTAGATTGCTCGGCTTCAAGTGTTTCTTTTCTCATTTTACTCGGGTATGGAAGTGGTGGTTGGTATGGTTTAACATAAGGCTTTGCCTTAACTGTGTTATCTTCATTAACCTTTTCAACTATCGGTTATGTTTCCTTCTCTTGCTCAGGCTGTGGTGCCTGTGTAGTAAGAATAGAGTCATCAGAAATTACAGGTATTTCAGGTGGTTTAAGTGTAATACCACTTCTTGTGGTAATGGCTTTAGCTGTTTCATTTCGGGGGTTAGCATTTGTATCGCTGGTAGACTCCCTGGTTTTCTTTCTCCAATTAACCTTGCTAAGTTACTTACTTCTTGTTCCCGATTTTGGATGGAAGCTTGTTGATTTCTAAATGCTTGAGCATTTTGTTCATTCGTTTGTTTCTGAGATGTAAATAACTGGTTTTGAGATTCTATTAGCTTTGCCATCATTTCGTCCAAGTTTGTCTTTTTCTCATCGGTTTGTGGTGGTTTATTGAAATAACCAGGTCTTTACTGATTGTAAGTATTGTTGGATACTTGTTGATTGCTAGGACCTTGTTGGTTGTTGTTTTGGGCATTTTGATTGTACGGAATGTTTTGATTTCGATTGTAGTTTGGTCTTGGTAGTTGATAATTATTTTTGATAATTATTCCCCGGCCTTTGGTTCATGTATGAAACATTCTCTCTTTGTTCTATTGTTTGTTCAACATTGAGACAATCTTTTGTCAAATGTGGTCCTCCACACTGCTCACAACTAATGCGTATTGCGTGAATATCTTTAGTAATCTTTTCCATTCGTCTCTCGAACGCATCTAACTTTGCGGAAATGGAATCAAAGTCATGGCTAGAATCGGCTCTAGCCGCTTTAGATGAACAAAAAATATCTTTTTCTTGATGCCACTCATGTGAGTGGGATACTGTATTATCAATAATTTTGTGAGCTTCGGTTGCAATTTTCTTCATAATAAAACCACCGGCTATTGTGTCGATGTCTTTTCGTGTAGCGACGTCGACTCCTTTGTAAAATATTTGAACTATTTGATAAGTATCTAGACCGTGTTGAGGACATCCTCTCAAAAATTTTCCGAATCTTGTCCATGCCTCATATAGCGTTTCATTTGGCTTTTGTGCGAATGTGGCAATTTCTCCTTGAAGTCTCACGGCTTTAGATGCCGGAAAGAATCTTTTGAGAAATTTCTCAACTAAAACATCCCATGAATCAATCGCTCCTTCGGGTAACGATTCTAACCAATATTTGGCTTCCCCCTTTAAAGTCCAGGGGAACAACATGAGATAAATAGTTTCATCCTAAACTTCTCGGATCTTAAATAGATTACAAATCCTACTAAAAGTTTGAAGATATTCGTTTGGATCTTCTTTTGTTGTACCACCATATTGGCATTGATTAGTGATCATGTGTAGGATTTGTCCTTTGATTTCAAAATCTGGCGCATTAACATCTGACTGATTAATGGCATGACCTTGGCCCGTACTTGTGGCTCTCATTCGGTCCTCCATACTTTGAGGTTCCGTTTCTTCCATATCTGAATTTATTGAATCTGAATCACTAGAAGATTCTGATTTAACGGTTTCTTCCTCGATAATCTCCGTTGAATAATTTGTGGTTCAGGAGGAATAACTAGTGGTTCAGGATCCTTGAATTATCCTTGAATATCCTCCGGGTCCTTAATTGTGAAGTCGGTTTCAAAAATTGGAGTATCGGAAATTTGAGTTGGAGTACTTGTTCGACTAGATGATGATTCTAAAGAAAAATCAATGGCGACAACATTGGATAGATGTCTTGATCGAGTTACATGTGGTGAACGTATGAAAGGTGGTGAACATTTTGCTCGGTGCATTCACTGAATATCCTATTAGTTATAAAAAGAGAAATAAAAATTATATAAGCTATCAAATTAATAGACTTTTTAGATTTTGCCCACGTTTTGAATAGCCAATAGATGCAGCAGGTAGCCAGGACCCTTTAAATCGGAAGCCCGCAACTCGCCACTAACAAATCCAACTATTACTACGAACCAGAAAATTTTGGATGTCTATTGATTTAATCGCTTAAAATAATTTTTCGTCGAAATTTAAAGAAAATAAAGAAAATTCTAAGTCCTAAAAACTAGAGCGTAGAACTGAAAAAGAAAAAGCGCGTCAAGAAATAAGAGGTCGAAAAACAAACCTCGAAAAACAAAAAGCCGAAAAATAAAAATAAGAAAGTAAAGCGTCGAAACTTAAAAGTCTAAAAACTAAAAATTAAAACTTGCGTCTAAAGGTATTAAAGCTTAAAAGGAATTCTAAACGGAAAACGACAATTACTTAAAAAGGCACTAAAATCTAAAAACTGCGTCGCAAAATTCTAAAGCGCCTAAATCTTAATCTAAAGAAAAAATACTTAAGGGATTTTACGGCAAAGCCTAAAAAATCTAGAAATATAACATAACTACGGCGAAACTAATCTTAAAACTAATTACGAACGATAAATATACAAATTACGAATTAAACGATTAAAAAGATACAAAAAGTAAAAATGAAAGTAAAGTTATAAAAATACAATTTTTTAAAAAATATTATTTTTATATTATTTATTAAAAAGGTACTAATTTATAAATTAATAAAACTAATTAAAACTTAAAATATAGAATTAATTAAAACTAAAACTAATTATTATTAAATTAAACCCTAATCTTAATTAATTAATAATAATAATAATTAAACCCCAATTCTGTCGTACTAGGATCAGAGCTGTCACCTCAGCTCATGCGATCGCATGAGTTGAGGGTTATACATCCATGCGGTCGCATGGCCTGCAAATCCAGAAATGGTTTTGGGCTGCTACAGTACTCGGCCCAATTTTTATTTTTAATCTTATTTTGATTTTGATTTTATGATTTTAATTTATAGAAAATATTATATAATTTAAATAAACTAAAAAAATTACTTATTAGTTTTTATAACTTTTAATAAAAAAAATAAACTTTTTAATTTAAACACTTAAATATATATATATATATATATATATATATATATATATATATATATATATATATATATATATATATATATATATATATATATATATATATATATATATACATACATACATATATATATATACATATATATATATATATATACATATACATATATATATATATACATATATATATATATACATATACATATATATATACATATATATATATATACATATATATATATATATATATATATATATATTATGTCTTTTATATTTTTTTAACACTTATAATAAATACAAAATATTTTTAGAGATAAAAATATAGCGTTTCAAGCTTTCCCCGGCAGCGGCGCCAAAAATACTTGATGTGTGCGAGGTGGTGTATGAAATACTATTATAGTTTACTACAAAATACTATTAAATACGATACAATTTTACACAAGTTATTTATTTATTTATTGAATGGATATACCTAAACCTTGCTACAACACTTATAGGCTGTGATGATCCGAAAGTTTCCGATCAAGTTTAAACTTAATCTTTATATGATTTCATCACGATAAGCAAAGTCTGTAAAGTTGAGTCTCAAAATTTTTGGAACTGCTTACTTGAATTCATTTGTCCTTTGACCAATTCTGACGATTCATGAACATATAATTGTAAATAGATTTGTATGTATATATATATATATATATATATATATATATATATATATATATACATACATAATAATAATTTAAATATATTATATTAGAATTAATTATGTAAAATAATACAGAATAACTAAGTTGCTATTAAATGAATATATATATATATATATATATATATATATATATATATATATATACTTAATTAATGATTATATGTATATTGTAAAATGTATAAATATTAAATATATGTTATTATTAGATATTACATAATTAATAAATTGTAATATTAATATATATGTAAGTATTAGTTAAAATATAGTTATATTAATATTATTATTATCGTTATTCCTATTATTATTATTGTTAGTATTTTTATTATTATTTACAGCATTTCATTAATTAACATACTTATATTTACTAATTAGTAATACTAACATAATAATTTAGATATGAACAAAATTTGTTAGATATATCATCAAATCAATTATACGAATCTATTCAGAGTCACTATTTGTTTTGTTTTTCTTCCCTGTCTTCTTCTCCTGATTGATTCATAATGTAGACACCCTAATAGTTAACTGAATCCGTGAATGTGTATAATTATTATTAAGATTACTGTGCGCTTTTGATTCCTCTCCACTACTTACAGAATTCTATATAGACACATGTGTATGTATGTATTATCTTCACGAATTAAGAAAGGAGAAACCCAAAACCACCCCATATACAATCGGTCACTTCTACCTTCCAAAACCACGCCACCACAGTCATCTCTTCTGGCCATCGTGGTCATCCCTGAGCACCACCACCCTTCTCTCTCTCTCTTCCTCCTCTCTTCATCTCTCTTCGTAAAATGCCATCAACAACCACTCAAATAACCAAATTCCATCACCTCACCTCCCTACGTGAACCACCATTAAACCCACCTTCGATCTAAACTCAAAAATTATAATTGTGAATCACCATCTACTAAAAATCCAGTTATGATCGAAACCATCACCACCGTGAGTTGTCTATCTATTTTTCTGTTGCAATCAAATCACGAACCACCCCCTCAGACCACTTGCTGCTGTGTTACTCGCTTATTACTACTAAAAATTGCTATGATATATGACGATGACGATTGGAAGATATTACACCAAGAAGATGATGAATAGTAATAACAATGATTATGTAACGAGCATGATATACGCTGGCAGCGTTTTGTTTTCTTCTGTTTTTTTTTGTTCAGTCGACAACCATCACCACTCAAACTCTCATAACCTGCTACCTGAGCTACTTCAGCTGCTACTGCTCAAACGATTATAAATAAATACCTTTCGAATTCCTGTTTTTTATGTTTCTACTACCTGCAGCTACTATTACCTTGTTTCTATTTTCTTTTTGATTGAAAATCACCACCAACCGCCAACTGTAACCCTTATGAATTGACACTGCATTTTCTTTTGGTTCTAAATAGTAAGATAATGGTAAAGGACCCAGCATCATGATGAGACTAGAATAGAATATTGAGCTGTAAAGAAGAAATTGTGTGATTAGCTTTTCTGTTTTCAAAGACCCCACATGTTATTCCTTTTTGCAAATATCCTAGTCACGGATGACGTCACCAGAATTGGAATACATATATTTCGTACCCTGACATTGTTCTGTTGGGCTTTAATCACGAGCCCATTTTTTATCTAAAAGAGAATTGAACTTTTTGTCTTGTTGGGCCAAGCTCTAGCCTACAGTCTGTTTTTCTTGTTACCGAAACAAATATAGACCGAACTGCTTGTTGCAGGTTACTGTTGCTGCTTCGACCTCCTATAGTGATTACACGATGATGATCACGATGGGTGTTAGAATGATGAAGAAGATGATGTGATCGTGACGATAATGATATGGCTATGGAGATGTTGATGATATTATGATAATCGATGAGGGGATTATAATGATGATATTATGATAATCGATGATGGGATTATGATGATGAAAATCATGATAACATGATAATGATGGGATGATGCAGTCGATGATGATAAGTATGAAGTGGAGAAGAAAGAGAGGAAATTAAGCAGAAATATATACGGAATATGTATTATTCGAATGAGTATTAATCAGAAAAAAGGAAATGGAGGAAGGGTTTAGAGTGTTAGCGGGTGAGCGAGGGGTCTCGGGTTCGATTCTGGCTTGGAGTTTTCTTTTTAATAAAAACTTCTTAAAGAGGGTATATTCCTTATTTTTTAATTTTATTACTATTATTATTAGTATTGTTATTATTATTATTATTGTTATTGTTATTATTGTTAATATTAGTATTATAATTATTGTTATCATTGGTATTAACATAAGTATCATGAATATTATTATCATTTTAGTATTATTATTATGTATTATTATTTTCATAAATAGTAGTATTAGTATTATTTTATAAATATTGATATTATTATTATAAACATAAGTATTATTGTTAATATTATTATTAGTAATAAAATTGTTAAAATTATTATTATTATTATTATTATTAAGTATTAAGTATTATTATCAAAATGATTGTTTTCATTACCATCAATACAATTTTTTTTAAAAACTATTATTATTATCATTATTATAAGATTTATTATTAAAACTATCATTAACAGTAAAATTAATATTTTTTTTAACATCATTATATTTATCACTAATAAGATTATTAACATTATTATTTTTATTAGTAATATTAAGTATTATCAATATTATCATTTTTTTTTTACCATTTCAAATATTATTTCAGTATTATTACAATTACTAGTTTCAACAAACGAATGATATATATAAAAATATATTTAACATACATAACTTAACAATACTAATACATCTAATTAAATAATGAAAAACATATAAGTTAATAATATAAAAATTATATCAAAAATAATAATATATATATTTATTTGATTACGAATATGTGTGTTAATATATATATGAATGATATAGGTTCGTGAATCCGAGGCCAACCCTGCATTGTTCAGTTCCGTCGTATGCATATTTTTACTACAGAATACAGTATTGTGAGTTTCATTTGCTCCCTTTTTAAATGCTTTTGCAATATATATTTTTGGGACTGAGAATACATGCGCTGCTTTTATAAATGTTTTACGAAATAGACACAAGTACTTAAAACTACATTATATGGTTGGATTATTAAACCGAATATCTCCCCTTCAAGTCTGGTAACCTAAGAATTAGAGAAATGGCCCCTAATTGACGCGAATCCTAAAGGTAGATCTATCGGGCCCAACGAGCCCCATCCATGGTATGGATGCTTTAGTACTTCGAGGTATTATTTAGTATATTAGCTGTGCGCTGTATATTGGGGGATATTCTATATGCATCTTGTTAAGGTCGGTTACCAGGTGTTTAATCCATATGAATGATTTTTATCTCTATGCAGTTGCGAAATGCCTGATACGAGATGTGTATTTATGAGAAATGAAAATCTTGTGGTCTATTAAAATGATGAAAATGATTGATTATGATAAACTAATGAACTCACCAACCTTTTGGTTGACACTTTAAAGCATGTTTATTCTCAGGTATGAAAGAAATCTTCCGATGTGCATTTGATCATTTTAGAGATATTACTTGGAGTCATTCGTGACATATTTCAAAAGACGTTGCATTCGAGTCGTTGAGTTCATCAAGATTATTATTAAGTCAATTATAGTTGGATATATTATGAAATGGTATGCATGCCGTCAACTTTCGAT
The DNA here is from genome assembly GCF_046630445.1 of Rutidosis leptorrhynchoides. Taxonomy (NCBI): domain Eukaryota; kingdom Viridiplantae; phylum Streptophyta; class Magnoliopsida; order Asterales; family Asteraceae; genus Rutidosis; species Rutidosis leptorrhynchoides. The sequence goes on from NC_092339.1 coordinate 95,665,417, forward strand.
GAAATGAAAGTTTGTCTTCTTAAAAACGAATGCAATGTTTGTAAAATGTATCATATAGAGGTCAAGTACCTCGCGATGTAACCAAATATAATGTATTCGTCCAGATGGACTAGGACGGGTCATTAGAGTTGGTATCAGAGCGGTGGTCTTAGCGAACCAGGTCTTGCATTAGTGTGTCTAACTGATAGTTGTTTAGATGCATTAGTGGATCTGGACTTCGATCGTGTCTGCATGTCAAAAGCTTTGCTTATCATTTAGTGTCGAAAATTATTTGCTTGTCATCCTTAAAGTCTAGACACGTCTTACTGCCTCTATTGCATAGACGGTGTATAGATAAATTCATATCTTAGCATATCTGTTATTGTTACCTTTGCCTGACAGCTTCCGTACATTCCTCCGTAACTTATGGAATTTTAGTATTATATATGCATATGTAAATTATGTATTGCAGGGTACTAATCTACATCCTATAATCTATTTCTTATCGAAAATCCTTCATCTGATCATACGAGATGAATCCCTCAACCAGTTCGAGTCCCTCAAATTCTGATAGCTATTCCGATAGTTATTCCGACAGCTATTCCGACATGGATATTCACCTAAGCTCCGAAAGCAGTGTAAATGAAATAGATCAACCAAACTAGTCATCTTCAATTCTGGATGAATTGGGAATGGGTTCGTAGACGACTTAACCGATGGAGACGCGAAGAAGGCGATCCTTTTCACTAACCGAATTCACCTCTTGACGGAGAACCCAAAGCACTTACCGGCGAACCAGTCCGAAACACCATTTTTACCCTCATTTCCCGAATACCTCGCCAAGATTATATTCTATCTAAAATTCTAAACCTTTTTCATTCACTCATTCCGAACCGACAATCATCCCGGAGTAATAGCAGAAGTCAACGAGCTTCGCACTCGAGTAATCAATTTAGAGAATATGGTGCAAAACTTACCAGCTTCAGCAACATCATCGGCACCAACAGTACCATCAGTAACAGCACCAGTACCATCAACAATCCATGCCTCAACATCTCATTCTGTACCTCGAGTATAATCATCATTCTACGTACCGTTCTACATCAATTATCTTCGTTCTCCCTGGCAATTATTTAATCTCTAATGTTTTAGAGATTATGTATTCTAGTGCAAACGGTAAATCAAATGAGTTTAATACTATATTGACTCATTAAATCCATGATTACATCTGAAGAAAATATATATGTATGTATATTTTCATAAAGATTGTAATTAAAAGTTCTTTTGTACAAACTGTTAATGGTGAAAATATTTTAGCGGGTAGGTAATACCCGAGGAATATTTAGTTTTCACATTAATAAGTTACATTGTATATTCTTCGAATCTGATTCAACAATCATTTACTATCCTACTTACATCCATAGATATACGTACCCGTTCATCGCAGAATAACCATTTTCATTCAATTTCATATTTGAATTTTTACCTATCAGAAACCAACAAGTGGCATAATGAAGAAAACATTGGACAAAATAAAATTTGTTAGAAACAAACAAATTAGCTATGAGAAATTTTGTTAAGAATCCACGCTAACTGTTTCCAGCTAACTGTTCCTAGCTAACTGATTACATTTTATTTATCGCAATTTATTTATCGCAATTTATATTCTCGTAATTTTATTTTTTGTCATTTAATTTCTGTTATTTATTTTACGCACTTTAAATATCGGGACACATATACAAGGTTTTGACATATCATATCGACGCATCTATATATATTATTTAGAATAACCATAGACACTCTATATGCGGTAATGATCGAGTTAGCTATACAGGGTTGAGATTGATTCTACAATAATATATATAATTTGAGTTGTGATCGAGTCTGATACATGTATACAATGGGTCACGATACGTATTAATTAATTCGAATATTATATATTAAAACTATATATGAATTATGGAACTGCTAACTGTGGACTACCAACATTGGATAATTAAAATGAATTAAAATATTGATTATAACATATGAAACTAAACATTTCTTTAAATTTGCCACTTGATCTCATCTTAAACCTCATTTGTATCTTGACAATTACAATCTGCGTTTAAACCTTTTATGATTCTTAAAAACACCTTAATCGAGAGGATGAACCAACTGCATTTCATCTACGGAAGAAAAGATTGATTCATATAGTTATGCATCTAAAAACACTCGGAACCTGAGTAAACATTTAACACGTATCTGTGCTAGTTCCTTTAGCATCGTTATTACCGAAAATAACTTTGCAATCTCTTTCCAAATTAGCCAATTTTGTCACAGCTTCAGTAAGTCAACTTCGACTTTTTGTTCGAAACAACCTTATTATAACCTTGAAATTTATGTGTGCTCTTTTATTGTTACCGGGGAATCTTTTATATTCCATCATATTACCAGCAGATGTACCAGCAACCTCGTTGCTCCTTGGCTTAAATCTCTTCGACAAATCACTATGTTTATCTATTGAAGTCTTATCATGAACTTATCGGCATCTTGTAACGAGAATTGCCATACCAAGTATCAGGAAATCAGCAATCAGTATTTTGAAATCTCACAGCATGTCTACGCCAACAGTTATATGTGTACATATAACATCTACCTCCTAGACTCACATACTTCGAATGTGAAGTTTCTGAAAAACTCCCAAAACTGCGAATTAGATCTCGAAATTTTGAAAATGCCGATGCAGCAGTAAAAACTGTAAACGACTTTAACAGTCAAAAGATTGATGATAAAGAATAGTGTGTTGGCAAAGCTCAGAAAAAGAGAAGGTTTGGAACTGGAAAACGGATTGAGCAAATGAAGGAGGCTGTGGACAAATCACAAAGACTAAACCTGCCTTCAAAGAATCCAAATGATTCAGTATCTACTGATATCATTAACGAATACCTTACTCCTGACTTTAAAACCTTGCGGACAATATTCTTCATCATCCTTCGATCTTAGATACCATCATATCTTTCATTATAAATATCCTTGATATTTCTAAAGATATTTTCATAACTATTCTTATCTAGAATAATTTATCTCTTCGCGCTATCTGTGTTACATCATAAAAGAAACTGTTTTAGTTTCTAAATTCTGAAAAATTCGAATTTAAAATATGAATGCTTTTGAAGTAATGTTGGGAACTGAAGCATGAGTTAGTATAATATAATGACACTTGATCAACGTGATTATATTACAGTAAGTCATGCTGAGTTTCTAAATGAAACGTGATGATTCACAGATCATAAAGCCATCATGTGCCATGTTACACGACTCTTGTATTCTATTTAACCTCTAAAAATATCAAGAAAATATTTTCTTGATGATTCAGTCTTTTCCGGATATTCTGGTAATTTGACAAATCAAGATCGTGCCATTACAATTCCCTTCTTAGAACATTAACTGTGTTCATTTCAAAATCCATACCTACGAATTCTGGACCATTATTAGCTTGACTTGAAGTCGGGAAGAGAAGACAAAAGTATGGAACTCTTGAATATAAAAGAAAATATAAAGCTCGACAACAACACATAAATTACAAACCGTGCATATCAATACGTATTGCCACGTAAAGACACGGGATAATTAAAAATACTATAACCCCAAGGTAATAGTAAAAGTAAATAAAATCCTCCGGTGGTAGATGAAAGAGAAGAATGACAGATATGAAAGTTAAGAGTATATCAAGAATTAGAACGGGATGGAGCATATTGACGAATGTTTTAAAGTATGAATTGAGGGGGAAAGAATAGAATGTGTGAGTTGTAAGGAAACGAAGGGGGGTGGATTTATAGTGAAATATCCGACAGAGCAATCGAAACAGATTATTGCATTTAACCAAAGAAGATCCAATTTCCTTAATTACCGATGAACCAAATCTTATTACGAAGATTTTCTCTAAATTCCTTGATTTCCGGAAATCAACCGTTACTACATTACCAGACAAGACGAATCTGCATTTATTCATTTCACTCTTTTGTGATAGCTTCACTCGTACCCTTTGAATAATCGAATTGTTTTATCCATATAACTCAATGATGATAAAACTCTATTTATCAACTCGTATTCGTCATGAAAACATTGCGATGTAACCAAATGTAATGTATTCGTCCAGATGGATTAGGACGGGTCATTAGATAGGCAGTGTACCTATTCGTAGAGTAGTGTAGCTTTTAGTAAGTCCGGTTCGTTCCACACGGATACAGATTATTTAACACTATATTTTTCGACGACTATATTTGTATATATACATATATATATATATATATATATATATATATATATATATATATATATATATATATATATATATATATATATATATATATATATATATATATATATATATATATATATATATATATAAGTATTATTATTGTTATAAAAGGAGAGTTTTACCGTTTAATGACCAGTTTGTCGATTTTAAGTCTTATATTACAGTTAAAACCTAATGCAAAATATTAAATATAAATATAACTTATTTTAAAGCGTAAAAATAAATGAAGATAATTAAAAATACAAGTAAAGCATAAAAATAAATGACGATAAATAAAACTGCGATAATTAAAAGTGCGATAATTTAAAGTACGATAAATAAAATGACGTTAAATAAAGGTACGATGAGATATAAAATAAAGGAATTATGCTTATCTAAACTTCCGTAATCATGATGTTTGACGTATTGATTTTAATTTATTACCATGGGTTAATTGTCCTTTGTCCTGAATTATTTGATATGTCCATCTGGTTTTGTCCATAATAGTCCATCGGTCATAATTATAAAGTGTGAGGGTCTTCGCCAAGTTAACCTCATACCGTAATAAGGTTGTAATACATTGTTAATGATTACACCAGGTTATTGACTGCGTGTAGTCCAAGGTTTTAATACTTTATTAACAATTACACCAATTATCCTTGAATGTAATCCACCACTATTTTAATGAGTCTATTGACTATTAATCCATCCCCGTGTCCGGTCAAATGAATAATTATTATTACTTATAAATATCCCGCCCACCGTACCCAGTCAAGCGTATGTGGTTATATATAGATACATCAAATTATAAATCTCTATATTAAATTAATAAGATATCATTTAGTTAATCAAATATAAAGCCCATTAATAGCCCATAGTCCAATTTCCACAAGTGTCGGTCTTTTGTCCAAACCCCAATTATGGTCCAAAGCCCAATAACCCAGTCTTAATATTTAGTCCAACATCACGATTACTTCGGCTCAAATAAGCATAATAATAACTTAGCTACGAGACATTAATTTAAAAAGGTTGAACATAACTTATAATGAGTATTTATCGCGTAGTGTTACACTGACAGAGTTTCGACTTACAAAACTTAAAACATTCGCTATAATAACCTTATTATTATTAACTTAATATTAAAATTATAATTATAAAATATAAATATAAATATATTCTGAGAGAGAGTGAGAAGTAGTTGATGAAGTGTGGTGTACCCAAACTCGTCCGAAAATTGCTAAATTTATAGAGTTGGCCAAACTTTTCACTCCATACGATCGCATGGATTTTGTTCCTCCTGGCCATGCGATCGCATGGCCGCCTTCTACTGGTCACATATTGTTTTAAACGTGCTCGGTTTTATATATTATATAATATAATATATATAATTTTATATAATTATATATATATTATATTATATTCATGTGCATAGTAGACTTGTAATTTTAAGTCCGTTGCGCGTTGATAGTTGGTTCATGTCTCGGTTCCGGATTTTCGAACGTCTTTTCGTACATTTTTAAATCTTGTACTTTCCGTTTCGCGGCTTGTACTTGATAATGCTAAAAACGAACATATATTTCATAGCATTATTCCTCAAGAAAGACAAGCTTTTAGTTGCAATTGTTCTATTTACAAGTGATATTCGTTTAAATAATAAAAGGTGAAGACAAAAGACAGATTCGACAAATTGAAGACGCAAACGACCAAAAAGCTCAAAAGTACAAAATACAATCAAAGAGGTTCCAATTATTGATAAGAAACGTCTAAAAATGACAAGAGTACAAGTTACAAAACGCAAAGTACAAGATATTAAATTGTACACAAGGACGTTCGAAAATTCGGAACCGGGACCAGAGTCAACTCTCAACGCTCGACGCAATGGACTAAAAATTACAAGTCAACTATGCACATAAATATAATATAATATTTAAATAATTCTTATAATTATTTATTTATTATATAATATAAAAATCCGTCGGTAAACAAAGAGCCAAAGCTGGGTGAGCTGTAAAAACAAACTTCGCGACTCGCGGAGTTTGAAGAGCAAAAAGGGCGCGAGTCGCGGAGATTACCTGGACTCAAATCCCTATAAAAGGCAACGCAGTTTGATCATTTTTCATCATTAATCTATCTCTCTCTCAATATATACGTAATATATATATATTTATATTTTAATTTTAATTTCTAATAATAAGGGTATGTTAGCGAATGTTGTAAGGGTGTAAGTCGAAATTCTGTCCGTGTAACGCTACGCTATTTTTAATCATTGTAAGTTATGTTCAACCTTTTTATATTAATGTCTCGTAGCTAAGTTATTATTATGCTTATTTAATCTGAAGTAACCATGATGTTGGGCTAATTACTAAAATTGGGTAATTGGGCTTTGTACCATAATTGGGGTTTGGACAAAAGAACGACACTTGTGGAAATTAGACTATGGGCTATTAATGGGCTTTATATTTGTTTAACTAAACGATAGTTTGTTAATTTTAATATAAAGATTTACAATTGGGCGTCCCTATAAATAACCATATACACTCGATCGGACACGATGGGCGGGGTATTTATATGTACGAATAATCGTTCATTTAACCGGACACGGGAATGAATTAATAGTCTATGGAATTATTAAAACAGGGGTGAAATTATGTACAAGGACACTTGGCATAATTGATAACAAAGTATTAAAACCTTGGGTTACACTCGGTCGACATCCTGGTGTAATTATTAAAAAAAGTATTAAAATCTTGTTACAGTTTAAGTCCCCAATTAGTTGGAATATTTAACTTCGGGTATAAGGATAATTTGACGAGGATACTCGCACTTTATATTTATGACCGATGGACTGTTATGGACAAAAACCAGACGGACATATTAAATAATCCAGGACAAAGGACAATTAACCCATGGGCATAAAACTAAAATCAACACGTCAAACATCATGATTACGGGAGTTTAAATAAGCATAATTCTTTTATTTCATATTTAATTTCTTTTATTTTATATTTAATTGCACTTCTAATTATCACACTTTTATTTATTGTTATTGTATTTAATTGCACTTTTAATTATCGTATTTTTTAAGTTTATTTTATCTCACTTTTATTTATCGCAATTTCATTATCGTTATTTACTTTACGCTTTAAATTAAGTCTTTTATTTATTTAATATTTTGCATTTGGTTTTAACTGCGACTAAAGTTTTAAAATCGACAAACCGGTCATTAAACGGTAAAAACCCCCCCTTTATTATAATAATATTACTTATATATATATTTGTATTTTTATAAAATAAAACTAATATAGCGTTAAGCTTTGTTTAAAGATTTTCCCTGTGGAACGAACCGGACTTACTAAAAACTACACTATTGTACGATTAGGTACACTGCCTATAAGTGTTGTAGCAAGGTTTAAGTATATATATTCTATAAATAAATAAATATCTTGTGTAAAATTGTATCGTATTTAATAGTATTTCCTTGTAAAAATATAAGCTATTTTATATACACCTCGCATAACATCAGTACTCTTGTAATTTTTAGACGTTTCTCATTAATAAATTGAACCACTTGGATTGTATCTTGTACATTTGAGCTTTTTGGTCATTTGCGTCTTCAAATTGTCGAATCTGTCTTTTTTCTTCACCTTTTATTTTTAAACGATAATCACTTGAAAATAGAACAATTGCAACTAAAAGCTTGTCTTTCTGGACGGATAATGCTATGAAATATATGTTCGTTTTTAGCATTATCAGTAGCCTAAGAATTAGGGAAATGGCCCCTAATTGACGCGAATCCTAAAGATAGATCTATGGACCTTGACAAGTCCCATTCGGGGTACGAATGCTTTAGTACTTCGATTTATCATATCCGATAAGAGTCCCAGAATGAGTGGGATATTTTATATGCATCCTGTTAGTTCGGTTACTAGGTGTTCAACATATGAATGATTTTTATCTCTATGTAGTTTGCGAAATGCCTGATATGAGATGATGTTTATGAGAAATGGAAATGAAAATCTTGTGGTCTATTAAATTAATGGAAATGATTGTTTATGATAAACTAATGAACTCACCAACCTTTTGGTTGACACTTGAAAGCATGTTTATTCTCAGGTTTGAAAGAAATCTCCCGCTGTGCTTTTTTGCTTATTTTAAAGATATTACTTGGAGTCATTCATGGCATATTTCAAAAGACGTTGCATTCAATTCTCCGAGTTCAATAAAGATTATTATTAAGTAAATGAAAGATTAAGTCATTTATAGTTTGGATAGATTATGAAATGGTATGCATACCTGTCAACTTTCGATGTAATGAAAGTTTGTCTTTTAAAAACGAATGCAATGTTTGTAAATTGTATCATATAGAGGTCAAATACCTCGCAATGAAATCCATTATTATGTAACTTTTATATTCGATATGAACGGGGCATTACAACTTGCTCGAAGGTTATCGGGTGAAGTACGGCGTGATTCATGTGCAAATTCGGCGGTATAAAATGGAGTTGGTAATTGGCTAATCTGGGGTTATTGTGGGTGTTTGAAGGAACATAGTTGACGGGTTAGCGAAGGTTGTTTAATGTCTCCTTCGAGTGAGAGATTTTTCTGTGCGAAGAAGAATTAAACAAGGAAACAAAGTTGGAGTTCCTGTCTGACTAAAACTCACGATCGCTAGTTTTGTAGGGAAAGCCAGTCGCGATCGCGAGATCTGGGCGGCCAGAAGTTTCTAGATTAAGGAAACGTGTTCTCAAAGTTATTTCCTTGTTTGTTTTTGCCTATAAATAGGACCATATGTAATCCATATCTACGTGCACGAAAATTATAAGAAAAATTATCTGATTTGCGCCCGTAGAGTAAACCCTTCTCCGCATTTTGGAGTTGAGATATAACCACGTTAAATCCCGTGTCATTTATCTTTATCGCTTTATGCTTTATTATTCGTTTATCATTTGTTCGTGAGTGATTGGTTTAAATAATTTTTCTTGTTGGGGCCTTCCGAATTTCTAACAATAACTTAGGGCCCTTTAAGTAGGCATTGAAATTTCATCATTTGGTTATGTCACGGTAATCATTTATATGATATTTGCTAAAAGAGTATTTAAATACACAACACTAATCATGTCGAAGGTCGAATATGGAAATGGTATTTACAATCATACTCTTACTCGAAAATAAGTAGACTATGGACCGTTTCTATTAAGAGCTCAAATTAGAGATGACAATGGATCGAATATAGTTTGGGTGATGTCATACCGATATCCTTATTCATTTAATTTTTCGTCATCCATATTCATATCCATATTCATTTAATTTCAGTTCATCTATCCATATTCGTTGGATTGAACGGGTTAATAGATATCTATTGCATATTTAAAAAAATTAATTAATGTGAGATGAAATCAAAAATGTACTATAGCGTAAATCATTATAACATGACATAACGAAAGTCTATCCACAAAAATGTATAACCTTCGAAAATAGAATACAATTTGTTGAATTTACTATTAAACATATATAATAAGACGTTAAATACGTAATTTATATGTTTATTTTGTTAGATATAGTGTTTTATTGTAATATGTCATAGTTATTTTATTATAAGATTGAAAGCAAAATATAAATCTAACGGTAAATGCATTTGTAATAGTAAATATGTAAGCATATATCTATATTTATGTATTTGTATGTATTTCGGGTGCTAATGGATATATCTATGAATAAAACTTTTCATCCATATTCATATCCATATCCATTTAGGTTCATCCATATCTGTATCCATATCCATCACGAAGCGGGTGAATCGAGTGGATATCCAATGGATCAAGTGACCACTGTCATCCCTAACTCCAACTAAAACTAAAACAATTGTCATGAACTTCTCATGAAAAGACAATGCGTTACATAAACTTAAAATTAAATGGTAAAACTTAATATGGATTTGATATATTTTTATCTTCAAGAAACGATCTGATCATCGATTCAATTAGAGTATTCCACCACCCGATCATATTTGTTCACGTATCAAGGATATTCCACCAAATAACTGTCATAAAACATGCTCTGCGTGTAGTCACCCTTATGAAGCACCCCCTGAACAACTGCTATAGGACATGCTCAGACGGCGATGCCTCCGGAAGCACCCATTGAACAACTGTCATAGGATATGCTCAAACAACGCTACCTCCAGAGGACTCCATAACCAACTGCAAAGCAAATTCCATTATAAAATCTCAGATGAGACTCGAATTCGAGACCTCATGGACACATAGAAGGACGGTAACCACTTAACTAAATTGAACTGGAGGTGTGTTCATTATGCACTTCACCCCATCAATTTATAGGTGTGTTTAGAATAACTAGCTGGAGCTTCTAGCTAGAGCTAAAGCTTATAGTTGAAGCTACGGTTTATTTTTGAATCTAGAATCTGAAACTTATTATTTTTATTAGTGTTTGTTAAGTTAGTTGGAGGTGGTGGTTTTGTTCTGAATTAACTTGAAAGTAATCAAAATGTAAAATTATATAATAAATAATAAAAAGTATTATAGTAATTTTGATACTACTGAGACATTGTCTAGGCGATTTTCAAGCCTTAGTAGGGGAACTCGCGATTAGTTCTCAAGCAACTCGGGTTCAATTCCGATAAGGGAAGGTTTTCTCCAGGATTTTTCCGCGATTAGTTTCCAAGCAACCTAGAACTCGCGATTAGTTGCCAAGCAACCCAAGTCAATCCTTGGAGTTTCCTACCTAGCGTGTGTGAATCTCAAATGAGAGTATTCGATGCGAAAATCTGTCGTTAAAAAACAAAATTATAGTAATTTTGATATCATAAGCTCTTCTTTTATAAAGAAGATATTTTTTTCCCTTTCGGGCTCGAGTTTCCAACTCTCTTTGCGAGCAGACTAATCTTGAGTCGATAAACCTGCTTTGCAAGCTACCCGAGTCGTGCATAGTGAACCTCCACGGTCATAAGGAGGCTTTTTTATGCTTTATAGATTCGAACTTCTGACTACCCTTTCTGTTTTTAAGAGTTTCTTTTTATAGTAATTATTTTTTTATAAGCTCTACGTTTAGTGTCTGCTAAACCGAACTTATATTTAAAGCTTATTAAAATCATAAGTTGAAGTTCATGTTCTATAAGATCACAAAACCTCGTTGGCCAAAACACACACTATCTGTTTTTATTGTTTAAGCTTTCCACACGTCACAAGGCCCAAAAGGCCACAGTTAAATGGACTGATAGTGTCTATATCTACTGGCCTGGCTTTAAATAACCGGGTTGACCCATGTTACTTCTTGATAAATCAGACCCGACCCGGGGTCTGTCAGTACGCATCACCCTGTTATGCACGTGACAACCGCCACCATCTTCTCAATCGAACCAATTTCATGGAGTTGAATGGCAATTAAACTCAAAATCCAATCACAATCTAATCTCAACAATGTCGGAATCTACCACCAGGCCACCGCCGTCGTATGCTCTCTCCTTCATCGACGACAAATCAGGCCGCTGCTCCCAACCGGACGACAATCCGTTCGCCGGAAAATGCTCTTGTTTGACGGTAGCTCTTTTCCCCTGTCTCGTATGTTTCATTCTAATCATAATTATAGTTTCAATAATTGTTTCAATCAAGTTCCATTTATATTGCCACACTCCTATTGGATCTCACAGCAAAAAATGTTAGTACTCTCAAACCCTAGGGTTAAAATTAGGGGTTTCTGTGTAGATACAAATAGGAATGGCAATAATAATGATAAGGAATTAGAAAGGGTTTGTAAGATAATCGATGAGTTATTCGCATTGGATCGAAACATGGAAGCCGTTTTAGACAAGTGTGGGGTTAAGTTGACTCATGATCTTGTTGTGGATGTATTAGAAAGGTTTAAACATGCTAGACGCCCCGCATTTAGGTTTTTCGTTTGGGCGGGGAAACAACCGGAGTTTAGTCATGATTCGAGAACGTATAATGCGATGATGAGTATACTTGGAAAGGGTAAACAGTTTGAGACTATGGTTTCGTTGCTCGATGAAATGGGTGAGAAAGGGTTGTTAACTCTTGATACGTTTCAGATTTGTATTAAGGTGTTTGCAGTTGATCGGCAGAGGCGAAAAGCGGTTGGTGTGTTTGAGTTGATGAAGAATTATGGTTTTAAAGTCGGTGTTGATAGTATTAATGTCTTGCTTGATAATCTTGGCAGGGTTAAGCTTGCGAAGGAAGCGCAGATTTTGTTTGAGAAGTTGAAAGGTAGGTTTACGCCGAATATTGAGACGTATACGGTTTTGTTAAACGGTTGGTGTAAAGTTGGAAACTTGTTAGAGGCGGGTAAGGTTTGGAATGAGATGATCGATTCGGGGTTAAGTCCCGATATTGTGGCACATAATACAATGCTTGAAGGGTTGTTAAAGGTTCATAAGAGGTCGGATGCGGTTAAGTTGTTTGAGGTTATGAAATCAAAGGGTCCATTACCTAATGAAAGGAGTTATACGATTATGATTAGGGATTTATGTAAACAAAATAGGATGAAAGAGGCGGTTGAGTATTATGATAATATGGTGATGTTTGGATGCAAGCCTGATGTTGGTGTTTACACGTGTTTGGTTACAGGGTTTGGTAATCAAAAGCAAATGGATAAAGTTTACGGGTTGTTGAAGGAGATGAAGGAAAATGGGTGTCCACCTGATGGGAGGATGTATAATGCTTTGATTAAGTTAATGACGAATCGACAAATGCCTGATGATGCAGTGAGGTTATACAAGAAGATGATTCATAATGGGATTGAACCGACGATTCATACTTATAACATGATGTTGAAATCGTTCTTTAGGATGGAAAATTATGAGATGGGTGTTGCTGTTTGGGAAGAGATGAGCGAAAAGGGAGTTTGCCCGGATGATAATTCGTATACGGTGTTTATATCAGGACTTGTAAAACAGGGGAGGTCAATTGAGGCGTGCAAATATCTTGAAGAAATGATAGAGAAAGGTATGAAGTTGCCTCAACTTGATTATAATAAGTTTGCTGCTGATTTTGGTAGGGATGGTAAGCCTAATATATTTGAGGAGTTGGCTCAAAAGATGAGGTTGGATGGTAAGATTGAGGTTTCTGATGTGTTTTTGAAGTATGCTGAGACGATGAAGAAAACGGGTAAAGGTTTTAGCTTTGTTAGAAATTGAGTTGTTTTGATAGCAACTATTGTGCATTCTTATTTTGTACTCCATATTTGTTTAGTACGACTATAAATTAGTTCATAACTAGTTTTCGAACCCTCCCGCGAAGCGAGGGTTCAATTTTTAATGTATTTTATTGTGTTTAGTCGGAGCCTGCGAGTAAAAAATCAACATATATGAAAAGTACCCTAAATATTTAGCGTTTTTTTAAAAGTGTCCGTTTTGCGTATAGTTAGTGACATTGTGTTCATAAAATTATTTCGAGTTTAAGGATGGTGTCGGAAAAATTTAACTCGTTGCGAGCGAGAAGATATGACCTGTTGAATATTTGAGTGGAGTTTATTTAAGATATTTTATGAAAATTTTGATTTGACGCTTTAACCCCCTGTGTTGGGGGCCGATTTTAATTTTTGAACAAAGTGTGGGGGGCTTTTGTGGTCTTACTTGAAAGAAAGAAGGGAAAAAAAAAGGTGAAAATGCGAAAATACCCCTGGTACTATTCGTAAGTTTTGTCTAATAGTTAATATGATAATTATCAGATTGTTAATGGCTTATAGAAAAATGTATGGCCAATGAGCTTTTCACTTTAGTTTGTTCATGTTTTTCCTTCTTCTGGCTCGGGTCAATAGTTGCCGTTGTATTATTGTCTCAGAATCGTGCTACCAACCTGAGGTACCAAACGCCAAATTATAAAGGGTTGTCTCAGAATCGTAACGTCTAGTTTGTGAGAAACCCTGTTCACTTTGTTAAGAGAGAATCCTTTGGTGATTTTTAGGACAAAATAGTATGAAACTATATGGTTCTTCGCAGAGAGAAATTAGATAAATCTAAAGTTCTAAATAATCATGAAAATATGTATCTCCAAGAAATGAAGTGATAAATTGGTGGCAAAATGGGCGGGTCAGAAGCAGAAGCAGCAACTTAGAAGTGAGCTCCTGACAAGCCGCGGAACTCGAAGTTATTTGGCGAGTTCTCGTTTTTTGCAACTCGGGAGTACTCAGTGAAACTCGGCAAAAACTGGGAAAATTGGTCAAAACTCGGAAGTACTCGGAAAATCTGTCAAAATTAGTCAAAGTCAAACTTGGTCAACATCGAAATTATTTGGCGAGTTCTTAGTTTTTGCAACTAGGGAGTACTAGGTCAAACTTGGCCAAAACTGGGAAAATTGGTCAAAACCAGGAATTACTCGGATAATCTGTCAAAATTCGTCAGTCTAACTTGGTCAACATCGAAATTATTTGGCGAGTTCTCGGTTTTTGCAACTAGGGAGTACTCTGTCAAACTCAGCCAGACTGAGAAAATTGGTCAAACTCGGAATTACTCGGAAAATCTGTCAAAATCAGTGGCAGTCAAACTTGGTCAACATCCGAGTACTCCCGAGTTGCCGAGTACTCCATTAAAAGTCTCGACCGAGTACTCCTCAAGTAGCGATTTTTGCAACGTTGATGACGAGTCTACAGGAAACCTATGGAGAGACAGAGAGATGATAGATGGAATATAATACAGTATATTCCTCAATCTTTTCCCTGAAATTCTATTCTATTCTATTAGAAAGTTACTAGTGAAATGACCCGTGAAATCACGGGGTTGTTTAAACGAAATAGTTTAATGATATGATTTAGTTATTAAGTGAATGTAGATGTTAAAGGTATTTACTTTAATTACCCGTGGAACCATGGATTCCGGCTAAAAAACTTCTCGTTGTTTTTACAAACATATTGATGTACTTAATTGAGTCAGGATAAATGAACTACATTTATTCTCCCGCAATTATCTTCCAATTTTCATTACAATTATTATTTTCTTCGTCATAAAAGTGTACATTAAAATCTTTTATTGAGACATGTATTTCGCATAAAAAAGTAACGTAATTAATCTCGTAAAGAGAATCTGTATCTGTATATAAATAATAATAAAATTATAATTATAATTATAGTTATAATTATGATAATAAAATTTGCTTAAAAATGAAGTATTTATATTTTTAATAATAATTATTAGTAATAACAAATGCCTTTTAAAATTATTTAAAAAAATTAAAATACAATTATTATATAAAGGTGTTTTATAAAAGATTGTACAATTTGTTACGTAGTTTGTACATATGTTCATAAGATGTTTTATAAAAGATTGTACAATTTGTTACAAAGTTTATACATATGATCATAAGAGTGTATTACTATAAGGTTGTACCTAATGGTTAAAATATTGTACATATGATCATGAGGTGTTTTATTATTTATAAGAGTGTACATAATACTTCAAATATTGTACATATGGTTATGGAGGAGTTTTATTATAAGGTTGTACATAATGCTTCATATATTATATAATTGACATGTTAGTCTTAGAATTATTAAATGTAATTAATTATTTTAATAACATCATCATGTGAGTTTTAGAAATTCTCTTTATTTTTGTATTTTGTTTAAGCTTGAATAATCCTTATTTATAACCAGTGGTGTCTTTGTGCATAGGCAAGATAGGCAACCGCCCATGGCCCAAAATTTAGAAGGGCTCAAAATTTTGAATATGTAAATATTTTTCTCAATAATTTATTTAAATGAAATTACAAATTGTTAATTAAAGTTAAAATATCTTGTTTTTAATAGTTAAATACAATGTAAGTTAATAAATAGATAAATTAGAGTATTAATTTTTTATGTGAAGTGAAAAAATTTAACGAATATGTGGGTCCATTTTTATTTTCGTCTAGGGCCTTTAAATTATTAAGACGGTCCTGTTTATAACATCATCATTATAGAGATTTATTAGATATTATATATAGATTTTTAATAAATAATTATATTTTAATTCCAAATTAATTAAGATTAATGACATCATCCATATTTTTATAAATGTCAAGTTTTAGAAAATGAAGAGTTAAATTGTGAAATGATGACATCATCTATTTTAGAGATTTAATAGAAGTTATTATATGGAGTATATTATATACCTATATCTAAAAGGCAAAGGCCAAATAAATAGTACTATTCTTTTTTCCACTTTTCGCAAACTTAACCCCCCAACTTTTATTAAAATATAAATCACACCCCCACTTTATACTCTTATTATATACCTATATCTAAAAGGCAAAGGCCAAATGAATAGTACTATTCCTTTTTCCACTTTTCGCAAACTTAACCCCCCAACTTTTATTAAAATACAAATCGCACCCCACTTTACACTCTTATTAAAATACAAATCGCACCCCCACTTTATACGTATATTTTTTCCCAAATTTCACAAACTTAACCCCCTAACTTTTATTAAAATACAAATCGAACCCCCACTTTACTAATTTTTTTTTTTTTACTAATATTCAATTTTCACAAACTTAACCCCCTAACTTTTATTAAAATAGAAATCGAACTCCCACTTTATACGTATATTTTTTTTAAATTTCACAAACTTAACCCCCTAACTTTTATTAAAATACAAATCGAACCCCCACTTTACTAACTTTTTTTTTTAAATAAAACCCGAACGCTAAAAGAGGCAACTTTCACAAAAGGAACAACCCTTCAATGTTAGATGTCGAAAAAAATTCTTTTTTACAAAATAGATCAAGACTTTTTTTTTAACTCGCATTCAAAACGGAGCCCCCGGCGCGAAGCGAGGGCTCCACATCTAGTTTTTTCTAAAAGAAAATGTTACATGCTCTTTACTATTACTACGGAGTATATTTCAGTAAACATAGCATGCAAAGATGGCTAATCAAGACATAAGTAAAATTATCACTCATAAGAACAGCACATAATCTATTACAGTTTACAGTTATACTTGATTACACAAAACCTTGTATTTACTTGTATTACAAATACTACATAAAAATATCAAAATTCTCTTTATTTTTTGCACTTATTTCATACATAATAAACACACAAAACCTTAGCTTACATATTACTCGTTCTTAATCAAAGATACAGTGATCGAAACCAGCACTTCGTTCTCCATTTTTGGATATCTATCAGTAAAATTCCTTGCATACCTCATAAAAACATCATCAATTATACCTTCACCAAAGTGATTAGCAACCAACGACTCAACCCCAGCTCTAATACTCTTTACCACAGCGTCTCCTACACTTTGATCCTCTGTTTCTTTGCGTTTTAACACATCATATTCAGGTTTCTTCGTTTTCCAAGCCTCCCAGTTTACATCAAAAATCTCAAGGTGATCGATTTTGAAGGAACCTTCTATTTCCACCAAGTTCATGATCTCAGTAGGGGACGCGGTATACAGTGGAAGGTTGAATGTATCCAATTTTTCTTCATCTACAAGGCCCTATTATTGTGATTATGACGTTCAATAAAAAGATGTTAGTTACTGATGTTTCGTCTTTAAACAAGTTACTCCCTCCATCTCATATTACTAGTCCGCTATGTTCCAAATTAATAGTCTAGTTCTATAAATAGAAAATAGATAAAAATAATGAGAAAGTTCAATATTCTTTAACTTTTTGCACGTAAGACAAAAAAGATAGGTAAAAGGTATGGTAAAAATTGTAAAGTAAAAAGGGTATAATGATGAAATTTCTAAAACCGTGTGTTTTTAATCTACGGACTATTAAATTGGGACGTAGGGATTAAATAAAAAATAATTAAATCTCATTTAATCAAATAGTAAAAGTAAATTACCTCAAGTACCATTTCTTGAAGAGCCATAGCCAATGGCCTCCAAAGGTAGTAACTTTCTTCGCCACGAGCATCTTCTGTAGTCCTACCGGCTAATGTCAAAACCATCCGCCCTCGCGGCATCACCTCCTCGACACCTCAAGAATGCCAAAAAATTGGCTTGAAATTGTTCATAGTACGCCCTACTTACACTTTCTGGAGTCGTACTTGATAAGTATATATTCCCTTTGTTGATCTCTTCAAGTTCAGGAAGCTACATAAAATGAGATTATATAATGTTTGCAGCAGAACAATTTTTGTAAACTAAAAAAAAATACATATGGGTCCCACCTGTGACAACCATTGAAGGCCGTAGGAAGAATGGACAAAGTTTAAAGATTTCGAAGGAAAAAGCCGGTTGAAAAATGATCCAGGTACCCCACTGAAGTAGCAAGGCGGTAAATGGTTAACCTCTTTGATTTGCTCGGCGGTCGAGTTTTCTGGAAATTCATGTAACATACTGAAAATGGTGTTGAAATCATTAGTTGGTAGATCATTGAAGTTTATTTGAACTTCGGGAGATTTACGACCCAATTCAAGGCTAGTCTTAGCGACTGCGTTAATCACCATCGAACCTACTAGAAGTGTGTTTGGTCCCAATGAGATAGTCTTTATATTTTCAAGCAAATTGTTGGATTCAAGAGATTACAACTCAGCCAATATAATATAATATTGTAGTTTAAAAGATCTCAGTATCCCTCGTCGATCCCACCATCCCATTCGACTTCAACCCTGAAATGGATACCGCTACACCATCGCTCTTAGTCAATCTCGGCGTCAGTTGGCCACTGTCACTCCCCCGACGGTGGTTTCAACTATTTTTTTGCTTTCTTTTTCTTTTTAATTATTCTATTTTCTTATTTGTCCGCGTCATATTTACTCTCGCCAAAATTTTGAACTAAGGACACCGAACGACACTCCATTTTAATCAATTTCAAGATTCATTTTCTACCTTGAAATGAACACTAAAAAATAGACAAGAACAACTCGTGCTCTAACCAATATCATGGGGTCACCTACCTAGGATGATGACTGTATTTGTTTAGATTTATCTATATGCCCTAATATAAATATTTATTTATTTAATGTAAATATTTATTTGTTTAGATATACTTGTTGTCAATGTGTTTATGTTCAAAGGTCTTTGTGTTGTGTTTAAGAGATATATCAGCTAATATTGTTGTTTGGTTTGATCTAATAGTACTTAATCATTCTTATTTTTAAATTCAAGGATTAGATTTTTGACATGTTAGCTTTTATTAAATTTAGTTTTCTAATATCACTTTTGTTATAAGACCGTATGTATTGGATCAAACCAATGCCGTGGGCTGCCTAGGTGGCAAGCAACCAACTCCACGTTTGTCATGACCTGAAAATTTCGACTATAGAACCAAACTCACGATACGATTTCATAATTCTGACATGATAAGCAAAGTCTGTTAAGTTGAGTCTCAAAATTTTTGAACTGTTTTCTTGCATTCATTTAACTTCGACCATTCCCGACGATTCACGAACAACTATTTGTAAATAGATGACAAAATTTCATTCCTCGTCCCTGAACTTTACATCGATTTTGACTCCCTGTCCTTTTTCTTTTTTTTTGTGCATTCCTCGTCCCTAAACTTTAAAAAAAAAGTACATCCCTCGTCCTCCCTTCTACTTTCTGTCAAAACGTGCTGTTACCCCTTATCACGTGCATATCATGTGAGGGTAAAAAAGTTATTTTATCCCTAACATCTATTCATTTTATCCCTAACATCTATCTATATCACCACACCATCGCCTAACATTATTCCCCAAATCCATATCAACCCTAATTTCATCTTCATCGCCATTCATGCATATCTTCATCATCGTTCATCCAAATCAACTCTAATTCCAAATTAATACTCATCATCATCGTTCATTCATCTTCATCTAGTAGCTTGTTCATCACCATAGTTCATCTTCATCCGGTTTGACTTTCTTTGACTTTTTAGTGGGTTTTGATTCTGAAGTGTTTTAATCAAATCTGAAAAAGTAGAAACGTTCACAATCATCCAGTGATCATTTCCTCAAAATTTCAGGGATTAATTTGTCCATTTGATAGGGTTTTTCTTAATTTTTTGGTCCGAAAAATATGATACAAAATCCGAATTTGTTTGTGACCTTGGTGATGTTTTTGGAAAAACTGAAAATGGAGATTTGTTGGTATGATTAAACCACATATTTCTGCAAGTTTTTGTCTCTTAATTTGAAGTTTTTGTTTTTATCTATTATTTTATTTTATGCAGATACAATAGAGAAGGTAAAGAAGAAGATGAATCATCACGTGATCAGTTTACTGGATCTTTATCATCTTTGAGTGGTTTGAAAGAATTAAGATGGGTTTATTTGGATTTTAATTTATTTGATGAAATACCTTATGATTTCTTTCATGGTCTTGATAGTTTAGAGGTTATGGATCTTGATAGTAATCCACTTAATGCAACTACCGGTTGGTCAATTCCTGCTGATTTACAGAACTCTGTTCAGTTGCAGAATTTATCATTGATGAGTTGTAATTTGGCCGGACCTTTGCCTGAGTTTTTAGGAAGTGTGTCATCTTTAGGGGTTTTGAAGTTATCTATGAATCGAATTACGGGTGGTATTTCGTTGAATTTCTATGAATATGTTATCAGGATTCTTTGGTTAATTGGGTTTATGTTTGAGTTGATTGAGGTAGAAAGTCATAATGGAGAAGAAAAGGTGAAGAATTGGGGTAGAAGATGACAAAACAATGACAAAAATACCCTCACATGATATGCACGTGATAAGGGGTAACGGCAGGTTTTGACAGAAAGTAGACGGAGGGACGAGGGATGTACTCTTTTTAAAGTTTAGGGACGAGGAATGCAAAAAAAAAAAAAAAAAAAGGACAGGGAGTCAAAATCGATGTAAAGTTCAAGGACGAGGAATGAAATTTTGTCTAAATAGATACATATATATTTAAATATGTGTATATATATATATATATATATATATATATATATATATATATATATATATATATATATATATATATATATATATATATTTTTAATTTGAAATATAATTTGAAAATATATATTTAATATATTTAGTTATATAATAAAACCTGATATTAAAAATGTATTTATATATACATATAGTATATTGAAAATAAATGATTTCGAGCTTAAAAAGTAAATGATTGTAATACTCGGTTGGCATTTCGTTCATATAGATCTAATACAAGTTTATGATGATTTAATATAAAAGTTGAACTGTAAATCTATTACGAAGATTATAGGTTTGATAAAAATATTTTTACCTTTTTAGTTTAAATTTTAGTACTCCGTACATATTAATTTGAACATAAAATAAATAATTAACGAACCTTTTTAATCAGGTTTCGAACCGTAAATGATCGAAATAATTAAATGGACTTAATTTAAAATTTTGGAATTTTTAGGAACACTTTTATATTTTAACTATTTAGCAATGAACCACGATACAGTTTTCGTTAATAAATTGTTGGTTGATTAAAATAATTTGAGGGCGGCTAAACTTCTGTACGTTTCAATTATTAAGTATATTATCAAATAATTATTATTAGTATTATATTACTACTTTAGATGGCTAAATTATCCATGAATTGCATTGCAAGAGTGAATTAGGTCATTGTTTTTCATTTCCCTTTATCTAACTCTCCTTTATCTAACTCTCTATATAATTGCATACATAGATTAGATATATGATATATATCATATGCTTATACAAAGCTCGATCACCATTGGCACTATCAACCCACAACCGCCACCCTCTTCCAACACTCGCTACCACTCTCAACCGGACCACCATGTCACCTTCTAATACCACGAACCACCACCGTTTCTGCTATTACTATGTTTCTGTTTTCCAGTCGGTATAACCACCATAAAACCGACACCCTCATCTTCGTTGTTATTACTTGCTAACCGAGACTAACACTATCACTTAACCATCTTCGAACAAACCGCCACTAAACATACTTATGCTACTGCTATTTCATTCGAACCGTTTTCTTGTTGAAACCCACAAACCCATACAAGTACACCACTTTCATTTTCGAACACCACAATGAACCACCACCATTGAAGCCTTGTTGTGCTTCTATTCCTATTTCCTATCGAGCAAAGACCAAACCAAACACCACCTTGAAACTACCATCATCTCAAACCTCCACTTGCTTCTACTACTATTCCGGCTGCAAGAATGAAAATAAACCAAACACCCACTTTAACTAACTGCTGTGATGACTTCTACTGTGTAAAACAACCAACGAAGATCATCATCACACCTGCAATGATCATGCTTCTGTTACGGATCTGACCAGTCGCCACCACCATCGAACAATTCCCATTAAACCCACTGGAAATGATTGCTGTTACTATGCAAAACCATCAACCTTTTTCTGATTACTGTTTACTGTTAAATCAACAACCATCATCATTATAAAACTTCTACTCTTGTTTGCTACTAGCTAAATGCGATAGTTGTTGTGGGTTGCCGTGAACCACCCCTACATTCAGTGCAACCACCAAATTACTTCGCTACTTGCTAATGGTTTCTAGTTCAAACGAAACCCATAACATCACCTTACTTAAATAGTTGCTGCAACTCGAATTTCTGTTTCAAACAAAACAAAAACCCAAATCGCCATGTTTCATCTCTCTTCTCTCCCTCTCTCTTGTTGCAACCACAACCAATGACATAAACCATTACCACGTTGTAAACCACAACCAAACAAACTGCTGCTACTGCAGCCTTCGTTTCTATTTCAGCTTAATCCAAAGAATCACAACCATCGTTAATTGCTGTTATTGCTACACTTTGTATTTTCTTTATATTTCAAACACCAACACAAGTCGTTACTGTAAACAGCCGCTCGATCTAAATTGTTTCTGTCTCCTGCCTATCCGTTTTCTGTTTGTTTTTCGAACAGGCCACAATGCCAACACGTACCACTTTCTTTTGATTTTCCTGCTGCTACTATTTCTATTCGAAACGATTTTCTTTTTCTTCTATTTCGTTGCCGCTACTACTACTTACTGTATCTTTCTGGTTCAACCAAGATGATGACAATGATAATAATTGATGATGATTAAAGAACGATGAAGAAAAGTGATACAGTTTATGATGTCTTCTTTTTTGTCGGTCGAACCCTACAGCCCCACAACTACGATTGGTTTAATTAAGACATGTAATGGGCTTGTGAAAATGTTGGGCTGTTATGATTCTAATTTATTGGGCCGAGACTTATTTTCTGTTGGGCCGCAAATTGTTGAAGATGGAGAAAATAATACGGGCTAAATAAATACTATGTTAGTATTATTCCAGAAAAACACGAAACAGATGGGTGGTAAGGGGTGTTTGTGGTTAAATGAGAGGTTGCGGGTTTGTCACGACCCTACTTTATCCGTTATCTTTTTCAGTTAATTATTTAACGGCCGTTAACTGTTAGTGTGCCACGTCATTTCTATGACCTATATTATTATTTTTGTAATAATATATATATATATTAATTATTATGTGTTATGTGAATATTTGTATTCATATTTTAAACTTATACGTTTCTACGTCTCGCGGATTTCCATCCGGCGAATCTTTTTGGTTTTCAAACCAAATGTCGAGTTTTTGGGACATTTAAATCCTAAATATTTTAAATATAATATTTTAAGATCATATTATTATATAGTGTATTTATATTTATTTTTCGTCGCGCGTTTGTTATCTTTTCGAATTTTTAATCGCGTAAGTGCGTTTTAGCGTTTCGGGACTCGTTCGGGCTTTCGGGCCATCAGGAAATAACATTTAAGTGAGATGGGCCAAGTGGGACCCACCCCACCCCTAGAATCGGCCGAATGGATGGGGAGGGGATATCCCCTTTTGTTTTCAATTTTTCTCTCATTTATTTTTCATTCCATATTTTCCATCTAAACCTAATTTTGTGCTCTCCTCCTCTCTTCTTCTTTTTTTGGGTGACACCACCACCAACCTTCATCATCATCATCATCTAAAATTATAGCTTGGATCAAGGAGTAATTAGTATAAACGCGTTCCTCGTTCCGTTCTCTACGCGATAACATCAATCGTTTCTCGATTAGGGTATAAACCCTAACCCTATAATTTTTAATTTTTCATTTATCTTCTATATTTTGATGATTATTTAGTAGTATGATGTTTGTGGATTATTGTAATGATGTTTGTATGCATAGATGTACTCATAATTGCATGTTTTCGGTTTATAAAATTCTGGACAGCAGCTATTTCGTGTATTCTGGGTTTGTGACTGATATAAAAGTTAAAATAAACTATCTAGATGAGTTTCTCTCATCAATACATTAATTTTAGACTCCGGATTCATGCCGTTTCGATTCCCGGAGCCCTAGTTATGATCAAATTACTATTTTGTTAAAATTGAATTGTGATATTGACATGAACCAGGTTTGGTCCGACTTTATGACCTTCCTTGGAGTCTTTAGGGTGTGTTAGTGTGTTAGGACTGATGGTGGGACGAACTTTCATGTTCGGGTCACCTAAATCCGAGCCACGGTTCACCCGGTATGACTAAAACACGGTTTTGAGTAAATTGAAGGTCCAAGTAGTGTCATGGCTGATTACCACGACTTGTGGACTGTTCTTGGTGTGTTCTTGAGTGCACCATTATGTCGGGTGGTTTGAATAGGCGGAGATACATATAAGGCTCGCCAGAAATCGACACCCGGGGCTCAGGATACGACCCGATGAACTTTTGAATTAAAACTTATGATTAATTCTAAAACTTATGATAAAAATAATAAATTTCATTATTAATTAATTAATTATGATCAAAGAAGTAATTATTATTATTTAAGACTTATGATATAAATATTTATTATATCATTTAATTATTATTTATGATTTATTTAACATTTTAATTTAACTTGCGATTAATAATACTTTTATTATTATTGGAAAATACTTATGATAAGTATTAAATTTATTTTATGAGAATATTATTATAAGACTTATAATAAAGATTAAATAATTATTTAATTATTATAAGACTTAATTATTATTTAATTATGATTTAATTATTAAGTACTTATGATTTAATAATTATAATTAGAAACTTATGATATGGTTAATAATTCATTATTAATCAATAATACTTATGATATGATTTAAAAATTTATTATTAATTAATAATACTTATATTATGATTAATATTTAATTAATTAATTAAATACTTATGATATATTAATTATATCACTTATTAATTATATCACTTCAACTGATATTAACTTTAATAATTCATTTTATTTAATTAAACTTATGTTATGACTTAATTATACACTTTTAACTTTAATAAACATTATAACTTATGTTATTATTATAATTTACACTTTTCAAATTAATGTTGACTATGTTTGACCAAGGTTGACTTTTAAGGTGACTTTCGGTTGACTTTGACTTTCAGTTGACTTTTGTTGACTTTCTAAATAAGGAAACTTTCCTAATTTAAAAAATTTCCAAAAATAGAAACTTTCCAAAAATAGAAACTTTCCAAAAAATAGAAACTTTCCAAAAATGGAAACCTGCTAAAAATAGAAACTTTCTATAAATAGAAAGTATGTGTCCGTACACTGTTCCAGTCAAACCGATGCTTGCCGAGTATTGTTCTATGTCTACTTGCAACATGTACAATAGCTATCATACTAAGACTTGACCTAAGTTAGTTATTTATATCGACCTGCTTTATTTATAGGTCGGCGTTGTGATCGTTCCTGATCACTTTACTCTATTTGCTGTTTGCTTGTTTGTGTGGTTTCTTCAATTACTCTTAAGGTGAGTTATAGTCCCGTTTTTACATACTTTTCAAAGTATATTTTTGGGATGTGATTACATGTATTTTTATTTACGTTTAGACACAAGTAACAGTTAAATTTAATTATTCATTGTGAGTTGGACAAAAATATTCCCTAGTCTGGTAACTGTAATCATTGGTTTCTACCGGTGAACGCGAATCCTACGGATAGATCTATCGGGTTTGACAACCCCATTTCGAGCTAGTCGCGCTAGCAATTCATAATCGGAATGTTTAGTACTTCGTAATTTGTTGTAGATACACTGTCCAAGTATATATTTTTATTGTGTTTGGCAAGGATAAATAAAGGGTTAAGTGATTACCAGGTGGCTCATTGATAATGGAATAATGTTTAATGTTTTCTAACATTTTTAAATCTTGTGGTCTAAAGTTCACTTATTATTTAAATCTATAATTCACTCAACCTTTGTGTTGACAGTTTACTTGCATGTTTTCACCGGTACTTGAGTTTTGTGATGTTTCCGCTGTGTTTAGAGGAGTCTGCATGCATTTGGGCAGATTTTATGAAACAATTTCTGAAACTTAAGCTTGCATTCTATTTTTGGATAATTTAAACTTGTGGGTTTGTTGGCAAGGTTTTGTGACAACTTTTAGTTTATTACTATGGTTGGTTGTTTTGAAACTACATATTTTGGTTTGTTTCCTTTTTGGGAAACATTTGAAATAAAAGAATGCAACTTTGTTTATTTAATTCATTTAAGTCCGATCAAGCTGTGGGACCAACTGACGGATCCGTTAAGTGTTTTGACGGGGTCGTCACATGTGGTATCAGAGCGTTGGTTGTAGGGAACTAGGCGGTCTTAATGTGGTCAACCCGTGGTTATTAGGGTGCATTAGAGTCTAGTCTACAGCCCGACCTTTTTGCTATAGCATTATTATGCATTTCATTTCGTATAAGTTATATTATTAGCTTTCATATCTTTTTGGCATGTGGTTTGCGGTTTTGCTGTTTGCAGATGTCGAATTCGAGCGATAACTCTGTTGCTGCTCCTGCTCCGCCGTCTCCTGCTAGACGTCGTGCTAATCAACCAGAGATCGATGATCATGTTCATTACTATTTTTCTACCATTACTCATATGAACTGGGCTTATAATGAGGTGACACGTATTAACGCCCTTAGTGATTGTTTACGCACTTTGCCACATAATGAAGTTATGGACGAGATCCGTGCCGACATGGGTAACTTTATCACTTTCAAGCATAGGGTTGAGGATGCGAACCGTAAGCGTGATCGAGAAGTTAATGCTAAGTTCGAGGCTCTCGAGAGCACTGTTCGTGTGTTGAAGGAAGAGTTGGATGTTGTGAAAGGGAAGTTGCGTAAATATGAGGATCCTGCTGAGACTCATGCTGGACCAGCTTATCACACCGGCTCTAAGCGAATGTGATGTGATTTTTCATATTGATCATCTATTTCATCAGACTTAATGTCCTTTTTATACATACATTTTGGGTTATGTACGGCGTTTTGCCGAGGATTTTATTAAGATTTTGTTATGGGATATTTTTCATTATGTATGGATGGTTATTTTTATGACATCTATTATCATTATCATGTTTTATTTCTGATGTTGTGGCTCTTGGCATGTTATATTATGCGTAATATATGTTCATGTATGTTAGGTGCTATGTATGTTGTATGATGTTATCATAAAATATGTATGCATGTGATGGTTATTTCTATAACAATCATAACTGTCATGTTATTACTCATAGTGTTTGTTAACTATTATTTATGATGGTTAATCTTTTCGTGTTTTGATCTATTCCTTTATGACACTAGTATTATTCTTGGTACTAACGGATGTGTTGTTCTATTTTGAAGATCATGCCTCCAAGAGAGTCCACTGAAGCGCGTATGCAATGCCTGATCAATGAAGGAATTGCTACTGCTATGGCAGCAAATGCTAATGTTAACGCCAATGTGAACAACAACCAGGTGGGATGCTCCCACAAGACTTTTATGGCTGGTCGACCCCAAGAATTCAGTTGTACGGAAGGACCAATAGGGCTTACTCGTTGGTTCGAGAAGATCGAATCTATTTTCAGGGTCAGTCGGGTCCGTGAAGAGGACAAAGTTAGTTTCGCTAGTTGCACTCTCAAGGATAGTGCCTTGACATGGTGGAACAATCTGGTTAGTAGTTTGGGAAGCGATGTAGCTTATGGTTTGGCCTGGAATGATTTTAAGGAAAGATTGATCACCCTCTATAGACCTCGGGGTGAGCTTAAGAAGCTAGAGGTTAAGCTCAAGAATTTGAAAATTCATGGCACCGAGTTAGATGCCTATGAACGAAGGTTTTTCGAGTTAACTTTGATGTGTCCTAGGGTTTATGCAGATGAGGACCGCAAAATTGAGGCTTACATTGATGGTTTGTCCGAGAAGATTGAACACGGGGTTGAGTTTAGTGAACCCCAGACTATTGAGGCGTCTATGTCTATGGCCCACAAACTTAATGACAAGGTGTTGAGAAGAAGCAAGACTACAGTTGCTGAAACTAGTGAGGAGGTTGTCAAGAAGGCTGATAATGGGAAACGAAAGTGGGATAACAACCGCAATCAAAACCAAAATCAGCAGAAGAAACAGGATACCTCAGGTGCTAACAACAGAAATCAACGTGTGTGTCCTCGTTGCTATAAAGCTCATGATGGTTACTGCACAGTTACTTGTAAGAGGTGCTCCAAGCAAGGGCACATTGCTAAAGATTGTACAGTGCTTTTGTCGGGTTCTGCTACTCCCGCGGCTGGTGGTAATAATAATAATGTTGGTAATAGAGGTGGTAACGGTAGTGGTAATGGGAAATCGAATAATGGAGGTAATCAAAGGGTTTGTTATGAGTGTGGGAAGCCGGGGCATTTCTGAGATGCTTGTCCCAACAAGAAGACTGCTGAAATTACATGCGGCCCAGCGTTCAACATTAATACTAAGGATGCGGAGGAAGATCCTAACCTTGTTACTGGTACGTTCTCAGTCAACGATTTATCAGTTTATGTACTATTTGATTCAGGGGCTGATTTAAGTTTCGTGTCGAGTAAATTAAGTCCGAGAATCAAAACGCCGTTAACTCCCTTAGACAATACTTATGTTGTTGAAGTAGCTAATGGTAAAGAACTTACTGCTAAGACTGTACATCGTAAATGTAACATTAATCTGGGTGGTAGGAATTTTGAGATAGACTTGATACCGATTGAACTTGGTAGTTTTGATATTGTTATTGGTATGGATTGGTTATCTGCGAACCGTGCTGAGATCGTGTGTTATGATAAGGCTATTCGTATTACTGATGTGATTGGAGAGCCACTGATGGTCTTTGGAGATAAGAAATGCACACAGTTAAATCTTATTAGCTGTATGAAAGTTCGTAAACATCTCCGTAAAGGCTGTCATGCTATTCTTGCTCATGTTGTTGATCCTAGTAAGGAAGTGAAGAACGTTGATGACGTTCACATTGTTAGGGATTTTCCCGAGGTGTTTCCCGATGACTTACCTGGCCTTCCGCCGCAACGCGTGGTAGAATTTCAAATTGATCTTGTTCCCGGAGCTGCTCCTGTAGCACGTGCTCCTTATCGTCTTGTGTAATGACCCGCACTTTTTCGATCGTTCTATACTTATAAGATTAATATTTACATAAATTAAACCTTACCAACATG
This sequence comes from Rutidosis leptorrhynchoides, assembly GCF_046630445.1. Lineage (NCBI taxonomy): Eukaryota > Viridiplantae > Streptophyta > Magnoliopsida > Asterales > Asteraceae > Rutidosis > Rutidosis leptorrhynchoides. The sequence continues at coordinate 95,695,050 of NC_092339.1, forward strand.
ATAAGCAATCCAAATTGTTGAGACTTATGTTTTCGAAAAGAGTTTTACACAACGTTTGACCGTCTAGTTTGACCGATGATATCACGAACTATATAACATATGATAATTATACGTTTGTGTATATATATGTATATATACATATTTAACATGATCCAAGAATGTTTTAATATCTCATTTTGTATTAATAACAATAAGTTATAAGTATATTTTTAAACTACTAACTTAAGTTTTCAAAACGATAACCATACGTAACGTTATTTGACATAAATACTTATAACATATAATGTTTATACATATATCGTATAAGTAATGTATTTAATCACTTTTAAGGACTTAAATACATAAAACAATATAAGTATATTCACAAAAGATAGCTATATTTGAATTCTCATTCCATTTTTCACAAGATTTCTATACGTATATCTAGAGTACATGTACTCGTATCATACCTAACCTCTATACGTATTTACTATTGGTATATACACATCAAATCACCACTAACCAGCCCTTGTTCAATGCCTTATGTATAAGGTAACTACTTTTGTTATCTAGTATGACAATTTCACATGATTAAAAGATTTTTTCACAAAATTACAAACTTATACACCTTTTACACCACCATTTATACTCCATTCCATTTTCATTTTACTACACATTTCCTTTAACAAAAACACACTCTTAAGAAACTCCATAACCATTCAGCTAGTATCCATGAAGATCTAGCCATAAAAACATCACTTAAACACCATAAGAAAAACCTTACAAAAACACTTCAAGAATCCTTTCAAGAACACAAGTTTACTTCCAATCTTTCATCCAACTCCACCACTCTTTTGGTTCTAGGTCTTTACTCCTCTTTTACAGAAATCTTGTCCAAGTAACTTGAGGTAGTAACTTTGTTCATAACCTTATTCGATTCATATATATATAGCTATCTTATTATATGGTATAAAATTTTAACAACAAGAACATAGTTTGAATGTTTTCAAACTTGTTTGCAAACTAAATAGATCCTTCTAACTTAACTTTTAAAATACTTCAAGACCTGTAATATATCATAAATATATGCTAATTTAACAAGGTATAATGTAACATCCCAAAATTTTAAGATAATATTTTATGAGAATTTATTAATGATTTAGTTTGTTTTAGTGTTATCTTATGTGAAATAATTATTATGAATGGATGGTATGGTTTAATGAAATAAATGGACAATAGTTAATGTTTGTTGGTTAAGTTGAAAGGGGACTAGTGATGCAAAGTTAATTTAAGGACCTCCCTTAATATGGTTTTGGTGGGGAGGGTAGAAAATGCAATTTGAGCAAAGTTGTTTTAATAAAAGAAAAATTAAACACTGATAATTCATTTTATCAGTTGTAAAAAAAATACAGAGAGTGTGAATGTGTGTGTATATGTCGACTTTGGCAAGGAGGAAGAAGAGGGAAGCTCCAACTAAGAAATTGTGTTCATGCAATTATAAACTTGTGAAATCTAAGGCACTCTAAGCATCCTAGCAAGTTTTATTTCTTCAAATTCTTCTTCTTTGTGCACAATTAGGGTTCTTGAATCCTAAAAGATAAGGTATGAATATTCTTAAGTTTTGTATCACAATTATTGAGTGTTTGTGATGAGTTTTATGCTTAAAGGTTGTTGTTTGTTGAAGTTATGCACATTTGAATGATTTAGAACGAATTTGTTGGTAATTTTGGGAGTGAGTTCAAGTATGAACTTGCATTTTGAGTAAAGGATATGAATATGGTGAATTTGGTAGTGTTCTAGCTTAATTTCTAGTAATGCACACCAAGTGTTTGATAAAATGCCTCAATGAAGAGTCTATGTGTTCTAGCTAGTAATTTTGAAGAAGATTGCTCATGTATGAATTGTGGTTAATGTAATAAGCTATGAAATTTGGATGATTGATAAATTAGGGTTGTTAGTAATGGAAATGGATTTATGCATATTTGATGAGTAATGGAAGAATTGAAGGAAATTGCATGTTATGTTCATAATAGATGAATTTGAGATTTGCATGATTAAGGAAATGAGATTTACTTGATAATGATGTTATAAGGAAGTTATAATGCTATGGTTGTATGTGTTCATGTGTATTTGGATGTAATTAGGGAATTAAGTAAATGTGTAAATGAATGGATGTGTTAAAAGCTTGTGAAAGTTGTGATTTTGATTTAGTTGTGTTATTAATGAGATTAGCTCATGTATAGGTGCTAATCAAGGTAAGGGAGCTTCAAGTGACCAAGGAACTTCGTTTAATCAAGGTGAGTTATATGGGGTAATATGGGCGGGTCAAAGGTGATCATAGAATCCATGATCACAAGTTATGTAATAGAAATTTTTATAAATTGTTCTATGCTTTGAGCTTAACTATGCAGGAGTACTTATGGTTGTTTTTGGATACGATATATGGTAACAAGGGTGACTTAATACTCCCGGATTGCATCCGTGCAAGAGGGTGGCGATTAAGTTCACTAGTTAAAAAGCTTAGACTCTACGTCTATGTTAATGTGTAAAGCTTAGACCTTGTGTCTATGTTAAGATGTAAAGCTTAGACTTTGTGTCTATGTTAAGATGTAAAGCTTAGACCTTGTGTCTATGTTAAGATGTAAAGCTTAGACTTTGTGTCTATGTTAAGATGGAAAGCTTAGACTTTGTGTCTATGTTAAGGTGTAAAGCTTAGACTTGGTGTCTATGTCTAAATTACGTAATGAGTTTGGATTCATATCCATGTTATGAGTAAGCTTGGACGATGTCCATATAACGTGTTAGTTTGAACTTACACATATGATAATGTTTTAAGGTTGAAATATGTATATGTTATGTATCAAGAATTGGCTATGACTAGGAGGCAAGTTGATCAAGTTCGAATTACGAAATCAACCTTCGGGTTGGAAGGTTATGGTTGTGTTTACGATTATGTTTATGTTTTAAGTTTAAGATACGCACTTACCCTTAACTCACTAAGCGTTTTGCTTACCCCGCTATGTTGTTAATGTTTGCTAGGTTCTTATGCGTTGCGAAGATTTGGGACATCAAGGTTGTAGGAGAACAATCGGCATTTATCAAGTGGTATGCAAGTCTCTTAATTGAATCTAGCTTCACGATAACCGCTTATGAACGCCAAGAGTCAAATGTGTATTAAGACAAAAGATGTTTAAATCATGTTTTGAAACTAAGTGCTAAATTCGGTATTTTGGGTCAAAAGAGACACGTTTATATTGGACTACGGGTCGTGTGCGACCAAGTAATAATCGTGTTTCTAAATGATGAATGTAAGTCTTAGAAGTTTAGCTTGTTTATGTATTCTGTTGTCGAAACGTTTTGAGAAATGATGAAATGTTAAAATGTGAAAATTTTGGTTTAAGTTCAAAGTTGCAGGTCAGGACCTGGACCCGTGTTGGGTCGCGCCGCGGCAAGAGGCTTCGCGCTGCGGCAATACAAAGCATTTGAAATCAGAACTTGAGTTAAGAAGGCAATTTTTACAGTGATATGTCGCGCCGCGACAGTATGGGCCGCGCCGCGGCATAAGCCGTGGTCAGGCCAGATGTTTAACTTTTTAAAAAAAAAAAATTTACTCGTTTCAAGGCGTTAAAAGTTGGTATCAGAGCTATGGTTTAAGAGACTTGGATAATCCACCGTAGGGTTATCTAGGCTTAAACCAACCCTAAGTTTTAAATAAGCGGTTTGTGACTTGCATGATAGATAATGTTTAAAGTATTATGCCATGTTCTTTAAGATTGTGTAGGATGCTAGAACTTAGAAGAAGGGGATGGTAAGAATGAATATGAGTTATACATGAGTTTGTTTGAATTTTTGAGAGAACCACACATTTATGATGTGATGTACGAGAGTGGTTTGGTACACCCGGATTGCATCCGTGCAAGAGGGTGATGATCAAACCCACTAGAATAAAGCTTGGATCCATGTTAATAATGATGAGCTTGGACTTGTGTCCATGTTAATAATGATGAGCTTGGACTTGTGTCCATGTTAATAATGATGAGCTTGGACTTGTGTCCATGTTAATAATGATGAGCTTGGACTTGTGTCCATGTTAATGATGATGAGCTTGGACTTGTGTCCATGTTAATGATGATGAGCTTGGACTTGTGTCCATGTTAATAATGATGAGCTTGGACTTGTGTCCATGTTAACGATGATGAGCTTGGACTTGTGTCCATGTTAACGATGATGAGCTTGGACTTGTGTCCATGTTAATGATGATGAGCTTGGACTTGTGTCCATGTTAATGATGACGAGCTTGGACTTGTGTCCATGTCAAAGATGATGAGCTTGGGCTAGTGTCCATGTTGATAATGGTAAGCTTGGATCCATGGTAAAGTTAATGAGCTTGGACTTGCGTCCATAGTATTTTCAGTAGGATTGAACTTACGTCCATGCTGACCTCGATGAGTTTAGACTTTATTGATAAGGAATCGTGTCTAGCTTAGGCACAATCTTGGGTCATCCGTAGTAAGTCGTGACTATGGTGGGTTATGACCGGAAATCTATACAAGAAAGAGACCTACGGGTTGACAGGTTACGTTTTGGTTACGATTATGCTAACGCTAAGAGTGTCCTTGGGTTTTTATAACTATAAGTTCTATATGGGATGATGTAAGTTGCAAATTTGAGATGAACAAACCCATGAATAGAAACGGTTACGTAAGTAGTAGTCAAAGGTATAATGAATGTACCCTTAAGTTGTGATGACTAAAGACGATGCCATGGAAAACGAGAAAAGCGTGAAAGTAGTCTAAGTAATACTAAAGTATGAGAAGAATATGAACTCAATGACCCGAACTCGATCTAGAATAAAAGAAGGGTAAAGGAGTCACGCGATGTGTGGTAGGTACCTTCCTTTACACCTACACATGTTTTGTGTGACCTCCTACATGAACTCGTGTAGGCCTTAACCATTAAATGGAGAGGCAACGAACTAAATGGTTGTGACTATAGCGAGTAAATGATTATTTTGTTTCCCTGGAGTGGGGTTAGTGTGTTACAATGGAAATGTGTAGAAATGAACCTTCAAGTAAAGAGACTAAAGGAAAAGAAAAAGTTTCCCTTAGACGGAAGCAAGAATGTTAAGGGAACCAAACCCTTTACTTTTGAGACTGAAATGTCTCGAGCTAGAGACCTCTTTGGTCCTAAAAGAAGGGGAAAATGAAATAGGTAAGATTGAACCGGTTGTAGAGTCTTGTAAATACTTGGAACTTCATAGCGTTAAGACTACACAAATGCAGGGAGAACAAGATAGAACGTAAGAAGCTTGAAAACGAATGGTCTTCTTGTTTCGAAAAGGAAGAGATTTGGTACATGGAATGATTGTAATGTGATGTAAGAATTAGTAGACACTTATGAGAATTAATTAAGCATGGGGAGTAAAATTTTGCATGAGAATGAGCAATCCAATTATCAAGATACTTAAGAATTGGTTGCAAGTAAGTAGGAAGATGTGCATGGTGTACGATGTTTTAAAATAAAGACTAAGTGTATATGCGAACGTGCGTTTTCGATACTTAATGATGAAATTGAGTAGAGAAATGAAAGAGATATGAGAGACGAGAATATTATTAATGTTATGGCAATGAATTACGAAAATGGAAGGAGGCGTCTTTGAAAAGTCGCAAGAGATTAATTTGAAAAGAATTCATGAGAATAGGCATTAAAATGAGTTCTAGATGAAGAGATATGTATGTAGGGCTACAATTGCGTAGTAGCGATGAGTCTTGTGACACGTTCTGGTTGAGTATAAAAAAAAGAAACAAGTTCGACTATTCATTAACCGGAAAATATGATGTAGAGATTGATGATGAAAATGAAAATAGCGTATGTTTGATCTATAAGCATGATTAGATGAATATTGAAGGCCTGTTCAAGTAATTAAATGAATTTTATAAGCAAAAGAATTTATTGGGATATACATGAGGTATGTCGGATCTCTCGATTCTAGTTAACGTGGTTTAGAGGAAAAGAGGTTAAGTGAAGATACATGAATGAAGGGAGTCATCAGAATGGAAGATTGGTCATGGTAATAATATGATCATTGACTTTATTTGAGTTAGACGAAGGTTGAAATAATGGTAACTCTCTAGACTTTAGTAGAAATATTTTGCGAAGAAAGAACTTATGGACGATTCGAAGGAATGCAAGTTTATATGAAAGTGATATGTCGGGAGTTAATGTGGACATTAGTATAGGTTCGCGAATAGAGATTAAGAGATTCTAGAAGATTTTTATATTTAAGCAAATGAGTCGTATAAGATGTGATTTTATGAAGAGACTTGAAAGATGAGTTGTTACAAGCGTAAAATTGGTGAAAGATGTAATTTAATTAAGAAGAGAAATGTACTTATGGAATGTATTGTGCAAGTATATGGAAGGCTTATGACATGGAATAATGGTGAGCATAAAAAGGGATAAGTCTTTTATTTGTTTAATACTAAAAACGATTTGAGTTGATGATACGAGTAATCTATGTTGATGGCATGAGTTGTCGACACGAAAAGCACGTAAGGAAGTGAAATCTATGTAAATTGGTAAAATTAGGAGAAGCTAGTGAGGAATTCAGAAGGATAACATGTTTTAATGCTCTAAAAGAAGAGAATTAAGATGCAAGAATATGGTATAACGAGAAATTTTCTGGAAAAGAAATATTGATTTGCTTGGTATTAAGGACTAGTTCGCGGTTATGAGGATTTTTATCAGTAAAGATTATGATATAGAGGCCTAATAGTACATGAAAAGAGACAGAAAGTGGATAAATTGAAGTATCCAATGAAAAGTACATGAAGAAAGAGTACTTAAGGTATGAAATTTAAGAGATAGGGTGACAGAGAATAACGAATGTATGCCTAAAGAACACCTAGTGTGTGATAGATGGAGAAAAATGCACAAATTTTTACAAGAAATTACCAAAGTTAAAAGGAGATTTAGTAAAAGTTAAGTATTTTGGTTGACTAATTAGATGAAGAGCCTAAATAGATTTAGGGAGACTCTTGATTGTTTGAAACTTAAACAATAGAGAAGGGGAAAATTGGTTCTGACGAGTTATGAAGTATGTGCAAGGACTAGTGAAGGTTCAAGTGTAAGGGGTAAGGTTTTTGAAGGCACTAAGAGATATAAAAGAATGTTCGTGAGGACACGAACAATCCAACGGGGGGAGAGTTGTAACATCCCAAAATTTTAAGATAATATTTTATGAGAATTTATTAATGATTTAGTTTGTTTTAGTGTTATCTTATGTGAAATAATTATTATGAATGGATGGTATGGTTTAATGAAATAAATGGACAATAGTTAATGTTTGTTGGTTAAGTTGAAAGGGGACTAGTGATGCAAAGTTAATTTAAGGACCTCCCTTAATATGGTTTTGGTGGGGAGGGTAGAAAATGCAATTTGAGCAAAGTTGTTTTAATAAAAGAAAAATTAAACACTGATAATTCATTTTATCAGTTGTAAAAAAAATACAGAGAGTGTGAATGTGTGTGTATATGTCGACTTTGGCAAGGAGGAAGAAGAGGGAAGCTCCAACTAAGAAATTGTGTTCATGCAATTATAAACTTGTGAAATCTAAGGCACTCTAAGCATCCTAGCAAGTTTTATTTCTTCAAATTCTTCTTCTTTGTGCACAATTAGGGTTCTTGAATCCTAAAAGATAAGGTATGAATATTCTTAAGTTTTGTATCACAATTATTGAGTGTTTGTGATGAGTTTTATGCTTAAAGGTTGTTGTTTGTTGAAGTTATGCACATTTGAATGATTTAGAACGAATTTGTTGGTAATTTTGGGAGTGAGTTCAAGTATGAACTTGCATTTTGAGTAAAGGATATGAATATGGTGAATTTGGTAGTGTTCTAGCTTAATTTCTAGTAATGCACACCAAGTGTTTGATAAAATGCCTCAATGAAGAGTCTATGTGTTCTAGCTAGTAATTTTGAAGAAGATTGCTCATGTATGAATTGTGGTTAATGTAATAAGCTATGAAATTTGGATGATTGATAATTTAGGGTTGTTAGTAATGGAAATGGATTTATGCATATTTGATGAGTAATGGAAGAATTGAAGGAAATTGCATGTTATGTTCATAATAGATGAATTTGAGATTTGCATGATTAAGGAAATGAGATTTACTTGATAATGATGTTATAAGGAAGTTATAATGCTATGGTTGTATGTGTTCATGTGTATTTGGATGTAATTAGGGAATTAAGTAAATGTGTAAATGAATGGATGTGTTAAAAGCTTGTGAAAGTTGTGATTTTGATTTAGTTGTGTTATTAATGAGATTAGCTCATGTATAGGTGCTAATCAAGGTAAGGGAGCTTCAAGTGACCAAGGAACTTCGTTTAATCAAGGTGAGTTATATGGGGTAATATGGGCGGGTCAAAGGTGATCATAGAATCCATGATCACAAGTTATGTAATAGAAATTTTTATAAATTGTTCTATGCTTTGAGCTTAACTATGCAGGAGTACTTATGGTTGTTTTTGGATACGATATATGGTAACAAGGGTGACTTAATACTCCCGGATTGCATCCGTGCAAGAGGGTGGCGATTAAGTTCACTAGTTAAAAAGCTTAGACTCTACGTCTATGTTAATGTGTAAAGCTTAGACCTTGTGTCTATGTTAAGATGTAAAGCTTAGACTTTGTGTCTATGTTAAGATGTAAAGCTTAGACCTTGTGTCTATGTTAAGATGTAAAGCTTAGACTTTGTGTCTATGTTAAGATGTAAAGCTTAGACTTTGTGTCTATGTTAAGGTGTAAAGCTTAGACTTGGTGTCTATGTCTAAATTACGTAATGAGTTTGGATTCATATCCATGTTATGAGTAAGCTTGGACGATGTCCATATAACGTGTTAGTTTGAACTTACACATATGATAATGTTTTAAGGTTAAAATATGTATATGTTATGTATCAAGAATTGGCTATGACTAGGAGGCAAGTTGATCAAGTTCGAATTACGAAATCAACCTTCGGGTTGGAAGGTTATGGTTGTGTTTACGATTATGTTTATGTTTTAAGTTTAAGATACGCACTTACCCTTAACTCACTAAGCGTTTTGCTTACCCCGCTATGTTGTTAATGTTTGCTAGGTTCTTATGCGTTGCGAAGATTTGGGACATCAAGGTTGTAGGAGAACAATCGGCATTTATCAAGTGGTATGCAAGTCTCTTAATTGAATCTAGCTTCACGATAACCGCTTATGAACGCCAAGAGTCAAATGTGTATTAAGACAAAAGATGTTTAAATCATGTTTTGAAACTAAGTGCTAAATTCGGTATTTTGGGTCAAAAGAGACACGTTTATATTGGACTACGGGTCGTGTGCGACCAAGTAATAATCGTGTTTCTAAATGATGAATGTAAGTCTTAGAAGTTTAGCTTGTTTATGTATTCTGTTGTCGAAACGTTTTGAGAAATGATGAAATGTTAAAATGTGAAAATTTTGGTTTAAGTTCAAAGTTGCAGGTCAGGACCTGGACCCGTGTTGGGTCGCGCCGCGGCAAGAGGCTTCGCGCCGCGGCAATACAAAGCATTTGAAATCAGAACTTGAGTTAAGAAGGCAATTTTTACAGTGATATGTCGCGCCGCGACAGTATGGGCCGCGCCGCGGCATAAGCCGTGGTCAGGCCAGATGTTTAACTTTAAAAAAAAAAAAAATTTACTCGTTTCAAGGCGTTAAATATAACTTGGTTTTTCAAAGAACACCTTAAAAACTGAATTTACGATGTCGGAGTGCAACCGGGGGCTGTTTTGGGTTGGATAATTAAAAACCATCTTAAACTTTGAATTGGAGGTTTATTTTCTGGAAAAATGATTTTTACTATGAATATGATAACACATAAAAATTTCATGATTTAACTCAAAGTATAAGTATTTTTAGAAAAATAATCATTTAAGGTTGTTTACATGATGGAAAATGATTAACTTCATAAGTTTCACTAAAGTTTGACCTATGACCTGTGATTTTGAATACAAACTAAGGTATTTACAGTTCATAGTCTTAAAGAGGGACTCAATCCAAGGAAGTGGCAAGTTGAATCAACGAAAACGGAGTTGTAACGAAGAAACTATGACCAAAACGAAATCGGATATCTAAGACTAGTTTAGCTACGAAAATAATTGGAGAAAATCAAATAAATCACATCTTTTTAAAATAACATGATATTTTATATATATGTACTCATAATTTAATTTTATATGGTTCAGGATCACCCGTAAACAATACGAGAAGATTAATCATAAGATCCCATGATTGTACGCAACACGTCATTTGACAACACCGGTACTTTATGTACGCAACACGTCATTTGACAACACCGGTACCATGGGTCAAGATTAATCCCGACCAATACAAATACGATGGGGTTTTATTTATTTCGATGGGGGTTTTATTTATTAAACACCTAAATATGAACCATTAAAATTGAATTACTAACATCGGACTGCTAACTACGGACTAAGAAATTATTAAAACTATTAAAAGTATAATAAGTATATATATGTGACGAGTGTTTAAAATGGAAATATATTGATAAACTATATATGGATAGGTTCGTGATATCAATCGGAGACCAAGTCAAAATTACTTATCTTCAAGACGAAAGTGAGTATATAGTCCCACTTTTAAACTCTAAATATTTCGGGATGAGAATACATGTATTTTATGTTTTACGATATGGACACAAGTAACTGAAAAATATATTCTACGTTGAGTTGTACCACTGGCATACTTCCCTGTAGCTTGGTAACTACTATTTACAGCGGTATTGTAAACGCGAATCCTGTTGATAGATCTATCGGGCCTGACAACCCCAACCGGACTGGACGACCAGTATTCAACGGTTGCACAGTACTTCGTTTTGTGACTACACTTGGTACGGTGTAGTAAGATTTCATAATAAAGGGAATATGTGACGTGATTGAATGTTAAGTATGGTTACCAAGTGCTCAACCACTTAGAATATTTTTATTAAAATGTTTACATATGAAATCTTGTGGTCTATATTTATATCGCTGCCGGCATTAAACCTATATCTCACCAACTTTATGTTGACGTTTTAAACATGTCTATTCTCAGGTGATAACTAAAAGCTTCCGCTGCAACATGTTGAATTTAAGCAAGATCTTGAGTATGCATATTTGTGTCAAAAATAAAACTGCATATCCGAGGAATTGTAATGTAAAATATGCTAGAAATCGTATTGTTATCATCACATGTAAAGTTTGTAAGTCTAAGATTATCGCTAAACGATAATCATCTTTATATTGTCTAAAGCTTGTATTAACATAAGAGTTATGGTTTGTAATGTAAAATAAATGCAGTTGTTCTTTTAAAAATGTCGCATATAGAGGTCAATACCTCGCAATGAAATCATACATTATCTAACTCGTTCTTATGGTTAAGGACGGGTTATGACATGTGGTATCGGAGCGGTGGTCTTAGCGAACCAGGTTTGCATTAGTGTGTCTAACTGATAAGTCGTTAGGATACATTAGTAAGTCTGGACTTTGACCGGGTCTGATTTAAAAACCATTGCTTATCATTGTTGGTTAAAATTTATATGTAAATATTATGTAGTACTAATGGGTTAGTTGTTGTGTGATAGATGTCGGGCTCAAAACTTATTATCACATTCAGCGACTCCGAATCAGAATCTTCAGATGGTATTTCAGTCATTAACCTATCCGATGACGAAAATAATATCTTTGGGGAAGACTCACAAATTCCGGATGAACCAACTATAAAGAACCCGGAAAGTGAACCCGAGGAGGAAAGTGAACCCGAGGAAGAAATACAAGAAATTACGAAAGACAAGTTCGAACTAGGAAAGAAACGAAAGGCTAATGAATTAGAAAATTCAAATCTTGAGTTTAATAAGGATGATGTGGCACCAACTCCACTAGACACTACCACCCCTATTCCCGCTATTCCTATTCGTTCTATCCCGACATCCAGTTCTTCAGTCCCATAGCCAAAATATAGGCAGACAGCCAGGATAAGCGTTAAGCGATTCTTTGAACCTAAACGTCCTAGAAAATAGACCAAACGATGCGCTGCCGTATTAAACCATGGGATCATATAATGTTTTGTATAATATTATTAGTGTGGTTTGCTTAATGTTCGATGTAAGATAAGCATATGTAAAATAGTGAAGTGTGAAATGCAATAATTTTCCATGGTTAAGTATTATTTAGATGGTAGTAATTGATTCTGTACTAAGCTATTAAGTATGGACATTAACGGGTAGGTACTACCCTAGATATAATTATAAAACGCTAATAAGAAGAAAAGGCTTTTATAATAATACCTGGTTCATATTATTAATAAGCTATAATGTACTGTAAATATACACTACATCTATAATATTCCATGTGAATAATTATTTTCTTTTCATTCTTATAGAAGAATATGGCGCGATTGAACCGAATGACGGAACAAGAAATCCAGGAACTCATCAATCAGCGAGTGAACGACAGAATGTTATGGGTCGAGGCTGCAAGAGGTGCTGTAGTTAACCCAAATCCTCGTGTGGGGTGCACTTACAAAACTTTTCAAGCTTGCAAGCCCTCATCATTCAGTGGAACAGAAGGACCGATCGGTTTAACCCGGTGGATAGAAAAGATGGAGACTGTGTTTAAAATAAGTGGTTGTGTTGAAAAGGACATGACTAAGTATGCATCGTGCACTTTACAAGATAGTGCACTCACGTGGTGGAAAAATTATGTGAAGGCTGTAGGAGGAGATGTAGCTTATGATACTCCATGGGAAGAATTCAAAACAATGTTAATCAATGAATATTGTCCAAGGAACGAGGTTAGGAAGTTGGAAGATGAATTACGAAGTCTGAAGGTTATTGGTACTGAAATCACCAACTACAATCAGCGATTCATGGAATTAGTTTTGCTATGTCCTGAATTGGTTCCAACCGAAGAACGGAAAATTGAAATGTACAAAGATGGTTTGCCCAAAAAGGTCAAGGCAAATGTTACAGCATCGAAACCTAAGACAATTCATGAAGCTATAACCATGGCAAACGAGCTAATGGATCAGGTCATCATGGATAAGAAAGTATCCAATACTGATGTGAAGGTATCAGGTAACAAAAGAAAGTGGAATGGAAATTATGATCGAGGTAACCAACAACAATCTTTTAAGAAACAAGAAATCACGCAAGGTGCGGGTAGTGGTTTAAGCTTTGGTTATAAAGGACAAAATCCTTTATGCAACCGATGCCACAAACATCACTCTGGTTACTGTAATGTGGTATGCAACAAATGTAATCGAAAGGGTCATCTTGCTGAAGATTGTAGGGCTCTCGTTACAAATACAAATGGTACCAAGACTCCTGCCACTAATGCAAATAGAACTGCTTTGGCTACTGTTACTTGTTATGGATGTGGAAAACAGGGTCATTATAAGAGCCAGTGCCCGAATCCAGAGAAGAATATCGGACCTGCACGAGGGAGAGCATTTGTTATTAATGCTAGAGAGGCGTGTGAAGACCCGGAGCTTGTTACGGGTACGTTTACCATTAATAACTTATCCGCATCTATTATATTTGATACTGGTGCTGATAGAAGTTACGTGTGTAGAGACTTTCACGCTAAATTGAATTGTTCATCATTACCTCTAGATGCTAAGTACATGATTGAGTTAGCTAATGGTAAACTAATTAAAGCCGATAAAATTTGCCGTGATTGTAAAATAAATTTAGCCGGAGAAACATTTAAGATTGATTTGATACCCGTAGAATTAGGAAGTTTTGATGTAATAGTCGGCATGGACTGGATGTCCAAAGTAGGAGCTGAAGTTGTGTGTGCCAAGAAGGCAATTCGCATTCCTTGTAAGGATAAAATGCCGGTGATGATTTATGGAGAGAAGGGTAACTCAAAGCTAAAACTCATTAGCTGTTTGAAAGCCAAGAAGTGTTTAGAAAAGGGATGTTATGCTATTCTAGCACATGTTAATAAAGTCGAAAAGAAAGAAAAAGAGAAGTGCATCAATGACGTGCCTGTGGCAAGAGATTTTCCTGAAGTATTTCCGGAAGAGTTGCCGGGATTACCTCCATTTAGATCTGTAGAATTTCAAATAGATTTAGTACCAGGAGCTGCACCAGTGGCTCGTGCTCCATATAGACTTGCACCGTCCGAATTAAAAGAACTTCAAAGTCAGTTAAAAGAATTACTAGACCGTGGATTCATACGACCAAGCACTTCACCGTGGGGAGCTCCAATTTTGTTTGTTAAGAAGAAAGATGGATCTTTTAGGATGTGTATAGATTATCGTGAATTAAATAAGTTAACTATCAAGAATTGGTATCCACTACCGAGAATTGATGACTTATTTGATCAACTGCAAGGATCATGTGTTTATTCGAAAATCGACCTAAGATCGGGCTATCATCAACTACGCGTCAAAGAAGAAGATATACCGAAAACTGCTTTTCGGACACGCTACGGTCATTACGAATTTTTGGTCATGCCGTTTGGATTGACGAATGCGCCAGCTGTATTCATGGACCTCATGAATCGAGTTTGTAGTCCATATTTAGATAAGTTTGTTATTGTTTTCATTGATGACATTCTTATCTATTCCAAGAGTGAGCAAGAGCATGAGCAGCATTTAAGGTTAATATTAGAGTTGTTGAGAAAAGAACAGCTATACGCTAAATTTTCTAAGTGTGCTTTCTGGTTGAAAGAAGTGCAATTTCTTGGCCACGTTGTTAGTAGCAAAGGAATTCAGGTTGATCCAGCAAAAATTGAAGCCATTGAAAAATGGGAGACTCCTAAGACACCAATGCAGATACGCCAATTTTTGGGTTTAGCCGGTTATTATAGAAGGTTTATTCAAGATTTTTCCCGAATAGCTAAGCCGTTGACAGCGTTAACGCAAAAAGGGAAGAAATATGAATGGACCTCTGAGCAGGAGAGTGCATTTCAATTACTAAAGAAGAAGTTAACTACGGCGCCTATTTTATCGTTACCAGAAGGGAACGATGATTTTGAAATATATTGTGACGCTTCGCGACAAGGTTTTGGTTGCGTTCTTATGCAACGGAAGAAAGTTATTGCATACGCATCCCGACAATTGAAGATTCACGAGCGAAATTATACGACGCATGATCTAGAATTGGGAGCAGTCGTGTTTGCATTGAAGATATGGAGACACTACTTGTATGGGGTTAAATGCACTGTGTTTACTGATCATAAAAGCCTTCAACATATTTTTGATCAGAAACAGCTGAACATGAGGCAACGTAGGTGGGTCGAGTTAATAAATGACTATGATTGTGAAATTCGTTATCATCCCGGGAAAGCGAATGTGGTGGCTGACGCACTAAGTAGAAAGGAACGAGAACCAATTCGAGTACGAGCGATGAACATAAAAATTCGCATGAATCTCAACTCACAAATCAAAGAAGTTCAACGAGAAGCACTTACTAAAGAAAATATAGGAAATGAAATAATGAAGAAGTATGAGAAGCAACTCGTTATGCGGGAAGATGGAATTCGATATTTTGCAAATCGTATTTGGGTACCGAAGTTGGGTGGATTAAGGAAGTTGATATTGAACGAGGCACATAAGACAAGATATTCGATACATCCTGGAGTTGGAAAGATGTACCAAGATCTTAAGACACATTATTGGTGGCCTAATTTAAAGACAGACGTTGCAACATATGTTGGGGAGTGTTTAACTTGTTCCAAAGTCAAAGCAGAACACCAGAAGCCGTCAGGGTTACTTCAACAACCAGAAATCCCAGAATGGAAATGGGATGGTATTACCATGGATTTCATCACGAAGTTACCAAAGACTGCCTGGGGATACGACACCATTTGGGTGATTGTTGATCATCTTACCAAATCTGCACATTTCTTGCCTATAAAGGAAATAGATAGAATGGAGAAATTATTACGATTATATATAAAGGAAGTTGTTTCAAGGCATGGAATACCTATTTCCATTATATCTGATCGTGATAGTAGATTTACCTCAAAGTTCTGGCAATCACTACAGGAGGCACTAGGAACTCGTTTGGATATGAGCACCGCATATCATCCGCAAACCGACGGGCAGAGTAAAAGAACAATTCAGACTCTTGAAGACATGCTCAGGGCATGTGTGATCGATTTTGGAAACGGATGGGATAAATATCTACCATTAGCAGAATTCTCGTATAATAATAGTTATCATGCGAGCATTAAAGCTGCGCCATTCGAAGCATTGTACGGAAGGAAGTGTAGATCTCCTATTTGTTGGAATGAAGTAGGAGATCGACAATTAACTGGTCCCGAGATCATACACGAAACGACTGAGAAGATAGTACAAATCAAGGAGAGATTGAAAACAGCCCGTAGTCGCCAAAAGAGCTACGCCGATGTTCGAAGGAAACCATTAGAGTTTCAGATCGGTGACATGGTTATGTTAAAGGTGTCACCTTGGAAAGGTGTAATACATTTTGGAAAAAGGGGTAAACTAAACCCAAGGTATGTAGGCCCGTTCAAGATCATCGAACGCATTGGACCGGTAGCTTATCGACTCGAGTTACCGCAACAACTCGCCGGAGTACATAATACTTTTCACGTCTCAAACCTTAAGAAGTGTCTTGCAAAGGAAGACCTCACCATTCCTCTTGAAGAAATCCATGTCGACGAGAAACTACAATTCATCGAAGAACCAATCAAAATCATGGATCGTGAAGTTAAACGGCTCAAGCAGAGCAACATACCGATCGTTAAGGTTCGTTGGAATGCTCGAAGGGGTCCCGAGTTTACTTGGGAACGAGAGGATCAAATGAAACAAAAATATCCACACTTGTTTTCCAATGACGCAAAATAGGTACAATTTTAAAATTTCGGGACGAAATTTATTTAACGGGTAGGTATTGTAATGACCCGCACTTTTTCGATCGTTCTATACTTATAAGATTAATATTTACATAAATTAAACCTTACCAACATGATAAGCAATCCAAATTGTTGAGACTTATGTTTTCGAAAAGAGTTGTACACAACGTTTGACCGTCTAGTTTGACCGATGATATAACGAACTATATAACATATGATAATTATACGTTTGTGTATATATATGTATATATACATATTTAACATGATCCAAGAATGTTTTAATATCTCATTTTGTATTAATAACAATAAGTTATAAGTATATTCTGAAACTACTAACTTAAGTTTTCAAAACGATAACCATACGTAACGTTATTTGACATAAATACTTATAACATATAATGTTTATACATATATCGTATAAGTAATGTATTTAATCACTTTTAAGGACTTAAATACATAAAACAATATAAGTATATTCACAAAAGATAGCTATATTTGAATTCTCATTCCATTTTTCACAAGATTTCTATACGTATATCTAGAGTACATGTACTCGTATCATACCTAACCTCTATACGTATTTACTATTGGTATATACACATCAAATCACAACCAACCAGCCCTTGTTCAATGCCTTATGTATAAGGTAACTACTTTTGTTATCTAGTATGACAATTTCACATGATTAAAAGATTTTTTCACAAAATTACAAACTTATACACCTTTTACACCACCATTTATACTCCATTCCATTTTCATTTTACTACACATTTCCTTTAACAAAAACACACTCTTAAGAAACTCCATAACCATTCAGCTAGTATCCATGAAGATCTAGCCATAAAAACATCACTTAAACACCATAAGAAAAACCTTACAAAAACACTTCAAGAATCCTTTCAAGAACACAAGTTTACTTCCAATCTTTCATCCAACTCCACTACTCTTTTGGTTCTAGGTCTTTACTCCTCTTTTACAGCAATCTTGTCCAAGTAACTTGAGGTAGTAACTTTGTTCATAACCTTATTCGATTCATATATATATAGCTATCTTATTATATGGTATAAAATTTTAACAACAAGAACATAGTTTGAATGTTTTCAAACTTGTTTGCAAACTAAATAGATCCTTCTAACTTAACTTTTAAAATACTTCAAGACCTGTAATATATCATAAATATATGCTAATTTAACAAGGAATAACTTGGTTTTTCAAAGAACACCTTAAAAACTGAATTTACGACGTCGGAGTGCAACCGGGGGCTGTTTTGGGTTGGATAATTAAAAACCATCTTAAACTTTGAATTGGAGGTTTATTTTCTGGAAAAATGATTTTTACTATGAATATGATAACACATAAAAATTTCATGATTTAACTCAAAGTATAAGTATTTTTAGAAAAATAATCATTTAAGGTTGTTTACATGATGGAAAATGATTAACTTCATAAGTTTCACTAAAGTTTGACCTATGACCTGTGATTTGGAATACAAACTAAGGTATTTACAGTTCATAGTCTTAAAGAGGGACTCGATCCAAGGAAGTGGCAAGTTGAATCAATGAAAACGGAGTTGTAACGAAGAAACTATGACCAAAACGAAATCGGATATCTAAGACTAGTTTAGCTACGAAAATAATTGGAGAAAATCAAATAAATCACATCTTTTTAAAATAACATGATATTTTATATATATGTACTCATAATTTAATTTTATATGGTTCAGGATCACCCGTAAACAATACGAGAAGATTAATCATAAGATCCCATGATTGTACGCAACACGTCATTTGACAACACCGGTACTTTATGTACGCAACATGTCATTTGACAACACCGGTACCATGGGTCAAGATTAATCCCGACCAATACAAATACGATGGGGTTTTATTTATTTCGATGGGGGTTTTATTTATTAAACACCTAAATATGAACCATTAAAATTGAATTACTAACATCGGACTTCTAACTACGGACTAAGAAATTATTAAAACTATTAAAAGTATAATAAGTATATATATGTGACGAGTGTTTAAAATGGAAATATATTGATAAACTATATATGGATAGGTTCGTGATATCAATCGGAGACCAAGTCAAAATTACTTATCTTCAAGACGAAAGTGAGTATATAGTCCCACTTTTAAACTCTAAATATTTCGGGATGAGAATACATGTATTTTATGTTTTACGATATGGACACAAGTAACTGAAAAATATATTCTACGTTGAGTTGCACCACTGGCATACTTCCCTGTAGCTTGGTAACTACTATTTACAGCGGTATTGTAAACGCGAATCCTGTTGATAGATCTATCGAGCCTGACAACCCCAACCGGACTGGACGACCAGTATTCAACGGTTGCACAGTACTTCGTTTTGTGACTACACTTGGTACGGTGTAGTAAGATTTCATAATAAAGGGAATATGCGACGTGATTAAATGTTAAGTATGGTTACCAAGTGCTCAACCACTTAGAATATTTTTATTAAAATGTTTACATATGAAATCTTGTGGTCTATATTTATATCGCTGCCGGCATTAAACCTATATCTCACCAACTTTATGTTGACGTTTTAAACATGTCTATTCTCAGGTGATAACTAAAAGCTTCCGCTGCAACATGTTGAATTTAAGCAAGATCTTGAGTATGCATATTTGTGTCAAAAATAAAACTGCATATCCGAGGAATTGTAATGTAAAATATGCTAGAAATCGTATTGTTATCATCACATGTAAAGTTTGTAAGTCTAAGATTATCGCTAAACGATAATCATCTTTATATTGTCTAAAGCTTGTATTAACATAAGAGTTATGGTTTGTAATGTAAAATAAATGCAGTTGTTCTTTTAAAAATGTCGCATATAGAGGTCAATACCTCGCAATGAAATCATACGTTATCTAACTCGTTCTTATGGTTAAGGACGGGTTATGACATCTTGCGCCTTCTGAACTTCAAGAATTGTCGAGTCAACTCCGTGAGTTGTTAGACAAAGGTTTTATTCATCCTAGTTCGTCCCCTTGGGGAGCTCCCATTCTGTTTGTTAAGAAAAAGGATGGTTCTTTCCGTTTATGCATTGATTATCGTGAACTGAATAAGCTCACTGTTAAAAATCATTATCCTCTACCGAGAATTGATGATCTGTTCGATCAGCTTCAGGGTTCTTCTATTTATTCAAAAATTGATCTTCGTTCTGGCTATCATCAGTTGCTTGTTAAAGAATCTGATGTTTCAAAAACTGCTTTTCACACCCGTTACGGTCACTTTGAATTTCTTGTTATGCCGTTCGGATTGAAAAATGCACCTGCTGTGTTCATGGACCTCATGAACCGTGTGTGTTGACCCTATCTGGACAAGTTCGTTATTGTTTTCATCGACGACATCCTTATCTATTCTAAGAATGATGAAGAGCACGAAGAACACTTGAGGTTAGTGCTTGATTTGTTAAAGAAAGAAGAGTTGTACGCTAAGTTCTCTAAGTGTGCTTTTTGGTTAAGAGAAGTTCAGTTCCTTGGTCATATTGTTAGTAAACAGGGAATACAAGTTGATCCTGCTAAAATTGAGGCGATTGAAAAGTGGGAAACCCCGAAAACTCCTACTCAGATTCGTCAGTTCTTAGGGTTGGCAGGTTACTATCGAAGGTTCATTCAGGATTTCTCTCGTATTGCGAAACCTTTGACTGCTTTAACGCATAAGGGGAAGAAGTATGAGTGGAAGGATGAACAAGAGGATGCTTTTCAGATTTTGAAGAAGAATTTGACTACCGCTCCGATTTTGTCACTACCGGAGGGTAATGACGATTTTGTTGTTTATTGTGATGCATCGCGACAAGGCTATGGTTGCGTTTTGATGTAACGAAAGAAGGTTATTGCGTATGCGTCACGACAGTTGAAGATTCACGAATAGAACTATACAACTCATGATTTAGAGTTGGGGGCTGTTGTTTTTGCGCTTAAAATTTGGATACACTATCTTTATGGTGTTAAGAGTACTGTGTACACCGATCACAAGAGTCTTCAACATATCCTCGATCAGAAACAGTTGAACATGAGACAACGAAGATGGATTGAGACGTTGAATGATTATAATTGTGACCTTTTGTATCACCTGGGTAAGGCCAATGTTGTGGCTGATGCATTGAGTCGTAAAGAAAGGACTGAACCTCGCAGGGTTAGGGCCTTGAATATGACAGTTAGATCAAACCTCGTTAGGCAGATTCTTGAGGCACAACAAGAAGCCTAAAAGGAGGAGAATTTCGTGAAGGAGAATGTAGAAAAGGTAGCTAAGAAGTTTGAAGTACGAGCTGATGGTACTAGGTATTTTGCGGGACGTCTATGGGTTCCGAAATTTGGAGGTCTTCGACAACTTGTTTTGGATGAGGCTCATAAGTCCAGATACTCTATTCATCCTGGTTCAGGAAAGATGTATCAGGATCTTAAGGAGCTGTATTGGTGGCATAATTTGAAAGGTGATGTAGCTAAGTATGTGACTAAGTGTTTGACCTGTGCTAAGGTCAAAGCTGAACATCAAAAACCGTCTGGACTTTTGGTGCAACCAAAAATTCCCGAGTGGAAGTGGGAAGGTATCACTATGGATTTTATTACTAAGTTACCAAGAGTTTCGGGTGGCTATGATGCGATTTGGGTAATTGTAGATCGACTCACTAAGTCGGCTCACTTTTTGCCGATTAGGGAAACGGATTCGATGGAGAAACTCACCCGTTTGTATTTGAAAGAGATTGTTTCTAGGCATGGTGTCCCCGTGTCCATTATTTTCGACCGAGACAGTCGATTTGTGTCGAGGTTTTGGCGATCTTTACAGGAAGCCTTGGGTACTAGGTTGGATATGAGCACCGCTTATCATCCTCAAACGGATGGTCAAAGTGAAAGGACCATTCAGACATTAGAAGATATGTTGCGAGCGTGCATCATCGATTTTGGAAATGGGTGGGATAAATATTTGCCGCTAGCTGAGTTTTCTTATAACAACAGTTACCACGCAAGTATTAAAGCCGCACCGTTTGAAGCTTTGTACGGTAGGAAATGTAGGTCTCCTATTTGTTGGAATGAGGTTGGGGATGCTCAACTTACAGGTCCAAAGATTATTCACGAGACTACTGAGAAGATTGTACAAATTAAAGAAAGGTTGAGAACTGCTAGAAGTCGGCAAAAGAGTTATGCCGATAAGGGAAAGAAAGATGTTGAATTTCAAATTGGTGATCGTGTTATGTTAAAGGTTTCGCCTTGGAAGGGCGTAATCCGTTTTGGTAAAAGGGGAAAGTTAAGTCCTCGTTTCATGGGACCTTTTGAGATCATTGAAAGAGTTGGACCGGTGGCTTATCGTTTGAAATTGCCACAAGAATTCAGTGCTGTTCACGATGTTTTCCATATTTCGAATTTAAAGAAGTGCTTGGCTGAATTTGATCAGAATATTCCTTTGGAGGAACTTCAAGTTGATAAGCAATTGCATTTTATTAAGGAGCCTATTGAAATCATGGACCGAGAGGTTAAGACTCTTAAACAGAGCAGAATTCCTATTGTTCGGGTCAGATGGAACGCTAGACGCGGTCCCGAGTTCACTTGGGAGCGTGAAGACCAGATGAAGCAGAAATACCCGCATTTGTTCTCAAATGCCGAGTCAACCCCTGCGCCTGCTTAAATTTCGGGACGAAATTTCCGTAACGGGAAGGTACTGTCACGACCCTACTTTTTCCGTTATCTTTTTCAGTTAATTATTTAACGGTCGTTAACTGTTAGTGTGCCACGTCATTTCTATGACCTATATTATTATTTTTGTAATAATATATATATATTAATTATTATGTGTTATGTGAATATTTGTATTCATATTTTAAACTTATACGTTTCTACGTCTCGCGGATTTTCATCCGGCGAATCTTTTTGGTTTTCAAACCAACGGTCGAGTTTTTGGGACATTTAAATCCTAAATATTTTAAATATGATATTTTAAGATCATATTATTATATAGTGTATTTATATTTATTTTTCGTCGCGCGTTTGTTATCTTTCCGAATTTTTAATCGCGTAAGTGTGTTTTAGCGTTTCGGGTCTCGTTCGGGCTTTCGGTCCATCAGGAAATAACATTTAAGTGAGATGGTCCAAGTGGGACCCACCCCACCCCTAGAATCGGCCAAATGGATGGGGAGGGGATATCCCCTTTTGTTTTCAATTTTTCTCTCATTTATTTTTCATTCCATATTTTCCATCTAAACCTAATTTTGTGCTCTCCTCCTCTCTTCTTCTTTTTTTGGGTGACACCACCACCAACCTTCATCATCATCATCATCTAAAATTATAGCTTGGATCAAGGAGTAATTAGTATAAACGCGTTCCTCGTTCCGTTCTCTACGCGATAACATCAATCGTTTCTCGATTAGGGTATAAATCCTAACCCTAGAATTTTCAATTTTTCATTTATCTTCTGTATTTTGATGATTATTTAGTAGTATGATGTTTGTGGATTATTGTAATGATGTTTGTATGCATAGATGTACTCATAATTGCATGTTTTCGGTTTATAAAATTCTGGACAGCAGATATTTCGTGTATTATGGGTTTGTGACTGATATAAAAGTTAAAATAAACTATCTAGATGAGTTCCTCTCATCAAGACATTAATTTTAGACTCCGGATTCATGTCGTTTCGATTCCCGGAGCCCTAGTTATGATCAAATTACTATTTTGTTAAAATTGAATTGTGATATTGACATGAACCAGGTTTTGTCCGACTTTGTGACCTTCCTTGTAGTCTTTAGGGTGTGTTAGTGTGTTAGGACTGATGGTGGGATGAACTTTCATGTTCGGGTCACCTAAATCCGAGCCACGGTTCACCCGATATGACTAAAACACGGTTTTGAGTAAATTGAAGGTCCAAGTAGTGTCATGGCTGATTACCACGACTTGTGGACTGTTCTTGGTGTGTTCTTGAGTGCACCATTATGTCGGGTAGTTTGAATAGGCGGAGATACATATAAGGCTCGCCAGAAATCGACACCCGGGGCTCAGGATACGACCCGATGAACTTTTGAATTAAAACTTATGATTAATTCTAAAACTTATGATAAAAATAATAAATTTCATTATTAATTAATTACTTATGATCAAAGAAGTAATTATTATTATTTAAGACTTATGATATAAATATTTATTATATCATTTAATTATTATTTATGATTTAATTAACATTTTAATTTAACTTACGATTAATAATACTTTTATTATTATTGGAAAATACTTATGATAAGTATTAAATTTATTTTATGAGAATATTATTATAAGACTTATAATAAAGATTAAATAATTGTTTAATTATTATAAGACTTAATTATTATTTAATTATGATTTAATTATTAAATACTTATGATTTAATAATTATAATTAGAAACTTATGATATGGTTAATAATTCATTATTAATTAATAATACTTATGATATGATTTAAAAATTTATTATTAATTAATAATACTTATATTATGATTAATATTTAATTAATTAATTAAATACTTATGATATATTAATTATATCACTTCAACTGAAATTAACTTTAATAATTCATTTTATTTAATTAAACTTATGTTATGACTTAATTATACACTTTTAACTTTAATAAACATTATAACTTATGTTATTATTATAATTTACACTTTTCAAATTAATGTTGACTATGTTTGACCAAGGTTGACTTTTAAGTTGACTTTCGGTTGATTTTGACTTTCAGTTGACTTTTGTTGACTTTCTAAATAAGGAAACTTTCCTAATTTAAAAACTTTCTAAAAATAGAACTTTCTGAATTTGGAAACTTTTCAAAAATAGAAACTTTCCAAAAATAGAAACTTTCTAAAAATAGAAACTTTCCAAAAAATAGAAACTTTCCAAAAATGGAAACCTGCTAAAAATAGAAACTTTCTATAAATAGAAAGTATGTGTCCGTACGCTGTTCCAGTCAAACCGATGCTTGCCGAGTATTGTTCTATGTCTACTTGCAACATGTACAATAGCTATCATACTAAGACTTGACCTAAGTTAGTTATTTATATCGACCTGCTTTATTTATAGGTCGGCGTTGTGATCGTTCCTGATCACTTTACTCTATTTGCTATTCGCTTGTTTGTGTGGTTTCTTCAGTTGCTCTTAAGGTGAGTTATAGTCTCGTTTTTACATACTTTTCAAAGTATATTTTTGGGATGTGATTACATGCATTTTTATTTACGTTTAGACACAAGTAACAGTTAAATTTAATTATTCATTGTGAGTTGGACAAAAATATTCCCTAGTATGGTAACTGTAATCATTGGTTTCTACCGGTGAACGCGAATCCTACGGATAGATCTATCGGTTTTGACAACCTCATTTTGAGCTAGTCGCGCTAGCAAGTGTATATTTTTATTGTGTTTGGCAAGGGTAAATAAAGGGTTAAGTGGTTACCAGGTGGCTCATTGATAATGGAATAATGTTTAATGTTTTCTAACATTTTTAAATCTTGTGGTCTAAAGTTTACTTATTATTTAAACCTATAATTCACTCAACCTTTGTGTTGACAGTTTACTTGCATGTTTTCACCGGTACTTGAGTTTTGTGATGTTTCCGCTGTGTTTAGAGGAGTCTGCATGCATTTGGGCAGATTTTATGAAACAATTTATGAAACTTAAGCTTGCATTCTATTTTTGGATAATTTAAACTTGTGGGTTTGTTGGCAAGGTTTTGTGACAACTTTTGATTTATTACTATGGTTGGTTGTTGGTGTCAAAGCTAAGGGGTATAAAATACTATTAAATTTTACAAGAAAATACTATTAAATACGATACAATTTTACACAAGATATTTATTTATTTAGAGAATGGATATACTTAAACCTTGCTACAACACTTATAGGCAGTGTACCTAATCGTACAGTAGTGTAATTTTTAGTAAGTCCGGTTCGTTCCACAGGGAAAATCTTTAAACAAAGCTTAACGCTATATTAGTTTACTTTTATAAAAATACAAATATATATATAAGTAATATTATTATTATAAAGGGGGGTTTTTACCGTTTAATGACCGGTTTGTCAATTTTAAAACTTTAGTCGCAGTTAAAACCAAATGTAAAATAATAAATAAATACAAGACTTAATTTAAAGCGTAAAGTAAACAACGATAATGAAATTGCGAATAATAAAAGTGCGATAAAATAAACTTGCGATAATTAAAAAGTACGAAAATTAAAGTGCAATTAAATACAATAACAATAAATAAAATGAGATTTTTAGAAGTGCAATTAAAAATAAAGGAAATAAAATATGAAATAAAAGAATTATGCTTATTTAAACTTCCTTAACCATGATGTTTGACGTGTTGATTTTATTTTTATGCCCATGGGTTAATTGTCCTTTGTCCTGGATTATTTAATATATCCGTCTGGTTTTTGTCCATAACAGTCCATCAGTCATAAATATAAAGTGCGAGTGTCCTCGTCAAATTATCCTTATACCCGAAGTTAAATATTCCAACTAATTGGGGACTTAAACTGTAACAAGATTTTAATACTTTGTTTAATAATTACACCAGGATGTCGACTGAGTGTAACCCAAGGTTTTAATATTTTGTTATCAATTATACCAAGTGTCCTTGTACATAATTTCACCCCTGTTTTAATTATTCTAGTGGCTATTAATCCATTCCCGTGTCCGGTTAAATGAACGATTATTCGTACAGATAAATACCCCGCCCATCGTGTCCGATCGAGTGTATATGGTAATTTATAGGGACGCCCAATTGTAAATCTTTATATTAACATTAACAAACTATCATTTAGTTAAACAAATATAAAGCCCATTAATAGCCCATAGTCTAATTTCCACAAGTGTCGTTCTTTTGTCCAAACCTCAATTATGGTACAAAGCCCAATTACCCAATTTTACTAATTAGCCCAACATCATGATTACTTCGGATTAAATAAGCATAATAATAACTTAGCTACGAGACATTAAATTAAAAAGGTTGAACATAACTTACAATGATTAAAAATAGCGTAGCGTTACACGGACAGAATTTCGACTTACACCCTTACAACATTCGCTAACATACCCTTATTATTAGGATTAAAATTAAAATTAAAATTAAAATTAAAATATAAATATAAATATATACGTTTAGATAGATGGATGGATATATATGTTGGTTTTAAAATTGATCAGAATTCGTTGGGCTTTATAGGGAGTTTCAGTTTTTGGGGCTCCGCGACTCGCGGCCCATTCCTTCTTCAAACTCCGCGAGTCGCGGAGTTTGTAAATACAGCTCACTCCATTTTGGCTCTTTGTTTACCGACGGTTTATTGTATAAATATAATATATATATAATTTATATAATTAATTATATATTATATTATATTTATATACATAGTTAACTTGTAATTTTTAGTGTAATTATGCTTAAATTATTTATGTATTATGCTTGTATAACCTAGATTGATGCTATTTAACATGATTAGAAGCCTTAAACTTCAAATTTTGAGTAATCTAGGGTTTGTGTTCTTGAACAAATTTGGGGCTT
Organism: Rutidosis leptorrhynchoides; assembly: GCF_046630445.1. NCBI lineage: Eukaryota > Viridiplantae > Streptophyta > Magnoliopsida > Asterales > Asteraceae > Rutidosis > Rutidosis leptorrhynchoides. The sequence continues at coordinate 95,722,472 of NC_092339.1, forward strand.
TTTGATATAAACAGGTTATGGCCGATTTTTGTCATGAATTGTTGCTAAATTAAGTAGTGTAACATGTTTAGGTTGTTAAATGATCCAAACTTTGAGCCTAAATATGATTTTGAGAATTAAAGTGGACTTTTTCAAGTCTAAAAATTCATGAACTTGATTTTTGAGAGATAATGCCATTTGAAACTTGTTTAATTGCTAGTGATGATTATTTTGACATGTTATTTGAGTTGAATGCTTATGAACTTGGCGAAAATTTTCGTATATGCTTATTTGAAAAAGTGTAGATTTGATGAAAATATGAAAATGAGCTTAAGTTTATATAAATTGATCATGTCATTGTAATTATTTTGATTGATGATTTTGCGGACACTAATGCATATTTGAATGCACAAAAATTGTGTTTGATGTGTTTTGCAGACTGAAAGGGGTGAATCTTCATCCCAAGCTCGCAATGCTCCTGCTGAGAATGCGGAACAACATGAGGTGGATAACTACTACAAACAAGATATACCTCATCCAGTCATGACATTTTCTGATATGCACTTGGAAGATTTGCACCCGAACCTGAGATTTGACAGACTTTGGGTAGATTATCCAAAATACCAAAGGGGTTTGCATACTCTTCATTCTAAAGTTGTTGAGGTACCTGGGGTCATAGAATGGGAGCATTAGAAGCTGTAGAATTGGCCGAGCCAATTAGGGAATTACTTGCACAGAGGTATGGTAATTCTACTTTTAACGACTGGGTACGTTTATTCACCATGCGTAGACCTGTATATAAAGTATGGTGTGAAGAATTGTTGTGTAGTATAGAATTAAATGATCGGGTAGCTAGTTTAACCGATCGATCTTTTATTAGATTTTTGTTAGGAGGTTCGATGCGCCACATGTCTTTACTAGACATGGCTCAGGCTTTACGTATATATACGCCTGAGGAGTTAGCATCTGCCGATTGTAGAGGGTTGATACTAAATGGTAGAAAGATACATGAAAATTTTGATACACATGGTGTATGGAGTCAAATGACAAGCCATCACTGATTCAAAGGGGGAAATTACTCTTATTTGGATATAGATAGAGCTGAATTAAGAGTAATTCATAGGTTTTTAGCTAATTCGATTACACAAAGAGGTAAGAACAAGGAAAAAGTAAATGAACAGGATTTGTTTTACCATATGTGTATTCGAGACCCACAAAGCACTGTAAGTATACCTTATTGTGTGGGTTATTATTTATCAGCTATGGTTAGGGGGTTGAGACCGCATAGCATAATAGGAGGTGGTATATTTATTACTTTGATTGCTGAATATCTCGGTGTGGATATAAGTCGGGGGGGATTATTAGTCGAAGAACCAGAACCCCGCGATACAATAGGTTTAAATGTATACCATGGTGCAAAAGTTTTGAAGAGGCGAAATAACGCCGCAGTACAATACCATGGTAGACATCCACAGGTTGAGAGAAACCAACAGCAAGGTAATGTAGGAGGGGAAATGAAATGCAAGAAATGCAAAGGTTTATAGCTTCACAGGAGTACGAAAATGCTAGACATAGAGCATTTGAAGATTGGCAAGTTCATCAAAACCAAATCATAGCTTATTGCCAACATATAGGTAGAAACTATTTCCTACTCCAAATCCCATATTCCCTCCCTGGTCTATAGAGATTCAACCACCGTATCCTACGTATAACCCAGCCGAAGCATTTTATAGCACCTATGGTTATGCATGGAACCCCTACTGGTATCAGTATCATCCCTAGTCTACTTAGTTTTATTTATTTTGTAATTTGTAATGTTGATACGTTTAATACTTATTTAATATTGTAATAGTTTTTATAATTTTCTAACTTTTATTCTTAGATTTTAATCATTTTTGAATGTGGGGTAATATACCAAACTTCAAAAATATGTATATATGTTTGCAGTTTATCTTATGTACACAACAGGGTAAAACAATGCATTTTCAAAGACTGGCATTAAGTTCAGCAAAAGCAACTAATTTTGACGACAAGATGCAAAATATATGTGAAATAACAACAAGACGGAATGAACAAATGATATGCACCATTTATCATTCAGCAAGCAAACACAAATATGTTTGGAAACTTTGGTAAAATTTAATCATTTTCACACAAATCACCCTCAATAATTTAAATTGTTACTGATTTCTTGCAAATGAGGGCATTGCAAGATCTTAAGTGTGGGAAGGGGTTAAATTCTTTCGGATTTTAAAATTTTTACTTTATACACTTGGTTACCATTAGAAATACTAGTAAAGTAGTAGTTGTATTAGAATCTAGTGCTCTCTAATAATAAAGAACAGCCCTAGTCTTATATACTGACTACCCAATTCTAGTAAAATTTTTCAAAATTTTCAATTAAATGAACTCAAAATCATGTTTATACATATTTATGAATGATAAAACTAGGTTTTAACACCGAAATTATTGTTGCCTCGGAAAGGACATAAATTGATAAACAAACTAAAATGTTAAAATTCATTTAAAATGGAATAGAGGACAATAAAAAGGAAAATAAAAGCCAAGTGTGGGAAAATTCTCCAAGTTATTCAAAACATATGTCACATATTTTTGTACAAATAACTGAAAATACTTTTGCTTTGGACCAAACTAAACTGTTTTACCCGATGAAAGAAAAGAAGAGATGGATCTACACGATGAATCAATTCCATCATTAAAAGGAAGTAAAGTCTTCCGAAAAAGAAACGCGCTTCTTGATTTAGGTCAGGAAGTTGTCGTCCAGACCAACTGTAGGTTGACGAAAAACCTAGAAAAGTCATCACTAAAATCAACAGGAAATCCACGGACCTCAGCATTAAACAGGGTCGCCAAGTAGTCAGAGTTATCCTAACCATGAGAAGGATTTATCTCGTACAATGGGGGGGCACCATGCAAATTAGCTGGATAAGACTAATGAATCAAATCCCCAGAAAGGATAATCTCCTTAAAAGATCAAAAATCAGCTTTTAAGCCTGATATTACTCAATCCTTGAGATTGACCTTAAAGATTGAGAATTACAAACTCATGGAATTCAATGATATCTAAACTCGAGCCTGAACGAGAAAATATTTTGATCAAAATTACAAACCGATTTGTTTTCTAAAAACCCATTTTCAATGCGTTCATTACCATTGAACGTGAAATCCTAGGAATTCTCCTAGAATTCATTAGGTCACCTGAACCAAATCGGGTGTCAACCGTAAGAACGGTGGTTGCATAGCATGGTCAAAGACAGGACCTTGTGCCAGACCGAAAAATTATAAGGGTGAGCTTTACTATTGCTCCTACCAAGGATAGTAATTGCGTCCGACACGTTATAGACCATAATTAAAAGCATGTCAGGGGACATTGCCTTAACAGTTGCTTGTTCAACGCTTTCCTTTACAATCGGACGGTAGTTTACCGAAAGTAATATACGGGACAAGTAAACTGGACGTGTTTCTTTCCTAATACAAGGTTAGCAAGTGGGTGACACAAAACCATAAGTTTTGAGCTAAAATTTTCAAATCTGAAACCCACCAAACCCGCAAAAATATTTTGCAAACACCGGTGAAGGGTTATTCTGGAAAACTTATCTAGGGTAAAAACTAGATTTAATTTTCAAAAGATCAAATGTTTTCATAAAGATCCAATTTCCTTAATGGATCTAAATTTTTATAGTCATGTGGGACTGTAAACCATATCGTTACTACCATTGTTTATACCACCGTATAGAAATCACTGATGTACAAAGTGTGAAGAATAAAGAAGTGATTCCAGTATTTCAAGACGATATTGCTTGAGGACAAGCAACGCTCAAGTGTGGGAATATTTGATAATGCTAAAAACGAACATATATTTCATATCATTATTCCTCAAGAAATACAAGCTTTTAGTTGCAATTGTTCTATTTACAAGTGATATTCGTTTAAATAATAAAAGGTGAAGACAAAAGACAGATTCGACGAATTGAAGACGCAAACGACCAAAAAGCTCAAAAGTACAAAAGACAATCAAAGAGGTTCCAATTATTGATAAGAAACGTCTTGAAATTACAAGAGTACAAGATTCAAAACGCAAAGTACAAGATATTAAATTATACGCAAGGACGTTCGAAAATCCAGAACCGGGACCAGAGTCAACTCTCAACGCTCGACGCAACGGACTAAAAATTACAAGTCAACTATGCACATAAATATAATATAATATTTAAATAATTCTTATAATTATTTATATATTATATAAATAATAAAAATCCGTCGGCAAGAAAGACTCCAAAGTTGGTGAGCTGGAATTTCAAACTCCGCAACTTGTGGAGTTTGAAGGCAGAAAAGGCCACAAGTCGCGGAGCCCCAAAAACTGAAACTCCCTATAAAAGCAAACGAATTCTGATCGCAAAAGATAACATATATATCCATCCATCTATCTAAACGTATATATTTATATTTATATTTTAATTTTAATCCTAATAATAAAGGTATGTTAGCGAATGTTGCAAGGGTGTAAGTCGAAATTCTGTCCGTGTAACGCTACGCTATTTTTAATCATTGTAAGTTATGTTCAACCTTTTTAATTTAATGTCTCGTAGCTAAGTTATTATTATGCTTATTTAATCCGAAGTAATCATGATGTTGGGCTAATTACTAAAATTGGGCTTTGTACCATAATTGGGGTTTGGACAAAAGAACGACACTTGTGGAAATTAGACTATGGGCTATTAATGGGCTTTATATTTGTTTAACTAAATGATAGTTTGTTAATGTTAATATAAAGATTTACAATTGAGCGTCCCTATAAATTACCATATACACTCGATCGGACACGATGGGCGGGGTATTTATATGTACGAATAATCGTTCATTTAACCGGACAAGGGAATGGATTAATAGCCACTAGAATAATTAAAACAGGGGTGAAATTATGTACAAGGACACTTGGTATAATTGATAACAAAATATTAAAACCTTGGGTTACACTCAGTCGACATCCTGGTGTAATTATTAAATAAAGTATTAAAATCTTGTTACAGTTTAAGTCCCCAATTAGTTGGAATATTTAACTTCGGGTATAAGGATAATTTGACGAGGACACTCGCACTTTATATTTATGACTGATGGACTGTTATGGACAAAAACCAGACGGACATATTAAATAATCTAGGACAAAGGACAATTAACCCATGGGCATAAAACTAAAATCAATACGTCAAACATCATGATTACGGAAGTTTAAATAAGCATAATTCTTTTATTTCATATTTAATTTCCTTTATTTTATATTTAATTGCACTTCTAATTATCGCATTTTTATTATTGTATTTAATTGCACTTCTAATTATCGCATTTTTATTGTTATTGTATTTAATTGCACTTTTAATTATCGTACTTTTTAATTATCGCAAGTTTATTTTATCGCACTTTTATTATTCGCAATTTCATTATCGTTATTTACTTTACGCTTTAAATTAAGTCTTGTATTTATTTATTATTTTACATTTGGTTTTAACTGCGACTAAAGTTTTAAAATCGACAAACCGGTCATTAAACGATAAAAACCCCCCTTTATAATAATATTACTTATATATATATTTGTATTTTTATAAAAGTAAACTAATATAGCGTTAAGCTTTGTTTAAAGATTTTCCCTGTGGAACGAACCGGACTTACTAAAAACTACACTACTGTACGATTAGGTACACTGCCTATAAGTGTTGTAGCAAGGTTTAAGTATATCCATTCTCTAAATAAATAAATATCTTGCGTAAAATTGTATCGTATTTAATAGTATTTTCTTGTAAAATTTAATAGTATTTTATAATATGAATTTTTAAATTAAGTTTGCTGTGAATTTTTAATTTTTAAAATATGAATTTTATTTTTATGCATTTTAAATTGTAAGTTTGGTGTGAATTTTTAATATTAATTTTGAATTTTATATTTAAATTGTGTGAATTTAAAAATAAAAATTTACTTTATCTCATTAAGTTAAAAATATGATTTTTAAAATTCGTCGTAAGTTGAAGACTAGGTCTTTGAACCGAAATTGCTTTACCCAAGGGAGGGACGAGAACTTTTATTATCATTATTTTTAATCTTATTAAATTAAAGTATGCCAAAAATATTAAAAAACCCCAAAAATCTTAGCTTTTAAAACAATCGCTACAAAAAAGACAAATTTTAAAATTTTGTCGAAGGACGGACTAGGACATCGATCCGAAACGACCTCGTCCTAAATAACAAGGGAAACAAAATTTTAAAATTAATTACTTAATTGTTTTAATTAGTATAAGATGTAAAAAAAAAAATACAAACTCCGCGACTCGCGGAGTTTGATGGGTCAAACACCGCGACTCGCGGAGGGACCAAAACCCAGAAAAAAATAAAAACGTAAAGAGCAGTTCATTTGCACACCACAACACAAATAAAACCCGAAAATACTGCGCAAAAACCCGAGAAAACACCCCCAAAATCACAATTTTTAACCGTTAATCATCAAATCTTTTACTAAAATCATGTTGAGAAGGATGCTATCAAGGAATTACTCAAGAAAAACGGTAAATTTTTACACCTAAACACCATTTAATCCGAAAATTAGTGTTCTTGAGCAATTTTTTCTCCAATTTGATTTTGATGCTTTTTAGTGTAATTATGCTTAAATTGTTTATGTATTATGCTTGTATAACCTAGATTGATGCTATTTAACATGATTAGAAGCCTTAAACTTCAAATTTTGAGTAATCTAGGGTTTGTGTTCTTGAGAAATTTGGGGCTTTTTGATATAAACAGGTTATGGCCGATTTTTGTCATGAATTGTTGCTAAATTAAGTAGTGTAACATGTTTAGGTAGTTAAATGATCCAAACTTTGAGCCTAAACATGATTTTGAGAATTAAAGTGGACTTTTTCAAGTCTAAAATTCATGAACTTGATTTTTGAGAGATAATGCCATTTGAAACTTGTTTAATTGCTAGTAATAATTATTTTGACATGTTATTTGAGTTGAATACTTATGAACTTGGCGAACATTTTCGTATATGCTTATTTGAAAAAGTGTAGATTTGATGAAAATATGAAAATGAGCTTAAGTTTGATATAAATTGATCATGTCATTGTAATTATTTTGATTGATGATTTTGCTGACACTAATGCATATTTGGATGCACAAAAATTGTGTTTGATGTGTTTTGCAGACTGAAAGGGGTGAATCTTCATCCCAAGCTCGCAATGCTCCTGCTGAGAATGCGGAACAACAGGAGGTGGATAACTCCTACAAACAAGATATACCTCATCCAGTCATGACATTTTCTGATATGCACTTGGAAGATTTGCACCCGAACCTGAGATTTGACAGACTTTAGATAGATTATCCAAAATACCAAAGGGGTTTGCATACTCTTCATTCTAAAGTTGTTGAGGTACCTAGGGTCATAGAATGGGGACCATTAGAAGCTGTAGAATTGGCCGGGCCAATTAGGGAATTACTTGCACAGAGGTATGGTAATTCTACTTTTAACGACTGGGTACGTTTATTCACCATGCGTAGACCTGTATATAAAGTATGGTGTGAAGAATTGTTGTGTAGTATAGAATTAAATGATCGGGTAGCTAGTTTAACCGATCGATCTTTTATTAGATTTTTGTTAGGAGGTTCGATGCGCCACATGTCTTTACTAGATATGGCTCAGGCTTTACGTATATATACGCCTGAGGAATTAGCATTTGTCGATTGTAGAGGGTTGATATTGAACGGTAGGAAGATAGACGAAAATTTTGATACGCATGGTGTATGGAGTCAAATGACTAGCCATCACCGATTCAAAGGAGGAAATTACTCTTATTTGGATATAGATAGAGCTGAATTAAGAGTAATTCATAGGTTTTTAGCTAATTCGATTACACAAAGAGGTAAGAACAAGGAAAAGGTAAATGAACAGGATTTGTTTTACCATATGTGTATTCGAGACCCACAAAGCGCTGTAAGTATACCTTATTGTGTGGGTTATTATTTATCAGCTATGGTTAGGGGGATGAGACCGCATAGCATAATAGGAGGTCGTATATTTATTACTTTGATTGCTGAATATCTCGGTGTGGATATAAGTCGGGGGGGATTATTAGTCGAAGAACCAGAATCCCGCGATACAATAGGTTTAAATGTATACCATGGTGGGAAAGTTTTGAAGAGGCGAAATAACGCCGCAGTACAATACCATGGTAGACATCCACAGGTTGAGAGAAACCAACAGCAAGGTAATGTAGGAGGGGGAAATGAAATGGCAGAAATGCAAAGGTTTATAGCTTCACAAGAGTATGAAAATGCTAGACATAGAGCATTTGAAGATTGGCAAGTTCATCAAAACCAAATCATAGCTTATTGCCAACATATAGGTAGAAACTATATTCCTACTCCAAGGCCCATATTCCCTCCCTGGTCTATAGAGATTCAACCACCGTATCCTACGTATAACCCAGCCGAAGCATTTTATAGCACCTATGGTTATGCATGGAACCCCTACTGGTATCAGTATCATCCCTAGTCTACTTAGTTTTATTTATTTTGTAATTTGTAATGTTGATACGTTTAATACTTATTTAACATTGTAATAGTTTTTATAATTTTCTAACTTTTATTCTTAGATTTTAATAATTTTTGAATGTGGGGTAATATACCAAACTTCAAAAATTTGTATATATGTTTGCAGTTTATCTTATGTACACAACAGGGTAAAACAACGTATTTTCAAAGACTGGCATTAAGTTCAGCAAAAGCAACTAATTTTGACGACAAGATGCAAAATATATGTGAAATAACAACAAGACGGAATGAACAAATGATGTGCACCATTTATCATTCAGCAAGCAAACACAAATATGTTTGGAAACTTTGGTAAAATTTAATCATTTTCACACAAATCACCCTCAATAATTTAAATTGTTACTGATTTCTTGCAAATGATGGCATTGCAAGATCTTAAGTGTGGGAAGGGGTTAAATTCTTTCGGATTTTAAAATTTTTACTTTATACACTTGGTTACCATTAGAAATACTAGTAAAGTAGTAGTTGTATTAGAATCTAGTGCTCTCTGATAATAAAGAACAGCCCTAGTCTTATATACTGACTACCCAATTCTAGTAAAATTTTTCAAAATTTTCAATTAAATGAACTCAAAATCATGTTTATACATATTTATGAACGATAAAACTAGGTTTTAACACCGAAATTATTGTTACCTCGAAAAGGACATAAATTGAGAAACAAATCAAAATGTTAAAATTCATTTAAAATGGAATAGAGGACAATAAAAAGGAAAATAAAAGCCAAGTGTGTAAAAATTCTCCAAGTTATTCAAAACATATGTCACATATTTTTGTACAAATAACTGAAAATACTTTTGCTTTGGACCAAACTAAACTGTTTTACCCGATGAAAGAAAAGAAGAGATGGATCTACACGATGAATCAATTCCATCATTAAAAGGAAGTAAAGTCTTGCGAAAAAGAAACGCGCTTCTTGATTTAGGTCATGAAGTTGTCGTCCAGACCAGCTGTAGGTTGACGAAAAACCTAGAAAAGTCATCACTAAAATCAGCAGGAAATCCACGGACCTCAGCATTAAACAGGGTCACCAAGTGGTCAGATTTATCCTAACCATGAGAAGGATTTATCTCGTAAAATGGGGGGCACCATGCAAATTAGCTGGATAAGACTAATGAATCAGATCTCCAGAAAGGATAATCTCCTTAAAAGATCAAAAATCAGCTTTTAAGCCTGATATTACTCAATCCTTGAGATTGACCTTAAAGATTGATAATTACAAACTCATGGAATTCAATGATATCTAAACTCGAGCCTGAACGAGAAAATATTTTGATCAAAATTACAAACCGATTTGTTTTCTAAAAACCCATTTTCAATGCGTTCATTACCATTGAACGTAAAATCCTAGGAATTCACCTGGAATTCATTAGGTCACCTAAACCAAATCGGGTGTCAACCCTAAGAACGGTGGTTGCATAGCATGGTCAAGGACAGGACCTTGTGCCAGACCGAAAAATTATAAGGGTGAGCTTTACTATTGCTCCTACAAAGGATAGTAATTGCGTCCGACACGTTATAGACCATAATTAAAAGCATGTCAGGGGACATTGCCTTAACAGTTGCTTGTTCAACACTTTCCTTTACAACCGGACGGTAGTTTACCGAAAGGTAGTATACGGGACAAGTAAACTGGACGTGTTGCTTTCCTAATACAAGGTTAGCAAGTGGGTGACACAAAACCGCAAGTTTTGAGCTAAAATTTTCAAATCTGAAACCCACCAAGCCCACAAAAATATTTTGCAAACACCGGTGAAGGGTTATTCCGGAAAACTTATCTAGGGTAAAAACTAGATTTAATTTTCAAAAGATCAAATGTTTTCATAAAGATCCAATTTTCTAAATGGATCTAAATTTTATAGTCATGTGGGACTGTAAACCACATCGTTACTACCATTGTTTATACCGCCGTATAGAAATCACTGATGTACAAAGTGTGAAGAATAAAGAAGTGATTCTAGTATTTCAAGACGATATTGCTTGAGGACAAGCAACGCTCAAGTGTGGGAATATTTGATAATGCTAAAAACGAACATATATTTCATAGCATTATTCCTCAAGAAAGACAAGCTTTTAGTTGCAATTGTTCTATTTACAAGTGATATTCGTTTAAATAATAAAAGGTGAAGACAAAAGACAGATTCGACGAATTGAAGACGCAAACGACCAAAAAGCTCAAAAGTACAAAAGACAATCAAAGAGGTTCCAATTATTGATAAGAAACGTCTCGAAATTACAAGAGTACAAGATTCAAAATGCAAAGTACAAGATATTAAATTGTACGCAAGGACGTTCGAAAATCCGGAACCGGGGCCAGAGTCAACTCTCAATGCTCGACGCAACGGACTAAAAATTACAAGTTAACTATGTATATAAATATAATATAATATATAATTAATTATATATATTATATATATATTATATTTATATAATAAACCGTCGGTAAACAAAGAGCCAAAATGGAGTGAGCTGTATTTACAAACTCCGCGACTCGCGGAGTTTGAAGAAGGAATGGGCCGCGAGTAACGGAGCCCCAAAAACTGAAACTCCCTATAAAGCCCAACGAATTCTGATCAATTTTAAAACCAACATATATATCCATCCATCTATCTAAACGTATATATTTATATTTATATTTTAATTTTAATTTTAATTTTAATTTTAATTTTAATTTTAATCCTAATAATAAGGGTATGTTAGCGAATGTTGTAAGGGTGTAAGTCAAAATTCTGTCCGTGTAACGCTACGCTATTTTTAATCATTGTAAGTTATGTTCAACCTTTTTATATTAATGTCTCGTAGCTAAGTTATTATTATGCTTATTTAATCCGAAGTAATCATGATGTTGGGCTAATTACTAAAATTGGGTAATTGGGCTTTGTACCATAATTGGGGTTTGGACAAAAGAACGACATTTGTGGAAATTAGACTATGGGCTATTAATGGGCTTTATATTTGTTTAACTAAATGATAGTTTGTTAATGTTAATATAAAGATTTACAATTGGGCGTCCCTATAAATTACCATATACACTCGATTGGACACGATGGGCGGGGTATTTATATGTACGAATAATCGTTCATTTAACCGGATACGGGAATGGATTAATAGCCACTAGAATAATTAAAACAGGGGTGAAATTATGTACAAGGACACTTGGTATAATTGATAACAAAATATTAAAAGAACCAGACGGACATATTAAATAATCCAGGACAAAGGACAATTAACCCATGGGCATAAAACTAAAATCAACACGTCAAACATCATGATTACGGAAGTTTAAATAAGCATAATTCTTTTATTTCATATTTAATTTCCTTTTAATATTTTAATATTTTGTTATCAATTATACCAAGTGTCCTTGTACATAATTTCACCCCTGTTTTAATTATTCTAGTGGCTATTAATCCATTCCCGTGTCCGGTTAAATGAACGATTATTCGTACATATAAATACCCCGCCCATCGTGTCCGATCGAGTGTATATGGTAATTTATAGGGACGCCCAATTGTAAATCTTTATATTAACATTAACAAACTATCATTTAGTTAAACAAATATAAAGCCCATTAATAGCCCATAGTCTAATTTCCACAAGTGTCGTTCTTTTGTCCAAACCCCAATTATGGTACAAAGCCCAATTACCCAATTTTAGTAATTAGCCCAACATCATGATTACTTCGGATTAAATAAGCATAATAATAACTTAGCTACGAGACACTAATATAAAAAGGTTGAACATAACTTACAATGATTAAAAATAGCGTAGCGTTACACGGACAGAATTTCGACTTACACCCTTACAACATTCGCTAACATACCCTTATTATTAGGATTAAAATTAAAATTAAAATTAAAATATAAATATATACGTTTAGATAGATGGATGGATATATATGTTATCTTTTGCGATCAGAATTCGTTTGCTTTTATAGGGAGTTTCAGTTTTTGGGGCTCCGTTACTTGCGGCCTTTTCTGCCTTCAAACTCCGCGAGTCGCGGAGTTTGAAATTCCAGCTTACCAACTTTGGAGTCTTTCTTGCCGACGGATTTTTATTATTTATATAATATATAAATAATTATAAGAATTATTTAAATATTATATTATATTTATGTGCATAGTTGACTTGTAATTTTTAGTCCGTTGCGTCGAGCGTTGAGAGTTAACTCTGGTCCCGGTTCCGGATTTTCGAACGTCCTTGCGTACAATTTAATATCTTGTACTTTGCGTTTTGAATCTTGTACTCTTGTAATTTCGAGACGTTTCTTATCAATAATTGGAACCTCTTTGATTGTCTTTTGTACTTTTGAGCTTTTTGGTCGTTTGCGTCTTCAATTCGTCGAATCTGTCTTTTGTCTTCACCTTTTATTATTTAAACGAATATCACTTGTAAATAGAACAATTGCAACTAAAAGCCTGTCTTTCTTGAGGAATAATGCTATGAAATATATGTTCGTTTTTAGCATTATCAATTATTTCCACACTTGAGCGTTGCTTGTCCTCAAGCAATATCATCTTGAAATACTAGAATCACTTCTTTATTCTTCACACTTTGTACATCAGTGATTTCTATACGGCGGTATAAACAATGGTAGTAACGATATGGTTTACAGTCCCACATGACTATAAAAATTTAGATCCATTAAGGAAATTGGATCTTTATGAAAACATTTGATCTTTTGAAAATTAAATCTAGTTTTTACCCTAGATAAGTTTTCCGGAATATCCCTTCACCGGTGTTTGCAAAATATTTTTGTGGGTTTGGTGGGTTTCAGATTTGAAAATTTTAGCTCAAAACTTATGGTTTTGTGTCACCCACTTGCTAACCTTGTATTAGGAAAGCAACACGTCCAGTTTACTTGTCCCGTATATTACCTTTCGGTAAACTACCGTCCGGTTGTAAAGGAAAGCGTTGAACAAGCAACTGTTAAGGCAATGTCCCCTGACATGCTTTTAATTATGGTCTATAACGTGTCGGACGCAATTACTATGAAACCACCGTTCTTACGGTTGACACCCGATTTGGTTCAGGTGACCTAATGAATTCCAGGTGAATTCCTAGGATTTTACGTTCAATGGTAATGAACGCATTGAAAATGGGTTTTTAGAAAACAAATCGGTTTGTAATTTTGATCAAAATATTTTCTCGTTCAGGCTCGAGTTTAGATATCATTGAATTCCATGAGTTTGTAATTCTCAATCTTTAAGGTCAATCTCAAGGATTGAGTAATATCAGGCTTAAAAGCTGATTTTTGATCTTTTAAGGAGATTATCCTTTCTGGGGATTTGAATCATTAGTCTTATCCAGCTAATTTGCATGGTGCCCCCCCATTGTACGAGATAAATCCTTCTCATGGTTAGGATAAATCTGACCACTTGGCGACCCTGTTTAATTCTGAGGTCCGTGGATTTCCTGCTGATTTTAGTGATGACTTTTCTAGGTTTTTCATCAACCTACAGTTGGTCTGGACGACAACTTCCTGACCTAAATCAAGAAGCGCGTTTCTTTTTCGGAAGACTTTACTTCCTTTTAATGATGGAATTGATTCATCATGTAGATCCATCTCTTCTTTTCTTTAATCGGGTAAAACAGTTTAGTTTGGTCCAAAGCAAAAGTATTTTCAGTTATTTGTACAAAAATATGTGACATATGTTTTGAATAACTTGGAGAATTTTCCCACACTTGGCTTTTATTTTCCTTTTTATTGTCCTCTATTCCATTTTAAATGAATTTTAACATTTTGGTTTGTTTATCAATTTATGTCCTTTCCGAGGCAACAATAATTTCGGTGTTAAAACCTAGTTTTATCATTCATAAATATGTATAAACATGATTTTGAGTTCATTTAATTGAAAATTTTGAAAATTTTTACTAGAATTGGGTAGTCAGTATATAAGACTAGAGCTGTTCTTTATTATCAGAGAGCACTAGATTCTAATACAACTACTACTTTACTAGTATTTCTAATGGTAACCAAGTGTATAAAGTAAAAATTTTAAAATCCGAAAGAATTTAACCCCTTCCCACACTTAAGATCTTGCAATGCCCTCATTTGCAAGAAATCAGTAACAATTTAAATTATTGAGGGTGATTTGTGTGAAAATGATTAAATTTTACCAAAGTTTCCAAACATATTTGTGTTTGCTTGCTGAATGATAAATGGTGCATATCATTTGTTCATTCCGTCTTGTTGTTATTTCACATATATTTTGCATCTTGTCGTCAAAATTAGTTGCTTTTGCTGAACTTAATGTCAGTCTTTGAAAATGCGTTGTTTTACCCTGTTGTGTACATAAGATAAACTGCAAGCATATATACATATTTTTGAAGTTTGGTATATTACCCCACATTCAAAAATTATTAAAATCTAAGAATAAAAGTTAGAAAATTATAAAAACTATTACAATATTAAATAAGTATTAAACGTATCAACATTACAAATTACAAAATAAATAAAACTAAGTAGACTAGGGATGATACTGATACCAGTAGGGGTTCCATGCATAACCATAGGTGCTATAAAATGCTTCGGCTGGGTTATACGTAGGATACGGTGGTTGAATCTCTATAGACCAGGGAGGGAATATGGGCTTTGGAGTAGGAATATAGTTTCTACCTATATGTTGGCAATAAGCTATGATTTGGTTTTGATGAACTTGCCAATCTTCAAATGCTCTATGTCTAGCATTTTCGTACTCCTGTGAAGCTATAAACCTTTGCATTTCTTGCATTTCATTTCCCCCTCCTACATTACCTTGCTGTTAGTTTCTCTCAACCTGTGGATGTCTACCATGGTATTGTACTGCGGCGTTATTTCGCCTCTTCAAAACTTTCTCACCATGGTATACATTTAAATCTATTGTATCGCGGGGTTCTGGTTCTTCGACTAATAATCCCCCCCGACTTATATCCACACCGAGATATTCAGCAATCAAAGTAATAAATATACCACCTCCTATTATGCTATGCGGTCTCATCCCCCTAACCATAGCTGATAAATAATAACCCACACAATAAGGTATACTTACAGTGCTTTGTGGGTCTCGAATACACATATGGTAAAACAAATCCTGTTCATTTACCTTTTCCTTGTTCTTACCTCTTTGTGTAATCGAATTAGCTAAAAACCTATGAATTACTCTTAATTCAGCTCTATCTATATCCAAATAAGAGTAATTTCCCCCTTTGAATCGGTGATGGCTTGTCATTTGACTCCATACACCATGTGTATCAAAATTTTCATCTATCTTTCTACCATTTAGTATCAACCCTCTACAATCGGCAGATGCTAACTCCTCAGGCGTATATATACGTAAAGCCTGAGCCATGTCTAGTAAAGACATGTGGCGCATCGAACCTCCTAACAAAAATCAAATAAAAGATCGATCGGTTAAACTAGCTACTCGATCATTTAATTCTATACTACACAACAATTCTTCACACCATACTTTATATACAGGTCTACACATGGTGAATAAACGTACCCAGTCGTTAAAAGTAGAATTACCATACCTCTGTGCAAGTAATTCCCTAATTGGCCCGGCCAATTCTACAGCTTCTAATGGTCCCCATTCTATGACCCTAGGTACCTCAACAACTTTAGAATGAAGAGTATGCAAACCCCTTTGGTATTTTGGATAATCTACCCAAAGTCTGTCAAATCTCAGGTTCGGGTGCAAATCTTCCAAGTGCATATCAGAAAATGTCATGACTGGATGAGGTATATCTTGTTTGTAGTAGTTATCCACCTCCTGTTGTTCCGCATTCTCAACAGGAGCATTGCGAGCTTGGGATGAAGATTCACCCCTTTCAGTCTGCAAAACACATCAAACACAATTTTTGTGCATCCAAATATGCATTAGTGTCAGCAAAATCATCAATCAAAATAATTACAATGACATGATCAATTTATATCAAACTTAAGCTCATTTTCATATTTTCATCAAATCTACACTTTTTCAAATAAGCATATACGAAAATGTTCGCCAAGTTCATAAGCATTCAACTCAAATAACATGTCAAAATAATCATCACTAGCAATTAAACAAGTTTCAAATGGCATTATCTCTCAAAAATCAAGTTCATGAATTTTTAGACTTGAAAAAGTCCACTTTAATTCTCAAAATCATGTTTAGGCTCAAAGTTTGGATCATTTAACTACCTAAACATGTTACACTACTTAATTTAGCAACAATTCATGACAAAAATCGGCCATAACCTGTTTATATCAAAAAGCCCCAAATTTGCTCAAGAACACAAACCCTAGATTACTCAAAATTTGAAGTTTAAGGCTTCTAATCATGTTAAATAGTATCAATCTAGGTTATACAAGCATAATACATAAACAATTTAAGCATAATTACACTAGAAAGCATCAAAATCGAATTGGGGAAAAAATTGCTCAAGAACACTAATTTTCGGATTAAATGGTGTTTAGGTGTAGAAATTTACCGTTTTTCTTGAGTAATTCCTTGATAGCATCCTTCTCAACATGATTTTAGTAAAAGATTTGATGATTAAAGGTTAAAAATTGTGATTTTGGGGGTGTTTTCTCGGGTTTTTGCGCAGTATTTTCGGGTTTTATTTGTGTTGTGGTGTGCAAATGAACTGCTCTTTACGTTTTATTTTTTTCTGGGTTTTGGTCCCTCCGCGAGTCGCGATGTTTGAACCTTCAAACTCTGCGAGTCGCGGAGGTTTTTTTTTTTTTTTTTTTTTTTTTTTTTTACATCTTATACTAATTAAAACAATTAAGTAATTAATTTTAAAATTTTGTTTCCCTTGTTATTTAGGACGAGGTCGTTTCGGATCGATGTTCTAGTCCGTCCTTCGACAAAATTTTAAAATTTGTCTTTTTGAAGCGATTGTTTTAAAAGCTAAGATTTTTGGGTTTTTTTAATGTTTTTTGCATACTTTAATTCAATAAGATTAAAAATAATGATAATAAAAGTTCTCGTCCCTCCCTTGGGTAAAGAAATTTCGGTTCAAAGACCTAGTCTTCAACTTACGACGAATTTTAAAAATCATATTTTTAACTTAATGAGATAAAGTAAATTTTTGTTTTTAAATTCACACAACTTAAATATAAAATTCAAAATTAATATTAAAAATTCACACCAAACTTAAAATTTGAAATGCATAAAATTAAAAATTCATATTTTAAAAATTAAAAATTCACACCAAACTTAATTTAAAAATTCATATTATAAATTCACACCAAACTTATATTAATTTTTCAAATATTTACAATTTTAAATATATTGATTTTACAAAGTTTACAATATTAATTTAAGATTTATATATTAATTTTAAAAATATGGTAAAAATAAAATTAAAAATCTTTTTGGCTTTTTATCCCACTTTAATCAATCAAATATTATCAAAAATATGCGCCCCTCTTTTCGGTAAAGTAATTTCGGTTCCAAGACCTAATTTAACTCATGACGAATTTTTGAAATATTTTGGGTTGATTGATTAAAGATATTTATACCTTAAGAATAAACGTTAAATTTCACAGTGATGTAATAAATTTTTGAATGATATCAATAATTTCGGTCGCCAAATCTAATTTTATTCAATACCAATTTAATACTTTATAGCGAACAAATTAGCGTTTATTATCAAAAGGTTAAAATAAAAATAAAAAAAAACTTTACAAACATACCTATGAAATAGATTTCTTAGTTATATGATCTATCCCATTCATAAGATAGTCGGTTTAATTGGGTTTCCATGGCTACATAGGCGTAACCTCGAGCATTCAGTGTTTTTTCTTCTAAACATATGAACGGTCCGTCTCTGCATAAAGTAACAAATTCGGTGTTTGAATAGGTTTGATTATTTGAACATTTACCTCCATGTGACCATTTTTCGCATTTGTGACATCTTTCTAGGTGTCGTGCTCTTCTTTTCGCTACGGATTTTGATTTTTCTTTACCAAATTGTAACTTATTATCTTCGCATCTGGATTCTTTTCTAACTCCGTCCAATCTTTCTCTGATTACTGATACTATTTCAATCGAAAGTGTGTCATTATTACGTTTAGTGATCAAAGCGTGTAGCATTAGACCATGGTTTAGTTCACAGGCAGTCTTCATTTCCTAAAAAAAATAAAAATTCAGAATGGGGGGAGAAGACTAGTTCTTTAGGGTCTGCTAGGGAAAGACCGTTCGGGTTCCATTTTCGAGAACTACACGAAAACAGACAATCTAACTCTAACAGAAATACATAAACCCCCTACACTTAGTTAGCTGTGGTGTCGAAATTGTGATTAACTTCATTGTCTTCTTCCATCGGACCATGTATGTAATGTTTAACTCTGTGACCATTAACTTTAAATTCAATCCCATTTGAATTTATTAATTCTATCGTTCCGTATGGGAAAACTCTTTTGACTATGAATGGTCCAGACCATCTTGATTTCAATTTTCCAGGAAATAGCTTGAATCGTGAATTGAAAAGAAGAACTCTGTCTCCTTCTTTAAATTCTTTTAAACTTTTGATTCTTTTATCATGCCATTTCTTCGTTTTTTCTTTATAGATTAACGAATTTTCGTATGCTTCATGTCTTAATTCTTCTAATTCGTTTAGTTGACTTAATCGTAGACGTCCGGCTTCATGTAAATCAAGATTACATGTCTTCAAAGCCCAAAATGCTTTGTGTTCAATTTCTACTGGAAGATGACATGCTTTTCCATAAATAAGTCTAAAAGGTGTGGTTCCAATTGGAGTTTTGTAGGCTGTTCTAAAAGCCCAGAGTGCATCCTCCAATTTAATGGACCATTCCTTCGGATTTGATCCTACGGTTTTCTCTAGAATACGTTTTAAAGCTCGGTTGGTATTTTCAACTTGTCCACTTGTTTGTGGATGATATGCGGTGGAGATTTTATGAGTTACTCCATATCTTTTAAGAATTTTCTCAAGTTGATTATTACAGAAATGAGTACCCCGATCACTTATTAAAGCTTTCGGTGTTCCAAACCTTGCAAAAAGACGTTTTAAAAAGTTGACTACAACTCGTGCATCGTTAGTTGGGAGAGCTTGTGCTTCCGCCCATTTAGATACATAATCAATGGCTACGAGAATATAGAGATTATTATGAGATTTTGGAAATGGACCCATAAAGTCAATACCCCAAATGTCAAATACTTCACATACTTGTATGACATTTTGTGGCATTTCATCACGTTGACTTATTTTTCCGGTCCTTTGACAAGCATCAGAGGATTTGCAAAGAAGGTGTGCGTCTTTGTAAATTGTAGGCCAATAGAATCCAGCATCATAAACTTTTCTTGCTGTTAGTTGAGGCCCATAATGCCCTCCTGTTGGTCCTGTGTGACAATGGTTTAAAATTTTACTAGCTTCATCTCCAAATACACATCGGTGTATTATTCCATCTGGACAACTTTTAAACAAATGTGGATCTTCCCAAAAATAGTGTTTTATATCACTGAAGAATTTCTTTCGTCTTTGGTACGATAATCCTTTTTCAAGGAATCCACAAACTAAGTAGTTTGCATAGTCTGCAAACCATGGAATTTCATTATAATCTATCTTCAATAGATATTCATCAGGAAAGTTGTCTTGTATGGCCGATTCATTTAGAACTTCTAATTCGGGATTTTCAAGACGAGAAAGATGATCAGCGGCGAGATTTTCTGCTCCTCTTTTATCTCGGATTTCAATATCAAACTCTTGTAAGAGTAAGATCCAACGGATTAATCTTGGTTTAGCATCTTGTTTCGAAAATAGGTATCTAAGAGCAGAATGGTCGGTATAAACCACCGTTTTTGCTAGAACGAGATATGATCGAAATTTGTCAAAAGCAAAGACAATAGCAAGGAGTTCTTTTTCAGTAGTTGTATAGTTCATTTGTGCTCCTTGTAACGTCTTACTAGCATAATATATAGGTTGAAATCGTTTTTCAATCCTTTGTCCTAAAACGGCTCCCATTGCAAAATCACTTGCATCGCACATTAGTTCAAATGGTAGATTCCAATTTGGTGTTATCATGATCGGCGCATTAGTGAGTTTCTCTTTAAGAATATTAAAAGATTTGATACACTCATCTGAAAAGATGAATGGAGCATCCTTTTCTAGGAGTTTATTCATAGGAGTGGCAATTTTAGAAAAATCTTTTATGAAACGTCGGTAAAAACCGGCATGCCCTAGAAAACTCCTTACTCCTCTAACATTGGTGGGATGTGGAAGTTTAGCAATTACATCTACTTTAGCTCTATCCACTTCAATTCCTTCTTTTAAAATTTTATGTCCAAGAACGATGCCCTCTTTAACCATGAAATGGCATTTCTCCCAATTAAGTACTAGATTTGATTGTTCGCATCTAATAAGCATTCGTTCAAGATTAGCTAGACATGTTTCAAACGTATCACCGAAGACTGAAAAGTCATCCATGAAAACTTCCATGCATTCTTCTATCATGTCATGAAAAATCGCCATCATACACCTTTGAAAGGTTGCAGGGGCGTTGCAAAGTCCAAATGGCATGCGTTTGTAAGCAAAAGTACCATAAGGGCACGTGAATGTGGTTTTCTCTTGGTCCTCGGGTGCTATTGGAATTTGAAAATATCCGGAAAATCCATCTAGAAAACAATAGTAACTATTTCCGGCTAATCTTTCCAACATTTGATCAATGAAAGGTAAGGGAAAGTGATCTTTTCTGGTGGCGTCATTTAATTTTCTATAATCAATACATACACGCCATCCTGTTACAGTCCTAGTAGGAATAAGCTCATTTTTCTCATTTGTAATGACAGTCATGCCACCCTTCTTAGGCACGCATTGAACTGGGCTTACCCATGGACTATCAGAGATTGGATATATCAAACCTGCATCTAGCAGTTTAATAATCTCTTTCTTAACTACATCTTGCATATTAGGATTTAGTCTTCGTTGGCGTTGCACATACGTTTTATGACCTTCTTCCATAAGGATTTTATGTGTGCAATACGAAGGACTTATTCCTTTAATATCATGAATCTTCCATGCAATGGCTGGTTTATGAGCTTTCAACACAGAAATGAGTTGTGATTTCTCATTTTCAGTAAGAGAAGACGATATTATTACAGGTAATTCAGATTCACCATGTAAATAAGCGTATTCCAAATGGTTTGGAAGTGGCTTTAACTCTAATTTCGGTGGTTCTTCTATCGATGATTTGTATCGATATCTGTCTTCTTCTTTTAGCATTTGAATTTCTTCTGTTGTTGGTTCATATCCATTAGCTATAAGTGTAGCTAACATTTCAGCTTCATCAATTTGTTCTGTTCCTTCTCCTAAAGAACATTCTCCTGTTCCTTGTAATTCTGGAAATTCTTCTAATAATTCTGCATGTGCATCTATAGTTTGAATATAATAACATGTATCATCTGCAGATTGTGGTTGTTGCATTGCTCTATCAACTGAAAAGGTAACACTCTCATCCTCTATACTTAGGGTCAATTTCTTACCGAACACGTCTATCATTGCTTTAGCCGTGTTTAAGAATGGTCTTCCTAATATGAGAGGAACTTGAGAATCTTCTTCCATGTCCAGAAAAACAAAATCTACTGGAAATACTAAAGTACCAACTTTAACTAGCATGTTCTCCATTGTCCCTCTAGGATATTTTATTGATCTATCGGCTAGTTGTATGCTTATTCTGGTTGGTTTCAATTCTCCAAGGTCTAGTTTAGCGTATAGTGAATACGGCATTAGATTTATACTAGCACCTAAGTCTGCCAATGCTTCTATTGAACTAAGACTACCCAGAAAATATGGAATTGTGAAACTTCCTGGATCAGATAATTTTTCTGGTATCTTATTCAACAGCACTGCTGAACAATTAGCATTCATGGTAACAGTCGAGAGTTCTTCCATTTTCTTTCAATTTGAGATTAGATCTTTCAAGAATTTAGCATATCTAGGCATTCCTGAAATCACATCAATGAAAGGAAGATTTACATTTATCTGTTTAAACATATCCAAGAATTTGGATTGCTCGGCTTCAAGTTTCTCTTTCTTCATTTTACTCGGGTAAGGAAGTGGTGGTTGGTATGGTTTAACATAAGGTTTAGCCTTAACTGTGTTATCTTCATTAACCTTTTCAACTACCGGTTCTTTTTCCTTATCTTGATTAGGTTGTGGTTCTTGTGGAGTAGGAATAGCTTCATCAGAAGTTACAAGTATTTCAGGTGGTTTAAGTGTTGTACCACTTCTTGTGGTAATGGCTTTAGCTGTTTCATTCCGGGGGTTAGCATTTGTATCACTAGGTAGACTTCCCAGTTTTCTTTCACCTATTAACCTTGCTAGGTTACTTACTTCTTGTTCCAGATTTTGAATAGAAGCTTGTTGATTTCTAAATGCTTGAGCATTTTGTTCATTAGTTTGTTTCTGAGATGTGAAAAACTACGTTTGAATTTCAACTAGCTTCGTCATCATATCTTCTAAATTCGGCTTTTTATCATCGGTTTGTTGTGGTGGTTTGTTTTGAAAATTAGGTCTTTGCTGATTGTAATTATTATTGGATACTTGTTGATTGCTAGGACCTTGTTGGTTGTTGTATGGAATATTTCTGTTATAATTCTGGTTTTGATTGTAAATAGGTCTTGGCGGTTGATAATTATTCTGATAATTATTTCCAGGCCTTTGGTTTATGTATGAAATGTTCTCTCTTTGTTCCATTGTTAGTTCAATACTGAGATAATCTTTTGTCAAATGTGGTCCTCCACACTGCTCACAACTAATTCGTATTGAGTGAATATCTTTAGTCATCTTTTCCATTCGTCTCTCAACAGCATCTATCTTTGCGGAAATGGAATCTAAGTCATGGCTAGAATCGGCTCTAGCTGCTTTAGATGATCTAACGATATCTTTTTCTTGGTGCCACTCATGTGAGTGGGAAGCAGTGTTATCAATAATTTTATAAGCATCAGTTTCAGTTTTCTTCATAATAGAACCACCAGCTGCTATATCTATGTCTTTCCTTGTAGTGATGTCGCATCCTTGGTAGAATATTTGTACTATTTGACAGGTGTCTAAACCATGTTGCGGACATCCTCTTAATAACTTTCCAAATCTTGTTCACGCCTCATATAGAGTTTCATTTGGCTTCTGTGTAAACGTAACAATTTCTGCTTGAGGTCTTACGACTTTAGATGCCGGAAAGAATTGTTTAAGAAATTTTTCAACTAAAACATCCCATGTATCAATCGCCCCTTCAGGTAACGATTCCAACCAATCTTTGGCTTCTCCCTTTAAAGTCCTGGGAAATAACATGAGATATATTTGTTTATCCTCCACTTCTCGAATTTTAAATAGTGTGCAGATCCTATTAAAGGTACGTAGATGTTCATTTGGATCTTCCTTCGGCGCACCACTAAATTGGCATTGATTAGTCACCATGTGTAGAATTTGTCCTTTGATTTCATAATCTGGCGCATTAATGTCTGGATGAGTAATTGCGTGTCCTTGGCCAGTGCGTTTAGCTCTCATTCGGTCTTCCATACTTAAAGGTTCCAGATTCTCCATAATTGAATTTGTTGAATCGGAATCACTAGAGGATTCTGATTTAATGGTTCGTTCCTCAACAATCTCTGTTTGAATGATTGGTGGTTCCGGATGAAAATTTAGTGGTTCAGGATCTATGAATCGTCCCTGAATATTCTCCGGATTCTCAATTGTGAGGTCGGGTTCAAAAAATGGATTATCGGAAATTTGAACTGGAGTACTTGGTCGACTGGATGACGATTCTAAAGAAAAATCAACGGCAGTAATATTTGCTAAATGTCTTGATCTAGTTACAGGTGGTGAACGTACAAAAGGTGGTGAACGTCTTGCTCGGTGCATTCACTGAATATCCTATTAGTTTTTAAAAGGAAAGAAAAATTATAATAAGTTATCCAATTAATAGACTTTTCTAATTTTGCCCACTTTTCGAGTAGCCAAAAGATGCAGCAGAGGGGCAGAATTCGTTTGGTCTCAATATAATTGAGGACTGTTTGGCTCAAATAACCCGGTCCACGTACAAATCCAACTATTACTACGAACCAGAAAATTTTGATGTCTATCAATTTAACCACTTAAAATAAATTTTCGTAATTTTAAGAAATTTAGATAAGAAGTAGAATAAAAAATCTATGTCCTAAAAACTAGAATAGCGAGAAATAATAAAGAAAAAGAGCGTGTCGGAAAAAGATCGAAAAATAAAAATAAGAAAGAAAAAGAGTGACTTATAGAACTTAAAAACACTAGACTAACCCAACCTTATTACTACCACTAACTTAAAATTATAATCACAAATTGAGATTACTAATTGGAATGATAATTGATACATAGTAAAAGGTGTCTAAAAATATTAAAGCTTACAAGAAAAACTATATCCCAAATGGCAATAACCTAAAAAGAAACTAAAACTTAAAAAGGTGTCGCAAAATTCTAAAGTACCTAAATCTTAGTCTAAAGAAAAACACTTAAGGGATTTTATGGCAAAGCCTAAAAATCTATAAATAAAAATAACTATGGCAAAAACTATGAATTAAAACTAAATACGAGCGAAAAATACAAATATTACGCTAAAACGATTAAAAAGAGACAAAATATAAAAATATACAAAAAGTTGTAAAAAGTACAATTTTTATAAAAATATTATTTTTATATTATTTATTTTATAAATCTATTAATTTTTATATTTTATTAAACTAATTAAAACTAAATAAACTAATAAAAACTAAATATTATAATAAATATACCCTAATTAGGTTTTAAGTTTAAATATAATTAATAAAAACCCGTAATTAATGCTGCTACGGCTTCTGTGTACCAGTGTCAGACTGTCTCCGCGAGTCGCGGTATTCGAGGCTGCAAACTCCGCGAGTTGCGGGGTTCCAATTTTCAACTCAGGTACAGTTTAAAATTTGACGCGTTTTTTTTTTCCTCTGTTTTATATTTTCTGTTTAAATCAAAATATTTATATAATAAAAACTTATATTTAAAAACTAAAATAAAAATAGAACTACTTTATAATTTTAAAAATATCTTAAAAATAGATTTATATATATATAAATTTTTTTTATATGTTCTAAATAAACACAAAATATTTAAATAAAACTTATATTTTTTATAAAATAAAAATAAAGAAACTTTATAAAACTTAAATATTTAACAAACTCTTAAAAATATTTATATTTTTGTTTTCTTTTTATATTTTCGAATAATTAAAAACGTATTTTTTTATAAAAATGTATTTTTATAAAAGTAAACTAAAAATAAAAATCTTTTTTTTTATATTAGCGTTGCGCTTCCGGCTTTTAAGCGATTCCCCGGCAGCGGCGCCAAAAATACTTGATGTCAAAGCTAAGGGGTATAAAATACTATTAAATTTTACAAGAAAATACTATTAAATACGATACAATTTTACACAAGATATTTATTTATTTAGAGAATGGATATACTTAAACCTTGCTACAACACTTATAGGCAGTGTACCTAATCGTACATTAGTGTAGTTTTTAGTAATTCCGGTTCGTTCCACAGGGAAAATCTTTAAACAAAGCTTAACGCTATATTAGTTTACTTTTATAAAAATACAAATATATATATATATAAGTAATATTATTATTATAAAGGGGGGTTTTTACCGTTTAATGACCGGTTTGTCGATTTTAAAACTTTAGTCGCAGTTAAAACCAAATGTAAAATAATAAATAAATACAAGACTTAATTTAAAGTGTAAATTAAATAACGATAATGAAATTGCGAATAATAAAAGTGCGATAAAATAAACTTGCGATAATTAAAAAGTACGATAATTAAAAGTGCAATTAAATATAATAACAATAAATAAAAGTGCTATAATTAGAAGTGCAATTAAATACAATAATAAAAATGCGATAATTAGAAGTGCAATTAAATATAAAATAAAGGAAATTAAATATGAAATAAAAGAATTATGCTTATTTAAACTTCCGTAATCATGATGTTTGACGTGTTGATTTTAGTTTTATGCCCATGGGTTAATTGTCCTTTGTCCTGGATTATTTAATATGTCCGTCTGGTTTTTGTCCATAACAGTCCATCAGTCATAAATATAAAGTGCGAGTGTCCTCGTCAAATTATCCTTATACCCGAAGTTAAATATTCCAACTAATTGGGGACTTAAACTGTAACAAGATTTTAATACTTTGTTTAATAATTATACCAGGATATCGACTGAGTGTAACCCAAGGTTTTAATATTTTGTTATCAATTATACCAAGTGTCCTTGTACATAATTTCACCCCTGTTTTAATTATTCTAGTGTCTATTAATCCGTTCCCGTGTCCGGTTAAATGAACGATTATTCGTACATATAAATACCCCGCCCATCGTGTCCGATCGAGTGTATATGGTAATTTATAGGGACGCCCAATTGTAAATCTTTATATTAACATTAACAAACTATCATTTAGTTAAACAAATATAAAGCCCATTAATAGCCCATAGTCTAATTTCCACAAGTGTCGTTCTTTTGTCCAAACCCCAATTATGGTACAAAGCCCAATTACCCAATTTTAGTAATTAGCCCAACATCATGATTACTTCGGATTAAATAAGCATAATAATAACTTAGCTACGAGACATTAATATAAAAAGGTTGAACATAACTTACAATGATTAAAAATAGCGTAGCGTTACACGGACAGAATTTCGACTTACACCCTTACAATATTCGCTAACATACCCTTATTATTAGGATTAAAATTAAAATTAAAATATAAATATAAATATATACGTTTAGATAGATGGATGGATTTATATGTTGGTTTTTACGATCAGAATGCGCGAGCTTTATAGGGAGTTTCAGTTTTTGGGGCTCCGCGACTCGCGACCCTTTTCTTCTTCAAACTCCGCGAGTTGCGGAGTTTGTAATTACAGCTCACTCCATTTTGGCTCTTTGTTTACCGACGGTTTATTATATAAATATAATATATATATAATTTATATAATTAATTATATATTATATTATATTTATATACATAGTTAACTTGTAATTTTTAGTCCGTTGCGTCGAGCGTTGAGAGTTGACTCTGGTCCCGGTTCTGGATTTTCGAACGTCCTTGCGTACAATTTAATATCTTGTACTTTGCGTTTTGAATCTTGTACTCTTGTAATTTCGAGACGTTTCTTATCAATAATTGGAACATCTTTGATTGTCTTTTGTACTTTTGAGCTTTTTGGTCGTTTGCGTCTTCAATTCGTCGAATCTGTCTTTTGTCTTCACCTTTTATTATTTAAACGAATATCACTTGTAAATAGAACAATTGCAACTAAAAGCTTGTCTTTCTTGAGGAATAATGCTATGAAATATATGTTCGTTTTTAGCATTATCAAATATTCCCACACTTGAGCGTTGCTTGTCCTCAAGCAATATCGTCTTGAAATACTAGAATCACTTCTTTATTCTTCACACTTTGTACATCAGTGATTTCTATACGGCGGTATAAACAATGGTAGTAACGATGTGGTTTACAGTCCCACATGACTATAAAATTTAGATCCATTAAGGA
Source organism: Rutidosis leptorrhynchoides (assembly GCF_046630445.1). NCBI lineage: Eukaryota > Viridiplantae > Streptophyta > Magnoliopsida > Asterales > Asteraceae > Rutidosis > Rutidosis leptorrhynchoides. Next base: position 95,750,610 of record NC_092339.1, read on the forward strand.
AATTGGATCTTTATGAAATCATTTGATCTTTTGAAAATTAAATCTAGTTTTTACCCTAGATAAGTTTTTCGGAATAACCCTTCACCGGTGTTTGCAAAATATTTTTGTGGGCTTGGTGGGTTTCAGATTTGAAAATTTTAGCTCAAAACTTGCGGTTTTGTGTCACCCACTTGCTAACCTTGTATTAGGAAAGCAACACGTCCAGTTTACTTGTCCCGTATATTACCTTTCGGTAAACTACCGTCCGGTTGTAAAGGAAAGCGTTGAACAAGCAACTGTTAAGGCAATGTCCCCTGACATGCTTTTAATTATGGTCTATAACGTGTCGGACGCAATTACTATCCTTTGTAGGAGCAATAGTAAAGCTCACCCTTATAATTTGTCGATCTGGCACAAGGTCCTGTCTTTGACCATGCTATGCAACCACCGTTCTTACGGTTGACACCCGATTTGATTCAGGTGACCTAATGAATTCCAGGTGAATTCCTAGGATTTTACGTTCAATGGTAATGAACGCATTGAAAATGGGTTTTTAGAAAACAAATCGGTTTGTAATTTTGATCAAAATATTTTCTCGTTCAGGCTCGAGTTTAGATATCATTGAATTCCATGAGTTTGTAATTCTCAATCTTTAAGGTCAATCTCAAGGATTGAGTAATATCAGGCTTAAAAGCTGATTTTTGATCTTTTAAGAAGATTATCCTTTCTGGGGATTTGATTCATTAGTCTTATCCAGCTAATTTGCATGGTGCCCCCCCGTTGTACGAGATAAATCCTTCTCATGGTTAGGATAAATCTGACCACTTGGCGACCCTGTTTAATGCTGAGGTCCGTAGATTTCCTGCTGATTTTAGTGATAACTTTTCTAGGTTTTTCGTCAACCTACAGCTGGTCTGGACGACAACTTCATGACCTAAATCAAGAAGCGCGTTTCTTTTTCGGAAGACTTTACTTCCTTTTAATGATGGAATTGATTCATCGTGTAGATCCATCTCTTCTTTTCTTTCATCGGGTAAAATAGTTTAGTTTAGTCCAAATCAAAAGTATTTTCAGTTATTTGTTACAGAAATATGTGACATATGTTTAAGATAACTTGATAATTTTTCCCACACTTGGCTTTTATTTTCCTTTTTATTGTCCTCTATTCCATTTTAAATGAATTTTAACATTTTGGTTTGTTTTTCAATTTATGTCCTTTCTGAGGTAACAATAATTTCGGTGTTAAAACCTAGTTTTATCGTTCATAAATATGTATAAACATGATTTTGAGTTCATTTAATTAAAAATTTTGAAAAATTTTACTAGAATTGGGTAGTCAGTATATAAGACTAGGACTGTTCTTTATCATCAGAGAGCACTAGATTCTAATACAACTACTACGTTACTAGTATTTTTAATGGTAACCAAGTGTTTAAGATAAAAATTTTAAAAATCCGAAAGAATTTAACCCCTTCCCACACTTAAGATCTTGCAATGCCCTCATTTGCAAGAAATCAGTAACAATTTAAATTATTGAGGGTGATTTGTGTGAAAATGATTAAATTTTACCAAAGTTTTCAAACATATTTGTGTTTGCTTGCTGAATGATAAATAGTGCATATCATTTGTTCATTCCGTCTTGTTGTTATTTCACATATATTTTGCATCTTGTCGTCAAAATTAGTTGCTTTTCCTGAACTTAATGCCAGTCTTTGAAAATGCGTTGTTTTACCCTGTTGTGTACATAAGATAAACTGCAAACATATATACATATTTTTGAAGTTTGGTATATTACCCCACATTCAAAAATTATTAAAATCTAAGAATAAAAGTTAGAAAATTATAAAAACTATTACAATATTAAATAAGTATTAAACGTATCAACATTACAAATTACAAAATAAATAAAACTAAGTAGACTAGGGATGATACTGATACCAGTAGGGGTTCCATGCATAACCATAGGTGCTATAAAATGCTTCGGCTGGGTTATACGTAGGATACGGTGGTTGAATCTCTATAGACCAGGGAGGGAATATGGGCTTTGGAGTAGGAATATAGTTTCTACCTATATGTTGGCAATAAGCTGTGATTTGGTTTTGATGAACTTGCCAATCTTCAAATGCTCTATGTCTAGCATTTTCATACTCTTGTGAAGCTATAAACCTTTGCATTTCTTCCATTTCATTTCCCCCTCCTACATTACCTTGCTGTTGGTTTCTCTCAACCTGTGGATGTCTACCATGGTATTGTACTGCGGCGTTATTTCGCCTCTTCAAAACTTTCGCACCATGGTATACATTTAAACCTATTGTATCGCGGGGTTCTGGTTCTTCGACTAATAATCCCCCCCGACTTATATCCACACCGAGATATTCAGCAATCAAAGTAATAAATATACCACCTCCTATTATGCTATGCGGTCTCATCCCCCTAACCATAGCTGATAAATAATAACCCACACAATAAGGTATACTTACAGCGCTTTGTGGGTCTCGAATACACATATGGTAAAACAAATCCTGTTCATTTACCTTTTCCTTGTTCTTACCTCTTTGTGTAATCGAATTAGCTAAAAACCTATGAATTACTCTTAATTCAGCTCTATCTATATCTAAATAAGAGTAATTTCCCCCTTTGAATCGGTGATGGCTTGTCATTTGACTCCATACACCATGTGTATCAAAATTTTCATCTATCTTTCTACCATTTAGTATCAACCCTCTACAATCGGCAGATGCTAACTCCTCAGGCGTATATATACGTAAAGCCTGAGCCATGTCTAGTAAAGACATGTGGCGCATCAAACCTCTTAACAAAAATCTAATAAAAGATCGATCGGTTAAACTAGCTACTCGATCATTTAATTCTATACTACACAACAATTCTTCACACCATACTTTATATACAGGTCTACACATGGTGAATAAACGTACCCAGTCGTTAAAAGTAGAATTACCATACCTCTGTGCAAGTAATTCCCTAATTGGCCCGGCCAATTCTACAGCTTCTAATGGTCCCCATTCTATGACCCTAGGTACCTCAACAACTTTAGAATGAAGAGTATGCAAACCCCTTTGGTATTTTGGATAATCTACCCAAAGTCTGTCAAATCTCAGGTTCGGGTGCAAATCTTCCAAGTGCATATCAGAAAATGTCATGACTGGATGAGGTATATCTTGTTTGTAGTAGTTATCCACCTCCTGTTGTTCCGCATTCTCAGCAGGAGCATTGCGAGCTTGGGATGAAGATTCACCCCTTTCAGTCTGCAAAACACATCAAACACAATTTTTGTGCATCCAAATATGCATTAGTGTCAGCAAAATCATCAATCAAAATAATTACAATGACATGATCAATTTATATCAAACTTAAGCTCATTTTCATATTTTCATCAAATCTACACTTTTTCAAATAAGCATATACGAAAATGTTTGCCAAGTTCATAAGCATTCAACTCAAATAACATGTCAAAATAATCATCACTAGCAATTAAACAAGTTTCAAATGGCATTATCTCTCAAAAATCAAGTTCATGAATTTTTAGACTTGAAAAAGTCCACTTTAATTTTCAAAATCATGTTTAGGCTCAAAGTTTGGATCATTTAACTACCTAAACATGTTACACTACTTAATTTAGCAACAATTCATGACAAAAATCGGCCATAACCTTTTTATATCAAAAAGCCCCAAATTTGCTCAAGAACACAAACCCTAGATTACTCAAAATTTGAAGTTTAAGGCTTCTAATCATGTTAAATAGCATCAATCTAAGTTATACAAACATAATACATAAACAATTTAAGCATAATTACACTAGAAAGCATCAAAATCGAATTGGGGAAAAAATTGCTCAAGAACACTAATTTTCGGATTAAATGGTGTTTAGGTGTAGAAATTTACTGTTTTTCTTGAGTAATTCCTTGATAGCATCCTTCTCAACATGATTTTAGTAAAAGATTTGATGATTAACGGTTAAAAATTGTGATTTTGGGGGTGTTTTCTCGGGTTTTTTCGGGTTTATTTTCACTGTATGTGTGGTGTGGGTTGGGGACTGATCAGTTCTGGCATTTTATTTTTTTCTGTATTTTGGTCCCTCCGCGAGTCGCGGTGTTTGACCCATCAAACTCCGCGAGTCGCGGAGTTTGTATTTTTTTTTTTTTAACATCTTATACTAATTAAAACAATTAAGTAATTAATTTTAAAATTTTGTTTCCCTTGTTATTTAGGACGAGGTCGTTTCGGATCGATGTCCTAGTCCGTCCTTCGACAAAATTTTAAAATTTGTCTTTTTGTAGCGATTGTTTTAAAAGCTAAGATTTTTGGGTTTTTTAATGTTTTTGGCATACTTTAATTCAATAAGATTAAAAATAATGATAATAAAAGTTCTCGTCCCTCCCTTGGGTAAAGCAATTTCGGTTCAAAGACCTAGTCTTCAACTTACGACGAATTTTAAAAATCATATTTTTAACTTAATGAGATAAAGTAAATTTTTGTTTTTAAATTCACACAATTTAAATATAAAATTCAAAATTAATATTAAAAATTCACACCAAACTTACAATTTAAAATGCATAAAAATAAAATTCATATTTTAAAAATTAAAAATTCACACCAAACTTAATTTAAAAATTCATATTATAAATTCACACCAAACTTATATTAATTTTTCAAATATTTACAATTTTAAATATATTGTTTTTACAAAGTTTACAATATTAATTTAAGATTTATATATTAATTTTAAAAAGATGGTAAAAATAAAATTAAAAATCTTTTTGGCTTTTTATCCCACTTTAATCAATCAAATATTATCAAAAATATGCGCCCCTCTTTTCGGTAAAGTAATTTCGGTTCCAAGACCTAATTTAACTCATGACGAATTTTTGAAATATTTTGGGTTGATTGATTAAAGATATTTATACCTTAAGAATAAACGTTAAATTTCGCAGTGATGTAATAAATTTTTGTATGATATCAATAATTTCGGTCGCCAAACATAATTTTATTCAATACCAATTTAATACTTTATAGCGAACAAATTAGCGTTTATTATCAAAAGGTTAAAAAAAAATTAAAAATAAAAACTGTACAGACTAACCTGTGAGATAGTATTCTTAGTTATACGATCTATCTCAATCATAAGATAGTCGGTTTAATTGGTTTTCCATGGCTACATAGGCGTAACCTCGAGCATTCAGTATTTTTTCTTCTAAACATATGAACGGTCCGTCTCTGCATAAAGTAACAAATTCGGTATTTGAATAGGTTTGATTATTTGAACATTTACCTCTATGTGATCATTTTCCGCATTTGTGACATCTTTCTAGGTGTCGTGCTCTTCTTTTCGCTGCGGATTTTGATTTTCCTTTACCAAATTGTAACTTATTATCTTCGCATCTGGATTCTTTTCTTACTCCGTCCAATCTTTCTCTGATTACTGATACTATTTCACTTGGTAGTGTGTCATTATTACGTTTAGTGATCAATGCGTGTAGCATTAGACCATGGTTTAGTTCACAGGCAGTCTTCATTTTGTAAAAACCTAAAAAAATAAAAATTCAGAATGGGGGGAGAAGACTAGTTCTTTAGGGTCTGCTAGGCAAAGACCATTCGGGTTCCATTTTCGAGAACTACACGAAAACAGACAATCTAACTCTAACAGAAATACATATTATCCTTTAAAGACTTGATTCTCCCCACACTTAGTTAGCTGTGGTGTCGAAATTGTGATTAAGTTCATTGTCTTCTTCCATCGGACCATGTATGTAATGTTTAACTCTGTGACCATTAACTTTAAATTCAATCCCATTTGAATTTATTAATTCTATCGTTCCGTATGGGAAAACTCTTTTGACTATGAATGGTCCAGACCATCTTGATTTCAATTTTCCAGGAAATAGCTTGAATCGTGAATTGAAAAGAAGAACTCTGTCTCCTTCTTTAAATTCTTTTGAACTTCTGATTCTTTTATCATGCCATTTCTTCGTTCTTTCTTTATAGATTAACGAATTTTCGTATGCTTCATGTCTTAATTCTTCTAATTCGTTTAGTTGACTTAATCGTAGACGTCCGGCTTCATGTAAATCAAGATTACATGTCTTCAAAGCCCAAAATGCTTTGTGTTCAATTTCTACTGGAAGATGACATGCTTTTCCATAAACAAGTCTAAAAGGTGTGGTTCCAATTGGAGTTTTGTAGGCTGTTCTAAAAGCCCAGAGTGCATCCTCCAATTTAATGGACCATTCCTTCGGACTTGATCCTACGGTTTTCTCTAGAATACGTTTTAAAGCTCGGTTGGTATTTTCAACTTGTCCACTTGTTTGTGGATGATATGCGGTGGAGATTTTATGAGTTACTCCATATCTTTTAAGAATTTTCTCAAGTTGATTATTACAGAAATGAGTACCCCGATCACTTATTAAAGCTTTCGGTGTTCCAAACCTTGCAAAAAGACGTTTTAAAAAGTTGACTACAACTCGTGCATCGTTAGTTGGCAGAGCTTGTGCTTCCGCCCATTTAGATACATAATCAATGGCTACGAGAATTTAGAGATTATTATGAGATTTTGGAAATGGACCCATAAAGTCAATACCCCAAATGTCAAATACTTCACATACTTGTATGACATTTTGTGGCATTTCATCACGTTGACTTATTTTTCCGACCCTTTGACAAGCATCACAGGATTTGCAAAGAAGGTGTGAGTCTTTGTAAATTGTAGGCCAATAGAATCCAGCATCATAAACTTTTTTTGCTGTTAGTTGAGGCCCATAATGCCCTCTTGTTGGTCCTGTGTGACAATGGTTTAATATTTTACTGGCTTCATCCCCGAATACACATCGGCGTATTATTCCATCTGGACAACTTTTAAACAAATGTGGATCTTCCCAAAAATAGTGTTTTATATCACTGAAGAATTTCTTTCGTCTTTGGTACGATAATCTTTTTTCAAGGAATCCACAAACTAAGTAGTTTGCATAGTCTGCAAACCAGGGTATTTCATTATAATCTATCTTTAATAGATATTCATCAGGAAAGTTGTCTTGTATGGCCGATTCATTTAGAACTTCTAACTCAGGATTTTCAAGACGAGAAAGATGATCAGCGGCGAGATTTTCTGCTCCTCTTTTATCTCGGATTTCAATATCAAACTCTTGTAAGAGTAAGATCCAACGGATTAATCTTGGTTTAGCATCTTGTTTCGAAAATAGGTATCTAAGAGCAGAATGGTCGGTATAAACCACCGTTTTTGCTAGAACGAGATATGATCAAAATTTGTCAAAAGCAAAGACAATAGCAAGGAGTTCTTTTTCAGTAGTTGTATAGTTCGTTTGTGCTCCTTGTAACGTCTTACTAGCATAATATATAGGTTGAAATCGTTTTTCAATCCTTTGTCCTAAAACGGCTCCCATTGCAAAATCACTTGCATCGCACATTAGTTCAAATGGTAGATTCCAATTTGGTGTTATTATGATCAGCGCATTAGTGAGTTTCTCTTTAAGAATATTAAAAGATTTGATACACTCATCTGAAAAGATGAATGGAGCATCCTTTTCTAGGAGTTTATTCATAGGAGTGGCAATTTTAGAAAAATCTTTTATGAAACGTCGGTAAAAACCGGCATGCCCTAAAAAACTCCTTCCTCCTCTAACATTGGTGGGATGTGGAAGTTTAGCAATTACATCTACTTTAGCTCTATCCACTTCAATTCCTTCTTTTGAAATTTTATGTCCAAGAACGATGCCCTCTTTAACCATGAAATGGCATTTCTCCCAATTAAGTACTAGATTTGATTGTTCGCATCTAATAAGCATTCGTTCAAGATTAGCTAGACATGTTTCAAATGTATCACCGAAGACTGAAAAGTCATCCATGAAAACTTCCATGCATTCTTCTATCATGTCATGAAAAATCGCCATCATACACCTTTGAAAGGTTGCAGGGGCGTTGCAAAGTCCAAATGGCATGCGTTTGTAAGCAAAAGTACCATAAGGACACGTTAATTTGGTTTTCTCTTGGTCCTCAGGTGCTATTGGAATTTGAAAATATTCGAAAAATCCATCTAGAAAACAATAGTAACTATTTCCGGCTAATCTTTCCAACATTTGATCTATGAAAGGTAAGGGAAAGTGATCTTTTCTGGTGGCGTCATTTAATTTTCTATAATCAATACACACACGCCATCCTGTTACAGTCCTAGTAGGAATAAGCTCATTTTTTTCATTTGTAATGACAGTCATGCCACCCTTCTTAGGCACGCATTGAACTGGGCTTACCCATGGACTATCAGAAATTGGATAAATTAGACCTGCGTCTAGCAGTTTAATAATTTCTTTTTTAACTACATCTTGCATATTAGGATTTAGTCTTCGTTGGCGTTGCACATACGTTTTATGACCTTCTTCCATAAGGATTTTATGTGTGCAATACGAATGACTTATTCCTTTAATATCATGAATCTTCCATGCAATGGCTGGTTTATGAGCTTTCAACACAGAAATGAGTTGTGATTTCTCATTTTCAGTAAGAGAAGACGATATTATTACAGGTAATTCAGATTCACCATGTAAATAAGCGTATTCCAAATGGTTTGGAAGTGGCTTTAACTCTAATTTCGGTGGTTCTTCTATCGATGATTTATATCGATATCTGTCTTCTTCTTTTAGCATTTGAATTTCTTCTGTTATTGGTTCATATCCATTAGCTATAAGTGTAGCTAACATTTCAGCTTCATCAATTTGTTCTGTTCCTTCTCCTAAAGAACATTCTCCTGTTCCTTGTAATTCTGGAAATTCTTCTAATAATTCTGCATGTGCATATATAGTTTGAATATAATAACATGTATCATCTGCAGATTGTGGTTGTTGCATTGCTCTATCAACTGAAAAGGTAACACTCTCATCCTCTATACTTAGGGTCAATTTCTTACCGAACACGTCTATCATTGCTTTAGCCGTGTTTAAGAATGGTCTTCCTAATATGAGAGGAACTTGAGAATCTTCTTCCATGTCCAGAACAACAAAATCTACTGGAAATACTAAAGTACCAACTTTAACTAGCATGTTCTCCATTATCCCTCTAGGATATTTTATTGATCTATCGGCTAGTTGTATGCTTATTCTGGTTGGTTTCAATTCTCTAAGGTCTAGTTTAGCGTATAGTGAATACGGCATTAGATTTATACTAGCACCTAAGTCTGCCAATGCTTCTATTGAACTAAGACTACCCAGAAAATATGGAAATGTAAAACTTCCTGGATCAGATAGTTTTTCTGGTATCTTATTCAACAGCACTGCTGAACAATTAGCATTCATAGTAACAGCCGAGAGTTCTTCCATTTTATTTCTATTTGAGATTAGATCTTTCAAGAATTTAGCATATCTAGGCATTCCTGAAATCACATCAATGAAAGGAAGATTTACATTTATCTGTTTAAACATATCCAAGAATTTGGATTGCTCGGCTTTAAGTTTCTCTTTCTTCATTTTACTCGGGTAAGGAAGTGGTGGTTGGTATGGTTTAACATAAGGTTTAGCCTTAACTGTGTTATCTTCATTAACCTTTTCAACTACCGGTTCTTTTTCCTTATCTTGATTAGGTTGTGGTTCTTGTGGAGTAGGATTAACTTCATCAGAAGTTACAGGTATTTCAGGTGGTTTAAGTGTTGTACCACTTCTTGTGGTAATGGCTTTAGCTGTTTCATTCCGGGAGTTAGCATTTGTATCACTAGGTAGACTTCCCGGTTTTCTTTCACCTATTAACCTTACTAGGTTACTTACTTCTTGTTCCAGATTTTGAATAGAAGCTTGTTGATTTCTAAATGCTTGAGCATTTTGTTCATTAGTTTGTTTCTGAGATGTGAAAAACTGCGTTTGAGTTTCAACTAGCTTCGTCATCATATCTTCTAAATTCGGCTTTTTATCATCGGTTTGTTGTGGTGGTTTGTTTTGAAAATTAGGTCTTTGCTGGTTGTAAGTATTATTGGATACTTGTTGATTGCTAGGACCTTGTTGGTTGTTGTATGGAATATTTCGGTTATAATTCTGGTTTTGATTGTAAATTGGTCTTGGCGGTTGATAATTATTCTGATAATTATTTCCAGGCCTTTGGTTTATGTATGAAATATTCTCTCTTTGTTCCATTGTTAATTCAATACTGAGACAATCTTTTGTCAAATGTGGTCCTCCACACTGCTCACAACTAATTCGTATCGAGTGAATATCTTTAGTCATCTTTTCCATTCGTCTCTCCACAGCATCTATCTTTGCGGAAATGGAATCTAAGTCATGGCTAGAATCGGCTCTAGCTGCTTTAGATGATCTAACAATATCTTTTTCTTGGTGCCACTCATGTGAGTGGGAAGCAGTGTTATCAATAATTTTGTAAGCATCAGTTTCGGTTTTCTTCATAATAGAACCACCAGCTGCTATATCTATGTCATTCCTTGTAGTGATGTCGCATCCTTGGTAGAATATTTGTACTATTTGACAGGTGTCTAAACCATGTTGCGGACATCCTCTTAATAACTTTCCAAATCTTGTCCACGCCTCATATAGAGTTTCATTTGGCTTCTGTGTAAATGTAACAATTTCTGCTTGAAGTCTTACGGCTTTAGATGCCGGAAAGAATTGTTGAAGAAATTTTTCAACTAAAACATCCCATGTATCAATCGCCCCTTCAGGTAACGATTCCAACCAATCTTTGGCTTCTCCCTTTAAAGTCCAGGGAAATAACATGAGATATATCTGTTCATCCTCCACTTCTCGGATTTGAAATAGTGTGCAGATCCTATTAAAGGTACGTAGATGTTCATTTGGATCTTCCTTCGGCGCACCACTAAATTGGCATTGATTAGTCACCATGTGTAGAATTTGTCCTTTGATTTCATAATCTGGCGCATTAATGTCTGGATGAGTAATTGCGTGACCTTGGCCAGTACGTTTAGCTCTCATTCGGTCTTCCATACTTAAAGGTTCCAGATTCTCCATAATTGAATTTGTTGAATCGGAATCACTAGAGGATTCTGATTTAATGGTTCGTTCCTCAACAATCTCTGTTTGAATGATTGGTGGTTCCGGATGAAAATTTAGTGGTTCAGTATCTATGAATCGTCCCTGAATATTCTCCGGATTCTCAATTGTGAGGTCGGGTTCAAAAAATGGATTATCGGAAATTTGAACTGGAGTACTTGGTCGACTGGATGACGATTCTAAAGAAAAATCAACGGCAGTAATATTTGCTAAATGTCTTGATCTAGTTACAGGTGGTGAACGTACAAAAGGTGGTGAACGTCTTGCTCGGTGCATTCACTGAATATCCTATTAGTTTTTAAAAGGAAAGAAAAATTATAATAAGTTATCCAATCAATAGACTTTTCTGATTTTGCCCACGTTTCGAATAGCCAAAAGATGCAGCAGAGGGGCAGGATTCGTTTGGTCTCAATATAATTGAGGACTGTTTGGCTCCAATAACCCGGTCCACGTACAAATCCAACTATTACTACGAACCAGAAAATTTTGATGTCTATCAATTTAACCACTTAAAATAAATTTTCGTAATTTTAAGAAATTTAGATAAGAAGTAGAATAAAAATCTATGTCCTAAAAACTAGAATAGCGAGAAATAAGAAAGAAAAAGAGCGTGTCGGAAAAAGATCGAAAAATAAAAATAAGAAAGAAAAAGAGTGACTTATAGAACTTAAAAACACTAGACTAACCCAACCTTATTACTACCACTAACTTAAAATTATAATCGCAAATTGAGATTACTAATTGGATTGATAATTGATACATAGTAAAAGGTGTCTAAAAATATTAAAGCTTACAAGAAAAACTATATCCCAAATGGCAATAACTTAAAAAGAAACTAAAACTTAAAAAGGTGTCGCAAAATTCTAAAGTACCTAAATCTTAGTCTAAAGAAAAACACTTAAGGGATTTTATGGCAAAGCCTAAAAATCTATAAATAAAAATAACTATGGCAAAAACTATGAATTAAAACTAAATACGAGCGAAAAATACAAATATTACGCTAAAACGATTAAAAAGGGACAAAATATAAAAATATACAAAAAGTTGTAAAAAGTACAATTTTTATAAAAATATTATTTTTTATATTATTTATTTTATAAAACTATTAATTTTTATATTTTATTAAACTAATTAAAACAAAATAAACTAATAAAAACTAATTATAACAAATATTACGCTTCTGTGTACCCGTGTCAGACTGTCTCCGCGAGTCGCGGTATTCGAGGCTGCAAACTCCGCGAGTTGCGGGGTTCCAAAATTCAACTCTGGTACAGTTTTTTAATTCGACGTTTTTTTTTTCTGTTTTATATTTTCTGTTTAAATCAAAATATTTATATAATAAAAACTTTTATTTTTATAAAATAAAAATAAAGAAACTTTATAAAACTTAAATATTTAATAAAATCTTAAAAATATATAAATTTTTGTTTTTCTTTTTATATTTTCGAATAATTAAAAACGTATTTTTACAAAAGTGAATTTTAATAAAAGTAAACTAAAAAAATCTTTTTTTTTTATATTAGCGTTGCGCTTCCGGCTTTTAAACGATTCCCCGGCAGCGGCGCCAAAAATACTTGATAGTTAAAGCTAAGGGGTATAAAATACTATTAATTTTTAGCAGGAAATACTATTAAATACGATACAATTTTACACAAGATATTTATTTATTTAGAGAATGGATATACTTAAACCTTGCTACAACACTTATAGGCAGTGTACCTAATCGTACAGTAGTGTAGTTTTTAGTAAGTCCGGTTCGTTTCACAGGGAAAATCTTTAAACAAAGCTTAACGCTATATTAGTTTACTTTTATAAAAATACAAATATATATATATATATATATATATATATATATATATATATATATATATATATATATATATATATATATATATATATATATATATATATATATATAAGTAATATTATTATTATAAAGGGGGTTTTTTACCGTTTAATGACCGGTTTGTCGATTTTAAAACTTTAGTCGCAGTTAAAACCAAATGTAAAATAATAAATAAATACAAGACTTAATTTAAAGCGTAAAGTAAATAACGATAATGAAATTGCGAATAATAAAAGTGCGATAAAATAAACTTGCGATAATTAAAAAGTACGAAAATTAAAGTGCAATTAAATACAATATCAATAAATAAAATGCGATTTTTAGAAGTGCAATTAAAAATAAAGGAAATAAAATATGAAATAAAAGAATTATGCTTATTTAAACTTCCGTAACCATGATGTTTGACGTGTTGATTTTAGTTTTATGCCCATGGGTTAATTGTCCTTTGTCCTGGATTATTTAATATATCCGTCTGGTTTTTGTCCATAACAGTCCCTCAGTCATAAATATAAAGTGCGAGTGTCCTAGTTAAATTATCCTTATACCCGAAGTTAAATATTCCAACTAATTGGGGACTTAAACTGTAACAAGATTTTAATACTTTGTTTAATAATTACACCAGGATGTCGACTGAGTGTAACCCAAGGTTTTAATATTTGGTTATCAATTATACCAAATGTCCTTGTACATAATTTCACCCCTGTTTTAATTATTCTAGTGGCTATTAATCCATTCCTGTGTCCGGTTAAATGAACGATTATTCGTACATATAAATACCCCGCCCATCGTATCCGATCGAGTGTATATGGTAATTTATAGGGACGCCCAATTGTAAATCTTTATATTAACATTAACAAACTATCATTTAGTTAAACAAATATAAAGCCCATTAATAGCCCATAGTCTAATTTCCACAAGTGTCGTTCTTTTGTCCAAACCCCAATTATGGTACAAAGCCCAATTACCCAATTTTAGTAATTAGCCCAACATCATGATTACTTCGGATTAAATAAGCATAATAATAACTTAGCTACGAGACATTAAATTAAAAAGGTTGAACATAACTTACAATGATTAAAAATAGCGTAGCGTTACACGGACAAAATTTCGACTTACACCCTTACAACATTCGCTAACATACCCTTATTATTAGGATTAAAATTAAAATTAAAATTAAAATTAAAATTAAAATTAAAATTAAAATTAAAATTAAAATATAAATATAAATATATACGTTTAGATAGATGGATGGATATATATGTTGGTTTTTACGATCAGAATGCGCGAGCTTTATAGGCAGTTTCTAAATTTGGGGCTCCGCGACTCGCGGCCCTTTTCTTCTTCAAACTCCGCGAGTCGCGGAGTTTGTAATTATAGCTCACTCCATTTTGGCTCTTTGTTTACCGACGGTTTATTATATAAATACAATATATATATAATTTATATAATTAATTATATATTATATTATATTTATATACATAGTTAACTTGTAATTTTTAGTCCGTTGCGTCGAGCGTTGAGAGTTGACTCTGGTCCCGGTTCCGGATTTTCGAACGTCCTTGCGTACAATTTAATATCTTGTACTTTGCGTTTTGAATCTTGTACTCTTGTAATTTCGAGACGTTTCTTATCAATAATTGGAACCTCTTTGATTGTCTTTTGTACTTTTGAGCTTTTTGGTCGTTTGCGTCTTCAATTCGTCGAATCTGTCTTTTGTCTTCACCCTTTATTATTTAAATGAATATCACTTGTAAATAGAACAATTGCAACTAAAAGCTTGTCTTTCTTGAGGAATAATGCTATAAAATATATGTTCGTTTTTAGCATTATCAGTTGTTTTGAAACTACATATTTTGGTTTGTTTTCTTTTTGGGAAACATTTGAAATAAAAGAATGCAACTTTGTTTATTTAATTCATTTAAGTCCGATCAAGCTGTGGGACCAACTGACGGATCCGTTAAGTGTTTTGACGGGGTCGTCACAGGGTTCGAATCCGAGCAGTGGCGTTTCTTTTTAAATGCTTGTTTCTTCAAAGGTTGTATTCTATTATTATTATTTTATTGTTATTATTATTATTATTATTATTATTATTATTATTATTATCATCATTATTATTATTATTATTATTATTATTATTATTATTATTATAATAATTATTATTATTATTACTAATATAAGTATTAATTATCATTTATTATTATTATTATTATGATTATAGTTACAATTATGATTATTATTATTATTATTATTATTATTATTATTATTATTATTATTATTATTATTATTATTATTATTATTATTGTTGTTGTTGTTGTTAAGTTAATTATTATTATTATTACTATCATAACGCAATTTAGTATTATTATCATTAATATTATTATTACTATCATTTTTATAATTATATTTATCATTAATATTATTATTACTATTATTAACATTAATATATTTATAAACAAGTATTATTATTAAGTATTATTAGTTTTAATTTTTTTTGTCAAAATTAGTGTTTTAGTTGTAAAAATAATACAACATTTTTATTTTATTGTTATTACTATCATTATTAAAAATTTTATATATTTTATTATTATTATCATTTTTATTACCAATACTAACATTATTATTAGTATTATCATTATTATTATTATTATTATAAGTATCATTATTATCAGTATTGTTCCTATTATTAATATTATAACAAATAAATATTAATTATATAAAAATATATTTAATAGATATAACATAACTATATTAGTATTTTTATAATAAATAATAATTATTTATCTAAAGTAAATAAAGTAAATATATCTAACTATATTATTAATGAAGCTATAAATTATTAAATATAATAATTATATCACTAAGAATAATACATAAATTTGTTCGATTTCAATTATATGTGTTAATATATATATTTGATATAGGTTCGTGAATCCGAGGCCAACCTTACACTTGTTCAATGACGACATATGTATTTTTATTACGAAATACAGTATTGTGATTTTCATTTGCTCCCTTTTTAAATGCTTTTGCAATATATATTTTTGGGACTAAGAATACATGCGCTGCTTTTATAAATGTTTGACGAAATAGACACAAGTAATTGAAACTACATTCTATGGTTGAATTATCTTATTGAATATCACCCCTTTTGCTTGGTAACCTAAGAATTAGTGAACGCCACTAATTGACGCGAATCCTGAAGATAGATCTATGGGCCTAACAAACCCCATCCAGGTTATGGATACTTTAGTACTTCAATTTTATATACAGATGAGTGTACCTGTATATTTGGGGATATTCTATATGCATTTGTTAATGTCAGTTACCAGGTGTTCACCATATGAATGATTTTTTATACAGATGAGTGTTCTTGTATTATAATTTTTACAGATGAGTGTTCCTGCAGTTAACTATGAAAATGAAATCTTGTGGTCTATTAAAATGATGGAAATGATTGATTACGATAAACTAATGAACTCACCAACCTTTTGGTTGACACTTTTAAGCATGTTTATTCTCAGGTATTAAAGAAATCTTCCGCTATGCATTTGCTCATTTTAGAGATATTACTGGGAGTCATTCATGGCATATTTCAAAAGACGTTGCATTCGAGTCGTTGAATTCAACATGATTATTTTTAAGTCATTTATAGTTTGGATATAATATGAAATGGTATGCATGCCTATCAACTTTTGATGAAATGAAAGTTTGTATTTTAAAAACGAATGCAATGTTTGTAAAATATATCATTTAGAGGTCAGAACTTCGCAATGTAATCAACTATTGAAATTCGTTTATATTCGATATGAACGGGTTGTTAAAGTTGGTATCAGAGCTGGTTTAAACTGTGTCGTTGGCTTAATCGTAGAGGGGGTTCTCACAGTGTTACCTGTGACGAAGCATTGGCTCTTACTCCTCGCGATCCGAATATGGTTGGTTTTGCCGAGAGGCAGGGCCGTAAAATCAGTGTCTGAGGTACACTCAGTGGTCACCAGGCGGTTAGCTGAGAAGGCACTGGGTGGGACGTGTGGTGTCCCTAACTGAGCCTTCAGTTGGTATCAGAGCGATGGTCTTAGCGAACCAGGTCTGCATTAGTATGTCTAACTGATAGTCGTTAGGATGCATTAGTGAGTCTGGACTTCGACCGTGTCTGCATGTCAAAAAGTTTGCTTATCATTTCTTATCGAAAAATTACCTGCTTATCATTCTTAGTCTAGACACGTCTTACTGCATTGATTGCACGAATAGTGTATAGACAAAATTCATATCTTAGCGTATCTGCTAATTCATATCTTAGCGTATCTGTTACTGTAACTTTGCCTGACATATTCCGTAAATTCCTCCGTAATCTACGAAATCTTTTGTTCTATATATATAGATACTCTATATAATTAGGATACCACCCGATAGCCGGAAATCATTTCATATAGAAAAATTCTTTATTCAATCATACGAAATGGAACTCGCCACTAGTTCAAGTCCCTCGAATTCCGATATGGAGTTTCACTCAAGCTCCGAAAGCAGTGTGACCAGAATAGATCAACCAATTAGCCATCATCTATTCTAGATGAATTGGGGATGGGTTCGTAGCCTACTTAATCATTGGAGACAAGAAGAAGGTGATCCCTTCCATCCTGCACATTCCCCTCTTGGCGATGAACCTGAAGCACTTACCGGCGAACCAGTCCGAAACACCATTTTCACCCTCATTTCCCGAATATCTCGCCACGATTATATTCTATCTAAAATTCTAAACCTTATTCATCCGCTCGTTCCGACTGACAATCATCCTGGAGTAATGGAAGAAGTCAACAAGCTTCGCGCTCGAGTAATCAATTTGGAAAACATGGTGCAAAACCAACCAGCTTCAGCAACAACACCGGAAACACCAGTACCACCAACAACAACATCCACAACACAAGCCTCAACACTACACACCTCAAACTCACAGTCTGTACCTCCATCATAATCATCATACTACATGATGACCTACATCGATTATCTTCGTTCTACATGACGTTCTACATCATTTATCTTCGTTCGACATACCGATTATGTAATCTCTAATGTTTTAGAGATTATATATTCTTGTTCTAACGGAAAATCAAATGAGTTTAATATCATATTAACTCATTAAATTCATGATTACATATGAAGAAAATATATATGTATATATATTTTCATAAAGATTGTAATTAAATTTTTTTTTGTACAAACTGTTAATGGTGAAAATATTTTAACGGGTAGGTAATACCCGAGGAATATTTAGATTTCACATTAATAAGTTACACTGTACATTCTTCCAATCTGATTCAACAGTCATTTACTATCCTACTTACATCCACAGATATACGTATCCGTTCATCGCAGAATAATCATTTTCATTCAATTTCATATTTGGATTTTTACCTATCAGAATCCAACAAGTGGCATAATGAAGAAAACATTTGATAAAATAAAATTGGTTAGAAACAAACAAATTAACTATGAGAAAGTTTGTTAAGAATCCACGCTAACAAATCCTAGCTAACTGTTCCTAGCTAACTGCTAATTCCTTATTACATTTATTTATCGCAATTTATTTATCGCAATATTAATTCTTGCAATTTTATTTATCGTCATTTAATTTCTGTTATTTATTTTACGCACTTTAAATATCGGGACACGTATACAATGTTTTGACATATCATATTGACCTCATCTATATATATTATTTGGAATAACCATAGACACTCTATATGCGGTAATGCTAGAGTTAGCTATACAGGGTTGAGGTTGATTCTAAAATAATATATATACTTTGAGTTGTGATCGAGTCTGAGGCATGTATACAATGGGTCACGACATGTATTAATTAATTCGAATATTATATATTAAACTATATATGAATTGTTGAACTACTAATTGTGGACTACTAACTATGGACTAATAACATTGGACAATTAAAATGAATTAAAATATTGATTATAACATATGAAACTAAACATTTCTTCAAGTTTGTTACTTGATTTCATCTTAAACCTCATTTGTATCTTGACGATTACAATCTGCGTTCAAACCTTTCATGATTCTTGAAAACACCTCAATCGAGAGGATGAACCAACCGCACTTCATCTACGGAAGAAAAGATTGACGCATATAGTTATGCACCTGAAAAACTCTCGGAACCTGAGTAAACGTTTAAAACGTAGCTGTGCTAATTTCTTTGGCGTTGTTATTACCGAAAACAGCTTTGCAATCCCTTTCCAAAATTAGCCAATTTTGTCACAGCTCCAGCAAGACAACTTCGACTTTCATTCGGATTAGCCTTATTATAACCGTGATATATACGTTGTCTTTTCGCCTTCGTTACCGGGGAACCGTTTATATTCCACCTCATTAGCAGTAAACTTACCAGTAACTTTATTGATCTTTGACTTTCCAAAAAATCATTATTTTCATCGAAACCCCATCATATACTCATCCGCATCTGGTAACGAGAATTGTCATATCAATTACCGAGAATTAGCAATCAGTATTTTGAATCTCGCAGCGTTTCTACATCAACAGTTATATGTATACATATAACATTTATCTCTTAGAATTATGAACTTTCATTCTGAAATTCTGAAAAGCACCCAGTCTACGAACCAATACTTCAAAGTTTGAAAAAGCTGAATGAAGCAGCAGAAACTGCAGACAATCGTAAAAAGTTGATGATAAAGAACAGTATGTTGGTAAAGCTCAGAAAGGTTGAAACTGGAAAACGGATTGAGCAAACCATAAAGGAGGCTGTGGACGAATCACAAAGACTAAATCTGCCTTCAAAGAATCCAAATGATTCAGGGTCTGCTGAAGTTATTAGCGAATACTTTGCTCCTGACTCTAAACCTTTACGGACAAATCTTCTTCATCATCCTTCGATATTAGAAATTCTAAGATATTATCGTATCTTTCATTATAAATGTCCTCGATATATTTGAAGATATTTTCATAACTATTCTTATCTGAAATCATTTATCTCTTCGCGCTATCTGCGTTACATCATAAAGGAAACTGTTTTATTTTCTAAATTCTGAAAAAATTCGAACTTAAAATATGAATGTTTTTGAAGTAGTGTTGGGAACTGAAGCATGAGTTAGTATAATATAATGATACTTGATCAACGTGATTATATTACAGTAAGTCATGCTGAATTTCTAATAGAACGTGATGATGGTTCACAGATCTTACCCTCATCATGTGCCATGTTACATAACTCTTTCATTCTACTTAACCTCTAAACATATCAAGAAATTATTTTCTTGATAGTTCTATCCTTACCGTAATTGTAACAGTTTGCTAATTAGTCATGCTATTACGTTTTCTTTTTGATTAGAAGATTTCTTTAAATTCCTTGAATTCCGAAAATCAACCATGACTACGTCAAAAGTTAAAACGAATCTCTATTTCTATATTTCAATCTTTCGCTATAACTTCACTCGTACTCTTCGAGTAATCGAATCATTTTATCTATATTAATTAAAAATGATAAAACTCTATTTATCAACTCATATTCGTCATGAAAACATTTTTAATGTTGGCCATGACGACCTCAATCAAATTTCAGGACGAAATTTCTTTAACGGGTAGGTACTGTCATGACCCGGAAAAATGACCCGAAAAATTTCAACTAATTTTAAACCAAACTCACGATACGATTTCATAATACTAACATGATAAGCAAAGTATGTTAGGTTGAGTCTCAAAATTTTTGAACTGTTTTCTTGCATTCATTTAACTTCGATCATTCCCGACGATTCACGAACAACTATTTGTAAATAGATACATATATATTTAAATATGTATATATATATATATATATATATTAATTTGAAATATAATTTGAAAATATATATTTAATATATTTAGTTATATAATAAAACCTGATATTAAAAATGTATTTATATATACATATAGTATATTGAAAATAAATGATTTCGAGCTTAAAAAGTAAATGATTGTAATACTCGGTTGGCATTTCGTTAGTATTCATATAGATCTAATACGAGTTTATGAAGATTTAATATAAAAGTTGAACTGTAAATCTATTACGAAGATTATAGGTTTGATAAAAATATTTTTACCTTTTTAGTTTAAATTTTAGTACTCCGTACATATTAATTTGAACTGAAAATAAATAATTAACGAACCTTTTTAATCAGGTTTCGAATCGTAAATGATCGAAATAATTAAATGGACTTAATTTAAAAATTTGGGATTTTTAGGAACACTTTTATATTTTAACTATTTAGCAATGAACCACGATACAGTTTTCGTAAATAAACTGTTGGTTGATTAAAATAATTTGAGGGCGGCTAAACTTCTGTACGTTTTAATTATTTAGTGTATTATTAAATAATTATTATTAATATTATATTACTACTTTAGATGGCTAAATTATCCGTGAATTGCATTGCAAAAGTGAATTATTGGTCACTGTTTTTCATTTCCCTTTATCTAACTCTCCTTTATCTAACTCTCTATATAATTGCATACATAGATTAGATATATGATATATATCATATGCTTATACAAAGCTCGATCACCATTGGCACTATCAACCCACAACCGCCACCCTCTTCCAACACTCGCTACCACTCTCAACCGGACCACCATGTCACCTTCTAATACCATGAACCACCACCATTTCTGCTATTACTATGTTTATGTTTTCCAGTCGGTATAACCACCATGAAACCGACACCCTCATCTTCGTTGTTATTACTTGCTAACCGAGACTAACACTATCACTTAACCATCTTTGAACAAACCGCCACTAAACACACTTATGCTACTGCTATTTCATTCGAACCGTTTTCTTGTTGAAACCCACAAACCCATACAAGAACACCACTTTCATTTTCGAACACCATAATGAACCACCACCATTGAAGCCTTGTTGTGCTTCTATTCTTATTTCCTATCGAGCAAAGACCAAACCAAACACCACCTTGAAACTACCATCATCTCAAACCTCCACTTGCTTCTACTACTATTTCAGCTGCAAGAATGAAAATAAACCAAACACCCACTTTAACTAACTGCTGCGACGACTTCTACTGTGTAAAACAACCAACGAAGATCATCATCACACCTGCAATGATCATGCTTCTATTACTGATCTGACCAGTCACCACCACCATCGAATAATTCCCATTAAACCCGCTGGAAATGGTTGCTGGTACTATGCATAACCATCAACCTTTTTCTGATTACTGTTTACTGTTAAATCAACAACCATCATCATTATAAAACTTCTACTCTTGTTTGCTACTATTTAAATGTTATAGTTGTTGTGGGTTGCCGTGAACCACCCCTACATTCAGTGCAACCACCAAATTACTTCGCTACTTGCTAATGGTTTCTAGTTCAAACGAAACCCATAACATCACTGATGTCAAAGCTAAGGGGTATAAAATACTATTGAAGTTTACAACGAAACACTATTAAATACGATACAATTTTACACAAGATATTTATTTATTTAGAGAATGGATATACTTAAACCTTACTACAACACTTATAGGCAGTGTACCTAATCGTACAGTAGTGTAGTTTTTAGTAAGTCCGGTTCGTTCCACAGGGAAATCTTTAAACAAAGCTTAACGCTATATTAGTTTACTTTTATAAAAATACAAATACATATATATAAGTAATATTATTATTATAAAGGGGGGTTTTTACCGTTTAATGACCGGTTTGTCGATTTTAAAACTTTAGTCGCAGTTAAAACCAAATGTAAAATAATAAATAAATACAAGACTTAATTTTAAGCGTAAAGTAAATGACGATAATGAAATTGCGAATAATAAAAGTGCGATAAAATAAACTTGCAATAATTAAAAAGTACGATAATTAAAAGTGCAATTAAATACAATAACAATAAAAATGCGATAATTAGAAGTGCAATTAAATATAAAATAAAGGAAATTAAATATGAAATAAAAGAATTATGCTTATTTAAACTTCCGTAATCATGATGTTTGACGTGTTGATTTTAGTTTTATGCCCATGGGTTAATTGTCCTTTGTCCTGGATTATTTAATATGTCTGTCTGGTTTTTGTTTGTAAATCGGTCTTGGCGGTTGATAATTATTCTGATAATTATTTCCAGGCCTTTGGTTTATGTATGAAATATTCTCTCTTTGTTCCATTGTTAATTCAATACTGAGACAATCTTTTGTCAAATGTGGTCCTCCACACTGCTCACAACTAATTCGTATTGAGTGAATATCTTTAGTCATCTTTTCCATTCGTCTCTCCACAGCATCTATCTTTGCGGAAATGGAATCTAAGTCATGGCTAGAATCGGCTCTAGCTGCTTTAGATGATCTAATGATATCTTTTTCTTGGTGCCACTCATGTGAGTGGGAAGCAGTGATATCAATAATTTTGTAAGCATCAGTTTCGGTTTTCTTCATAATAGAACCACCAGCTGCTATATCTATGTCTTTCCTTGTAGTGATGTCGCATCCTTGGTAGAATATTTGTACTATTTGACAGGTGTCTAAACCATGTTGCGGACATCCTCTTAATAACTTTCCATATCTTGTCCACGCCTCATATAGAGTTTCATTTGGTTTCTGTGTGAACGTAACAATTTCTGCTTGAAGTCTTACGGCTTTAGATGCAGGAAAGAATTGTTTAAGAAATTTGTCAACTAAAACATCCCATGTATCAATCGCCCCTTCAGGTAACGATTCCAACCAATCTTTGGCTTCTCCCTTTAAAGTCCAGGGAAATAACATGAGATATATCTGTTCATCCTCCACTTCTCGGATTTTAAATAGTGTGCAGATCCTATTAAAGGTACGTAGATGTTCATTTGGATCTTCCTTCGGCGCACCACTAAATTGGCATTGATTAGTCACCATGTGTAGAATTTGTCCTTTGATTTCATAATCTGGCGCATTAATGTCTGGATGAGTAATTGCGTGACCTTGGCCAGTGCGTTTAGCTCTCATTCGGTCTTCCATACTTAAAGGTTCCAGATTCTCCATAATTGAATTTGTTGAATCGGTATCACTAGATGATTATGATTTAATGGTTCGTTCCTCAACAATCTCTGTTTGAATGATTGGTGGTTCCGGAGGAAAGTTTAGTGGTTCAGGATCTACGAACCGTTCCTGAATATTTTCCGGATTCTCAATTGTGAGGTCGGGTTCAAAAAATGGATTATCGGAAATTTGAACTGAAGTACTTGGTCGACTGGATGACGATTCTAAAGAAAAATCAACGGCGGTTATATTTGCTAAATGTCTTGATCTAGTTACAGGTGGTGAACGTACAAAAGGTGATGAACGTCTTGCTCGGTGCATTCACTGAATATCCTATTAGTTTTAAAAAGGAAAGAAAAATTATAATAAGTTATCCAACCAATAGACTTTTCTGATTTTGCCCACGTTTTGAATAGCCAAAAGATGCAGCAGAGGGGCAGGATTCGTTTGGTCTCAATATAATTGAGGACTGTTTGGCTCCAATAACCCGGTCCACGTACAAATCCAACTATTACTACGAACCAGAAAATTTTGATGTCTATCAATTTAACCACTCAAAATAAATTTTCGTAATTTTAAGAAATTTAGATAAGAAGTAGAATAAAAATCTATGTCCTAAAACTAGAATAGCGAGAAATAAGAAAGAAAAAGAGTTCGTCGGAAAAAAAAAATTGAAAAAGAAAAATGGTTGAAAAAAAATAAAAGGTGACGGAAAAATAAAAGAAACTTATAAAAAATTAAAAATACTTGACTAACCTAACCTTATTACTACAACTAACTTAAAATTATAATCGCAAATTGATATTACTAATTGGAATGATAATTGATACATAGTAAAAAGTGTCTAAAAATATTAAAGCTTACAGGAAAAACTAAATCCCAAATGGAAATAACTTAAAAAGAAACTAAAACTTAAAAAGGCGTCGCAAAATTCTAGAGTACCTAAATCTTAGTCTAAAGAAAAAGCACTTAAGGAATTCTACGGCAAAGCCTAAAAATCTAGGAGTAAAAATGACTATGGCAAAAACTAAGTTTAAAATTAAATATGAGCGAAAAATACAAATATTACGCTACAACGATTAAAAAGGGACAAAATATAAAAATATACAAAAAGTTGTAAAAATTACAATTTTTATAAAAATATTATTTTTATATTATTTATTTATTAAAACTATTAATTTTACAATTTAATAAAACTAATTAATACTAAATACATAAATTAAATAAAAAGTAAAAGTTAAAATAAAATAAAATTAATTATAATAATAATAATAATTAGGGTTAATAATAATAATAATTATTAAATACCCCGTAATTAATGCTGAATTAGGGTTCTGTCTCGTGTCAGAGTCACTCCGCGAGTTGCGGTATTTAAAACATCAAACCCCGCGAGTCGCGGGGTTCAGAATTTCAACTGACAGGTTTAATTTCAACGCGTTTTTCTTTATTTATTTATTTATATTTTTTTTTTTCTGTTTTTATATAAATAAAAGATATTTAAATAAAACTTATATTTTTTATAAACTAAAATAAAAATAAAGAAACTTAATCAACTTAAATATTTAACAAAATCTTAAAAATACTTATATTTTTGTTTTTCTTTTTATATTTTCGAATATTTAAAACGTATTTTTACAAAAACGAATTTTAATAAAAGTTAACTAAAAATCTTTTTATTTTTTTTTATTTTAGCGTTGCGCTTCCGGCGTTTAAGAGTGTCCCCGGCAGCGGCGCCAAAAATACTTGATGTCGTAGGGGGTGTATACAAAATAGTATTATTTTTAGTGCGAAATACTATTAAATACGATACAATTTTACACAAGATATTTATTTATTTATAGAATGGATATACTTAAACCTTGCTACAACACTTATAGGCAGTGTACCTAATCGTAAAGTAGTGTAGTTTTTAGTAAGTCCGGTTCGTTCCACAGGGAAATCTTTAAACAAAGCTTAACGCTATATTAATTTACTTTTATAAAAATACAAACATATATCTAAGTAATTTTATTATAAAGGGGGGTTTTTACCGTTTAATGACCGGTTTGTCGATTTTAAAACTTTAGTCGCAGTTAAAACCTAATGTAAAATATTAAATAAATAAAAGACTTAATTTAAAGCGTAAAGTAAATAACGATAATGAAATTGCGAATAATAAAAGTGCGATAAAATAAAATTGCGATAATTAAAAAGTACGATAATTAAAAGTGCGATTAAATAACAATAAATAAAAGTGCGATAATTAGAAGTGCAATTAAATATAAAATAAAGGAAATTAAATATGAAATAAAAGAATTATGCTTATTTAAACTTCCGTAATCATGATGTTCGACGTGTTGATTTTAGTTTTATGCCCATGGGTTAATTGTCCTTTGTCCTGGATTATTTAATATGTCCGTCTGGTTTTTGTCCATAACAGTCCATCAGTCATAAATATAAAGTGCGAGTGTCCTCGTCAAATTATTCTTATACCCGAAGTTAAATATTCCAACTAATTGGGGATTCGAATTGTAACAAGGTTTTAATACTTTGTTTAATGAATACACCAGGTTATCAACTGCGTGTAAACCAAGATTTTACTACTTTGTTAGCAATTACACCAATTACCCTTGAATGTAATTTCACCCCTGTTTTAATTATTCTAGTGGCTATTAATCCATTCCCGTGTCCGGTTAAATGAACGATTATTCGTACATATAAATACCCCGCCCATCGTGTCCGATCGAGTGTATATGGTAATTTATAGGGACGCCCAATTGTAAATCTTTATATTAACATTAACAAACTTTCATTTAGTTAAACAAATATAAAGCCCATTAATAGCCCATAATCTAATTTCCACAAGTGTCGTTCTTTTGTCCAAACCCCAATTATGGTACAAAGCCCAATTACCCAATTTTACTAATTAGCCCAACATCATGATTACTTCGTTTTAAATAAGCATAATAATAACTTAGCTATGAGACATTAATGTAAAAAGGTTGAACATAACTTACAATGATTAAAAATAGCGTAGCGTTACACGGACATAATTTCGACTTACACCCTTACAATATTCGCTAACATACCCTTATTATTAGAATTATAATTAAAATTAAAATATAAATTATAAATATATATATATATATAATTTACGTATGATAAGAAGAAGAAAAAGATGGATGAAAATGATCAGAATTCGGTTTGCTTTATAGGGAGTTTCAAAACTGGGGGCTCCGCGACTCGCGGCCATTTTGGCCTTCAAACTCCGCGAGTCGCGGAGAATGAAATTACAGCTCAGTCCCTTGGAGTCTTTCTCTGCCGACGGTTTTTATTTATAAATATAATATATATATAATTAATATAATTAATTATATATTATATTATATTTATATACATAGTTAACTTGTAATTTTTAGTCCGTTACGTCGAGCGTTAAGAGTTGACTCTGGTCCCGGTTCCGGATTTTCGAACGTCCTTGCGTACAATTTAATATCTTGTACTTTGCGTTTTGAATCTTGTACTCTTGTAATTTCGAGACGTTTCTTATCAATAATTGGAACCTTTTTGATTGTCTTTTGTACTTTTGAGCTTTTTGGTCGTTTGCGTCTTCAATTCGTCGAATCTGTCTTTTGTCTTCACCTTTTATTATTTAAACGAATATCACTTGTAAATAGAACAATTGCAACTAAAAGCTTGTCTTTCTTGAGGAATAATGCTATGAAATATATGTTCGTTTTTAGCATTATCAATCACCTTACTTAAATAGTTGCTGCAACTCGAATTTCTGTTTCAAACAAAACAAAAACCCAAATCGCCATGTTTCATCTCTCTTCTCTCCCTCTCTCTTGTTGCAACCACAACCAACGACATAAACCATCACCACCTTGTAAACCACAACCAAACAAACTGCTACTACTGCAGCCTTCGTTTTTATTTCAGCTTAATCCAAAGAAACACAACCATCGTTAATTGCTGTTATTGCTACACTTTGTATTTTCTTTATATTTCAAACACCAACACAAGTCGTTACTGTAAACAGCTGCTCGATCTAAATTGTTTCTGTCTCCTGCCTATTCGTTTTCTGTTTGTTTTTCGGACAGACCACAAGGCCAACACGTACCACTTTCTTTTGATTTTCCTGCTGCTACTATTTCTATTCGAAACGATTTTCTTTTTCTTCTATTTCGTTGCCGCTACTACTACTTACTGTATCTTTCTGGTTCAACCAAGATGATGACAATGATAATAATTGATGATGATTAAAGAACGATGAAGAAAAGTGATACAGTTTATGATGTCTTCTTTTTTGTCGATCGAACCCTACAGCCCCACAACCACGATCGGTTTAATTAAGACATGTAATGGGCTTGTGAAAATGTTGGGATGTTATGATTCTAATTTATTGGGCCGAGACTTATTTTCTGTTGGGCCGCAAATTGTTGAAGATGGAGAAAATAATACGGCTAAATAAATACTATGTTAGTATTATTCCAGAAAAACACGAAACAGATGGGTGGTTAGGGGTGTTTGTGGTTAAGTGAGAGGTTGCGGGTTCGAGTCCGGGCAGTGGCGTTTCTTTTTAAATGCTTGTTTCTTCAAAGGTTGTATTCTATAATTATTTTTATTATTTTTATTTTTATTATTATTATTATTATTATTATTATTATTATTATTATTATTATTATTATTATTATTATTATTATTAGTATTATAGTTATCATTATTATTATTATTATTATTATTATTATTATTATTATTATTATTATTATTATTATTAAAAATATAAGTATTAATTATCATTTATTATTATTATTATCATTATTATTATTATTATTATTATTATTATTATTATTATTATTATTATTATTATTATTATTATTATTATTATTATTATGATTATGATTATGATTATAGTTACAATTATGATTATTATTATTATTATTGTTAAGTTAGTTATTATTATTACTATCATAACACAATTTAGTATTATTATCATTAATATTATTATTACTATCATTTTTATAATTATATTTATCATTAATATTATTATTAGTATTATTAATTTTAATATATTTATAAACAAGTATTATTATTAAGTATTATTAGTATTAATTTTTTTTGTCAAAATTAGTGTTTTAGTTGTAAAAATAATACAACCTTTCTATTTTATTGTTATTACTATCATTATTAAAATTTTTATATATTTTATTATTATTATCATTTTTATTACCAATAGTAACATTATTATTAGTATTATCATTATTATTATTATTATTATTATTATTATTATTATTATTATTATTATTATTATTATTATTATTATTATTATTATTATTATTATTATTATTATTATTATTATTATTATTATTAATATTATTATAAGTATCATTATTATCAGTATTGTTCCTATTATTAATATTATAACAAATAAATATTAATTATATAAAAATATATTTAATAGATATAACATAACTATATTAGTATTTTTATAATAAATAATAATTATTTATCTAAAGTAAATAAAGTAAATATATCTAACTAAATTATTAATGAAACTATAAATTATTAAATATAATAATTATATCACTAAGAATAATACATAAATTTGTTCAATTTCAATTATATGTGTTAATATATATATTTGATATATGTTCGTGAATCCGAGGCCAACCCTACACTTGTTCGATGACGACATATGTATTTTTATTACGAAATACAGTATTGTGAGTTTCATTTGCTCCCTTTTTTAAATGCTTTTGCAATATATATTTTTGGGACTGAGAATACATGCGCTGCTTTTATAAATGTTTAACGAAATAGATACAAGTAATTGAAACTACATCCTATGGTTGAATTATCTTATTGAATATCACCCCTTTTGCTTGGTAACCTAAGAATTAGTGAACGCCACTAATTGACGCGAATCCTGAAGATAGATCTATGGGCCTAACAAACCCCATCCAGGTTATGAATGCTTTAGTACTTCGATTTTATATACAGATGAGTGTTCCTGTATTATAATTTTTACAGATGAGTGTTCCTGCAGTTAACTATGAAAATGAAATCTCGTGGTCTATTAAAATGATGGAAATGATTGATTACGATAAACTAATGAACTCACCAATCTTTTGGTTGACACTTTTAAGCATGTTTATTCTCAGGTATTAAAGAAATCTTCCGCTGTGCATTTGCTCATTTTAGAGATATTACTCGGAGTCATTCATGACATATTTCAAAAGACGTTGCATTCTAGTCGTTGAGTTCAACATGATTATTATTAAGTCATTTATAGTTTGGATATAATATGAAATGGTATGCATGTCTGTCAACTTTCGATGAAATGAAAGTTTGTATTTTAAAAACGAATGCAATGTTTGTAAAATGTATCATTTAGAGGTCAGAACTTCACAATGTAATCAACTATTGAAATTCGTTTATATTCGATATGAACGGGTTGTTAAAACTTTGTAGTGTATCGATGCGTGAGATGGGCCAAATTTTGAGCAGTGCGTTGCCAAGCAACGGAAGAAGAAACACGCATTGCTTATTTTTTTCTAATTTTTTACTATTTTAAAAATATTATTTTTATCTCTTTTTAATCCTTAACCCAATTATATTTTAACACATCGTCACAATACTCCTAACCCACACCAGAACTCACGGTACCACTACTTCACATAAAAAAACTCATACATCCTAATTATCAAAAAAGTAAAAAAAAAACAATTCACACTGTCAACCCACTCACTTTCCACTACAAATATTCTAATATAGAAGAGAGAGATAGTCTTTATATTTTCAAAGCCGACAATTTTTTTTTTTTACTTTATCCTATTTCTCTAAGCCAATTGTATAAAGTAGTTGTGGAGCCCTCACTTCGCGCTGGGGGCTCCGTTTTGAATGCGAGTTAAAAAAAAGTGTTGATCTATTTTGTAAAAAAAAAAAAAATTCGACATCTAACATTGAAGGGTTGTTCCTTTGTGAAAGTTGCTTCTTTTAGCGTTCGAGTTTTTTTTTTTTATTAAAGTTAGTTGATCTATTTTGTAAAAAAGAATATTTTTCGAAATCTTTTGGTAGCATTGAAGGGTTGTTCCTTTTATGAAAGTTGTTTTTTTATCATTTGAGACAAAAAAAAATTAGCACAGTAGTAGCGTGGTGAGTATTATTATTCAATATTTTTAGTGTTAGTGATGGGATAAATAATATTTTAGAATATAGGTATAAAATGGGGGGGTTGATTTGTATTTTAATGAAAGGTAGAGGGTTGGGTGTGTGAAAAATGAAATATTAAATAGTACTATAAAATGGGGGAGTTCGATTTGTATTTTAATGAAAGTTAGGGGGTTGAGTGTGTGAAAAATGAAATATTAAATAGTACTATTCATAACTAATAAGACAAATTTGCACAGTAGTAGCGTGGTGAGTGTTATTATTTAATATTTTTAGTGTTAGTGATGAGATAAATAATATTTTAGAATATATGTATAAAATGAAGGGTTCGATTTGTATTTTAATGAAAGTTAGGGGGTTAAGTGTGTGAAAAATAAAATATTAAATAGTAGGATGTTCGATTTATATTTTAATGAAAGTTAATGGGTTGAGCGTGTGAAAAATGAAATGTTAAATAGTACTATTCATAACTAATAAGAAATATTTTATCTCTTAATTGTAATAGTAATACTAATTAAAATTTAGCATAACAACTCAAATTCTAGATGGGGACCTCCTTTCTCTCTTTACAATCCCCTACCCGTTACATTTATAAATTAGTCAAACCCATTTAATTTTTAATGAATTATTATAGATAGCTAACATGATGACAACCATAATTGTCATTTACCTATCTCTAATTACGCCCGAATAACGTCTTCCTCAATGGCCCATCCATTTATTCCAGTCATCCTATTGGGCCGCCCAACTATTCAACTTTCATATATATATTTTTTTCCCGGATGTTTAACAATAAAAGAATACATCTATCTATCTATTTCTATCTGAGTTGATGCTGATGTCATCACGTGCTTCATAGTATTGTAATTTGTGCTTATGAAGCTGTAAGTGTTTAATTTGGTGATGTAATATATAAAGATAAAATATTATTAATACTAATACAAAAATTTCGTTTCTTTAAATTAAAAGCTTTAACTATTTATTTCTGGGTATCCTATCTCTCACGATTTCTTTGTCACCTAGAGCTCCACAATTCAGCACCTCGCCACCTCTCCTCCTTTAATTAGCACCCTTTTAATGCAAGGTCTCACATATTAGTTTATCTTCTATCAAGAATTTGAAAATTATACATATATTCACATATTACGGGTTCTTCATCCGAGATCTTTAAGTTTTTAGCCTTTCCACATCTTCTTGTGCATTTATCTGATATACCTTCATCACCACCGATTTCTTCTCCAACAAATTCATTGCAGTTCCCATAACCAGGTTATATTAATACTCTCTATTAATTGAGATTTTTATATTTATATTACCATCAAAGTGTTTGGTTTTATTATATTTGTTTTGTTGGCCTCTGCTAGATTTATTGAGTGATAATCTTAATTTAAATGACGTTGAGATGAAGTATCAATGAACATTCATATATGATGTACGCCAACTGTTTGATTAAATGTGTAGGTGAAGCTACTCTTTAACAACTAATATGAACTATCGTTATGTAAGTGTATGGAGATATGTAAAGAGATTGTTCAATTTGAGATTTGAAAATGTAGCATCTGAAAATGTTTTTTTTTTAAAAGCATAGCATCTGAAAATGTACTCAGCCTATGCTGTTTACTTAGTCATCTATATTAGATATTAGATTTAGTTTAGTATACCTTTGCTTATTTTCTTATCAATGTTTTATTTGCTTTTCTTTTGCAATGAGAGTTAGTCTAGGTTGTTTATGTTTGCATGTGTTGAGATTTGTGTCGTAGTGCTACATATATTAGTTACTGGATATAGATATATTATGATTCACTTTACAGTAGCTTTTGTTATGTCTAGCAATTTGGTAGTTTTTATGTTTGCCTATCTTGACACATTAAATTTAGCACTGCTTATATTGATTGATGTTGTTTTGATGCTTGATGTTGTTTGTCTATCTTGACCCATTTATTTTTATATGCTTGGCTACCTTGAACCATTAGTACTGATTATCTATGCCTTTGTTTGGCTTTTGTTTAGAGATTAGAGGCATGCGTAGCTTTTGTTTTTTTTTTTTTTTTTTTCAGTTTAATCTGTCTACATAATGCAGGTTAATTTTGTTGAATTGTGATTGTTCATTGCATAGAAGGTCCGTTTAGTTCGGCTTTTTTTGGGCCTTTTGCCTCATTGTTGTAAAGGCAAAGACCAACAAGTTGTATTCATTTATGACTCGGTAACAAATTTAATGGTTAAGTCCTACTACTCATTTTATATATTCTGTTTTTTTTTTATCTTTCTAGAAAAGACGAAAATAAAAATAACAATACACCGGCCATTAAAAAATGTTGAGAGTTTGTATTATTTATTGAAGCTATGTGAGTTTGTATTATATTGTCATGTTACTTTTTTTTAATGATAATGCGTTTTTATATAACCGTTCTTTAATTAGTCTTTTAACATTTATTTTTGTTGTGATCCTAAGTAAATTAGTTATGTGTTGTATGTGTAAGCTGCATATAATTTCCTTTAATCAACTGTATAGTTGTAAACTCCTTTGGGTTTTACTTGAGACATTTACAATTTCATGTTCATCTTGAAGTTACACTGGAGTTGCTAGGTAAATTTATTTGTCTATGATAATATGTATGTTCATTCAGTTGACGTATATACGTGAATAATGGTGTCTGCAAGTTTAGTGATTTTGGTTGTGCAAGTCTTCTTGAGGGAAGTTTAGTGGTTTTTGAAGGTGATGCAAGATACATGCCATGAATGATAATTATGATTCTTTAGACAGCTCATTTCACCCCTTACAACTACTTACTTATAAAAGTTTCTAACACCCTGTACCTTATTTTTATTTTGTATCATGTTATCTAAATTTTTTTAATGATAATGTATGTTTTCTAAATCTTTCACTATTTTTTTTTATATTAAGTGTTTATTTTAACAAACCCGTGATTGCACGGGTTACTAAACTAGTAAATTGGGTATTTTGAGGTAACTGTAAATAAACTTGCACCGGTGTAAAAACTGATCGGACGTACCTCATGCATGTCGTCCACGTGTTCATCTCTCTATCGTCTTAGACGTTTTGACCTTTGATATTCTTATTTTTTTTTCGCGCCAAAACTCTTGCCTCTCTTGCTCTGCTTCGATTTCTTATTCCCTGTGAAACTGGTATGGTTATTAGGTTTTTTCATCTGCTCTTTATACACGTAATATTTTGGTTGTGTTTATTGATTTCCATGCTTAATTTACTGGTTGATTGGTTAGGTTTTTGTTTGTTTGTTTTTTTTTTTTTTTGTTTTTGTTTTTTGTTTTGTTTTTTGGTCTAATCTTCAATTGTTTTCATGTAGTATTCATATATTTGGTTACTTCTCACAAACATGTCATTAGGTGGTTGTGGGGTGCTCACAACTGTTTCTTTATTGGTGAACCCACAAATCTGATTTTTTTTTTCACCTTTTTCTTTTTGTTCTTATCTTCTCTACATCTAAGCTTCTGACTAGATTCTTCATCGAAGATATGAATTTTTTTTTTGTTTAAAATTGTTATTTATTGCAGTTGTTGTTATTTTGTAATTGATCTCAGATTTTGCTTTACGACATCCGAAATCAACTTTAAAGAACAGAGACCGACGTTCAATTAAATGTATATATATAAGGTAATACTTGATTATTATTATTATTATTATTATTATTTTCGTTTGCTTTCATGGACTTTACATGTCAGGTTTCAGCCCTCATCCTTCATCGATGGTATTAAGTTTTGTTTCCTTCGATTCTTCTTTTGTTTGTATACTTTTGTAGTTTATTGTTGTCGTCCTTATTTTGCAGGTCGATGTTTGCTTTTAGTTCGTCTTTTTGCTGTTTGAGAAACAACACCTGATGTTATGCGAGGTGTATAGAAAATAGCTATTATATTTTACAAGAAAATACTATTAAATACGATATAATTTTACACAAGATATTTATTTATTTAGAGAATGGATATACTTAAACCTTGCTACAACACTTATAGGCAGTGTACCTAATCGTACAGTAGTGTAGTTTTTAGTAAGTCCGGTTCGTTCCACAGGAAAAATCTTTAAACAAAGCTTAACGCTATATTAGTTTACTTTTATAAAAATACAAATATATATATAAGTAATATTATTATTATAAAGGGGGGTTTTTACCGTTTAATGACCGGTTTGTCGATTTTAAAACTTTAGTTGCAGTTAAAACCAAATGTAAAATAATAAATAAATACAAGACTTAATTTAAAGCGTAAAGTAAATAACGATAATGAAATTGCGAATAATAAAAGTGCGATAAAATAAACTTGCGATAATTAAAAAGTACGATAATTAAAAGTGCAATTAAATATAATAACAATAAATAAAAGTGCTATAATTAGAAGTGCAATTAAATATAAAATAAAGAAAATTAAATATGAAATAAAAGAATTATGCTTATTTAAACTTCCGTAATCATGATGTTTGACGTGTTGATTTTAGTTTTATGCCCATGGGTTAATTGTCCTTTGTCCTGGATTATTTAATATGTCCGTCTGGTTTTTGTCCATAACAGTCCATCAGTCATAGATATAAAGTGCGAGTGTCCTCGTCAAATTATCCTTATACCCGAAGTTAAATATTCCAACTAATTGGGGACTTAAACTATAACAAGATTTTAATACTTTGTTTAATAATTACACCAGGATGTCGACTGAGTGTAACCCAAGGTTTTAATATTTTGTTATCAATTATGCCAAGTGTCCTTTTACATAATTTCACCCCTGTTTTAATTATTCTAGTGGCTATTAATCCATTCCCGTGTCCGGTTAAATGAACGATTATTCGTACATATAAATACCCCGCCCATCGTGTCCGATTGAGTGTATATGGTAATTTATAGGGACGCCCAATTGTAAATCTTTATATTAACATTAACAAACTATCATTTAGTTAAACAAATATAAAGCCCATCAATAGCCCATAGTCTAATTTCCACAAGTGTCGTTCTTTTGTCCAAACCCCAATTATGGTACAAAGCCTAATTACCCAATTTTAATAATTAGCCCAACATCATGATTACTTCGTTTTAAATAAGCATAATAATAACTTAGCTACGAGACATTAAATTAAAAAGGTTGAACATAACTTACAATGATTAAAAATAGCGTAGCGTTACACGGACAGAATTTCGACTTACACCCTTACAACATTTGCTAACATACCCTTATTATTAGGATTTAAAATTAAAATTAAAATTAAAATATAAATTATATATATATATTTACGTATATATTGAGAGAGAGATAGATATATGTTATGAAAAATGATCAGAATTCGGTTGGCTTTATAGGAAATTTGAGAATTTGGGGCTCCGCGACTCGCGGCATTTTTTGCCTTCAAACTCCGCGAGTCGCGGAGTTTGAAAATACAGCTCACTCCAAATTGGATCTTAGTCTGCCGACGGTTTTAAATATTAATATAATATATATATAATTTTTAAGAATTATTTATATATTATATTATATTCATGTGCATAGTTGACTTGTAATTTTTAGTCCGTTGCGTCGAGCGTTGAGAGTTGACTCTGGTCCCGGTTCCGAATTTTCGAACGTCCTTACGTACAATTTAATATCTTGTACTTTGCGTTTTGAATCTTGTACTCTTGTAATTTCGAGACGTTTCTTATCAATAATTGGAACCTCTTTGATTGTATTTTGTACTTTTGAGCTTTTTGGTCGTTTGCGTCTTCAATTCGTCGAATCTGTCTTTTGTCTTCACCTTTTATTATTTAAACGAATATCACTTGTAAATAGAACAATTGCAACTAAAAGCTTGTCTTTCTTGAGGAATAATGCTATGAAATATATGTTCGTTTTTAGCATTATCAACACCCATTACATATGTGGTGTGAGGTTTGTTACTCGTATTTGTTTAAGGTTTTAAACCGTTAGAAATTTTACAAAAATCCAAAATCAACAAATTTCATAACAGATTTGCGCCGGAGAATTCAACGCCATGTGTGTTACATCAGCCTGGAAATGTCCCCGAGGGCTTTACTTGGAATGATTGATAGCCTCATGTTGACTACCTGTTGCAAATTCAAGGTACCTAAAATCGAAATCGTATATATTTAGAACATTTGTTATTTTGATTTTTGGTTTTGACGATAACTAGATCGTGAAATCAAAAAAATTAGGTTTTTGAACAATGATTATGTGTGGGTTTTGAAAAACAATTTGATTGGGTTTTGAACAATAATTTGATGTTGAGTGTCGATGATGTTGTTGATGAGGATACATTGTTTTGCAGGTTCCTGATAACAAGGGAAGTAGGTAAAAAAAATGTCAAAATTACCATCTTAATTACTGTCATAGTTACCGTGGTCTGACCCATATAAGTGAGCTGTATTGTTCTCATTACCTTACACGAACGTGACATGGTTTGTTTTCTTATTTTTGGTTATCATAATTTTAAAACATGTTACTGTGTCTTTTCCTATCTATTTTTTTTAATTTAGTCTTTAACCAGATTTTTAATTTCTTAATTTTTTCGTTGTCTATTCCTGCTTCAACTATAGTCGATCTACATATTATTCTTATTAATTATAATGCAGATTAAGGAATCAGTCAAGTCAAATTATGAACAAACTACCTAAACTAAAATCAATTGTATATATCTGTTAACAGGAGCATTGGTGATAGAAAGGAACAGAAAAAAGGAACTAGGTAACAAGAACCAGGTATGTTGATATATTAGCTTTTGATATACATATTGCAGGTTGAAAATAGAACCAGTTGCAGCTACAAGGAGTAGAAGACATTTTTATAGGAAAATATTTTGCAAGTAGAACCACTCCATGCAACATCTATTGCTTATTTAGTAAGAAACTTTTGTAAACAAAACAACATTATAGTCACATATAATGATATAACGTGTATATGTTCTATAACATCTATATGCTTATTAAGTAAGAAGTTTTTGTAAACAAAACAAAATATAGTCATATAATGCGTATATGTTCTATAACATCTATAATGCTTATAATCGTTCACTTAAGCACATTAACCACACCTGAAAATAATAGCAACAATCCGCGCGTTATAATAGCAACAATCCGTCGCAACGCGCAGACCTCATTCATCTTGTTATCATCAAGAGGGAATTCTTCTTTGAACGGTTGAATGTATAATGTTTATCACCAGACATCTTACGTATATGTCAATATAAATGTTAATAATGAATTATTAATGTTGACAAAACTAATCAAAATTAATCAGTCAATATATAATATAATAGAAAGTGTTCGGACCGCGCGTTGCGGCGGTTGCATTTGGATATACGTTGCTTGGTATCTGTTTGTAGTATTACACAATATTTATATACAAAATGCCTACGTATGTTTACTACTTATTACATAATTATATAATGTTATAAATTTGAAAATTTTTGAAAACACGGTACTAAAAAATAAAACACGATAATTCTG
The DNA here is from genome assembly GCF_046630445.1 of Rutidosis leptorrhynchoides. Taxonomy (NCBI): domain Eukaryota; kingdom Viridiplantae; phylum Streptophyta; class Magnoliopsida; order Asterales; family Asteraceae; genus Rutidosis; species Rutidosis leptorrhynchoides. Next base: position 95,789,092 of record NC_092339.1, read on the forward strand.
AAAGTAACGTTCTTTTTGTTAATGCTTTCTCTTCTTTATTTCTATCAAAATCAAATACGGTGGAACATTTCTAACGTCATTTATGAAACTAAAGTTGAGCGAAAATTGAGATAAAAAAATTACAAACAAAAAAAATAAAAAAGGGACAGGGGGACTCGAACTTAGGTCTTTTTTCCTTATAAATACAAAAACTTAGTACTTGCTTTAACCATCCACTTGATATAATTAGTTGAGTTTGTTTATTATATATATTATAAAAATCTCCGTTTCGAATATAGTTATTTGCGTTTTGTTCATAAAATTTTTTCGAGTTATACATTGATGATGGAGAAACCTAACTCGCGACGGAAAAAAAAGATAAATCTCGTAAAAAAATTTGGTGAATTTTATTTAGTAAAGTATTATATTAATTTGAAAGCTTACATTTTAACCCATCTAGTTTTTTGTTTATACCAAATTGACCTCCAAATATTTACATGTTTTATCCTCTAAAGATAGTATGTTTTACACAAATCTTCCGTAAGTAAAACTACATCCTCCAAAATATAATACGGGGAAAAAGTTGGTTGATATTAAGTATTTTACATGTTTTATCCTCTAAAGATAGTATGTTTTACACAAATCTTCCGTAAGTAAAACTACATCCTCCAAAATATAATACGGGGAAAAAGTTGGTTGATATTAAGTATGTTTTACACAAATCTTCCGTAAGTAAAACTACATCCTCCAAAATATAATACGGGGAAAAAGTTGGTTGATATTAGTATGTATGGTAATGGTAATAATAATAATGGTAATGGTAATAACTAGTAATTGGGTCAGCTCTGTTTTGATGGGCTCAATTCAGGACCCAAAATCATTATGATTAATGGTTAATAGTTAATTAAGATTAATTAATGAGCTCATATCATGCAATTTAACAGCCATAAAATTTTTCCAGCCGGATCGCCCGATGTTTTTGACCAAAAAAAATGGTTGACTTATTAAAACGGCAATTTGTGAGGCTAAAAATAAAAGTCGTAAAATATCATTGTTATGAAACTTAACTCTAATGGATGGCATCTCGAACTCTTTACTCTCCCAGAGATGCCAACTCCATCTTCATTAGATGTCAACATCGATCATGCTCTTCCGTACAAATTTCAACCGGCTTCTCCTTATTAGAAAACCTCGATGTTACGTTGTTGACACTCTTCGAGATGAACCTGATTCCGCCAACGCCACGTTAATACTATAAAAAAAGTTGTAATAAGCAATTGTACATGATTAATAACACAAGTTGAACGCTCAAAAATACATACATAAGGCCACATGCAATGGTGCTTGATTTTAGCAATACATTTACTCGCAACATTAGCGTCACATCAGCACAAACACTTTAACATTCCTTTCATTAAACTCTCACAATTTTACACTCCATCTCAAACTTTAACCAATTTTAAATTATTACAGTATTTAAATATAATAAATAAATAGAAATAATAAATACAAATAATATTTTACTATAAGATATAACATTTTTACACTAAAATAAATTAAAAAAAAAATTACATAAAATAAAAAATACGATTACATTAATATAAATAAAATTACGATTACATTAAATTAAACTACGATAACATAAACGATAACATAAAATTAAACTACGATTACATAAACTAAATACGATTAAATTAAAAATACGATTAAATTAACTAAATACCGATTAATCGGTATAATATCCATCCTCACTACGATCAGTTAAGTGAGGGATATCGTCCCAATGTTTCGTATACAACACGACATTAGTCGAGTTGATTATGGCGGTTCTGGGTAGCCAAACCCATTTATCATTATTCTCGAGCCACTCGAACACCTTCTTTCTTCATCCCAATACGTAAAATGTGAAGCCTCGTCGCAATTAGCGGTTAGCCTTAGATGATCGAACAAATCGCTAACGTAAAGGCGGTAACCGCCACATCTAAAGTATCGACCTTCCCACAGTCGTATCGGTCCATGTCATCGGGAAAAAAATCATCCGTCGTGAACTTCGAACGTAACCGTGTTTGTGTGCACCATGATTGTGTAAAAATTGAGAGTAAAAAATTGTATGTGTGAGAAAAAATTGAGAGTGAAATGGTATGGTTTTGGTTAAGTGATGGTGTGTGTATATATATATATATATATATGAAATGAATTGGAAGAAAAAAGTCAACGGATCAAATTTAAAAATTCAAAAATTGAAGTGGGCTCCACAATTCATCCGTTAGAACCGTTGCAGCAGCCACTGGCGGAGCTAGTGGCGGATTGCTAGTGATGGTGGTGAGCCTGTGGTGGTGGTTAATGGGGTGGGTGGCGGAGCCACTGTGAGTGGCGTAAATGCTCCTATAGACCACTAACCACAATTATAATATTCTTTGTTAAACTCACAATTTGTAGTGAATTATTCTAAATCTTCTCGATTATTTGTTTTCTTCTCCTGATACCTTTCGATCTTTTCCTCTAGGAAATAATGACAACTAGTTGATCCACACCCACTGACGGAACCCTACCCCTTAATACCATCATCCACATAATAACAAACACGCTCTCATCTACAAACTATCTTCTCTGGCATCATGGAATTTTTGGGTGGATAGTACGAATTTTAAGCTCAATTATAAAACCAGTATTATCATGAAATAAGTTGGTAAAACCATGATAAATATACCTACATTAGGAGGATTTTTATAACTATCTATCGATAAAACAATTAAACATTAATATATATTTACATTAGGAGCATGTTTTTAGTGATAGGTATTTCCGTAGTCATAAAAATGGTCGTAATAATGTAGGTATATTTAACGTTGATTTTACAAACTTATTTCAAGAAAATAATAGTTTTACAATATGGCCTTAAAATTCCTATTATTCATCCAATATATTTTTACTTATCGATGGCTCTATCCCTATATATACCGTCGCCTACAATTATTACAAGGGAAACATATTCTCCAAACCCGACTTATATGAATTAGCAAGATGGTGATTGTAGACAGGGTCGATTCTAGTTGAAGACTAGTGGAATCCAGTAACACCACTAATTCGAATTTTTTTTACAAAGTACATTTCAAATTATGCAGGATATCACTAAATTTAACTACCTCATAAAGGTAACAACAACTAAGGTAACTTTCAAGTTCAATTACCTTTGAATAAAATTTTTGGGACCCCATGGAGTTTAGAACATGAATTCGCCACTGATCATCATAGAGCCTTGATTATTATCCAATCTTCTTTATCAGATGAACGGATGTTTGGGCTTAACTAGTGCGCATGCTGTTTGGAGCGCTCTTGGGGACTTGAGATGCATCGGATAATTTTGTTGTCGATGAACGTATTTATAAGTTCACAGTATTTGATCTATGAACACCAGACTCTCAATTGAACAATAAATAAGAATTATAAGTACAAGAATTGAGAGAACACGATATGAAATATATGTTTGATAATATTGATCGTGCCAAAAGATACATCGAATGAAAAGCACACGTCCCTATTTATACAGATCAAAAACCAAATCTGGAGATTTGGTTTCCAAAACTATTTAGCTATAAATATGAAAAAGATAAACTAAAAACAAACCAAATTTGCTAATAACAAGGAAGTAAATTCTGGAGATAAAATCAAATCTTCTTAAATAACAAGCATATCTCCAGAATATTCTATGGCTTTTGCTTCAAGAAATCTTCAAACGTTTACTCCAGCAATTCCAGAGTCTGCAACTTCAGACTCTAAACCTGCAAAACACTTTTGACTCATCAGATTATTATTTCTATTTTTCCCAACAATCTCCCCCTATCTGATGATGTCAAAACAACATGTACTCTTAAACAAACATCTTTGCATACTCCCTTTCAATTAGCTTGCACTTGCCCTTCATATGAGAAATTTTCTTCAACATGCTCAGCTTGCTATGCAAGTGTTTTAACAACTGCACCCTGAAAGGAGTTGTCTGCTGTGTTTTACATCTGGACAGTAAACTGATCAACATATCAATGCTAGCCCCTTCAAACTGATCACACATAATTAACATCCTTTGATTTCCATTTGTTGTGATCATCAAAGCATCAAAATACTCAACATACTTATCATCAACAAACTCTAAATGTTCAGGAACAGGTATGCCTTTCCACTCACAAAAACCCAATCGAACAATTTGATTCAATTTAACTCTTAATCTCCTATCAGGTAAATGAGTTATGGTTAACAATAAAGTGACACCTTCAAATTCAGATTTATCAACCTCAACCTTGACAACATCACCTTCATATCTTCTAAATCTAAAGGCAGAGAAGATATGACCTTCCAAATTTCAGTCTGTTGATTCTTGAGGGAACAAATATCATAAGCAAGCCCAGTAAAACATTGTCTCAGTTCATCAACACCAACCATCCTTTTCTCCAGCTCAGCCAACCTGTGATTAATTTCTGCAACAGACCCTGAATCACCTGCACTAGACAACCCCTGCATATCCCCAACCAACCTCCTTACCTCCAACAACTCATCTTTTGATATAAAATTATTATTAAAGTTAAGATTATTAATCTTAGACTGCACACCAGAGAGCTTGTCATCAAACTCCTTAGTCAACTTGGTCAAAGCCTGATGTAGGCCAACCATGGTGACTGGTGCCTCAGTCTGAGAAGTAGTGCCAGAAGATAAGGGTAGGGTTGGTATGTCCTCACAGCCTTCCTGTTGTAAAGAAAGCTGATCCTTAAACATAGAAGATTTTGAGGCCTGTATCTCACCCTGTGACATGAGTGTGATATTGGCAGCCTGTGCAAGAATGTGTAAGGATGGAACATTTTGGGTTGGTAGTGACAGACTTAAGTCTGGGGTAACAGTTGGCTTGGACATTGCAGCTGGTTTTTGGATTTGGTTATTTGAGTCCAGGATTGGGACTTCTTCAAATAAGTCAACTGAGTGGGTTTCTTCAGTGACTGTAATGAGGGTATCCAAGTTTACTATCCTATCAGGTTTAGGTTGGGTCAAAGCACTGCCTTCACCAACCTCTAGCAGAGGTGATGAAGTCAGAGGTGATGAAGTAGTACTAGAAGCACCTTGCCTAGTGAATTTTTGAGGTGAATTCACAAGTGCTGTAACATCTAGGGTTTTAAGTATGGTGGTATTCTCAATATGAACTGGTGAGTTCATAAGGTTGGTTAAATGGAGATTTTGTTCAGTAGCAGCGGGAGAAGATGGGTTAGAATGAGGTGGGATTTCCTCATTCATGTCCTCACCCTGCTCTGTATGTGTAACATCATGGGGTGGAGTATACCGTTAATTCCAATGATACCAAAAAGGCTCTCGTTATTGGTTTTAGCCCCAATAAGGCTCTAGTGTGCGGTTCATCCGCGGGTTACAAGCTTGTGTATTCAAAGTTGTTCCCTGTTTCGAAACAACCACACGTCGAGTAAAATTACCGAGCCAACTAAACCCGGTGTCGGTGTAGGGCAGAAAAGATACTCGAGAATGGCAATTTGTACAATCAATTCAATTCAATTCTGGGGTAACAACTCAGACTTCGATTGCTCAGAATCTGCAGGTTGGTCTGTGTAGTGACCCGAACTTTTCCATGTTTATATATATTAATTGAGATTGATATTTACATGATTAAATGTTTTCAACATGTTAAGCAATCAAACTTGTTAAGACTTGATTAATTGAAATATATTTCATATAGACAATTGACCACCCAAGTTGACCGGTGATTCACGAACGTTAAAACTTGTAAAAACTATATGATGACATATATATGGATATATATATAGTTAACATGATACTATGATAAGTAAACATATCATTAAGTATATTAACAATGAACTACATATGTAAAAACAAGACTACTAACTTAATGATTTTTAAACGAGACATATATGTAACGATTATCGTTGTAAAGACATTTAATGTATATATATCATATTAAGAGATATTCATACATGATAATATCATGATAATATAATAATTTAAAATCTCATTTGATATTATAAACATTGGGTTAACAACATTTAACAAGATCGTTAACCTAAAGGTTTCAAAACAACACTTACATGTAACGACTAACGATGACTTAACGACTCAGTTAAAATGTATATACATGTAGTGTTTTAATATGTATTTATACACTTGTGAAAGACTTCAATACACTTATCAAAATACTTCTACTTAACAAAAATGCTTACAATTACATCCTCGTTCAGTTTCATCAACAATTCTACTCGTATGCACCCGTATTCGTACTCGTACAATACACAGCTTTTAGATGTATGTACTATTGGTATATACACTCCAATGATCAGCTCTTAGCAGCCCATGTTAGTCAACTAACATATGTGAGAACCATCATTTGGCAACTAGCATGAAATATCTCATAAAATTATAAAAATATGAGTAATCATTCATGACTTATTTACATGAAAACAAAATTACATATCCTTTATATCTAATCCATACACCAACGACCAAAAACACTTACAAACACTTTCATTCTTCAATTTTCTTCATCTAATTGATCTCTCTCAAGTTCTATCTTCAAGTTCTAAGTGTTCTTCATAAATTCTACAAGTTCTAGTTACATAAAATCAAGAATACTTTCAAGTTTGCTAGCTCACTTCCAATCTTGTAAGGTGATCATCCAACCTCAAGAAATCTTTGTTTCTTACAGTAGGTTATCATTCTAATACAAGGTAATAATCATATTCAAACTTTGGTTCAATTTCTATAACTATAACAATCTTATTTCAAGTGATGATCTTACTTGAACTTGTTTTCGTGTCATGATTCTGCTTCAAGAACTTCTAGCCATCCAAGGATCCGTTGAAGCTAGATCCATTTTTCTCTTTTCCAGTAGGTTTATCCAAGGAACTTAAGGTAGTAATTATGTTCATAACATCATTCGATTCATACATATAAAGCTATCTTATTCGAAGGTTTAAACTTGTAATCACTAGAACATAGTTTAGTTAATTCTAAACTTGTTCGCAAATAAAAGTTAATCCTTCTAACTTGACTTTTAAAATCAACTAAACCCATGTTATATATCTTTATTATATGCTAACTTAATGATTTAAAACCTGGAAACACGAAAAACACCGTAAAACCGGATTTACGCCGTCGTAGTAACACCGCGGGCTGTTTTGGGTTAGTTAATTAAAAACTATGATAAACGTTGATTTAAAAGTTGTTATTCTGAGAAAATGATTTTTATTATGAACATGAAACTATATCCAAAAATTATGGTTAAACTCAAAGTGGAAGTATGTTTTCTAAAATGGTCATCTAGACGTCGTTCTTTCGACTGAAATGACTACCTTTACAAAAACGACTTGTAACTTATTTTTCCGACTATAAACCTATACTTTTTCTGTTTAGATTCATAAAATAGAGTTCAATATAAAACCATAGCAATTTGATTCACTCAAAACGGATTTAAAATGAAGAAGTTATGGGTAAAACAAGATTGGATAATTTTTCTCATTTTAGCTACGTGAAAATTGGTAACAAATCTATTCCAACCATAACTTAATCAACTTGTATTGTATATTATGTAATCTTGAGATACCATAGACACGTATACAATGTTTCGACCTATCATGTCGACACATCTATATATATTTCGGAACAACCATAGACACTCTATATGTGAATGTTGGAGTTAGCTATACAGGGTTGAGGTTGATTCCAAAATATATATAGTTTGAGTTGTGATCAATACTGAGATACGTATACACTGGGTCGTGGATTGATTCAAGATAATATTTATCGATTTATTTATGTACATCTAACTGTGGACAACTAGTTGTAGGTTACTAACGAGGACAGCTGACTTAATAAACTTAAAACATCAAAATATATTAAAAGTGTTGTAAATATATTTTGAACATACTTTGATATATATGTATATATTGTTATAGGTTCGTGAATCAACAGTGGCCAAGTCTTACTTCCCGACGAAGTTAAAATCTGTGAAAGTGAGTTATAGTCCCACTTTTAAAATCTAATATTTTTGGGATGAGAATACATGCAGGTTTTATAAATGATTTACAAAATAGACACAAGTACGTGAAACTACATTCAATGGTTGAATTATCGAAATCGAATATGCCCCTTTTTATTAAGTCTGGTAATCTAAGAATTAGGGAACAGACACCCTAATTGACGCGAATCCTAAAGATAGATCTATTGGGCCTAACAAACCCCATCCAAAGTACCGGATGCTTTAGTACTTCGAAATTTATATCATATCCGAAGGGTGTCCCAGAATGATGGGGATATTCTTATATATGCATCTTGTTAATGTCGGTTACCAGGTGTTCACCATATGAATGATTTTTATCTCTATGTATGGGATGTGTATTGAAATATGAAATCTTGTGGTCTATTGTTACGGTTTGATATATATAGGTTAAACCTATAACTCACCAACATTTTTGTTGACGTTTAAAGCATGTTTATTCTCAGGTGAATACTAAGAGCTTCAGCTGTTGCATACTAAAATAAGGACAAGATTTGGAGTCCGTGTTTGTATGATATTGTGTAAAAACTGCATTCAAGAAACTGATTTCGATGTAACATATTTGTATTGTAAACCATTATGTAATGGTCATGTGTAAACAGGATATTTTAGATTATCATTATTTGATAATCTACGTAAAGCTTTTTAAACCTTTATTTATGAAATAAAGGTTATGGTTTGTTTTAAAAATGAATGCAGTCTTTGAAAAACGTCTCATATAGAGGTCAAAACCTCGCAACGAAATCAATTAATATGGAACGTTTTTAATCAATAAGAACGGGACATTTCAGTTGGTATCCGAGCGTTGGTCTTAGAGAACCAGAATTTTGCATTAGTGTGTCTTATCGAGTTTGTTAGGATGCATTAGTGAGTCTGGACTTCGACCGTGTTTACTTGAAAAATGATTGCTTAACAAATTTTGTTGGAAACTATATATTTTTAACATGTGAATATTATGTGATATATTAATCTCTTAACGCGTTTGATATTATGTGATAGATGTCTACCTCTAGAACAAGTCCCATTGACTCACCTAATAATAATGAAGAGTCAAATGTAAATTGGAATGATTCGTGGACTGATTCACAAGTTCCCGAAGAGGAACCGGAAGAAGAGTCGGAACCGGAAGAAGAATCGGAACCGGAAGAAGAATCGGAACCGGATGAAGAAATAGAACCGGTGGGGGAAATAATAAAACGGTTAAGTAAAAGAAAATCCTCAACCAACCGACCAAGGTTAATTATGGTCAATGGTGTTTCCGCCAAGGAAGCAAAATATTGGGAGGATTACCAATTCTCCGATGAATCGGATTCCGACGAGAATTCCGATGATGTTATAGAAATTACCCCAACTGAATTTAAAAAGGCAAAAGAAAATAATAAGGGAAAGGGCATAAAAATAGAGAAATCTAATTCCAACCCCGATGAACTTTATATGTATCGTCAACCCCCGAAGTCCTTAAGTTGTAACAATGACCCGGGAACCTCTAAACCACCAGGTTTTTCTAAACCAATGTGGAAAATGACGGCTCGTATTAGGGGAACATCATATATCCCTAGAAACTTGGCAAAACGAACCAAAACTGAAGAAGAAGAAACAAGCGAGTCGGAATAAGATAGTTGTATTCGTGTGGTGTAATATATGTAATATAGTGTACTTATGCTTTATGATATATGTAAAAATTGCTTGTATTAATAAGTATTTTTTTTATAAATCTAACTCTTGTCTATTTTACAGTATAAAAACACAAAGTGGATAGACAACCCAATATTTTAAGAGACCTACCCGGAGACATGATTGATGAAATCTTGTCTAGAGTCGGTCAGAATTCTTCGGCACAACTATTTAAGGCGAGATCAGTTTGTAAGACATTCGAAGAACGTTCCAAGAAAGCCTTGGTTTATAAAAGGCTTTCGTTCGAAAGATGGGGGATATCACATTGGGAAATCCATAAGTTACGATGTGTTTACTTTGACGCATATATTGCGGGGAACCCAAATGCTATTTTATGCAATGGGTTAAGAAATTATTTTGACTCAATATATCCGAATATTGGACTTCGTGATTTAGAAAAAGCGGATAACATGCAACATAAAGAAGCATGTTATGCTTACGGATTAGTAATGTTCGCTTCTCACCAAAGTGAGAACAAGAACATCGGGCTACAACTATTAAACAAAACGTTCCCACAAGTGACGGAGTCGGTAATTGGGGTAAGAAATGAGGTTTTTTAGATTGTTACGGGACTGTTGGACATTACGTAACCCTCGTCCCTTTGACGACGTTACAACATGCTGTCTTATCAACGACCATAACGGTTATGTTCCACAAGACCAAGGATGGGAAGTAGTCCTAGTAAAACCAGAATGCATGACTTGTTTCTGGACGTATGAATTACGTGTCTTTATTGCCTTTGCTGAACGACTTGTGTACTAGCTAGAATTATCTTCACAACTATCTTGTATCACAGTTATTGTGTGCTATATTTCATGCTTTATGTAAAATAAGCGGTATTGTAAGTTTGTAAAATATTGTATAAAAGTTTGAACGCGAAATATTATTATAATCAGTTTTTCATATAGAATTGTAGTAGTTGAATTGTATATTAGCTACTAAGTATGAACTTAACGGGTAGGTACTACCCGAATTTAAACTTATAAAACGCTAATATGAAGAAAAAGCTTTTATAAATGAGTTCATATTATGCTATGAAATACTATTAACTACTCTTAATATTCTGTATGATTAACTTGTTCCATTTGACTATTTTGAAGGAAATGGCACCGACTACTCGACATACCGTGAATATGAATGAAGAGGAATTCCGTACTTTTCTAGCTTCAAACATAGCCGCAGTACAGGCTGCGCTACATACCAACAATAACCTTGGATCTAGCAGTACAGGAAATCGTGTAGGATGCACCTACAAAGAATTCACTGCCTGCAAACCTTTGGAATTTGATGGAACCGAAGGACCGATCGGATTGAAACGGTGGACCGAGAAGGTTGAATCGGTGTTTGCCATAAGTAAGTGTACTGAAGAGGACAAAGTGAAGTACGCTACGCATACCTTCACAGGTTCTGCGTTAACATGGTGGAATACCTATCTAGAGCAAATGGGACAAGACGATGCGTACGCACTACCGTGGTCAGCATTCAAGCACTTGATGAACGAGAAGTACCGTCCCAGAACCGAGGTCAATAAGCTCAAGACAGAACTTAGAGGGTTACGAACCCAAGGATTTGATATTACCACGTACGAAAGACGATTCACAGAATTGTGCCTATTGTGTCCGGGAGCATTCGAAGATGAGGAAGAGAAGATCGACGCGTTTGTGAAAGGATTACCGGAAAGAATCCAAGAAGATATAAGTTCACACGAGCCCGCCTCCATACAACAGGCATGTAGAATGGCTTACAAACTAGTGAACCAGATTGAAGAAAGAATTAAAGAACAGACTGCTGAAGAGGCCAATGTGAAGCAAGTCAAAAGAAAGTGGGAGGAAAACGGTGACAAGAATCACCAATACAACAACAACAGCAATTACAACAATAATCGCAACAATTATCCCAACAATCGCAACATCAATCGCAACTACAACAAACGGCCCAACAACAACAACAACAACAACAACAACAGCAACTACAACAATCATCCCAACAACAATAATAACCGCAACAACAACAACAATCAGAAGTAGCTATGCCAAAGGTGTGAAAAGTATCACTCGGGGTTCTGCACCAAATTTTGCAACAAGTGTAAAAGAAATGGTCATAGCGCGGCGAAGTGTGAGGTCTACGGACCAGGGGTTAATAGAACGAAAGGAACAAATGGTGTCGGAACGAGTAATGGCGGAGCAAGTAGTGTCGGAGCAAGTTATGCCAATGTAGTTTGTTATAAATGTGGAAAATCGGGCCACATTATTAGAAATTACCTGAACCAGGAGAACACAAATGGACAAGGCCGCGGAAGAGTTTTCAATATTAATGCGGCAGAGGCACAGGAAGACCCGGAGCTTGTTACAGGTACGTTTCTTATTGACAATAAATCTGCTTACGTTTTATTTGATTCGGGTGCGGATAGAAGCTATATGAGTAGAGATTTTTGTGCTAAATTAAGTTGTCCATTGACGCCTTTGGATAGTAAATTTTTACTCGAATTAGCAAATGGTAAATTAATTTCAGCAGATAATATATGTCGGAATCGAAAAATTAAACTGGTTATCGAAACATTTAAGATTGACTTGATACCAGTAGAGTTAGGGAGTTTTGATGTGATAATCGGTATGGACTGGTTGAAAGAAGTGAAAGCAGAGATCGTTTGTTACAAAAATGCAATTCGCATTATACGAGAAAAAGGAAAACCCTTAATGGTGTACGGAGAAAAGGGCAACACGAAGCTACATCTTATTAGTAATTTGAAGGCACAAAAACTAATAAGAAAAGGTTGCTATGCTGTTCTAGCACACGTCGAGAAAGTACAAACTGAAGAAAAGAGCATCAATGATGTTCCCGTCGCAAAAGAATTTCCCGATGTATTTCCGAAAGAATTACCGGGATTACCCCCACATCGATCCGTTGAATTTCAAATAGATCTTGTACCAGGAGCTGCACCAATAGCTCGTGCTCCTTACAGACTCGCACCCAGCGAGATGAAAGAACTGCAAATCCAATTACAAGAACTTTTAGAGCGTGGTTTCATTCGACCAAGCACATCACCGTGGGGAGCTCCTGTTTTATTTGTCAAGAAGAAAGATGGTACATTCAGGTTGTGTATCGACTACCGAGAGTTGAACAAACTTACCATCAAAAACCGCTACCCACTACCGAGAATCGACGACTTATTTGATCAACTACAAGGCTCGTCTATTTATTCAAAGATTGACTTACGTTCCAGGTATCATCAAATGCGGGTGAAAGAAGATGATATTCCAAAGACTGCTTTCAGAACACGTTACGGTCATTACGAGTTTATGGTCATGCCGTTTGGTTTAACTAATGCACCAGCTGTGTTCATGGACCTTATGAACCGAGTGTGTGGACCATACCTTGACAAGTTTGTCATTGTTTTCATTGATGACATACTTATTTACTCAAAGAATGACCAAGAACACGGTGAACATTTGAGAAAGGTGTTAGAAGTATTGAGGAAGGAAGAATTGTACGCTAAATTTTCAAAGTGTACATTTTGGTTGGAAGAAGTTCAATTCCTCGGTCACATAGTGAACAAAAAAGGTATTAAGGTGGATCCGGCAAAGATAGAAACTGTTGAAAAGTGGGAAACCCAGAAAACTCCGAAACACATACGCCAGTTTTTAGGACTAGCTGGTTACTACAGAAGGTTCATCCAAGACTTTTCCATAATAGCAAAACCCTTGACTGCATTAACGCATAAAGGGAAGAAATTTGAATGGAAGGATGAACAAGAGAAAGCATTTCAGTTATTGAAGAAAAAGCTAACTACGGCACCTATATTGTCATTGCCTGAAGGGAATGATGATTTTGTGATTTATTGTGATGCATCAAAGCAAGGTCTCGGTTGTGTATTAATGCAACGAACGAAGGTGATTGCTTATGCGTCTAGACAATTGAAGATTCACGAGCAAAATTATACGATGCATGATTTGGAATTAGGCGCGGTTGTTTTTGCATTAAAGACTTGGAGGCACTACTTATATGGGGTCAAAAGTATTATATATACCGACCACAAAAGTCTTCAACACATATTTAATCAGAAACAACTGAATATGAGGCAGCGTAGGTGGATTGAATTATTGAATGATTACGACTTTGAGATTCGTTACCACCCGGGGAAGGCAAATGTGGTAGCCGATGCCTTAAGCAGGAAGGACAGAGAACCCATTCGAGTAAAATCTATGAATATAATGATTCATAATAACCTTACTACTCAAATAAAGGAGGCACAACAAGGAGTTTTAAAAGAGGGAAATTTAAAGGATGAAATACCCAAAGGATCGGAGCAGCATCTTAATATTCAAGAAGACGGAACCCGGTATAGGGCTGAAAGGATTTGGGTACCAAAATTTGGAGATATGAGAGAAATGGTACTTAGAGAAGCTCATAAAACCAGATACTCAATACATCCTGGAACGGGGAAGATGTACAAGGATCTCAAGAAACATTTTTAGTGGCCGGGTATGAAAGCCGATGTTGCTAAATATGTAGGAGAATGTTTGACGTGTTCTAAGGTCAAAGCTGAGCATCAGAAACCATCAGGTCTACTTCAACAACCCGAAATCCCAGAATGGAAATGGGAAAACATTACCATGGATTTCATCAGTAAATTGCCAAGGACTGCAAGTGGTTTTGATACTATTTGGGTAATAGTTGATCGTCTCACCAAATCAGCACACTTCCTACCAATAAGAGAAGATGACAAGATGGAGAAGTTAGCACGACTGTATTTGAAGGAAGTCATCTCCAGACATGGAATACCAATCTCTATTATCTCTGATAGGGATGACAGATTTATTTCAAGATTCTGGCAGACATTACAGCAAGCATTAGGAACTCGTCTAGACATGAGTACTGCCTATCATCCACAAACTAATGGGCAGAGCTAAAGGACGATACAAACGCTTGAAGACATGCTACGAGCATGTGTTATTGATTTCAGAAACAGTTGGGATCGACATCTACTGTTAGCACAATTTTCCTACAACAACAGCTACCATTCAAGCATTGAGATGGCGCCTTTTGAAGCACTTTATGGTAGAAAGTGCAGGTCTCCGATTTGTTGGAGTGAAGTGGGGGATAGACAGATTACGGGTCCGGAGATTATACAAGAAACTACCGATAAGATCATCCAAATTCAACAACGGTTGAAAATCGCCCAAAGTCGACAAAAGAGCTACGCTGACATTAAAAGAAAAGATATAGAATTTGAAATTGGAGAGATGGTCATGCTTAAAGTTGCACCTTGGAAAGGCGTTGTTCGATTTGGTAAACGAGGGAAATTAAATCCAAGGTATATTGGACCATTCAAGATTATTGATCGTGTCGGACCAGTAGCTTACCGACTTGAGTTACCTCAACAACTCGCGGCTGTACATAACACTTTCCACGTCTTGAATTTGAAGAAATGTTTTGCTAAAGAAGATCTCACTATTCCATTAGATGAAATCCAAATCAACGAAAAACTCCAATTCATCGAAGAACCCGTCAAAATAATGGATCGTGAGTTTAAAAGACTTAAGCAAAACAAGATACCAATTGTTAAGGTTCGATGGAATGCTCGTAGAGGACTCGAGTTCACCTGGGAGCATGAAGATCAGATGAAGAAGAAATACCCGCATCTATTTCCAGAAGATTCGTCAACACCTTCAACAGCTTAAAATTTCGGGACGAAATTTATTTAACGGGTAGGTACTGTAGTGACCTGAACTTTTCCATGTTTATATATATTAATTGAGATTGATATTTACATAATTAAATGTTTCCAACATGTTAAGCAATCAAACTTGTTAAGACTTGATTAATTGAAATATGTTTCATATAGACAATTGACCACCCAAGTTGACCGGTGATTCACGAACGTTAAAACTTGTAAAAACTATATGATGACATATATATGGATATATATATATAGTTAACATGATACTATGATAAGTAAACATATCATTAAGTATATTAACAATGAACTACATATGTAAAAACAAGACTACTAACTTAATGATTTTTAAACGAGACATATATGTAACGATTATCGTTGTAAAGACATTTAATGTATATATATATCATATTAAGAGATATTTATACATGATAATATCATGATAATATAATAATTTAAAATCTCATTTGATATTATAAACATTGGGTTAACAACATTTAAGAAGATCGTTAACCTAAAGGTTTCAAAACAACACTTACATGTAACGACTAACGATGACTTAACGACTCAGTTAAAATGTATATACATGTAGTGTTTTAATATATATTTATACACTTGTGAAAGACTTCAATACACTTATCAAAATACTTCTACTTAACAAAAATGCTTACAATTACATCCTCGTTCAGTTTCATCAACAATTCTACTCGTATGCACCCGTATTCGTACTCGTACAATACACAGCTTTTAGATGTATGTACTATTGGTATATACACTCCAATGATCAGATCTTAGCAGCCCATGTGAGTCACCTAACATATGTGGGAACCATCATTTGGCAACTAGCATGAAATATCTCATAAAATTACAAAAATATGAGTAATCATTCATGACTTATTTACATGAAAACAAAATTACATATCCTTTATATCTAATCCATACACCAACGACCAAAAATACCTACAAACACTTTCATTCTTCAATTTTCTTCATCTAATTGATCTCTCTCAAGTTCTATCTTCATGTTCTAAGTGTTCTTCATAAATTCTACAAGTTCTAGTTACATAAAATCAAGAATACTTTCAAGTTTGCTAGCTCACTTCCAATCTTGTAAGGTGATCATTCAACCTCAAGAAATCTTTGTTTCTTACAGTAGGTTATCATTCTAATACAAGGTAATAATCATATTCAAACTTTGGTTCAATTTCTATAACTATAACAATCTTATTTCAAGTGATGATCTTACTTGAACTTGTTTTCGTGTCATGATTCTGCTTCAAGAACTTCGAGCCATCCAAGGATCCGTTGAAGCTAGATCCATTTTTCTCTTTTCCAGTAGGTTTATCCAAGGAACTTAAGGTAGTAATGATGTTCATAACATCATTCGATTCATACATATAAAGCTATCTTATTCGAAGGTTTAAACTTGTAATCACTAGAACATAGTTTAGTTAATTCTAAACTTGTTCGCAAATAAAAGTTAATCCTTCTAACTTGACTTTTAAAATCAACTAAACCCATGTTATATATCTATATTATATGCTAACTTAATGATTTAAAACCTGGAAACACGAAAAACACCGTAAAACCTGATTTACGCCGTCGTAGTAACACCGCGGGCTGTTTTGGGTTAGTTAATTAAAAACTATGATAAATGTTGATTTAAAAGTTGTTATTCTGAGAAAATGATTTTTATTATGAACATGAAACTATATCCAAAAATTATGGTTAAACTCAAAGTGGAAGTATGTTTTCTAAAATGGTCATCTAGACGTCGTTCTTTCGACTGAAATGACTACCTTTACAAAAATGACTTGTAACTTATTTTTCCGACTATAAACCTATACTTTTTCTGTTTAGATTCATAAAATAGAGTTCAATATGAAACCATAGCAATTTGATTCACTCAAAACGGATTTAAAATGAAGAAGTTATGGGTAAAACAAGATTGGATAATTTTTCTCATTTTAGCTACGTGAAAATTGGTAACAAATCTATTCCAACCATAACTTAATCAACTTGTATTGTATATTATGTAATCTTGAGATACCATAGACACGTATACAATGTTTCGACCTATCATGTCGACACATCTATATATATTTCGGAACAACCATAGACACTCTATATGTGAATGTTGGAGTTAGCTATACAGGGTTGAGGTTGATTCCAAAATATATATAGTTTGAGTTGTGATCAATACTGAGATACGTATACACTGGGTCGTGGATTGATTCAAGATAATATTTATCAATTTATTTCTGTACATCTAACTGTGGACAACTAGTTGTAGGTTACTAACGAGGACAGCTGACTTAATAAACTTAAAACATCAAAATATATTAAAAGTGTTGTAAATATATTTTGAACATACTTTGATATATATGTATATATTGTTATAGGTTCGTGAATCAACAGTGGCCAAGTCTTACTTCCCGACGAAGTTAAAATCTGTGAAAGTGAGTTATAGTCCCACTTTTAAAATCTAATATTTTTGGGATGAGAATACATGCAGGTTTTATAAATGATTTACAAAATAGACACAAGTACGTGAAACTACATTCTATGGTTGAATTATCGAAATCGAATATGCCCCTTTTTATTAAGTCTGGTAATCTAAGAATTAGGGAACAGACACCCTAATTGACGCGAATCCTAAAGATAGATCTATTGGGCCTAACAAACCCCATCTAAAGTACCGGATGCTTTAGTACTTCGAAATTTATATCATATCCGAAGGGTGTCCCGGAATGATGGGGATATTCTTATATATGCATCTTGTTAATGTCGGTTACCAGGTGTTCACCATATGAATGATTTTTATCTCTATGTATGGGATGTGTATTGAAATATGAAATCTTGTGGTCCATTGTTACGATTTGATATATATAGGTTAAACCTATAACTCACCAATATTTTTGTTGACGTTTAAAGCATGTTTATTCTCAGGTGAATACTAAGAGCTTCCGCTGTTGCATACTAAAATAAGGACAAGATTTGGAGTCCATGTTTGTATGATATCGTGTAAAAACTGCATTCAAGAAACTGATTTCGATGTAACATATTTGTATTGTAAACCATTATGTAATGGTCATGTGTAAACAGGATATTTTAGATTATCATTATTTGATAATCTACGTAAAGCTTTTTAAACCTTTATTTATGAAATAAAGGTTATGGTTTGTTTTAAAAATGAATGCAGTCTTTGAAAAACGTCTCATATAGAGGTCAAAACCTCGCAACGAAATCAATTAATATGGAACGTTTTTAATCAATAAGAACGGGATATTTCAGTCTGCACGGCCAAGATTGATCCAATGCATCATAACAGAAAGTTATCAAAAAGATTGACACAATCATTATCAAATTAATACTCCTGACAAAAAAATTTAAAAAGTTACCATTAACTCCCGTCATTAATACCAAATTTGACCCTTTTATTTTAGGAAATAGAATAAAGAAAAAAAAAACCTAAAAATGAAATTTAAAAAAAAACTTTATTTGACTAAAGAAGGAAACAAATTTATACACAAAAATACACTTGAGTAAACTTTCCCAGACTCTGAACAATATTACGTCACCCAGACTCTAAGAAAATAATTCAGACTCAAGAAATATCATCCCTGGACAACTTTTTAGTTGATGGATTTAACATTCCAAGTTGTCCAAGAAGATAAAAATACCTTTCTTCAGGAAGTGCTTTAGTGAAAATATCTGCCAATTGATCTTTAGTACCAATATTCTTTAAAAATACTTTGCCCTTCTCAATACAATCCCTTATAAAATGATGTCTGATTTCAATATGCTTGGTTCTGGAGTGAAACACTGGATTCTCAGTAATAGCAATTGCACTTTCATTATCACACATTATTGGAGTTTTGGTCAATGATAACCCAAAATCCAAAAGTTGATGTTGCATCCAAAGTAATTGAGCACAACAACTTCCTGCAGCAACATATTCAGCTTCTGTTGTGGAAGTGGCCACAGAATTCTGCTTTTTACTAGACCAGCTGACCAATTTTTCACCTAGCAATTGACATCCACCAGAAGTACTTTTTCTGTCTAATTTGCAACCTGCATAGTCTATATCTGTGTAACCAATTAGATCAAACCCCGAGTCTTTAGCATACCAAAGACCCAGGTTAGGGGTACCTTTTAAGTACCTAAAAATTCTTTTCACAGCTTTATAATGAGACTCCTTAGGATCTGACTGATAACGTGCACACATATATGTAGCAAACATTATATCAGGTCTACTAGCAGTTAAATATAACAAAGATCCAATCATACCTCTATAGGTTGATTGACAAGTGGGTTTTCCAGACTCATCTTTATCAAGTTTTTCAGAAACACTCATTGGAGTTCTTAAAGAGGAGCAATTTTTAAAACCATATTTAGTTAACATATCAGAAATGTAATTACTTTGGTTAATAAAAATACCCTCATGACTCTGATTTATTTGTAGTCCAAGAAAATAGTTTAGAATACATAAATTACTCATTCTATATTCTTTAGACATTATGTCTGAAAACCATTTTCTCAAAAGTGGATTAGTAGACCCAAAAATAATGTCATCAACATAAATTTGAACAAGTAACACATCACCTTTCTCCTTTTTGATGAATAAAGTTTTGTCAATAGCCCCTCTAGAAAATTTCTTTTCTAGAAGAAATGTTGGCAAAGTATCATACCAGGCTCTGGGAGCTTGCTTCAGACCATACAAAGCTTTCTTCAACTTGAAGACATGCTTGGGAAACTTCTTACTCTTGAAGCCAGGAGGTTGCTTCACATAAACCTCTTCTTGCAATTTACCATTTAGAAAAGCACTCTTTACATCCATTTGGAACACCACAAAATCTTTATCTGAAGCATATGCCAGAAACAATCTAATAGCTTCAATTCTAGCAACAGGAGCAAATGTCTCATCATAGTCTATACCTTCTTCTTGTCTATACCCTTGAGCCACTAACCTTGCTTTATTCCTAACCACAATACCATCTTTGTAAACCTTGTTTCTGTAAACCCATTTAGTACCAATTGCAGTTTTACCATCAGGTTTTGGAACCAACTCCCATACATCATTCCTTTCAAACTCTGTCAACTCTTCAGTCATAGCTTCAACCCAATCATTGTCAGCCAATGCTTCATCTACTTCTTTGGGTTCAATGAGTGAAAGAAAATTAGAAAAGAAACAGTAGTTTGCAATGGTAAAGTCAGACACAGGTGTCTGAGAAGAACCAGGTTTAGGCAAACCAGTAGGATCTACAACATAATCTTCAAGATACTTTGGAGGAACTATGTTTCTAGAAGATTTTCTGATAGGAACAACAGGAACCAAGGTGTTATTAGATGATTGATCACCTTCTTGAATACCAACAGGCTCATCTTCTTGCTGAACTTCTTCTGTATGAGAAATATCTGCAGAATCATTTTTCAACCCAGACAAATCAGGTTCATCTGACTCAGACTCTGAATCCAGAGTCTGAACACTGTTTCCAGAAATTAAATTTGACAATTCACCAAGTGCAGATTGCTCAGAGCTGGATGACTGATCCATTTCTATGGAACTTTCATCAAAAGAAACATTAATGGATTCTTCAATCTTCATTCTCCTCTGATTATATACTCTATAAGCTTTAGATACAGAAGAATATCCCATAAACACACCTTCATCAGATTTTGGCCTCATCACTTAGCAGATTATGCTTCAGCTCTTCAACTAAAGTAACTTTCTTAATTGTAACACTTCCAGCTTTAACAGTACCATAACCAATAGTCTTTGCAACAGAATTATCACCATATCTTACAGAAGGACCTTTTTCTTCAACAAACCCTACAAGATGCTCTTTGCATCCAGTCATGTGTCTTGAGCAGCCACTATCCAGATACCACATACTACCCTGCTACACAAGACACAAATAAAGAAAAATGATTAGTTTTTAAGGGGAACCCACTTTTTAGTGGGTTCAGTTGGAGTGCTCTTCAATCTCCAAACAAAAGCTTTGTTCCCAATCCAGATCAACTTTTCCTTAACAGATTTTAAGACACTTTTATTTTCACAAACTTTGGGTTTCCATTCTTTCTCAATTTTCTTAGGAAAACAAAATGTTCTCTTAACTGAAGGTTTTTCTTGACTCTTGATTTTTTCATTGAGTTTTGAAATTTTCCTTTTGAGTTTTTGAATAGTCTTAGCTTGTTTCGACTTTGACCTTCTTTTAGTTAACCTTTTTGGATCTGGACAAGTGTCAGTTTCAGAGGATGATTCAGAGTTGTTATTGCAACTTGACTCTTGGGTGTCAGACTCTAGGTCAGAACATACATTGTTATCTTTAGAGACTAAAATGCTAGAGTCTGAAGGTTTCAAAAGTTCAGACTCTAATGGATTTTTACTTTCAAATATTATAGTCTCAGAAGGTTCAACTGGATCTAATGACCTTACAAAAGCATTGGTTAAAATCTTTTTGTCACCATCAAATTTTACGAATGTGTTTGGTAGAATGTCAGGTTTGAATATACTTGGATCAACTTCCACATTATTATTTAATATGTAGTTTTCACCTAGTATAGCTTTGACATCATTTGGAATTTGTTTGGCAATAGCATCAGAATTCTTTTTGGAAGATACACACCAGGATTTACAAATTGATTCATAATGTTTTGACCTTTTAATTGATCTTTCTAATTCAGTATTTAGCCTTTTAGTTTCTTCTGTGTATGCCATTTTATAGGTGTCAAGTTCTGCCTCACATTCTTTTAATTCTTTAATTTCAGCATGTTTGTTTTTGATGGTGTTTTTAAGATCAAAAATTTGTGTTCTTAACCTATCAATATCTTCTAAACACCACTTAAAGTCAAGCAACAAGTACTGAAACATTCTCACTTTTTCATTATCAAGATAATTCACAAAGTTTTGTACCTTATAGGCAGAAGCTTTATTGCAAGTAGAGTCCTTATCCATCTTCTCAACAGCTTTCAGATCTTCCTCAAACTTGCTAGAACCACCATCCCTTTCAATTACAGCCATATCTGGAGTAGTAATAGTACTGATAAGAAAAATATGAACCGTTTTAAAGATCACCGAGATAGGATTTACACCTTTCCCGCTCTGATACCAGTTATTAGTTCACAGTATTTGATCTATGAACACCAGACTCTCAATTGAACAATAAATAAGAATTATAAGTACAAGAATTGAGAGAACACGATATGAAATATATGTTTGATAATATTGATCGTGCCAAAAGATACATCGAATGAAAAGCACACGTCCCTATTTATACAGATCAAAAACCAAATCTGGAGATTTAGTTTCCAAAACTATTTAGCTATAAATATGGAAAAGATAAACTAAAAACAAACCAAATTTGCTAATAACTAGGAAGTAAATTCTGGAGATAAAATCAAATCTTCTTAAATAACAAGCATATCTCCAGAATATTCTATGGCTTTTGCTTCAAGAAATCTTCAAAAATTTACTCCAGCAATTCCAGAGTCTGCAACTTCAGACTCTAAACCTGCAAAACACTTTTGACTCATTAGATTATTATTTCTATTTTTCCCAACAGTAGTATTTGGGTGGAGATTTCGGGAATGCCCACATATGCTTGGGGTACGAACGCCTTTTAAAAAGTTGCGGGCTTAGCTAGTCATTTCATGTTTTTTAAGCATCATAGTAAGATACTATTATCATCGGGACATGTATGTGTTTCAAGTTTCAACTCAGTCCAAGAAACAAATTTCTTTGAAATAATTGGTTGGTATAAATGGTGTCGATGTTGAGGTGTTCATTGAAGAAGTGGGGTGGTGGACGTTTGATTTCGAGGCTACTAACGATTCATCTACATCATACAATGTGACAACCCAGAAATTTTCGACCAAATTTAAACTTTAATCTTTATATGTTTCCGACACAATAAGCAAAGTCTGTAATGTTGAATCTCAAAAATTTTAAACTATGTTCATACATTCGTTTAATCTTGACAAACCCTGACGAACCATTATAATTGGATTGGAATATATATATATATATATATATATATATATATATATATATATATATATATATATATATATATATATATATATATATATATATATATATATATATATATATATTATAACTTGAAAACGTTAACAAAGTATTAGGTATAATACTTTACATGATCGTATTTGACGACGAAATTATAAGATAATATCAAATGATTGAATTATCAAGTTACATTGTGTTATGATTACAAGTCTTTGTTGAGAGGTCCACTTTGATTTGAGAAATCTTTCCATTTTGACAATATTCGGAAAAATGGTAAAGTGATTTATAAGTAAGAACAAATAGGTCAATTAACAATAACTGGACAAAGGTTTGTAGAGATTAACTTTCAACACAATGATTGCCTCGTGTCTTTTGATAAGATAATATTGAAAACGTTTTATGACATAGATGAAATCTTTTAAAGAATGAATTTGAACATACGATAAGTCGAAATGATAATTGTTAGAACTAAATATATAAAGAACTTGCAACGTGTATTTAAAACGTGTTCATTAAATTTATATGTTTTCAAATTAGTTATGTACACGATAGTAACACTCGCTTAGTGATGCGATTGATATTTAAAACGCTAGTACATAAATAAACTATATCTATTAAATTGAAAACGTTATATGATATAATATTTTCTATTACGTAAACGATCTAATTCGAAATATAATTGTGTTTGAAAAACTAAATATTATAAATATTTCAACTATATATAAATGTACAATTTTTATTTTTAAAATATATATATATATGATTTTAATTGGATACAAAAATGTTTTGGATTTTAATTAATATTATCACGTTAATGAATATCGAGATCTTGATTTATAGAAGTAAATGACCACAACACTTAAATTTAAAGATTATACTTTGAGTAATATAGTCTATCGATGATTGGGTCGAATTATTAATAAAGGTACACGTTGCATAACGTAATGTGTTAGTTTTCTAAGCGTACGAAAATGCGTTCGAGAAACCGGAACCAGGACATAAGTCGAACATAAATGTACGAGTCATCGAAACTAAGAATGCAAATTAACTAGACACGAGAATATAATATATATATATATATATATATATATATATATATATATATATATATATATATATATATATATATAATTATATAAATTAATTAATTATTTATATATAATAATAAATGGATGTCGGCAGCCCCTAATTGAGTGGATGATAGCTGGAATAAAGGGCCATGCGATCGCATGGCCATGATGCCCAAAAACCATGCGATCGCATGGAAGGCTGGGGCATGTCAGGTCCTATAAATTCAATCGATTTCGGTTTGTAACACACACATACACATCCACCGATATATTACTCCCTCTATTATTTATATTATTATTAATTATATTATTATTTATATTATTATTAATCTTATTATTATTAGTATTAGTATTATTATTACATAAAATACTACGACGGGGTTTTGCTCGAGTGCTTTCAAAACGAGTTTTCAAACGGGTTAGAGCTAAGGAAATTATGGGTTATAGCAATAGAGGTTATGGGTATGGTTCAGAGTATAGCTCGTGAGGTCAATCTAGTGTTTATCATCTCCGTCGCGTCTACGTACTTTCCTGTAATATTGAATCTCAATATTGATAAGTGAGCACTCATATCTTATCTTTTATATATTAATAGTGTATCCCTGTCTAGTGCTCGAGTATATATATTTATGCATACTTGTATACTTTAATTTTATCGTTAGATAGTTTATGATGAATCATGAATTTGATACATATGTTATTGATGTAAGGTATATGATATGCATGTCGTTGGAAAGCTGTCGAAAAATTAATAACTTTTCATTTAGAAATCGTGTGTTTTCGAGAAATGGATTAAAAGTTATGGACAACTGAATTATAATTAACATTAATTGAAATTGCTTTTGAATCTGCAATTGATATGTAAACAACTTGTTTATAAGATTGATAAATTAGATTTTCAAATATTATTAATCGAGTAAATGAATTTCTATATAAGGCACATCTCGTCTTATTGACCAATTGTCAAAGTTGACTGTCTTATCATGTTTTAAAGCTTTATAAACACTATAATCTGATTTTCAAGTATTGGAAAACTATATGAAAATCATATTCGATTGCCATGATAATTCAAGTATAATATAGCTCCTGAAATAAATAATATTTTGAGTTTGATAAACTATAAATTCGTTCAATTATCAAGACTTATACTATGTTAATAAACATGTATAGATTTAAAGATCATATTGGGCCAGGTTGACTTTTGAGATGACTTTTGTTAACTTCTGCATGTCGGTCTCGAGCATTAAGATTGTGATACACTATGACCCAACCTAGCTTGTTAGACATGTATTGACCAACGTATGTTCTCTAGGTTGAGATCTACGGTTATTTCGCATTCCGAGTTTTGGTCACATTTCAATGAATGAATTTATGTGCTGCTAAGGTGAGTTTCATTTGCTCCCTTTTTAATTGCTTTTGCAATCTATATTTTTGGGCTGATAATTGATGTTATGCGAGGTGTATATAAAATAGTTATTAATTTTAGCAGGAAATACTATTAAATACGATACAATTTTACACAAGATATTTATTTATTTATAGAATGGATATACTTAAACCTTGCTACAACACTTATAGGCAGTGTACCTAATCGTACAGTAGTGTAGTTTTTAGTAAGTCCGGTTCATTCCACAGGGAAATCTTTAAACAAAGCTCAACGCTATATTAGTTTACTTTTATTAAAAATACAAATATATATAAGTAATATTATTATTATAAAGGGGGGTTTTTACCGTTTAATGACCGGTTTGTCGATTTTAAGACTTTAGTCGCAGTTAAAACCTAATGTAAAATATAAAATAAATACAAGACTTAAATTAAGCGTAAAGTAAATAACGATAATGAAATTGCGAATAATAAAAGTGCGATAAAATAAAATTGCGATAATTAAAAAGTACGATAATTAAAAGTGCGATTAAATAACAATAAATAAAAGTGCGATAATTAGAAGTGCAATTAAATATAAAATAAAGGAAATTAAATATGAAATAAAAGAATTATGCTTATTTAAACTTCCGTAATCATGATGTTTGACGTGTTGATTTTAGTTTTATGCCCATGGGTTAATTGTCCTTTGTCCTGGATTATTTAATATGTCCGTCTGGTTTTTGTCCATAACAGTCCATCAGTCATAAATATAAAGTGCGAGTGTCCTCATCAAATTATTCTTATACCCGAAGTTAAATATTCCAACTAATTGGGGATTCGAATTGTAACAAGGTTTTAATACTTTGTTTAATGAATACACCAGGTTATCGACTGCGTGTAAACCAAGGTTTTACTACTTTGTTAACAATTACACCAATTACCCTTGAATGTAATTTCACCCCTGTTTTAATTATTCTAGTGGCTATTAATCCATTCCCGTGTCCGGTTAAATGAACGATTATTCGTACATATAAATACCCCGCCCATCGTGTCCGATTGAGTGTATATGGTAATTTATAGGGACGCCCAATTGTAAATCTTTATATTAACATTAACAAACTTTCATTTAGTTAAACAAATATAAAGCCTATTAATAGCCCATAGTCTAATTTCCACAAGTGTCGTTCTTTTGTCCAAACCCCAATTATGGTACAAAGCCCAATTACCCAATTTTAGTAATTAGCCCAACATCATGATTACTTCGTTTTAAATAAGCATAATAATAACTTAGCTACGAGACATTAATATAAAAAGGTTGAACATAACTTACAATGATTAAAAAAAATAGCGTAGCGTTACACGGACAGAATTTCGACTTACACCCTTACAACATTCGCTAACATACCCTTATTATTAGAATTAAAATTAAAATTAAAATTAAAATATAAATTATATATATATATATATCGTATATATGAGAGAGAGAGATATATTTTCTGTGTTTTTTTTAAAAACGGATCACGAAGTCGCTTTAAATAGAAGGTGGCCTGGAAAAGGTACTCATGCGAGTCGCATGAGTTTGGGCATTAGGCCATGCGACTCGCATGGCCGTGATTTCCAGCTCAGGATCATTTGTTTTCTAGCTTGCTGACATAATAAATAAATAATATAAATATATAAATAATTTTAATAATTATTTATATATTATATTATATTTATATGCATAGTTGAGTAGATATTTTTGGTCCGTTACGTCGGGCGTTTCTTCTAGGCTCAGGTCCCAGTTCCGGATTTTCGGACGTCTTCGCGTATTATTTTAAATCGCGTACTTTGCGTCTTGTAACTTGTACTCTTGTTATTTTGAGACGTTCATCATCAATAATTTGAACCTTTTTGATTGAATCTTGTACTTTTTAGCTTTTTGGACCTTTCCGTCTTCAATTTGTTGAATCTGCCTTTTATCTTCACTTTTTAATATTTAAACGAATAGTGCTTGTAAATCGAACAATATCAACTAAAATCTTGTCTTTCTTGGGAAATAATGCTGTAAAATATGTGTTCATTTTTAGCCTTATCAATATTCCCACACTTAAGCGTTGCTTGTCCTCAAGCAATATAGTCTTGAAACACTTGAATCACTTCTTTATTCTTCACACTTTGTACATAAGTGACTTCAATACAGCGGTATAAACAATGATAGTAACGATGTGGTTTAAAGGTGGGTGTGTCTTTTATAGTTGCCTCGGGTTTAGGTCAACGACACTTGCAATCAAATAGCCGATTTACTTTCGGTTTCCAAAGCAAAGTGCACATTTGAAAGGTGGTTTACAGTCCCACATGACTATAAAAATTTAGATCCTTAAGGAAATTGGATCTTTATAAAAACATTTGATCTTTTGAAAATTCAAGCTAGATTTTACCCTAGATAAGTTTTCTGATTTAATCCACCATCGGTGTTGCAAAATATATTTGTGGATCAATAGTTTGGCTAAAACTTTTAGGTTCGTGTAATCCACTGCTATCCCGGTATCGGAAAGCACACATCCACTTTACTTGTTCCGTATATTACCTTTCGGTAAACTACCGTCCGGTTGTAAAGGAAAGCGATGAACAAGAAACTGTTAAGGCAATGTCCTATGACATGCAGATGATTATGGTCTTATTAAACGTGTCGGATGCTAGAACTATCCTTGGTAGGAGCGATAGTAAAGATCATCCTATGATTTTTCGGTCTGGCACAAGGTCCTGTCTCCGACCATGCTATGCAACCACCGTTCTTACGGTTGACACCCGATTTAGTTCAGGTGACCTAATGAATTCCAGGTGAATTCCTAGGATTTTACGTTCAATGGTAATGAACGCATTGAAAATGGATTTTCAGAAAACAAATCGGTTTGTAGTTTTGATCAAAATATTTTCTCGTTCAAGCTCGAGTTTAGATATCATTGAATTCCATGAGTTTGAATTCTCAATCTTTAAGGTCAATCTCAAGGATTGAGTAATATCAGGCTTAAAAGCTGATTTTTAATCTTTAAGGAGATTATCCTTTCTGGGGATCTGATTCATTAGTCTTATCCAGCTAATTTGCACGGTGCCTCCCCATTGTACGAGATAAATCCTTCTCATGGTTAGGATAAATCTGACCACTTGGCGACCCTGTTTAATGCTGAGGTCCGTGGATTTCCTGCTGATTTTAGTGATGACTTTTCTAGATTTTTCGTCAACCTACAGCTGGTCTGGACGACAACTTCATGACCTAAATCAAGAAGCGCGTGTCTTTTTCGGAAGACTTTACTTCCTTTTAATGATGGAATTGATTCATCGTGTAGATCCATCTCTTCTTTTCTTTTATCGGGTAAAACAGTTTAGTTTAGTCCAAAGCAAAAGTATTTTCAGTTATTTGTTACAGATATATGTGACATATGTTTAAAATAACTTGGTAAATTTTCCCACACTTGGCTTTTATTTTTCTTTTTATCGTCCTCTATTCCATTTTAAATGAATTTTAACATTTTAGTTTGTTTCTCAATTTATGTCCTTTCCGAGGTAACAATAATTTCGGTGTTAAAACCTAGTTTTATCGTTCATAAATATGTATAAACATGATTTGAATTCATTTAATTGAAAATTTTGAAAAATTTTACTAGAATTGGGTAGTTAGTATATAAGACTAGGGCTGTTCCTTGTTATCGGAGAGCACTAGATTCTAACACAACTACTGCGTTACTAGCATTTTTAATGGTAACCAAGTGTTTAAATCAAAAAAAAATTTTTTTTTTAAAATCCGAAAGAATTTAACCCCTTCCCACACTTAAGATCTTGCAATGCCCTCATTTGCAAGAAATCAGAAACAATTTAAATTATTGAGGGTTATTAGCGTAGAAAAATGATTAAATTTTACCAAAGTTTCAAACATATTGTCGTTTGATTGTTGAATGATAAATGGTGCACGTCATTTGTTCATTCCGTCTTGTTGTTATTTCACATATATTTTGCATCTTGTCGTCAAAATTACTTGCTTTTGCTGAACTTAATGCCAGTCTTTGAAAACGCGTTGTTTTATCCTGTTTTGTGCATAACATAAAATACATGCAATACAAATATAATCATACATGCAATTTGAAATGGAACTTTGGCATCCCACTTTCAAATTATAAGAAAAATATTAGTACACAATAATAATAGAAATATCAAACATTACATAAATGTAATTAAAATGTTAAGTATTTAAAATAATAAAAATATAAATTACCAACTTATCTCTACTGATCAGGAGGTGGGTTAGGAGGATAATTAGGATAGGGATCCCAATTCATGTTCGCGTCCGGGTTCCATGGCTGATGATAGGTGAACTGGTATGCTGCGTCATAATCATATAAATCATAGGGTGGTCTCATTTCTGGCTGATGTGCGGGATAGTATGCGGGTCGGGTCGGATAATACATCTCACCAGGCTGCAACTGGCTTATAATTTGGAGCTGATGATAATCCCATCGGCCATGCTCTCGTTGCCGGGAATGCTCGTAGTCATTCCGACGTTGCCATGCCTCGTACTGCATATGCCTATCATAGTTCGTCATGTATTCATCCTCCATACGAACGCCTAAATCAAGAGCAGTCTCCCGAACAACTCCTATAATGTTGTTCGCCTCTTCCATTTCGTCATCCGAACCTCTTTCTACCTGTCGCTGAGGTCCCTCGTATCGATATACCCGACCACGTCTCATCAATAATACCCTTGCACCGTGATAAAGGTTTGAACTTATAGTTTCACCTTCGTCCTCTATTTCGTTCATTGGACCCCCTTGGTGCTTATCCACACCTAAATACTCTCCAATGAGAGTAATGAAAATACCACCACCTATAATACTCCCCGATTTCATCCCCGAAACTATATTAGCGAGATAATAACCAACACAATAGGGAATGTTAACGAAACTCCTCGGGTCTCTAATACACTTGAGGTAGAACAAATCGTTTACGGTCAATTTCTCCTTATTCTTACCCCTTTGTGTAATTGTGTTTGCTAAGAATCTATGAATCACCCGGAGTTCAGCTCTATCTATATCTAAGTATGTATGATTTCCACTGGCGTGAAATTCATTAAAGTGGGACATACGCCTCCAGACGGCGTTAATATCAAATTCCCTATCTATCCTTTCTCCTTGGGCAATCAGGCTATTACAGTCGGGGCTCAAAAGTTCAGCAGGGGTGTAAATCTGTAAGGCCCTGGCTAAATCTATCATGGACATTCTGTACATGCGTCCACCTAACAGAAATCTAATAAAGCTTCTATCATCTATCCTCCTAACATCACTGTTTAACTTAATAGTACTAAGTAATTCTATACACCATTCCCTATATATGGTTCTACGAATGGAAAATAGGCGCATCCAATCGTTAAACTGAGAATTACCATACCTTTGCACCAATAATTCCCGAATCGGTTCGGCAAGGTCAACTGTTTCCAAAGGTACCCAGTCAATTGCCCTTGGCATTTCAACAACCTTAAAGTAGAGAATGTGCATGTTCTTTTGATAATCTGGATACTCTATCCAACATCGATCAAATCTCAGATTTGGGTGTAACTGATCTTCATTAATGTCTAAGCTCAGAATCATTTGATGTGGAGCGAATTGACGAAACTGATTCATGAATAATTGATCTTGATCGTGATATGGAATATGTTGATCCTCATGTTGTTCTTCTTCTTGTTGCATATGTTGTTCTTGTTCATAAAACATTTCCGGTTCGGGCTCTGGTTGCCTGGACGATGATGCACCGTCCGTATTTGTATATCTCTCCAAAACACATTAAACACAAAAATTGTGCATCCAAATATGCATTAGTGTTAGCAAAATAATAACTTGAAACAAT
The DNA here is from genome assembly GCF_046630445.1 of Rutidosis leptorrhynchoides. NCBI lineage: Eukaryota > Viridiplantae > Streptophyta > Magnoliopsida > Asterales > Asteraceae > Rutidosis > Rutidosis leptorrhynchoides. Next base: position 95,820,825 of record NC_092339.1, read on the forward strand.
TATGATGACATGTTCAATTCATAACACATTTTATACATATTTTCCTAACAATAATAATTCTACACTTTTACATACGAAAATGTATACAATGTTTTATCACATTTAAACTCTTAAACATGTCAACAATAATCATTATAGCAATTAAACACTTATTACATGGCATTCAAATCAAACTCATGTTCATTTTCATACTTCGTCAAGTCTACACTTTTTCAAATAAGTACATAAGAAAATGTTCATCAAGTTTTTAATCATTCATCGCAAATTATATGCCAAACTAATCACTACTAGCAATTAAACAAGTTTAAATTGGCCTTTATATCAAATTATCCAAGTTTATGAATTTTTTAAACTTAAAAAGTCTACTTTAATTCTCAAAAACATGTTTAGGCTCAAAGTTTGGATCAATTAACTACCTAAACATGTTACACTACTTAATTTAGCAACAATTCATGACAAAAATCGGCCATAACCTGTTTATATCAAAAAGCCCCAAATTACTCAAGAACACAAACCCTAGATTCTTAAAAATTTGAAGTTTTTAGCTTCAATCCATGTTAAATAGCTTCAATCTAGGATATTCATGCATAATATAACAACAATTTAAGTCTAATTACACTAGAATTTAACAAAATCAAAATATAAAATTTATAGCTCAAGAACACAATAATTCGAATTTAAAGAGATTAGGGGTGAAATCTTTACCGTGTTCCTGAAGGGGTTGAGCCTACTGAATCTACGCATGATTATTGTGAAGTTTTGCAAGTAATTTGGTAAAAATTGGTGAAAAATTGAGAGAGTTTTGAGAGGTTTTCGTGTATGTGTGTGTATTGTGACAGAATAAGCAGCTCGCTGAGTTTTATGATCCTGACCAGTTTTTTTGTTCCATGCGAGTCGCATGGATTTGTGCATACCCCCATGCGAGTCGCATGGGGTGAAAATCCAGGATTTTAATTTTTTTTTTTTATATATATAAAACCTTATACTTTTAAAACATAGAATTAATAAAATTTTAAAAATTTTGTTTCTTTTTAAGACGAGGTCGTTTCGGGATGATGCCCTAGTCCGTCCCTCGACAAAATTTTAAAATTTTGTCATTTTCAAGCGATTGTTTTAAAAGCTTAGATTTTTGGATTTTTTAATTTTTTTTTTTTTGCATACTTTAAATCAATAAGCTTAAAAATAATGATAATAAAAATTCTCGTCCCGCCATCGGGTAAAGCAATTTCGGTTCAAAGACCTAGTCTTCAACTTACGACGAATTTTAAAAATCATATTTTTAACTTAATGAGATAGAGTAAATTTTTGTTTTTAAATTCACACAATTTAAATATAAAATTCAAAATTAATATTAAAAAAAAAATCACACCAAACTTAAAATTTGAAATGCATAAAATTAAAAATTCATATTTTAAAAATTCACACCAGACTTAATTTAAAAATTCATATTATAAATTTACACCAAACTTATATTAAAAATTCATATTATAAATTCACACCAAACTTATATTAATTTTTCAAATATTTACAATTTTAAATATATTGTTTTTACAAAGTTTACAATATTAATTTAAGATTTATATTAATTTTAAAAACATGGTAAAAATAAAATTAAAAATCTTTTTGGCTTTTTATCCCACTTTAATCAATCAAATATTATCAAAAATATGCACCCCTCTTTTCGGTAAAGTAATTTCGGTTCCAAGACCTAATTTGACTCATGACGAATTTTTGAAATATTTTGAGTTGATTGATTAAAGATATTTATACCTTAGGAATAAACGTTAAATTTCGCAGTGATGTAATAAATTTTTGAATGATATCAATAATTTCGGTCGCCAAACCTAATTTTATTCAATACCAATTTAATACTTTTTAGCGAACAAATTAGCGTTTATTATCAAAAGGTTAAAAATAAAAATAAAAATAAAAACTGTACAGACATACCTGTGAAATAGATTTCTTAGTTATATGATCTATTCCATTCATAAGATAGTCGGTTTAATTGGTTTTCCATTGCTACATAAGCGTAACCTCGAGCATTCAGTGTCTTTTCTTCTAAACATATGAACGGTCCGTCTCTGCATAAAGTAACAAATTCGGTATTTGAATAGGTTTGATTATTTGAACATTTACCTCCATGTGACCATTTTCCGCATTTGTGACATCGTTCTAGGTGTCGTGCTCTTCTTTTCGCTGCGGATTTTGATTTTCCTTTACCAAATTGTAACTTATTATCTTCGCATCTGGATTCTTTTCTAACTCCGTCCATTCTTTCTCTGATTACTGATACTATTTCACTCAGGAGTATGTCATTATTACGTTTAGTGATCAAAGCGTGTAGCATTAGACCATGGTTTAGTTCACAGGCAGTCTTCATTTCGTAAAAGCCTAAAAAAAAATAAAAATTCAGAATGGGGGGAGAAGACTAGTTCTTTAGGGTCTGCTAGGGAAAGACCATTCGGGTTCCATTTTCGAGAACTACACGAAAACAGACAATCTAACTCTAACAGAAATACATATTATCCTTTAAAGACTTGATTCTCCCCACACTTAGTTAGCTGTGGTGTCGAAATTGTGATTAACTTCGCTGTCGACTTCCATCTGACCATGTATGTAATGTTTAACTCTGTGACCATTAACTTTAAATTCAATCCCATTTGAATTTATCAATTCTATCGTTCCGTATGGGAAAACTCTTTTGACTATGAATGGTCCAGACCATCTTGATTTCAATTTTCCAGGAAATAGCTTGAATCGTGAATTGAAAAGAAGAACTCTGTCTCCTTCTTTAAATTCTTTTGAACTTCTGATTCTTTTATCATGCCATTTCTTCGTTCTTTCTTTATAGATTAACGAATTTTCGTATGCTTCATGTCTTAATTCTTCTAATTCGTTTAGTTGACTTAATCGTAGACGTCCGGCTTCATGTAAATCAAGATTACATGTCTTCAAAGCCCAAAATGCTTTGTGTTCAATTTCTACTGGAAGATGACATGCTTTTCCATAAACAAGTCTAAAAGGTGTGGTTCCAATTGGAGTTTTGTAGGCTGTTCTAAAAGCCCAGAGTGCATCCTCCAATTTAATGGACCATTCCTTCGGATTTGATCCTACGGTTTTCTCTAGAATACGTTTTAAAGCTCGGTTGGTATTTTCAACTTGTCCACTTGTTTGTGGATGATATGCGGTGGAGATTTTATGAGTTACTCCATATCTTTTAAGAACTTTCTCAAGTTGATTATTACAGAAATGAGTACCCCGATCACTTATTAAAGCTTTCGGTGTTCCAAACCTTGCAAAAAGACGTTTTAAAAAGTTGACTACAACTCGTGCATCGTTAGTTGGGAGAGCTTGTGCTTCCGCCCATTTAGATACATAATCAATGGCTACGAGTATATATAGATTATTATGATATTTTGGAAATGGACCCATAAAGTCAATACCCCAAATGTCAAATACTTCACATACTTGGATGACATTTTGTGGCATTTCATCACGTTGACTTATTTTTCCGGCCCTTTGACATGCATCACAGGATTTGCAAAGAAGGTGTGCGTCTTTGTAAATTGTAGGCCAATAGAATCCAGCTTCATAAACTTTTCTTGCTGTTAGTTGAGGCCCATAATGCCCTCCTGTTGGTCCTGTGTGACAATGGTTTAAAATTTTACTAGCTTCATCTCCAAATACACATCGGCGTATTATTCCATCGGGACAATTTTTAAACAGATGTGGATCTTCCCAGAAATAGTGTTTTATATCACTGAAGAATTTCTTTCGTCTTTGGTACGATAATCCTTTTTCAAGGAATCCACAAACTAAGTAGTTTGCATAGTCTGCAAACCATGGAATTTCTTTATAATCTATCTTCAATAGATATTCATCAGGAAAGTTGTCTTGTATGGCTGATTCATTCAGAACTTCTAATTCGGGATTTTCAAGACGAGAAAGATGATCAGCGGCGAGATTTTCTGCTCCTTTTTTATCTCGGATTTCAATATCAAACTCTTGTAAGAGTAAGATCCAACGGATTAATCTTGGTTTAGCATCTTGTTTTGAAAATAGGTATCTAAGAGCAGAATGGTCGGTATAGACCACCGTTTTTGCTAGAACGAGATATGATCGAAATTTGTCAAAAGCAAAGACAATAGCAAGGAGTTCTTTTTCAGTAGTTGTATAGTTCGTTTGTGCTCCTTGTAATGTCTTACTAGCATAATATATAGGTTGAAATCGTTTTTCAATCCTTTGTCCTAAAACGGCTCCCATTGCAAAATCACTTGCATCGCACATTAGTTCAAATGGTAGATTCCAATTTGGTGTTATCATGATCGGTGCATTAGTGAGTTTCTCTTTAAGAATATTAAAAAATTTGATACACTCATCTGAAAAGATGAATGGCGCATCCTTTTCTAGGAGTTTATTCATAGGAGTGGCAATTTTAGAAAAATCTTTTATGAAATGTCGGTAAAAACCGGCATGCCCTAGAAAACTCCTAACTCCTCTAACATTGGTGGGATGTGGAAGTTTAGCAATTACATCTACTTTAGCTCTATCCACTTCAATTCCTTCTTTTGAAATTTTATGTCCAAGAACGATGCCTTCTTTAACCATGAAATGGCATTTCTCCCAATTAAGTACTAGATTTGATTTTTCGCATCTAATTAGCATTCGTTCCAGATTAACTAGACATGATTTAAATGTATTACCGAAGACTGAAAAGTCATCCATGAATACTTCCATGCATTCTTCTATCATGTCATGAAAAATCGCCATCATACACCTTTGAAAGGTTGCAGGGGCGTTGCAAAGTCCAAATGGCATTCTTTTGTAAGCAAAAGTACCATAAGGGCACGTGAATGTGGTTTTCTCTTGGTCCTCGGGTGCTATTGGAATTTGAAAATATCCGAAAAATCCATCTAGAAAACAATAGTAACTATTTCCGGCTAATCTTTCCAACATTTGATCAATGAAAGGTAAGGGAAAGTGATCTTTTCTGGTGGCGTCATTTAATTTTCTATAATCAATACATACACGCCATCCTGTTATAGTCCTAGTAGGAATAAGCTCATTTTTCTCATTTGTAATGACAGTCATGCCACCCTTCTTAGGTACGCATTGAACTGGGCTTACCCATGGACTATCAGAGATTGGATAAATTAAACCTGCATCTAGCAGTTTAATAATCTCTTTCTTAACTACATCTTGCATATTAGGATTTAGTCTTCGTTGGCGTTGCACATACGTTTTATGACCTTCTTCCATAAGGATTTTATGTGTGCAATACGAAGGACTTATTCCTTTAATATCATGAATCTTCCATGCAATGGCTGGTTTATGAGCTTTCAACACAGAAATGAGTTGTGATTTCTCATTTTCAGTAAGAGAAGACGATATTATTACAGGTAATTCAGATTCACCATGTAAATAAGCATATTCCAAATGGTTTGGAAGTGGCTTTAACTCTAATTTCGGAGGTTCTTCTATCGATGATTTATATCGATATCTGTCTTCTTCTTTTAGCATTTGAATTTCTTCTGTTGTTGGTTCATATCCATTAGCTATAAGTGTAGCTAACATTTCAGCTTCATCAATTGGTTCATTACCTTCTCCTAAAGAACATTCTCCTGTTCCTTTTAATTCTGGAAATTCTTCTAATAATTCTGCATGTGCATCTATAGTTTGAATATAATAACATGTATCATCTGCAAGTTGTGGTTGTTGCATTGCTCTATCAACTGAAAAGGTAACACTCTCATCCTCTATACTTAGGGTCAGTTTCTTACCGAACACGTCTATCATTGCTTTAGCCGTGTTTAAGAATGGTCTTCCTAATATGAGAGGAACTTGAGAATCTTCTTCCATGTCCAGAACAACAAAATCTACTGGAAATACTAAAGTACCAACTTTAACTAGCATGTTCTCCATTATCCCTCTAGGATATTTTATTGATCTATCTGCTAGTTGTATGCTTATTCTTGTTGGTTTTAATTCTCCAAGGTCTAGTTTAGCGTATAGTGAATACGGCATTAGATTTATACTAGCACCTAAGTCTGCCAATGCTTCTATTGAACTAAGACTACCCAGAAAACATGGAATTGTGAAACTTCCTGGATCAGATAGTTTTTCTGGTATCTTATTCAACAGCACTGCTGAACAATTAGCATTCATAGTAACAGCCGAGAGTTCTTCCATTTTCTTTCTATTTGAGATTAGATCTTTCAAGAATTTAGCATATCTTGGCATTCCTGAAATCACATCAATGAAAGGAAGATTTACATTTATCTGTTTAAACATATCCAAAAATTTGGATTGCTCGGCTTCAAGTTTTTCTTTCTTCATTTTACTCGGGTAAGGAAGTGGTGGTTGGTATGGTTTAACATAAGGTTTATCCTTAACTGTGTTATCTTCATTAACCTTTTCAACTACCGGTTCTTTTTCCTTATCTTGATCAGGTTGTGGTTCTTGTGGAGTAGGAATAGTTTCATCAGAAGTTACAGGTATTTCAGGTGGTTTAAGTGTTGTACCACTTCTTGTGGTAATAGCTTTAGCTGTTTCATTCCGGGGGTTAGCGTTTGTATCACTAGGTAGACTTCCCGGTTTTCTTTCACCTATTAACCTTGCTAGGTTACTTACTTCTTGTTCCAGATTTTGAATAGAAGCTTGTTGATTTCTAAATGCTTGAGCATTTTGTTCATTAGTTTGTTTTTGAGATGTGAAAAACTGCGTTTGAGTTTCAACTAGCTTCGTCATCATATCTTCTAAATTCGGCTTTTTATCATCAGTTTGTTGTGGTGGTTTGTTTTGAAAATTCGGTCTTTGCTGATTATAAGTATTATTGGATACTTGTTGATTGCTAGGACCTTGTTGGTTGTTGTATGGAATATTTCGGTTATAATTCTGGTTTTGATTGTAAATCGGTCTTGGCGGTTGATAATTATTCTGATAATTATTTCCAGGCCTTTGGTTTATGTATGAAATATTCTCTCTTTGTTCCATTGTTAATTCAATACTGAGACAATCTTTTGTCAAATGTGGTCCTCCACACTGCTCACAACTAATTCGTATTGAGTGAATATCCTTAGTCATCTTTTCCATTCGTCTCTCCACAGCATCTATCTTTGCGGAAATGGAATCTAAGTCATGGCTAGAATCGGCTCTAGCTGCTTTAGATGATCTAACGATATCTTTTTCTTGGTGCCACTCATGTGAGTGGGAAGCAGTGTTATCAATAATTTTGTAAGCATCAGTTTCGGTTTTCTTCATAATAGAACCACCAGCTGCTATATCTATGTCTTTCCTTGTAGTGATGTCGCATCCTTGGTAGAATATTTGTACTATTTGACAGGTGTCTAAACCATGTTGCGGACATCCTCTTAACAACTTTCCATATCTTGTCCACGCCTCATATAGAGTTTCATTTGGTTTCTGTGTGAACGTAACAATTTCTGCTTGAAGTCTTACGGCTTTAGATGCAGGAAAGAATTGTTTAAGAAATTTGTCAACTAAAACGTCCCATGTATCGATCGCCCCTTCAGGTAACGATTCCAACCAACCTTTGGCTTCTCCCTTTAAAGTCCAGGGAAATAACATGAGATATATCTGTTCATCCTCCACTTCTCGGATTTTAAATAGTGTGCAGATCCTATTAAAGGTACGTAGATGTTCATTTGGATCTTCCTTCGGCGCACCACTAAATTGGCATTGATTAGTCACCATGTGTAGAATTTGTCCTTTGATTTCATAATCTGGCGCATTAATGTCTGGATGAGTAATTGCGTGACCTTGGCCAGTGCGTTTAGCTCTCATTCGGTCTTCCATACTTAAAGGTTCCAGATTCTCCATAATTGAATTTGTTGAATCGGTATCACTAGATGATTCTGATTTAATGGTTCGTTCCTCAACAATCTCTGTTTGAATGATTGGTGGTTCCGGAGGAAAGTTTAGTGGTTTAGGATCTATGAACCGTTCCTGAATATTTTCCGGATTCTCAATTGTGTGGTCGGGTTCAAAAAATGGATTATCGAAAATTTGCACTGAAGTACTTGGTCGACTGGATGACGATTCTAAAGAAAAATCAACGGCGGTTATATTTGCTAAATGTCTTGATCTAGTTATAGGTGGTGAACGTACAAAAGGTGATGAACGTCTTGCTCGGTGCATTCACTGAATATCCTATTAGTTTTTAAAAGGAAAGAAAAATTATAATAAGTTATCCAATCAATAGACTTTTCTGATTTTGCCCACGTTTCGAATAGCCAAAAGATGCAGCAGAGGGGCAGGATTCGTTTGGTCTCAATATAATTGAGGACTGTTTGGCTCCAATAACCCGGTCCACGTACAAATCCAACTATTACTACGAACCAGAAAATTTTGATGTCTATTAATTTAACCACTTAAAATAAATTTTCGTAATTTTAAGAAATTTAGATAAGAAGTAGAAAAAATTCTAAGTCCTAAAAACTAGAATGGCGAGAAATAAGAGAGAAAAAGAGTTCGTCGTAAAAGGTCGAAAAAGAAAAAAAAATGGTTGAAAAATAAAAGGTGTGACGACCCGGAAATTTCCGACTAAATTTAAACTTTATCTTTATATTATTCTGACACGATAAGCAATGTTTGTTAAGTTAAATCTCAAGGATTTTAAACTATGTTTATACATTCATTTAAACCTCGACCAAATTCTAATGATTCACGAACCATTAAATGAACATATATGAATATGTATGTATATGTGTATATGTTATAAATTGAAAATGTCAACAAAGTATTTAAAAGTATAATGCTTTATATGAACGTATTTGTTTCAATATGATTATCAATGAAATTAAAAAAATATATATTAAATGATTGAATTATCAGAAACATTGAATTATGATTACAAGTCTCTGTTGAGAGGTCCACTATGATTTGAGAAATTTATTCCTCTTAACGATATTCGGAATAATTTGTAAAGCTATTTATAAATAAAAATAAAAAGTGTCATTTACGAAAGTTAGACAAAAGCTAGTAGAGAATTGGTTTCCATAATATTATATTAATCTATTTTCAAACGTACAAAAACGTTTTCAGTTTAAAAAGAACTTTATTATTAAAACGTATATAACTTTTATAAATATCTAGAATCACTTTTGACAACTCATTACTTAACCAGTATAATAAATATAACGATATTTATATTTTATTTCATTAAATATATATAACGATTTAAATTAATATTATATATATTTATACACGTATTATACATACATAGTTTTTATATTTTTACTATACTTTAACTTTACCTTTACTTTACTTTTAATTTACTTTAACTTTAATAATTCACTTTAATAATTCATACTTTAATAATTTACTTTAATAATTCATACTTTAATAATTCACTTTAATAATTCATACTTTAATAATTCACTTTAATAATTCATACTTTAATAATTCACTTTAATAATTCATACTTTAATAATTCACTTTAATAATTCATACTTTAATAATTCACTTTAATAATTCATACTTTAATAATTCACTTTAATAATTCAAAAATCTATTATAAATAGAATTCAATAGGTTTCATTATTTCATAGAAACTTGAAAATATATTTCTCTAAACTCTCTCAATCGATTTACATATATATATATATATATATATATTTGCTCTATATTATTTCAAGATATTATTAGTATACATAAAATATTACGACGGAGTGATGTCCGAGTGATTTCAAAATAGTTTTTTGAATGAGTCGAAGCTAAGGAAATTATGGGTTATAGCTATGGAGGTGATGGGTATGGTTCATGGGTATGCTCGTGAGGTCAATCTAGTGTTTATCATCTCCGTTGCGTCTACGTACTTTCCTGCAATATTGAATCTCAATATTGATATGTGAGCACTCATAACTTAACTTTTATATATCAATAGTGTATCCCTGACTAGTGCTCGAGTATATAGGATTATGCATGCTTGTACATTCGATATTGTCCTTAGATAGGTTTGTTGAATCCTGAATTAGATACATATGCTACTGAGATAGGGTATATGATATGCATATCATTGGAAAGCTAGCGAAAAATTAAGAACTTTTCATTTAGATATCGAATGGTTTCGATGAACGGATTTGAAGTTATAGTCAACTGAATTTTAGTATTATTGTTAAAATGATTATTATTACTATCGTCGTTATTATTTTAATAGAAATATCATTGTTATTATAAAATATCATTATTACTATTATGTTAGTATTATCATTTTATCATAATAACATTTTTAGTAAATATAAATATTGTTATTTTTTTATGGAATAATAATAATTATTGTTACAAAATAATACAACTTTTACTTATTATTATTATGATCAATATTATTTTATCAAATAAATAGGGGATACAAAGATATTTTTCACCACGCGTAATATAATTACATTAATAATACTTACCACTATAGTTTTACGATATTAAGTGAACTTTATAAATTTTACTACTTAAGATATATAAAAGTATATTTTATCATATATAAACGTTAATATAAATTTTTATTAATAAATGACTTTTATTATTATAAAATCTAATAAATATATTTAAATATATAAAACGACTATAGATAAGTTATATAATAAACACGTATAAATTTTAGAAGTCATTTTGGGTCAAGTTGACTTTTGTTGACTTTTGCATATTAGTCTCGAGCATTAGGATTGTGGTACACTATGACTTGACCAAAAATTGTTAGACAAATATTGACCAACATATAAATATATATAATTAATATAGGTTCGTGAATCCGAGGCCAACCTTGCACTTGTTAAACGACGTTATATGTATTTTTACTACGAAATACAGTATGGTGAGTTTCATTTGCTCCCTTTTATATATATTTTTGGGACTGAGAATACATGCGCTGTTTTTATAAATGTTTTACGAAATAGGCACAAGTACTAAAACTAATTCTACGTGGGTTTAAACCAGAAATATACCCTTAGCTTGGTAACATTAAACTACTTGTCTATGTACGGTAGGCGCGAATCCTAAAGATAGATCTATTGGGCCTGACAAACCCCATCCTGACTATGGGATGCTTTAGTACTTCGAGGTTATTTTAAACACACCTGATCTGGTGTACTTCAGAGGGTAAAACATGAACGTTAAGGCTTGTTACCGGGTGCCTACAACTTATAGAATACTTTTATACACTTGCGAGTGTACATATATTTTTAAACGAAAATCTTGTGGTCTATTAATATATTGAAATGATTATTATGATAAACCTATGAACTCACTAACCTTTTGGTTGACACTTTAAAGCATGTTTATTCTCAGGTATTAAAGAAATCTTCCGCTGTGCATTAGCTCATTTTAAGGATATTACTTGGAGTCATTCATGGCATATTTTGAAAGACGTTGCATTCGAGTCATTGAGTTCATCAAGATTATTATTATGTCAATTATAGTTGGATGTATTATGAAATGGTGTGTATTTCGTCAACTTTCGTTGTAAAGAAAGTTTGTCTTTTAAAAACGAATGCAATGTTTGTAAAATGTATCATATAGAGGTCAAAATACCTCGCGATGTAATCAACTATTGTGAATCGTTTATAATGTATATGAACGGGTCCTTTCAGTTGGTATCAGAGCGGTGGTCTTAGCGAACCAGGTCTGCATTAGTGTGTCTGACTGATAGTCGTTAGGATGCATTAATGAGCCTGGACTTCGACCATGTCTGCATGTCAAAAGTTTTGCTTATCATTTTTGTCGGAAATTGCCTGCTTATCATTCTTAGTCTAGACACGTCTTACTGCATTGATTGCATGAATAGTGTATAGACAAAATTCATATCTTAGCGTATCTGCTAATCCATATCTTAGCGTATCTGTTACTGTAAACTTTGCCTGACATATCCCGTAATTTCCTCCGTAATCTACGAAATCTTTTGCGCTATATATATAGATATTCTATGTAATTAGAATACCACCCGATTGCCAAAAAATCATTTTATATCGAAAAATTATTTATTCAATCGAACGAAATGGAATTCGTCATTAGTTCAAGTCCCTCGAATTCCGATATGGAATCCCACTCAAGCTCCGAAAGCAGTGTGACCGAAATGGATCAACCAATTAGCCATAATCTATTATGAATGAATTGGGGATAGGTTCGTAGCCTCCTCAATAATTGGAGACAAGAAGAAGGTGATCCCTTCCATCCACCACATTGCCCTCTTGGCGATGAACCTGAAGCACTTACCGGCGAACCGGTCCGAAACACCATTTTCTCTCTCATTTTCAGAGTATCTCGTCACGATTATATACTACATCAAATTCTAGATTTTATTTATCCGCTCGTCCGAACCGACAATCACCCCGATGTAATAGAAGAAGTCAACGAGCTTCGCGCTCGAGTAGTGGCTTTAGAGAATATGGTGCAAGGGTTACAAACACCAACAAATAACGAAGCATTAATTCATAATTTCAATTTTATTGAATAAATACTCCGTAAAAGTTATGTAATTTCTAAAGTCTTTAGGGATTTTTCAGTTCTAGTTTCAACCGTAAATCAAATGAGTTTAATTTAATATTAACTCATTAAATCTATGTTACATCTGAAGAAAATATGCACATATATATTTTCATAAAGACTGTAATAAAATTCTGTTGTACAAAATATTAATTGTGAAATTTTTTTTTTTAACGGGTAGGTAATACCCGAGAGATATATAAATTCACAATTAATATATTACATTTTTCGAATCTGATTAAGCAAATCATCAACTATACTCCCAAAATCTCACAACAATATACATTCTTGTATAGAAATCAAAACAACCATTCTCACCCAAATTTGATTACGCATTCTGATTTTGACAAATCAAAATCCAAGTCATGATTTAACAGAAGACATCACTCTTAGATTCCTACATCTTTCAAAGCTATACTTTGACTTCAAAACCGTGTTAGAACATCATATTTTATATTAACGATTACAAACTGTGTTCAAACTCTCCGAAGTTTTCAAAGACACTTCAAACAATGAACAATCGAGATGATGATCCAACCACATATTACCCACATTTATGTACCTAAAAAGCTCTCGAAGCCAAAGTCATAGTTCGACGCGTATCCGTGTCAGACCCTTTGGCATTTATTAGCTAAAATGACTTTTCAATTCCTTTTCAAAGTAGACAGTTTTGTCACAGCTCCAGCAAGTCAACTTCGACTTTTCAGTCGGACTAGTCTTATTATAACCTCGATAGATACGTTGCCCTTTCGTCATCGTTACTGGGGACCTTTCATATCTCGACACCTTAGCAATAAACTTACCAACAACTTCAATTATCTTTGACTTTTCGAAAAATCATTATATTTATTGAAATCACATCATTTACTCATTCGCATCTTGTAACGAGAATTGTCATACGAATCATCGAAAAACAGTAACCAGTATTTTGAAATCTCGCAGCATGTCTACGCCAACAGTTATATGTGTACGTAAAACGTCTATCTCCTGGACTTACATACTTTGAATGTGAAGTTCTGAAAAATATTCTGAACTGCAAACTAGTTCTTGAAATGCTGACGAAGCATCAAAAACTGTAAACGATCTTAACAGTAAAAAGTTTGATGACAAAGAATAGTAAGGTGGTAAAGCTGAGAAAAAGAGAAGGTTTGGAACTGGAAAACGGATTGAACAGACTATGAAGGAGGCTGTGGACAAATCACAAAGACTAAATATGCCTTCAAAGAATCCAAATGATTCAGTACCTACTAAAGTCATTAACGAATACCTTACTCTTTATTCTAAACCTTTACAGACAAATCTTCATCATCATCCATCAATATTAGAAATTCTAAGATATTATCATATCTTTCATTATAAATATCCGCGATATTTCTGAAGATATTTTCACAACTAATCTTATCTGAAGTCATTTATCTCTTTGCGCTATCAGTGTTACATCATATAAGAAACTATTAGTTTCTATATTCTATAAACTTTCGAGTTTAAATTATGAATGTTTTGAAGTAGTGTTGGGAACTGAAGCATGAGTTAGTATAATATAATGACACTTGATCAACGTGATTATATTACAGTAAGTCATGCTGAGTTTCTAATGGGACATGACGATTCACAGACCATGTCGTCATCATGTTCCATGTTACACGACTCTTGTATTCTATTTAATCTCTAAAAATATCAAGAATATATTTTCTTGATGATTCGGTCTTTTCAGGGTATTCTGGTAAATTAACAAATCAAGATCGTGCCATTACCATTTCCTTCTTAGAACATTAACTATGTTCATTCTGAAATTCATATCTGCGAATACTGGACCATTACAAACGTTGCTTAATCGCAAGAAGAAGAACCGAAAGGACAAAACTCCAAAATAGAAATTGGAGTATAAATCGTAGCAAATAGAAGGGAGCATTAACTTGGATGTCAATGATTATAGAAGACAAAAGCAGAGGCTTTGAAATATAAGGGAAGATATAAAACCCAACAACTACCCAAAAATTATAAACCGTATATATCGATGCATATAGCAATATAAAGACACGGAAGAACTAAAAACACTATAAAACCGAGAGTATAGTAGAAGTAAATAGATTCTTCCGGAGGCAGATGAAAAAGAAGAACGACAGATATGAAAGTGAGGAGTATATCGAGAATCAGTACTGGATGAAGCATATTGACAAATACTTTAAAATATGAGTTGAGGGAGAAAGAATAGAAGGTGTGAGTTGTAAGGAAACGAAGGAGGTGGATTTATAGTGAAATACCCGACAGAGAAATCAAGATGGATTATCGTATTAATTCGAAGAGAATCATAATCTCCTTAATCACCGAAGCATCAAATCCAACATAGTTTACAAAGATTTTCTTTAAATTCGGAGATCAATTGTGATGACGTCAAAAGATATGACGAATCACTATAATCTTATTTCCTTCATTTACGATAACTTCCCTCATACGCTTTGAGTAATCGAATTATTTTATCCATACTTCTTAGACATGATAAAACTTCATAATCGTCATAATAACATTCTCATTGTTAGCCATAACGACCTCTATCAAATTTCGGGGACGAAATTTCTTTAACGGGTAGGTACTGTGACGACCCGGAAATTTCCGACTAAATTTAAACTTTATCTTTATATTATTCTGACACGATAAGCAATGTTTGTTAAGTTAAATCTCAAGGATTTTAAACTATGTTTATACATTCATTTAAACCTCGACCAAATTCTAATGATTCACGAACCATTAAATGAACATATATGAATATGTATGTATATGTGTATATGTTATAAATTGAAAATGTCAACAAAGTATTTAAAAGTATAATGCTTTATATGAACGTATTTGTTTCAATATGATTATCAATGAAATTAAAAAAATATATATTAAATGATTGAATTATCAGAAACATTGAATTATGATTACAAGTCTCTGTTGAGAGGTCCACTATGATTTGAGAAATTTATTCCTCTTAACGATATTCGGAATAATTTGTAAAGCTATTTATAAATAAAAATAAAAAGTGTCATTTACGAAAGTTAGACAAAAGCTAGTGGAGAATTGGTTTCCATAATATTATATTAATCTATTTTCAAACGTACAAAAACGTTTTCAGTTTAAAAAGAACTTTATTATTAAAACGTATATAACTTTTATAAATATCTAGAATCACTTTTGATAACTCATTACTTAACCAGTATAATAAATATAACGATATTTATATTTTATTTCATTAAATATATATAACGATTTAAATTAATATTATATATATTTATACACGTATTATACATACATAGTTTTTATATTTTTACTATACTTTAACTTTACCTTTACTTTACTTTTAATTTACTTTAACTTTAATAATTTACTTTAATAATTCATACTTTAATAATTTACTTTAATAATTCATACTTTAATAATTCACTTTAATAATTCATACTTTAATAATTTACTTTAATAATTCATACTTTAATAATTCACTTTAATAATTCATACTTTAATAATTCACTTTAATAATTCATACTTTAATAATTTACTTTAATAATTCATACTTTAATAATTCACTTTAATAATTCAAAAATCTATTATAAATAGAATTCAATAGGTTTCATTATTTCATAGAAACTTGAAAATATATTTCTCTAAACTCTCTCAATCGATTTACATATATATATATATATATATATATATATATATATATATATATATATATATATATATATATATATATATATATATATATATATATATATATATATATATATATATATATATATATATATATATATATATATATATATATATATATATGCTCTATATTATTTCAAGATATTATTAGTATACATAAAATATTACGACGGAGTGATGTCCGAGTGATTTCAAAATAGTTTTTTGAATGAGTCGAAGCTAAGGAAATTATGGGTTATAGCTATGGAGGTGATGGGTATGGTTCATGGGTATGCTCGTGAGGTCAATCTAGTGTTTATCATCTCCGTTGCGTCTACGTACTTTCCTGCAATATTGAATCTCAATATTGATATGTGAGCACTCATAACTTAACTTTTATATATCAATAGTGTATCCCTGACTGGTGCTCGAGTATATAGGATTATGCATGCTTGTACATTCGATATTGTCCTTAGATAGGTTTGTTGAATCCTGAATTAGATACATATGCTACTGAGATAGGGTATATGATATGCATATCATTGGAAAGCTAGCGAAAAATTAAGAACTTTTCATTTAGATATCGAATGGTTTCGATGAACGGATTTGAAGTTATAGTCAACTGAATTTTAGTATTATTGTTAAAATGATTATTATTACTATCGTCGTTATTATTTTAATAGAAATATCATTGTTATTATAAAATATCATTATTACTATTATGTTAGTATTATCATTTTCTCATAATAACATTTTTAGTAAATATAAATATTGTTATTTTTTTTATAGAATAATAATAATTATTGTTACAAAATAATACAACTTTTACTTATTATTATTATGATCAATATTATTTTATCAAATAAATAGGGGATACAAAGATATTTTTCACCACGCGTAATATAATTACATTAATAATACTTACCACTATAGTTTTACGATATTAAGTGAACTTTATAAATTTTACTACTTAAGATATATAAAAGTATATTTTATCATATATAAACGTTAATATAAATTTTTATTAATAAATGACTTTTATTATTATAAAATCTAATAAATATATTTAAATATATAAAACGACTATAGATAAGTTATATAATAAACACGTATAAATTTTAGAAGTCATTTTGGGTCAAGTTGACTTTTGTTGACTTTTGCATATTAGTCTCGAGCATTAGGATTGTGGTACACTATGACTTGACCAAAAATTGTTAGACAAATATTGACCAACATATAAATATATATAATTAATATAGGTTCGTGAATCCGAGGCCAACCTTGCACTTGTTAAACGACGTTATATGTATTTTTACTACGAAATACAGTATGGTGAGTTTCATTTGCTCCCTTTTATATATATTTTTGGGACTGAGAATACATGCGCTGTTTTTATAAATGTTTTACGAAATAGGCACAAGTACTAAAACTAATTCTACGTGGGTTTAAACCAGAAATATACCCTTAGCTTGGTAACATTAAACTACTTGTCTATGTACGGTAGGCGCGAATCCTAAAGATAGATCTATTGGGCCTGACAAACCCCATCCTGACTATGGGATGCTTTAGTACTTCGAGGTTATTTTAAACACACCTGATCTGGTGTACTTCAGAGGGTAAAACATGAACGTTAAGGCTTGTTACCGGGTGCCTACAACTTATAGAATACTTTTATACACTTGCGAGTGTACATATATTTATAAACGAAAATCTTGTGGTCTATTAATATATTGAAATGATTATTATGATAAACCTATGAACTCACCAACCTTTTGGTTGACACTTTAAAGCATGTTTATTCTCAGGTATTAAAGAAATCTTCCGCTGTGCATTAGCTCGTTTTAAGGATATTACTTGGAGTCATTCATGGCATATTTTGAAAGACGTTGCATTCGAGTCATTGAGTTCATCAAGATTATTATTATGTCAATTATAGTTGGATGTATTATGAAATGGTGTGCATTTCGTCAACTTTCGTTGTAAAGAAAGTTTGTCTTTTAAAAACGAATGCAATGTTTGTAAAATGTATCATATAGAGGTCAAAATACCTCGCGATGTAATCAACTATTGTGAATCGTTTATAATGTATATGAACGGGTCCTTTCAAAAGGTGACTGAAAAAATAAAAGAAACTTATAAAAACTTAAAAATACTTAACTAACCTAACCTTATTACTACAACTAACTTAAAATTATAATCGCAAATTGAAATTACTAATTGGAATGACAATTGGTACATAGTAAAAGTCTAAAAATATTAAAGCTTACAGGAAAAACTAAATCCCAAATGGAAATAACTTAAAAAGAAACTAAAACTTAAAAAGGCGTCGCAAAATTCTAAAGCACCTAAATCTTAGTCTAAAGAAAAAGCACTTAAGGAATTCTACGGCAAAGCCTAAAAATCTAGGAGTAAAAATAACTATAGCAAAAACTAAGTTTAAAATTAAATATGAGCTTAAAAATACAAAAGTTATGCTGCAACGATTAAAAAGGGACAAAATATAAAAATATACAAAAAGTTGTAAAAAGTACAATTTTTATAAAAATATTATTTTTTATATTATTTTTAATAAAACTACTAATTTTACAATTTAATAAAACTAATTAATACTAAATACATAAATTAAATAAAAAGTAAAAATAAAAATAAAACTAATAATAATAATAATAATAATTAGGTTTAAATAATAATTATTAATTAAAACCCGTAATTAATGCTGGTTTAGGGCTTCCTGTCGCCTGTCAGATACCCTCCGCGAGTTGCGGTAATTAATGAAGAAAACCCCGCGAGTCGCGGGGTTCAAAAATTCAGATGACAGCTTATAATTTCAACGCGTTTTTCTTTATTTATTTTTTTTTTATTTTCTGTTTTCTGTTTTTTAATTAAATAAAAGATATTAAAACTTATATTTTTATAAACTAAAATAAAGATAAAGAAACTTATAAAACTTAAATATTTAACAAAATCTTAAAAATACTTATATTTTTGTTTTTCTTTTTATATTTTTGAATATTTAAAACGTATTTTTACAAAAACGAATTTTAATAAAAGTTAACTAAAAATCTTTTTTTTTTATTTTATATTTTAGCGTTGCGTTTCCGGCTTTTAAGATAACTTTCCCCGGCAGCGGCGCCAAAAATACTTGATGTTATGCGAGGTGTATATAAAATAGTTATTAATTTTAGCAGGAAATACTATTAAATACGATACAATTTTACACAAGATATTTATTTATTTATAGAATGGATATACTTAAACCTTGCTACAACACTTATAGGCAGTGTACCTAATCGTACAGTAGTGTAGTTTTTAGTAAGTCCGGTTCGTTCCACAGGGAAATCTTTAAACAAAGCTCAACGCTATATTAGTTTACTTTTATTAAAAATACAAATATATATATAAGTAATATTATTATTATAAAGGGGGGTTTTTACCGTTTAATGACCGGTTTGTCGATTTTAAGACTTTAGTCGCAGTTAAAACCTAATGTAAAATATAAAATAAATACAAGACTTAAATTAAGCGTAAAGTAAATAACGATAATGAAATTGCGAATAATAAAAGTGCGATAAAATAAAATTGCGATAATTAAAAAGTACGATAATTAAAAGTGCGATTAAATAACAATAAATAAAAGTGCGATAATTAGAAGTGCAATTAAATATAAAATAAAGGAAATTAAATATGAAATAAAAGAATTATGCTTATTTAAACTTCCGTAATCATGATGTTTGACGTGTTGATTTTAGTTTTATGCCCATGGGTTAATTGTCCTTTGTCCTGGATTATTTAATATGTCCGTCTGGTTTTTGTCCATAACAGTCCATCAGTCATAAATATAAAGTGCGAGTGTCCTCATCAAATTATTCTTATACCCGAAGTTAAATATTCCAACTAATTGGGGATTCGAATTGTAACAAGGTTTTAATACTTTGTTTAATGAATACACCAGGTTATCGACTGCGTGTAAACCAAGGTTTTACTACTTTGTTAACAATTACACCAATTACCCTTGAATGTAATTTCACCCCTGTTTTAATTATTCTAGTGGCTATTAATCCATTCCCGTGTCCGGTTAAATGAACGATTATTCGTACATATAAATACCCCGCCCATCGTGTCCGATTGAGTGTATATGGTAATTTATAGGGACGCCCAATTGTAAATCTTTATATTAACATTAACAAACTTTCATTTAGTTAAACAAATATAAAGCCTATTAATAGCCCATAGTCTAATTTCCACAAGTGTCGTTCTTTTGTCCAAACCCCAATTATGGTACAAAGCCCAATTACCCAATTTTAGTAATTAGCCCAACATCATGATTACTTCGTTTTAAATAAGCATAATAATAACTTAGCTACGAGACATTAATATAAAAAGGTTGAACATAACTTACAATGATTAAAAAAAATAGCGTAGCGTTACACGGACAGAATTTCGACTTACACCCTTACAACATTCGCTAACATACCCTTATTATTAGAATTAAAATTAAAATTAAAATTAAAATATAAATTATATATATATATATATCGTATATATGAGAGAGAGAGATATATTTTCTGTGTTTTTTTTTAAAAACGGATCACGAAGTCGCTTTAAATAGAAGGTGGCCTGGAAAAGGTACTCATGCGAGTCGCATGAGTTTGGGCATTAGGCCATGCGACTCGCATGGCCGTGATTTCCAGCTCAGGATCATTTGTTTTCTAGCTTGCCGACATAATAAATAAATAATATAAATATATAAATAATTTTAATAATTATTTATATATTATATTATATTTATATGCATAGTTGAGTAGATATTTTTGGTCCGTTACGTCGGGCGTTTCTTCTAGGCTCAGGTCCCGGTTCCGGATTTTCGGACGTCTTCGCGTATTATTTTAAATCGCGTACTTTGCGTCTTGTAACTTGTACTCTTGTTATTTTGAGACGTTCCTCATCAATAATTTGAACCTTTTTGATTGAATCTTGTACTTTTTAGCTTTTTGGACCTTTCCGTCTTCAATTTGTTGAATCTGCCTTTTATCTTCACTTTTTAATATTTAAACGAATAGTGCTTGTAAATCGAACAATATCAACTAAAATCTTGTCTTTCTTGGGAAATAATGCTGTAAAATATGTGTTCATTTTTAGCCTTATCAATAATACATGCATTTTATTTTAAACACAATGGATACAAGTACATACTAAATTCTACACTGAGTTTGAACCAAAAATTCCTTAGCTTTGGTAACTAGTAACTGCCGGTTATAAGAACTGGTGGGCTCGAATAGTGGTATATGGATCCATAGGGCTTGACATCCCTATCCGTTCCAGGTATAGAAACCCTAGCCTGAACTATAAAACAGACGTATGCTATTTGAGTTTAGTACACGTTGGATTGCGTGTATTGTACATGTTGGTTGCATGTATGTTAAAACAGGGGTACGTATTATAACGTTAAAGCTTAGTTACCAGGGTGCTTAATCTTGTAGAATATTTTGATAAACGTTTCTGGACGAAACAACTGAAATCTTGTGATCCACCTTTATATATGGATTATACGCAACATTAAAACTATGAACTCACCAACCTTTGTGTTGACACTTTTAAGCATGTTTATTCTCAGGTTCCTAGAAGTCTTCCGCTGTTTGCTTATATGTGATAAAATCTATGTGCATGGAATCATACATGCTTTATTCGAGAAAACGTTGCATTCACAAAATCATCACCATGTATCTTATTTTGACTGCGTTATCAACGGATGTAGTATTGTAAACTATTAATTACGGTGATTGTCTACATGTAGAAATCATTAAACGTCAAAAACCTTGGAATTTGATATTCAATTATGGTGTGCCTTTTCAAAAGAATGCAATGTTTACAAAACGTATCATGTAGAGGTCAGTACCTCAATGTGAAATCGATGATTGATGTATTCGTCCAAAGGGATTTGGAAGGATCGTCACAATTGGTATCAGAGTTTGAGGTCATAGGGAACCAGAATTTGCATTAGTGTGTTTAACTGGTAATTGTTAGGATGCATTAGTGAGTCTGGACTATGATCGTATCTGTTTTTACCGAGTTTTGCTTATCATTTCTTGTCAGAAATTACATGCTTATCATTCTTAAGTCTAGACACGTTTGCCTGCAGTTATTGCATGAATAGTGTATAGACAAAATTCATATATTAGCGTATCTGCTAATTCATATCTTAGCGAATCTGTTACTGTAAACTTTTCCTGACATCTTGCGAAAATTCTTTCGTGATTTATGGAATTTTGGTATTATATATATACATATGTAAATTATGTATTGAAGAGTACCAATCTAAATTCTATAATCTATTTCATATCAAAAATCATCTCCCTAATTATACAAGATGGATCACGTATCTAGTTCAAATTCCTTAAACTCCGACAAATATTTCGATATGGATATTCACCTGAACTCCGAAGACAGTGTAACCGGAATGGATCAACCAATTAGCCATCACCTATTCTGGATGAATTGGGGATGGGTTCGTAGCCTGCTTAGTCATTGGAGACAAGAAGAAGGTGATCCCTTCCATCCACCACATTTCCCTCTTGGCGAAGAACCTGAAGCACTTACCGGCGAACCTGTTCGAGACACCATTTTCTCTCTCATTTCCAGAGTATCTCGTCACGATAATATACTATCTCAAATTCTGAATCTTATTTATTCACTCATCCGAACCAACAATCATCCCGGTGTAATAGAAGAAGTCAACGAGCTTCGCGCTCGGGTAGTGGCTTTGGAGAATATGCTGCAAAGGTTACAAGCACCAGCAGCATCACCGACATCAACAGTACCACCGACAATAACACCAACAATACCATTACCACCACCAACAACAACCGCATCGCAAACCTCAACTTCACAATCTGTTCTACGAGCATCAATGTCATACGCACCGTAGTTACCAAGAAATACTAGCAAAATAAATCTTTTCGTACTAAGCTATTACGTGTGAATCTTAACTGGTAGGTACTACTCAGTTAGTTCATATTACTAATATGCAATGATGTACATCCTACATTAACGACATAACCATCGTTAACTACAGTCTCTGTTTCAAATTCAATGAATTCATTTTCATAATAAACTAAGTGTATTATTCAATTACACATTTGATTTTACACTTTCATTTTCGATGTACTCGAAACTTTCTAGAAAACATCATTCGTACCTTGCGAAGTTAGCAAGAGTTCCATGAATACCAACATGATTCACTGAGGAAATATCAATAAAACTGAATAACGAAGTATTGATTACATTAGTAAAATACTCCATGAAGATTATGAAATCTTTAATGTTTTACAGATTATTCATTTCCAGCTGAAAAACAAATGAGCTTAATATGTGATATCGGCTAAAAAGTCACGTTTTCACCCCGGTATTAAGGCTCAAAAACAAGAAAGATTCGAACTTTGTCAGCAAAATACCCACTTCATTAGTTAGAATTGAAGAACAAGTAATTACGAAGGCGGTGCAAAAAGAATCAAGAGAATCAGAGCTAAAACAAAGATTCTAGAGCAAAAACGGTGAAAGACAAGAAATCAAGTTACGATCCAGGGAATCAAGGCTGACCAGCATCAAATCCGGCCTGCCATACGGGCTGCCATACGGCCTGCCTGTATGGATACGGCCTGCCAAAAACGCCCCAACACACGGCCCACCATGCGGTCTGCCAGCAATAGGGCCTGCCAAATACGCCCCACCATACGGCCTGCCATGCGGCCTGCCAGGCGTATTCTGACAAATTCCAAGTCTATTTAAAGGGTCTTTGTCATTCATTCCAACACACACTTCAATTCACTTCTTTCTCTCTCTTGTACAATATTAGTCATACTCTCAAGGCCTTTGACTCCGTGCGGGAAACCTAGTACCCGGAGAAGAACGCTGAAGATTGTATTAGGAGCGGTCTGGAGTCTTGAAGTTGTCACTTTTGTATTCGGAATTCGTTTAATCTACTGGTACTTCTATCCTTTATCTTATATAATGTTTTATGATATTGTTGCCATGATTAGCGAGTAGTTATCTTTAGTGTATGCTATGATGTAAGCAGTTATAATGCCGAAATAATATTATGGTTTGTGTATGCTGTCGAAATGCTTTCCGATTATGCTTTAAACTCAATCTCTTTTCCAACTAATAAAATGTAGTTATAGGCTCTGTTACTGGGAAGTCGCGAACCCCGATTCAGAGTACACTATCTGTGTCACCCCTTGGTAAGAGAAGTCTATCGGATACAACGTAAGATCGACCGAGGCACACCTGTTGTAGTAAGTCTATCGAGCTTTGGATTTCGACTAAGGACTCTTTTGTAGTGAAACATCTGACTAGACCATTAGTACATTGTCGGTCCTAGACCATGCTAGTGTAGTCACCAAGTATATAAACTTCGTACGTGCACGCTGAAGCACAGCGGTTGTTGTAAGCTGTACCTCTGCTAAGTAAGGCCATGGAACACGGTTAGTGTTGACCAGTACACTGCACCATAACGCGGTCTCAAGCATTGCACCCCGCTTGAGGGATTCTTAGTTAATTAAGGAAATGTTTGTTTAGACGCATAAAGGATTGGACCGTTAGGATAACCGAATGTGTTCATGGAAGTCAACTTGACTTGGCCATGGTGTTCTTTATGGTTGAACTCTTTTTAAGGGCCTAACTATCTTTTACCAATCATTAACGAAAGCATTGAAACACATCACGTCTCTTGGATATGGTAAACCATGTATTCTATTATGCTTAAGAAAGTTTAGACCATTTTGGAATGTTAATACGTCACCCAACCGAGTGGCTCAATTGGATGAGCCGTCTGAACGTGTATGCCTGTAGTCAGACTGCACGGGCGTCGGGGGTAAGGGACGTTACTGTCTATTCAGAATCTTCAAGCCTAACGCTGTACCCAGTGACATGTCTTATGACAGGGGCGTTTAGGACTAGTGTAATGAATACAAGGCCTCTGCCTATTCATGAGCCAGCATTCCATAATCTCGGCAACATAACTGACGAAATCATAGTATGCACTTACTTTAACCTTATCTGAATTACAAATTTTATCGCATTTACTTTACCTGTCTTATAAACTAGAAAATCCCAAAATAAACATTCACTACTCCCTAACTATCTTAGGCTAAAATATAGGTTCGATGTTACTGATATCTCAAAAATACGACTCTAGGTCATACTTCCCTTACTTATAAGGAGTAGTAAGATTTAGGCCCCGCTAAATATAAATTTAAAACAGTACCCTCTCCCACGAGTGGCTGATCCTGGCGAGGCCTGATGACACCACGCAATTAAAAACCGTCCGTTTCGGCCATATCAGGAGAGTTACTAGTTTTTGGCGCCACTGCCGGGGAACTGGTATCAGGCAATACTGCTCTCTATCAAACTTATTCACAAACATTTAGTGGTGTCTAAGAAAGACAATTATACACGGACTTGGTTATTGGATTTTCCGAACAGTCGCCAATTATATTGGGACCAAAAGGATCCTGCCTCTCCGTAGTCAGCCTGGCCACTTGGTTTGTTGAATAGTTCGTGCGGAGCTCTGTCACCGAAATACCAGGGAATCAGTAGCCAGAACCAAAAACATATTCCACTGTAGGATAGTTAGTTAATTAGTTAAAGAACTTTAGATTACTCTAGATTACTTTAGATTAGATTACCTTAGATTACCTTAGACTACCTTAGATTAGATTACCTTAGATTAACTTAGGTTACAATTAGATCAAATTAGATTACCGTAGAATTAAATTAGTTTAGTTTAGCTTATTATAATTTAGCTTATCTGCGAAAAATTAAAAACAAAAAGGCATACTCAGTGTATGACCCAAACCCGATCTAGACCAGGGCCGTTGTTATTCATACCTGATCCAGACGCAATAATCTCTAAAGCACGCAAGGAAGCACGAATCAGAAACCAAATGGCGTTACGCGTTACTTTAGCAGAAAATACTAAACCCTCGATTGAAGGTCGAGGAGGACCAATCAGATTTCCAGAGATTCAAGGACACTCGTTCGAGTTAAAACATCACATCATCCAGCTCATTCAGAATAGCTGTCAGTTTCATGGATTACCGAATGACGATCCTAATTCTCACATTGATAAATTCATATCTCTTTCGAACTCCTACAAACAGCCAGGGATAGGACAAGATATAGTCCGGCTATACCTGTTCCCCTATTCTCTCACTCATCATGCTCAAACTTAGTTCGAAGGACTGGAAAAAGATTCCATCACATCATGGACGGAGATGGCTACTAAATTCCTAACCAAATATTTCAACCCTTCTAAACAAACCAAGCTGAAGAATGACATCATTAACTTCAAAAAAAGTTATGATGAATCTCTTTACACTGCATGAGAGCGTTTCAAAACCCTGCTGAAGAAATGCCCTAATCACCAGCTAGAACGGTCAGCCCAAATCTGCACCTTCTACAATGGTCTTACGGTAAATCATAGGACGATGATCGATGCAGCAGCTCAAGGGAATCTGATGAACCAAATCGCAGACGAAGCATGGGAATTGCTCGAAAACATGACGATGCATCATCATGACTGGAACAGTGGTGAAACAACTTCATCATCTACCCCACTCTCTGCACCTAACAATCAAACGGAGGACATCAAATCCCTCACGGACAAGATGGAATCTTTTGCTAAACAACTCGGAGAATTGAAGACGCAGCCACAGCAGGTTAACCAAGCTCAGGCTTGTGTTAATTGTACCAACCCGCAACCTACTGAAGAATATCAAGTTGAGTACGAAAACCCCGACGGTTCAGTCTGTTACGTCCAATACCCAGCTCGTCCACCAAAACTCGGATTCAATCAACCACCTAGGGTTAATCAATTTTAGCGAAGCAATCAACCTTTCCGCTATCGCTATCCACCTTACCCAGCCCAACAATTCCAATTGACCTACGATCAACCACTTCCACTCATTGGTCCCCCAGTTGAGTAAAATTCCCCTACCACCCAGATTACAAAAGAAGCTAACCCCACTCTCGGAGCTGATGATCAGTTAACTCAGTTCATCCAAGGACAACAACAGTTAAATCAGAAAACTGCAGCTATACAAGATCAGACAGAGATACTAATGAGAAATCAATTGGCTCTGCTCAAAAGTTTAGAAACGCAGCTCGGACAGTTATCACAACGCCTTGAAACCCGACCGCAGGGAAGATTGCCAAGTAATACTATCCAAAATCCCCACATAGAAGAGGCAAAGCAAATGGATTCCGTAATCCCAGAGGAAGAACTACGGAGAAGGTCAACTAGGCTCAAGAATAAATCAACATATACTCAGAAGCTGACCCCTAAAACTCCAGTTCGCGTACCTTATCCTGGAAGGCTACAAGGAGAACCATCCAAGCTTGATTCCTTCAAACTGGATGACAGATTCCTGGACACCATGTCCAAAGTTCCCAACCAGAAGAGATACATCCGAAGGCTTCTTTCTATAAAGGAGAGGATACCAGACTCTAACCAAATTCAACTGAGTAAAGAATGCTCTGCATTACTCAGAAACTCTCTACCACCTAAGCTAGGAGATACGGGCCGATTCATTTTCCCGTGTTCAATCTACCAATCTGGAACCATTCATGCGCTAGCAGATTTAGGAGCAAGTATCAACCTCATCCCCTACTCTCTCTACAAGAGATTAGAGTTAGGAGACTTGTCACCAACCAAAATGACAATCCAATTTGCCGATCATACAATTCCGTATCCTAAGGGCATAGTTGAGAACGTCTTGGTGAAAGTCGACAAATTCTTGTACCCTACGAATTTCGTAGTAATGGATATCAAGGAAGACCTACACACCCCAGTAGTGTTAGGAAGGACTTTTATGAATACGGCTAGGACTGTCATTGATGTGTACAATCAAACCTTGATCTTACGATCACATGGGAAGAGCGTTACCTTCAAAATTGACCGACCAACCTATCTTTCTGGACAGGCAGAGATGTTTGCTATTTCCACCAGACGGATCACTTCCGATGAAGAGTCTTTACCACCAGCCGACGATGTCGAGATGGGTGTCAAATCACAGTCTGTAAACGACCCAGAAAAGGAAGAAGAGGATCCCAACGAAGAAATAGAGGAAGAGGAGGAATCTGAGGAGGAAGAGGAAATGGAAGACGTAAAAGAAACTGCGACAATACCCGTTCCAAGCACTGAGCGTCATGAAGAAATAATGAGGCTTGAGACAGAAGATCACAGTTTAATCATTCGCTTCAAGAAGAAGACCGACAAGGCTGAGGTTAAGGATATAGAAATTGATCCTGTAAGTATCAAAGTGGAGAATCAGAATACTGAAGAAACCCGTTCATCAGACGCATCCTCAGAGGAACCAGATACCGATAATGACGAGGAAGAGCAACATGAAGACATTCTGAATAACTCACACTCTCCAACCGAACCAGATCAAGGGGAGCCGGACTCTTCTTCAGATCGAATTCCGGTTATATCCACACATGCAGACATGATCACCTTCATCAATGATACCGATAAATTTGAAGACATTCTCGAAGCCATTCGGAAGTCAACCATTGATTTTTCGCTACGCTTAACTGAACGAATTATGGCTATCAAAGAAGAACACCACCTCTATCTCCGAAGAGAATACAATGATGTTGAAATCCTAGAAGAACGCATTCAAGACTTTATCAATTCTCTTCACGATCATATCTATCACGAAGAAAGGCAACGAGTGCATAAATCAGTGGTTCGCACTATTCTCGAAACAAGATTCTGTCGAGATCAAAAGATCATTTACTCTAGGGTTTATAATGCCTTAGCCGGATCTGCACTTCCATTCTCATGAAACCAACGAGCACTACTAACTCTCATCCGGAAGCATATAGATCTTTCCACCGGACGCCCAACTTATCACTCTGATTTGCAAATGGTCGAGGATATTCACAGTCTTTTCGCTCTTCTGGATAGAGATAATTTCGAAAGCACACCAGACAGACTAGTGATTTACGTAACAATTGATCACCACGCTGATCTGATTATCAAAGAGTTACAAGACGCTGTTATGGAGGAAGCAAGGCGAAACAATCCGTTCTCTCATATTGAACCAAATTGAGTCAACATTGCCACCCATGTTACGAAGCAGCTATCACGTATCTTCCACGAGTCCACAGATCCTAGTTTCAAATTTAAAACTGGATGTCGGGAGATATACTCAAAGACGGTGAAATTAATACTCGGATCAGGATTGCTGTTCACTTCTTTCCAGCTTCGTCTCTTAACTAATCTGTGCAAAGCAACCGACTCCTACTGTGGAGATTACCGTTCTGAAGACTTCGAAATTCTAAAGATACAGTTTCTTGCATTATTTGAAGACCTCTAAAATGAGCATCCCATCAGAGAAATCATCAGCACCAGCACTGCTTCTATGATTGACATTCATGGGTCAACCAGCAGGGCTGTAGATCTTATTCTCATCGGACTTCAAGACTTATCAAGAGCCAAAACTACGCACTACTTATCTTTCAGAAGATCTTCAAGAGAAGTACCGGACCTGTTACCACTATTGGTCCGACACTTTCTCAGGATTTATCCACCAAGACTCACATTCCCTCGAGAAGACCAAGATCACAACCATCAGCGAGGAATGTTTGCTTTTTGAAGCATCACTACGGTCGAGCCAACGACCTTAAACAAAATCGCTTCTCGAGAGGCAACCCGTGCAATAAAGTAGAGTAGAAGAAAAAAGGATAACAAATGAGCCGATAAAGAAGCAAGGAAACTAGCCGCATCTGCTAGGGGTATTTCTTTCTTTTCGCTACTAGCTCATGATTCAAACTATGCCACATCCTAGCTTTTCACTAAGTGTGGGATAACATCCAACTAAAACACTAGACAAATACTCCTAAATCTTCAACTTAAACTCCTAAGTGTGGGATACACTAAGAACATTGAGGACAATATTCGTCTAGGTGTGGGATGTTGGTATCTTTTTATGCTGTATTATAATAAACCATTACGACGATTCCAAGTCCTTAAGCCAAATTACAGAATTTTTTTGCAAAAAGAAACCCTTTTCGAAAGAGTATTTTTGAAAACCTAAAACGTTTGTCAATAAAAATAAGGCTTAAGTAGGGTGGAAATCTTGTTAGATTGAAATCTCTAATAGAGCATTGCATGACTAAGGCATTATCGACCTAAATTTATTATGGTGAGGCACCCTAAATAAGGCCAGCATTCATCTTTAATGCTTCACTATTTTCCGTTGAGAGTGCCGATGTCTGTGCTCAGAATCAGAACTTGCTTTAGATCTACATCTCCAAGCAGCGAAACGTGGTTCGGTTGTACTCAAAATAGCTAGCCATTTGTCAAACATAAACCTTCCGCACCTCCACTACTTCTACTCCACCACCACATCCATATCACCTTTACCATCTCTCGAAAAATCCAGAAAATGAGATTCCTTTCGGAAACCCGATGTTATAAACCTCTCAAGTATCATGGCAAAGGTCTTGAAAAAGTTTACCGGCAAAAAGTTTCTCGAGATGAAGTCTAAAATAAAAAATAAAAAAATATGATGATA
This sequence comes from Rutidosis leptorrhynchoides, assembly GCF_046630445.1. NCBI lineage: Eukaryota > Viridiplantae > Streptophyta > Magnoliopsida > Asterales > Asteraceae > Rutidosis > Rutidosis leptorrhynchoides. The sequence goes on from NC_092339.1 coordinate 95,851,565, forward strand.
TTTTCAAGTTCTGAAAAAAGGAGCAGAACTAAATAAGAGAAATACCGAAGAGAACTCGACCGAAAATGATTATCAAATGAATAAAAAGTTCAAAAGTGCTTCTCAAAATACTTCATCACTCCTATCTATCCGAATAAAAGTCTGTGTAAAGACTACATTACCCTTTTATCTCACCCTTCAAAAACAACTTCACTACCACTCCAAAATTCCTTTCCCATAATTGACAAATGACCTATTAAGCTGAGATTACTACCGTTCTCGCATTAGCAGCATGGATTTGAGTCTTTATCAAGCCTATGATGATGGGTGCAGCATGACTGGCTATGAGCGTACTTCATTTCTTAGATCTATAGGGAACCTTAAACACTTAAGTGATTTGAGTGACCCGTGAAAGCTAGCCTATGTCATGTAACCTCCTCGCATGCTTGCAGAGATAATTTCAATCCTAACATAGATGACTCACCTTATCTTTTTGCTCTTATAATAAAAGCAAACCTCTTAGGCTATTAGAAAAGAAACACCGAAAAGATTCTTAAAAAATGAGAGTTTGCTTGAGGACAAGCAAAGTCTAAGTGTGGGATATTTGATATCGGCTAAAAAGTCACGTTTTCACCCCAGTATTAAGGCCCAAAAATAAGAAAGATTCGAACTTTGTCGGCAAAATACCCACTTCGTCAGTTAAAATTGAAAAACAAGTAATTACGAAGGCGGTGCAAAAAGAATCAAGAGAATCGGAGCTAAAACGAAGATTCTAGAGCAAAAACGGTGAAAGACAAGAAATCAAGTTACGATCCAGGGAATCAAGGCTGACCATCATCAAATCCGGCCTGCCGTACCGGCTGCCATACTACCTGCCTGTATGGATACGGCCTGCCAAATACGCCCCAGCACACGGCCCACCATGCGGTCTGCCAGCAATACGGCCTGCCAAATACGCCCCACCATACGGCCTGCCATGCGGCCTGCCAGGCGTATTCTGACAAATTCCAAGTCTATTTAAAGGGTCTTTGTCATTCATTCCAACACACACTTCAATTCACTTCTTTCTCTCTCTTGTACAATATTAGTCATACTCTCAAGGCCTTCGACTCCATGCGAGAAACCTAGTACCCGGAGAAGAACGCTGAAGATTGTATTAGGAGCGGTCTGGAGTCTTGAAGTTGTCACTTTTGTATTCGGAACTCGTTTAATCTACTGGTACTTCTATCCTTTATCTTATATAATGTTTTATAATATTGTTGCCATGATAAGCGAGTAGTTATCTTTAGTGTATGCTATGATGTAAGCAGTTATAATGCCGAAATAATATTATGGTTTGTGTATGCTGTCGAAATGCTTTCCGATTATGCTTTAAACTCAATCTCTTTTCCAACTAATAAAATGTAGTTATAGGCTCTGTTACTGGGAAGTCGCGAACCCCAATTCAGAGTACACTATCTGTGTCACCCCTTGGTAAGAGAAGTCTATCGGATACAACGTAAGATCGACCGAGGCACACCGGTTGTAGTAAGTCTATCGAGCTTTGGATTTCGACTAAGGACTCTTTCGTAGTGAAACATCTGACTAGACCCTTAGTACATTGTCGGTCCTAGACCATGCTAGTGTAGTCACCAAGTATATAAACTTCGTACGTGCACGCTGAAGCACAGCGGTTGTTGTAAGCTGTACCTCTGCTAAGTAAGGCCATGGAACACGGTTAGTGTTGACCAGTACACTGCACCATAACGCGGTCTTAAGCATTGCACCCTGCTTGAGGGATTCTTAGTTAATTAAGGAAATGTTTGTTTAGACGCATAAAGGATTGGACCGTTAGGATAACCGAATGTGTTCATGGAAGTCAACTTGACTTGGCCATGGTGTTCTTTATGGTTGAACTCTTTTTAAGGGCCTAACTATCTTTTACCAATCATTAACGAAAGCATTGAAACACATCACGTCTCTTGGATATGGTAAACCATGTATTCTATTATGCTTAAGAAAGTTTAGACCATTTTGGAATGTTAATACGTCACCCAACCGAGTCGCTCAATTGGATGAGCCGTCTGAACGTGTATGCCTGTAGTCAGACTGCACGGGCGTCGGGGGTAAGGGACGTTACTGTCTATTCAGAATCTTCAAGCCTAACGCTGTACCCAGTGACATGTCTTATGACAGGGGCGTTTAGGACTAGTGTAATGAATACAAGGCCTCTGCCTATTCATGAGCCAGCATTCCATAATCTCGGCAACATAACTGACGAAATCATAGTATGCACTTACTTTAACCTTATCTGAATTACAAATTTTATCATATTTACTTTACCTGTCTTATAAACTAGAAAATCCCAAAATAAACATTCACTACTCCCTAACTATCTTAGGCTAAAATATAGGTTCGATGTTACTGATATCTCAAAAATACGACTCTGGGTCATACTTCCCTTACTTATAAGGAGTAGTAAGATTTAGGCCCCGCTAAATATAAATTTAAAACAGTACCCTCTCCCACGAGTGGCTGATCCTGGCGAGCCGCGGCCTGACGACACCGCGCAATTAAAAACCGTCCGTTTCGGCCATATCAATATGATATTAATTCATTACATCCGTATTACATCCGATAAAAATATACATATATATTTTTATAAAGACTGTAGTAAAATTCTTCTGTACCAAATATTACTTGTGAAATTTTTAACGGGTAGGTAATACCCGGGAAATATATATATTCACAATTAATATGTTACACTGTACATTCTTCAATTTTGATTCAAGAATCATTAACTATACTCACTACATTCACAGCGATATACATTCTTCCATAAGAATCATAACAACCATTTTCATACAAATTCAATTATACATTCTGATTTTTGACAGATCAGAATCCGAGTCAAGATTTAACAGAAGATATCACTATTAAATTTTCACATCTTACAAAACCATACTTTGAATTCAAAACTGTGCTAGATCCTTTGACATTATTATTACCGAAAATAACTTTGCAATTCCTTTTCAAAGTAGCCAGTTTTATCACACCTCCAGCAAATCAACTTCGATTTTTCATTCGAATAAGCCTCATTATAACCTTGATATATAAGTTTGCCCTTCGTCATAGTTACCAGGGAACCGTTTATATTTCACCATATTAGCAGTAAACTTACCAGCAACATCATTGATCTTTAACTTTCCGAAAAATCACTATATTTATTCATTAAAACCCTATCATGTTCTCATCTGCATCTTGTAAAAAACTGTAAACGATCTTAACAGTAAAAAGTTTGATGATAAAGAATAGTGTGTTGGCAAAGCTCAGGAAAAAAAAAGAGAAGGTTTGGAACTGGAAAACGGATTGAGCAAACCATGAAGGAGGTTGTGGACAAATCACAAAGACTAAACCTGCCTTCAAAGAATCCAAATGATTCAGTGTCTACTGAAGTCATTAACGAATACCTTACTCCTGACTCTAAACCTTTGCGGACAAATCTTCTTCATCACCTTTCGATATTAGAAATTTTAAGATATCATCGTACCTTTCACTATAAATATCCTATATATTTCTGAAGATATTTTCATAACTATTCTTATCTAAAATCACTTATCTCTTCGTGTTATATGTATTACATCATAAAGGAAACTGTTTAGTTTCTATATTCGGTAAACCTTCGAGTTTAAATTAAGAATGTTTTGAAGAAGTGTTGGGAACTGAAGCATGCGTTAGTATAATATAATGACACTTGATCAACGTGATTATATTACAGTAAGTCATGCTGAGTTTCTAATGGAACGTGATAAAGGTTCACAGATCATACCCTTATCATGAACCATGTTACATAACTCTTTCATTCTATTTAACCTCTAAACTATCAAGAAAATATTTTTCTTGATGGTTCGGTCTTTTTCGAATATTCTGATAATTTGACAAATCAAATCGTGCTATTACCTTTCCATTCTACTTTGTATATTATGATCATTCGAAACTTCATACCTACGAATTCTGGACCATTATTCGCTTGACTTAAAGTCGGGAAGAAGAAACAAAAGCATGGAGCTCTAAATATAAGAGAAAATATAAAGCTTGACAACAACACATAAATTACAGACCGTGTATATCAATACGTATTGCAACGTAAAGACACGGGAGAATTAAAAATATTATAACCCCAAGGTAATAGTAGAAGAAAATAACTTCCTTTGGTGCCAGATGAAAAAGAAGAATGAAGGATACTATAGCCAGGAAAATGTCAAGAATTAGGACTGGATTTAGCATTTTACAATCTATCGGGATGTATGAAATAAGGAAGAAGATTATAGGAATGGTGAAAATAAATGAAACGGAAGAGGTCAGTTTATAGCAAAATATTAGACATGACAATCGAGGCAGGTTATCGCATTTAATCAAAGAAGATACTAATTTCCTTAATTACCGAAGAATCAAATCTTATTACGAAGATTTTCTCTAAATCCCTTGAACTCCGGAAATCAATCCTATCTACGTCAAAAGATATGACGAATCTACATTTATTCATTTCACTCTTTTGTGATAACTTCACTCGTACTCTTCACAAAATTGAATTGTTTTATCTATATTACTAAATAATGATAAAACTCTAATTTTCAACTCGTATGCGTCATGAAAATATACATATTGTCAGCCATGACTATCCCAATCAAATTTCGGGGACGAAATTTCTTTAACGGGTAGGCACTGTGACAACCCAGAAATTTCCGACCAAATTTAAAATTTAATCTTTATATGTTTCCGACACGATAAGCAAAGTCTGTAATGTTGAATCTCAAAAATTTTAAACTATGTTCATACATTCGTTTAATCTTGACCAAACCCTGACGAACCAATATAATTGGATTGGAATATATATATATATATATATATATATATATATATATATATATATATATATATATATATATATATATATTATAACTTGAAAACATTAACAAAGTATTAGGTATAATACTTTACATGATCGTATTTGACGACGAAATTATAAGATACTATCAAATGATTGAATTATCAAGTTACATTGTGTTATGATTACAAGTCTTTGTTGAGAGGTCCACTTTGATTTGAGAAATCTTTCCATTTTAACAATATTCGGAAAAATGGTAAAGTGATTTACAAGTAAGAACAAATAGGTCAATTAACGATAACTGGACAAAGATTTGTAGAGATTAACTTTCAACACAATGATTGCCTCGTGTCTTTTGATAAGATAATATTGAAAACGTTTTATGACATAGATGAAATCTTTTAAAGAATGAATTTGAACATATGATAAGTTGAAATGATAATTGTTAGAACTAAATATATAAAGAACTTGCAACATGTATTTAAAACGTGTTCATTAAATTTATATATTTTCAAATTAGTTATGTACACGATAGTAACACTCGCTTAGTGATGCGATTGATATTTAAAACGCTAGTACATATATCTATTAAATTGAAAACGTTATATGATATAATATTTTCTATTACATAAACGATCTAATTCGAAATATAATTGTTTTTGAAAAATAAATATTATAAATATTTCAACTATATATAAATGTACAATTTTTATTTTTGAAATATATATATATATATATATATATATATATATATATATATATATATGATTTTAATTGGATACAAAAATGTTGTAGATTTTAATTAATATTATCACATTAATGAATATCGAGATCTTGATTTATAGAAGCAAATGGCCACAACATTTAAATGTAAAGATTATACTTTGAGTAATATAGTCTATCGATGATTGGGTCGAATTATTAATAAAGGTACACGTTGCATAATGTAACGTGTTAGTTTTCTAAGCGTACGAAAATGCGTTCGAGAAACCGGAACCAGGACATAAGTCGAACGTAAATGTACGAGTCATCGGAACTAAGAATGCAAATTAACTAGACACGAGAATATAATATATATATATATATATATATATATATATATATATATATATATATATATATATATATATATATGATAATGCTAAAAACGAACATATATTTCATAGCATTATCCCTTAAGAAAGACAAGCTTTTAGTTGCAATTGTTCTATTTACAAGTGATATTCGTTTAAATAATAAAAGGTGAAGACAAAAGACAGATTCGATGAATTGAAGACGCAAACGACCAAAAAGCTCAAAAGTACAAAGTACAATCCAAGAGGTTCAATTTATTGATGAGAAACGTCTCAAAATTACAAGAGTACAAGACGCGAAACGCAAAGTACAAGATATTAAATTATATGCAAGGACGTTCGAAAATTCGGAACCGGGACATGAACCAAGTATCAACGCGCGATGCAACGGAGCTAAAATTACAAGTCAATGGAGTACAAGAATATAATATAATATATAATTAATTATATATAATTATATATATTATATTATAAATATTAAATAAATACGCAGCAGCCCACGTTTTGGAAGCTTTGTTACCAGGAAAAGGTGGCCATGTGATCGCATGGCCAGGCAGTGTAAAAGCCATGCGGTCGCATGGCATACTGTATCAGCTCAGGTCCTATAAATTGCAAAGTTTGGTCTACGAATTTGGCATACCTTTTATCAATCTCTCTCTCACAAATATATATATATATATATATATATATATATATATATATATATATATATATATATATATATATATATATATATATATATATATATTTATATTTATAATTTTAATTTTAATTTAAGATTAATAATAATAAGGTTATGTTAGCGAATGTTGTAAGTGTGTAAGTCGAAATTCTATCCGTGTAACGATACGCTATTATTAATCATTGTAAGTTATGTTCAACCTTTTTAAATTAATGTCTCGTAGCTAACTTATTATTATGCTTATTTAAGCCGAAGTAATCGTGATGTTGGGCTAAATATTAAATAAAGGGTAATTGGGCTTTGTACCATAATTGGGGTTTGGACAAAAGAACGACACTTGTGGAAATTAGACTATGGACTATTAATGGGCTTTATATTAACTAAACGATACCTCGTTAATTTAATATAAAGGTTACAATTTGACGTATCTATATATAACCACATACGCTTAATCGGGTACGGTGGGCGGGATATCTATAAATACCAATAATTGTTCATTTTACCGGACACGGGAATGGATTAATAGTTAATGGACTCATTAAAACAGGGATGGATTACATTCAAGGGTAATTAGTGTAATTATTAACAAAGTAGTAAAACCTTGGATTACACGCAGTCGATAACCTGGTGTATTCATTAAACAAAGTATTAAGACCTTGTTACAGTTTGAATCCCCAATTAGTTGGAATATTTAACTTCGGGTATAAGGATAATTTGACGAAGACTCTCGCACTTTATATTTATGACTGATGGACTATTATGGACAAAACCGTATGGACATATGGAATAATCCAGGACAAAGGACAATTGACCCATGGTAATAAACTAAAATCAACACGTCGAACATCATGATTACGGAAGTTTAAATAAGCATAATTCCTTTATTTCATTTCTTATCTCATTTTTAATTATCGTACTTTATAATTATCGCAATTTTATTTATCGTCATTTTATTTATCGCACTTTAAATTATCGCACTTTTATTTATCGTTATTTACTTTACGCTTTAAATTAAGTTATTTGTATATTTAACATTTTACATTAGGTTTTAATTGTGACTAAAGACATAAAATCGACAAATCGGTCATTAAACGGTAAAAACCCCCCTTTTATAATAATAATAATACTATATATATATATATATATATATATATATATATATATATATATATATATATATATATATATATATATATATTTATACAAATATAGTTTTAAAAATATAGCGTTAAACTTGGCTAGTTCCCTGTGGACGAACCGGACTTACTAAAAACTACACTACTTTACGATTAGGTACACTGCCTATAGTGTTGTAGCAAGGTTTAGGTATATCCACTCTATAAATAAATAAATAACTTGTGTAAAATTGTATCATATTTAATAGTATTTCGCAATAAAAATATAACTATTTCGTACCTCTCTGCTTTAACATCAATATATAATTATATAAATTAATTAATTAATTATATAATAATAAATGGATGTCGGCAGCCCCTAATTGAGTGGATGATAACTGGAATAAAGGGCCATGCAATCGAATGGCCATGATGCCCAAAAACCATGCGATCGCATGGAAGGCTGGGGCATGTCAGGTCCTATAAATTCAATCGATTTCGGTTTGTAACACACACATACACATCCACCGATATATTACTCCCTCTATTATTTATATTATTATTAATTATATTATTATTTATATTATTATTAAGATTAATATTATTATTAATCTTATTATTATTAGTATTAGTATTATTATTACATAAAATACTACGACGGGGTTTTGCTCGAGTGCTTTCAAAATGAGTTTTCAAACGGGTTAGAGCTAAGGAAATTATGGGTTATAGCAATGGAGGTTATGGGTATGGTTCAGAGTATAGCTCGTGAGGTCAATCTAGTGTTTATCATCTCCGTCGCGTCTACGTACTTTCCTGCAATATTGAATCTCAATATTGATATGTGAGCACTCATATCTTATCTTTTATATATTAATAGTGTATCCCTGTCTAGTGCTCGAGTATATATGTTTATGCATACTTGTATACTTTAATTTTATCGTTAGATAGTTTATGATGAATCACGAATTTGATACATATGTTATTGATGTAAGGTATATGATATGCATGTCGTTGGAAAGCTGTCGAAATATTAATAACTTTTCATTTAGAAATCGTGTGTTTTCGAGAAACGGATTAAAAGTTATGGACAACTGAATTATAATTAACATTAATTGAAATTGCTTTTGAATCTGCAATTGATATTTAAACAACTTGTTTATAAGATTGATAAATTGGATTTTCAAATATTACTAATCGAGTAAATGAATTTCTATATAAGGCACGTCTCGTCTTATTGAACAATTGTCAAAGTTGACTGTCTTATCATGTTTTAAAGCTTTATAAACACTATAATCTGATTTTCAAGTATTGGAAAACTATATGAAAATCATATTCGATTGCCATGATAATTCAAGTATAATATAGCTCCTGAAATAAATAATATTTTGAGTTTGATAAACTATAAATTCGTTCAATTATCAAGACTTATACTATGTTAATAAACATGTATAGATTTAAAGATCATATTGGGTCAAGTTGACTTTTGAGATGACTTTTGTTAACTTCTGCATGTCGGTCTCGAGCATTAGGAATGTGAAACACTATGACCCAACCTAGCTTGTTAGATATGTATTGACCAACGTATGTTCTCTAGGTTGAGATCTACGGTTATTTCGCATTCCGTGTTTCGGTCACATTTCGATGAATGAATTTATGTGCTGCTAAGGTGGGTTTCATTTGCTCCCTTTTTAATTGCTTTTGCAATCTATATTTTTGGGCTGAGAATACATGCATTTTATTTTAAACACAATGGATACAAGTACATACTAAATTCTACACCGAGTTTGAACCAAAAATCCCTTAGGTTTGGTAACTAGTAACTGCCGGTTATAAGAACTGGTGGGCGTGAATAGTGGTATATGGATCCATAGGGCTTGACATCCCCGTGTGTTCCAGGTATAGAAACCCTAGCCTGAACTATAAAACAGACGTATGCTATTTGAGTTTAGTACACATTGGATTGCGTGTATTGTACATGTTGATTGCATGTATGTTAAAACAGGGGTAAATATTATAATGTTAAAGCTTAGTTACCAGGGTGCTCAATCTTGTAGAATATTTTGATAAACGTTTCTAGATGAAACAACTGAAATCTTGTGATCCACCTTTATATATGGATTATACGCAACATTAAAACTATGAACTCACCAACCTTTGTGTTGACACTTTTAAGCATGTTTATTCTCATGTTCCTAGAAGTCTTTTGCTGTTTGCTTATATGTGATACAAGCTATGTGCATGGAGTCATACATGCTTTATTCGAGAAAACGTTGCATTCACAAAATCATCACCATGTATCTTATTTTGACGGTGTTATCAACAGATGTAGTATAGTAAACTATTAATTACGGTGATTGTCTACATGTAGAAATCATCAAACATCAAAAACCTTGGAATTTGGTATTCAATTATGATGTGCCTTTTCAAAAGAATGCAATGTTTACAAAATGTATCATGTAGAGGTCAGTACCTCACTGTGAAATCGATGATTGATGTATTCGTCCAATGGGATTTGGAAGGATCGTCACATATGATAATGATGATATCAATAGCATCCAGAGCGCAAATGTTTCAGAGTATAGTGAGCATTCAGTTGATGATCACCTCAAAGAATTTGAAGGGATCAAGTTGGGTAATGCTTCTAACAAGCCCTCCAGAAAGTGTGATCGGGCTACTCATACCAATATAGAAATGAGGTTTAAGAAATAATCATGTGCATACTCGCATAGCCATGTGATATACGCATGCAAACTGTGACGACCCAGAAAATTTTGACCAAATTTAAACTTTATCTTTAAATGATTTAATGTTTTCGACACGACAAGCAAAGTCTGATAAGTTGAAATCTCAAAAACTTTGAACTGTGTTCATGTATTCATTTACCCTTCGACCGTTCTCGACAATTTACGAACAATAATGTGTAAATAGATGTGTGTATATATATATATATATATATATATATATATATATATATATATATATATATATATATATATATATATATATATGTATATATATATATATATATATATATGATTTTAAATTAGTTAAGTGAATGATAGTAACACCTGTTTATTGATTCGAATGATAATTAAATATATTAATTAGAACATTTGAGAAATTAAAATATACATTGACGCATAAAGGAATCTTATCAATTTAAGCTTTAAAGTGTAAACGTGACGTGTTATAATAATTTCTATTATTTAAACAATTTTGAAATAAACTTTGAAATATAACTGATTTTGAAAAACTAAATATTATTAAATAAATATTTCAATCATATGTACAAATTTATTACTAAACGAAAATATATTTATATTTTATAAAGTGATAAAATATAATATTAACTTAGTCATAAAACGTTTGATTTAAAATAATATATTTTAGTAAACAACGAGACATTGATTTATAGAAGCAAATGACCAAAACACTCGAAAGTTCAAGATACACTTTGAGTAATATAGTTTATTGATAATTTAAGACTACATTTTGACAAAGGTACGAGTCACGAAACGTAAAGTACAAGTTTTCTAAGCGTACGAAAAGGCGTTCGAAAAACCGGAACTGGTATGAAAGTCGAGCGTCAACGTACAATTCATCGGTGCAAAAATTACAAATCAACTATGCACGAGAATATAATATAATATTTAATTAATTCAAAAGATTAAATATATTATATATTAAATAATATATACATATGTGTCGGTAGCTATAGAATTGCAAATTGTGAGCTGTAACTTTAGGCCACGCGATCGCATGGCAAAATGCCCACAAGCCCATGCGATCGCATGGTGTGGTAGGTGGGTTTCAATCCTATAAAGCAATCGACTTCTGGTTCCGTTTAATTCACAAATTCATTATATCTCTCTCGAACTCTTAACATATATATATAATTATTATTATTATTATTATTATTATATTATTATTATTATTATTATTATTATTATTATTATTATTATTATTATTATTATTATTATTATTATTATTATTATTATTATTAATCTTAATATTATTATTAGTAGTATTAGTATTATTAGTGGTACACATAAAATACTACGACGGAGTCATGAGCGAGTTATTTCAAAACGAGTTTTTCTAGCGGGATAGAGCTAAGGAAATTATGTGTTATAGCTATGGAGGTTATGGGTATGGTCCATGGTTATTGTTCATGAGGTCAACCTAGTGTTTATCATCTTCGTTGCGTCTACGTATTTTCCTACAATATTGAATCACAATATTGATACGTGAGCATTCATATCTTATCTTTTATATATTAATAGTGTATCCATGTCTAGTGCTCGAGTATATATATTTTTGCATGCTTGTATGCTTTAATTTTGTCGTTAGATAGTTTATGATGAATCACGAATTTGATACATATGCTACTAATATAAAGTATATGATATTCATGTTTTTGAAAAGCTGGCGAAAAATTATTAACTTTTCATTTAGAAATCGCGTGATTTCGATGAACGGATTAAAAGATATGGTCAACTGAATTATGTTTGGTGTTAATTGAAATTGTATTTGAAACTGTAAATTAATATTTAAACAACTTGTCTATGAGATTGATAAATTGGATTTTTAGATATTACTAATCGAGTGAATAAATTTCTATATAAGACACGTCTCGTTTTGTTGAACAATTGTCAAAGTTGACTGTCGTATCATGTTTTAAAGTTTTATAAACACTATAATCTGATTCTACAAGTATTGGAAAACTATGTGAAATAATAAAATATTTTCGATTGCCATGATAATTCAAATATAATATAGCTCCTGAAATAAATAATATTTTGAGTTTGATAAACTATAAATTCGTTCATTTATCAAAACTTATACTATGTTAATAAACATGTATAGATTTAAAGATCATATTGGGTCAGGTTGACTTTTGAGATGACTTTTGTTAACTTTTTCATATCGGTCTCGAGCATTAGGATTGTGATACACTATAACCCGACCTAGCTTGTTAGACATGTATTGACCAACATATGTTCTCTAGGTTGAGATCTACGGTTATTTTGCATTCTGAGTTTCGGTCACATTTCGGTGAATGACCTTATGTGCTGCTAAGGTGAGTTTCATAGATCCCTTTTTAATTGCTTTTGCAATCTATATTTTTGGGCTGAGAATACATGCACTTTATTTTAAACGCAATGGATACAAGTACATACTAAATTCTACACCGAGTTTGAACCGAAAATCCCTTAGCTTTGGTAACTAGTAACTGCCGGTTATAAGAACTGGTGGGCGCGAGTAGTTGTATATGGATCCATAGGGCTTGACATCCCCATCTGTTCCAGGTATAGAAACTCTAGCCTGAACTATAAAACAGACGTATGCTATTTGAGTTTAGTACACGTTGGTTTGTGTATATTGTACATGTTGGTTGTATGTATGTTAAAACAGGAGTACTTATTATATATACGTTAAAGTTTAGTTACCAGGGTGCAATCTTGTAGAATATTTTGATAAACGTTTCTGGATGAAACAACTGAAATCTTGTGATCCACCTTTATATATGGATTATACTCAACATTAAAACTATGAACTCACCAACCTTTGTGTTGACACTTTTAAGCATGTTTATTCTCAGGTTCCTAGAAGTCTTCCGCTGTTTGCTTATATGTGATACAAGTTTTATGCATGGAGTCATACATGCTTTATTCGATAAAACGTTGCATTCACAAAATCATCACCATGTATCTTATTTTGACTGCATTATCAACAGATGTAGTATTGTAAACTATTAATTACGGTGATTGTCTACATGTAGAAATCATTAAACGTCAAAAACCTTGGAATATGATATTCAATTATGGTGTGCCTTTTCAAAAGAATGCAATATTTACAAAACGTATCATGTACAGGTCAGTACCTCACTGTGAAATCGATGATTGATGTATTCGTCCAAAGGGATTTGGAAGGATCGTCACAGTTGGTATCAGAGCTTGAGGTCATAGGGAACCAGAATTTGCATTAGTGTGTTTTAATTGTTAGGATGCATTAGTGAGTCTGGACTATGATCGTATCTGTTTTTATCGAGTTTTGCTTATCATTTCTTGTCAGAAATTACATGCTTATCATTCTTAAGTCTAGACACGTTTGCCTGCAGTTATTGCATGAATAGTGTATAGACAAAATTTATATCTTAGCGTATCTGCTAATTCATATGTTAGCGAATCTGTTACTGTAAACTTTTTCTGACATCTTTCGAAAATTCCTCCGTGATTTATGGAATTTTGGTATTATATATACATATGTAAATTATGTATTGAAGAGTACCAATCTAAATTCTATAATCTATTTCATATCAAAAATCATCTCCCTAATTATACAAGATGGATCCCGTATCTTGTTCAGATTCCTTAAACTCCGACAACTATTCCGATATGGATATTCACCTGAACTTCGAAGACAGTGTAACCGGAATGGATCAACCAATCAGCCATCACCTATTCTGGATGAATTGGGGATGGGTTCTAGCCTGCTTAGTCATTGGAGATAAGAAGAAGGTGATCCCTTCCTTCCACCACATTTCCCTCTTGGCTAAGAACCTGAAGCACTTACCGGCGAACCTGTTTGAGACACCATTTTATCTCTCATTTCCAGAGTATCTCGTCACGATAATATACTATCTCAAATTCTGAATCTTATTTATCCGCTCGTCCGAACCAACAATCATCCGGGTGTACTAGAAGAAGTCAACGAGCTTCGCGCTCGGGTAATGGCTTTGGAGAATATGGTGCAAAGGTTACAAGCACCAGCAGCATCACCAGCATCAACAGTACCACCGACAACAACACCAACAGTACCATTACCACCACCAACAACAACCGCATCGCAAACCTCAACTTCACAATCTGTTCCACGAGCATCGACGTCATACGCACCGTAGTTACCAAGAAATACCAGCAACAATAACCGATGAAGTGTTAACTCATTTCCCCTGAAGAAATTATATGTATATTTAACATATATGAATTTTGAAATCAAAATAAATCTTTTCGTACTAAGCTATTACGTGTGAATCTTAACTGGTAGGTACTACTCGGTTAGTTCATATTACTAATATGCAATGATGTACATCCTTCATTAATGACATAACCATCGTTAACTACAGTCTCTGTTTCAAATTCAATGAATTCCTTTTCATAATAAACTAAGTGTATTATTCAATTACACGTTTGATTTTACACTTTCATTTTCGATGTACTCGAAACTTTCTAGAAAACATCATTCGTACCTTGCGAAGTTAGCAAGAGTTCCATGAACACCAACATGATTCACTGAGGAAATATCAACAAAACTGAATAATGAAGTATTGATTACATTAGTGAAATACTCCGCGAAGATTATGAAATCTTTAATATTTTAGAGATTATTCATTTCTAATTCAAGCCAAAAATCAAATGAGCTTAATATGATATTAACTCATTAAAATATGTATTACATCTGAAGAAAAATATACATACATATATTTTCATAAAGACTGTAATGAAAATTTTTTTGTACAAAGTATTAATTGTGAAACCTTTAACGGGTAGGTAATACCCGAGAAATATTTAAGTTCGCAATTAATATGTTACACTGTACATTCTTCAATTTTGATTCAAAAATCATTAACTTTACTCACTATCTTCACAGTGATACACAATCATTTCATACAAACTCAATTACATATTCTGACAGGACATAATCCAAGACAGGATTTAACGTGTAACATCACTCTTAGATCTCTACATCTTTCAAAGCTATACTTTGACTTCAAAACTATGCAAGATCCTTTAGCATTGTTATTACCGAAAATAATCTTGCAATTCTATTCAAAGTATCCAGTTTTATCACACTTCCAACCAGTCAACTTTGACTTTTCAGATTAGCCTTATTGTAACCTTGACATATACGTTCTTGTTACCGGGGAACCTTTTATGTTCCACTACATTAGCAGTAAATTTATCAACAACTTCATTGATCCTTGACCTTCTGAAAAATCATTATACTCATTGAAACCCTATCATGTACTCATCCGCATCTTGTAACAATAATTGCCATACCAACTACCGGGAATTAGCAATCAGTATTTCGAATATCGCAGCGTTTCTACATCGACAGTTATATGCATACATACAACATTTATCTCTTAGAATTATGATCTTCCATTCTGAAATTCTGAAAAGCACCCAGTCTACGAATTAATACTCTGAATGTTGAAAAAGCTGAATGAAGCAGCAAAAACTGTAAACGACCTTGACAGTAAAAATTGGCAAAGCTCAGAAAAATTGGAACTGGAAAACGGATTGAGCAAACCATGAAGGAGGCTGTGGACAAATCACAAAGACTAAACCTACCTTCAAAGAATCCAAATGATTCAGTACCTGTTGAAGTCATTAACGAATACCTTGCTCCTGACTCTAAACCTTTACGGACAAATCTTCTCTATCATCTTTAGATATTAGAAATTCTAAGATATCATCGTATCTTTCATTATAAATATCCTCGATATTTCTGAAAATATTTTCATAACTATTCTTATCTGAAATAGTTTATCTCAGTGCGCTATCTGCATTACATCATAAAAGAAACTGTTTTAGTTTCTAAATTCTGAAAATTCGATTTTAAAATATGAATGTTTTTGAAGTAGCGTTGGGAACTGAAGCATGAGTTAGTATAATATAATGACACTTGATCAATGTGATTATATTACAGTAAGTCATGCTGAGTTTCTAAAATGGAACGTGATGATTCCCAGATCATAACATCATCATGTGCCATGTTACACTACTCTTGTATTCTATTTAACCTCTAAAAATATCAAGAAAATATTTTCTTGATGATTTAATCTTTTCCGGATATTCTGGTAATTTGACAAATCAAGATCGTGCTATTACAATTTTCTTCTTAGAACATTAACTATGTTCATTCCGAAATTCATATCTGCGAATTCTGGACCATTACATACGGTGCTTAATGGATAGAAGAGAAAACAGAGCATGAAGCTCTGAAATAGAAATGGGGGTATAAATCGCAGCAAAAAGGAGAGAGCATTAACTGTGGATGTCGATGATGATAGAAAGATAGAAGCAGGGACTCTGAAAAATAAGGAAAGATATAAAGCCCGACGACAACACAAAAATTACAAACCGTGTATATCAATAAGTATTGCAACGTAAAGACACGGGAGAACTAAAAACACTATAAAGCCAAGAGTATAGTAAAAGTGAATAGATTCCTCCGGCGGCAGATGAAAAAGAAGAATGATAGATATGAAAGTTAGGAGTATATCAAGAATCAGAACTGGATGAAGCATATTGACGAATACTTTAAAGTATGAGTTGAAGGAGGAAGAATAGAAGGTGAGCTGTGAAAATAAAGAAACGAAGAGGGTGGATTTATAGTGATATATCCGACAGAGCAATCAAAACAGATTATCGCATTTAACCAAAGCGGATCCTAATTTCCTTAATTACCGAAGAATCAAATCTTATTACGAAGATTTTCTCTAAATCCCTTGAACTCCGGAAATCAACCCTATCTACGTCAAAAGATATGACGAAACTTTATTTTCTCATTTCACTCTTTTACGATAGCTTCACTAGTACTCTTCACATAATCGAATCGTTTTATCTATATTAGTCAACAATGATAAAACTCTATTTATCCACTCATATTCGTCATAAAAATATTTTTATTGTTAGCCATGACGACCTCACTCAAATTTCGGGACGAAATTTATTTAACGGGTATGTACTGTGACGACCCGGAAAATTTTGACCAAATTTAAACTTTATCTTTAAATGATTTAATGTTTCCGACACGACAAACAAAGTCTGATAAGTTGAAATCTCAAAAACTTTGAACTGTGTTCATGTATTCATTTACCCTTCGACTGTTCTCGACGATTTACAAACAATAAAGTGTAAATAGATATGTATGTATATATATATATATGATTTCAAATTAGTTAAGTGAACGATAGTAACACTTGTTTATTAATTCGACTGATAATTAAATATATTAATTAGAACGTTTGAGGAATTAAAATAAACATTGACGCATAAAGGAATTTTATCAATTTAAGCTTTAAAGTGTAAACGTGACGTGTAATAATAATTTCTATTATTTAAACGATTTTGAAATAAACTTTGAAATATAACTGATTTTGAAAAACTAAATATTATTAAATAAATATTTCAATCATATGTACAAATTTATTACTAAACGAAAATATATTTATATTTTACAAAGTGATAAAATATAATATTAACTTAGTCATAAAACATTTGATTTAAAATAATATATTTTAGTAAACAACGAGACATTGATTTATAGAAGCAAATGACCAAAACACTCGAAAGTTCAAGATACACTTTGAGTAATATAGTTTATTGATAATTTAAGACTACATTTTGACAAAGGTATGAGTCACGAAACGTAAAGTACAAGTTTTCTAAGCGTACGAAAAGGCGTTCGAAAAACCGGAACCGGTACGAAAGTCGAGCGTCAACGTACAATTCATCGGTGCAAAAATTATAAATCAACTATGCACGAGAATATAATATAATATTTAATTAATTCAAAAGATTAAATATATTATATATTAAATAATATATACATATGTGTCGGTAGCCATAGAATTGCAAATTGTGAGCTGTAACTTTAGGCCATGCGATCGCATGGCAAAATGCCCACAAGCCCATGCGATCGCATGGTGTGATAGGTGGGTTTCAATCCTATAAAGCAATCGACTTCTGGTTCCGTTTAATTCACAAATTCATTCTATCTCTCTCGAACTCTTAACAAATATATATATAATAATAATAATAATAATTATAATTATTATTATTATTATTATTATTATAATTATTATTATTATTATTATTATTATTATTATTATTATTAATCTTAATATTAGTAGTATTAGTATTATTAGTAGTATACATAAAATACTACGACGGAGTCATAATCGAGTTATTTCAAAACTAGTTTTTCGAGCGGGATAGAGCTAAGGAAATTATGGGTTATAGCTATGGAGGTTATGGGTATGGTTCATGGTTATTGTTCATGAGGTCAACCTAGTGTTTATCATCTTCATTGCGTCTACGTACTTTCCTACAATATTGAATCACAGTATTGATACGTGAGTATTCATATCTTATCTTTTATATATTAATAGTGTATACATGTCTAGTGCTCGAGTATATATGTTTATGCATGCTTGTATGCTTTAATTTTGTCGTTAGATAGTTTATGATGAATCACGAATTTGATACATATGCTACTAATATAAAGTATATGATATGCATGTTTTTGGAAAGCTGGCGAAAAATTATTAACTTTTCATTTAGAAATCGCGTGATTTCGATGAACGGATTAAAAGATATGGTCAAATGAATTATGTTTGGCGTTAATTGAAATTGTCTTTGAAACTATAAATTAATATTTAAACAACTTGTCTATGAGATTGATAAATTGGATTTTTAGATATTACTAATCGAGTGAATAAATTTCTATATAAGACACGTCTCGTTTTGTTGAACAATTGTCAAAGTTGACTGTCGTATCATGTTTTAAAATTTTATAAACACTATAATCTGATTCTGCAAGTATTGGAAAACTATGTGAAATAATAAAATATTTTCTATTGCCATGATAATTCAAATATAATATAGCTCCTGAAATAAATAATATTTTGGTTTGATAAACTATAAATTCGTTCAATTATCAAAACTTATACGATGTTAATAAACATGTATAGATTTAAAGATCATATTGGGTCAGGTTGACTTTTGAGATGACTTTTGTTAACTTTTGCATATCGGTCTCCAGCATTAGGATTGTGATACACTATGACCCGACCTAGCTTGTTAGACATGTATTGACCAACATATGTTCTCTAGGTTGAGATCTACGGTTATTTTGCATTCCGAGTTTCGGTCACATTTCGGTGAATGACCTTATGTGCTGCTAAGGTGAGTTTCATAGATCCCTTTTTAATTGCTTTTGCAATCTATATTTTTGGGCTGAGAATACACGCACTTTATTTTAAACGCAATGGATATAAGTACATACTAAATTCTACACCGAGTTTGAACCGAAAATCCCTTAGTTTTGATAACTAGTAACTACCGGTTATAAGAACTGGTGGGCGCGAGTAGTTGTATATGGATCCATAGGGCTTGACATCCGCGTCTGTTCCAGGTATAGAAACCCTAGCCTGAACTACAAAACAGACGCATGCTATTTGAGTTTAGTACACATTGGTTTGCGTGTATTGTACATGTTGGTTGCATGTATGTTAAAGCAGGGGTACTTATTATATATACGTAAAAGTTTAGTTACCAGGGTGCTCAATCTTGTAGAATATTTTTATAAACGTTTCTGGATGAAACAACTGAAATCTTGTGATCCACCTTTATATATGGATTATACGTGATAATGCTAAAAACGAACATATATTTAATAGCATTATCCCTCAAGAAAGACAAGCTTTTAGTTGCAACTGTTCTATTTACAAGTGATATTCGTTTAAATAATAAAAGGTGAAGACAAAAGACAGATTCGACGAATTGAAGACGCAAACGACCAAAAAGCTCAAAAGTACAAAATACAATCAAAGTGGTTCCAATTATTGATAAGAAACGTCTCAAAATTACAAGAGTATGAGACGCGAAACGCAAAGTACAAGATATTAAATTATACGCAAGGACGTTCGAAAATCCGGAACCGGGACCAAAGACAACTCTCAACGCTCGACGCAACGGACCTAAAATTACAAGTCAACTATGCACATGAATATAATATAATATATAATTAATTCTTAAAATTAATATATATATTATATTATATATTATAAACGTCGGCAAGCTAGGAAACAAGCTCTTGTGAGCTGGAAAAAGGGGCCATGCGATCGCATGGCCTGGAAGAACAAATTCCATGCAATCGCATGGCAGTAGGTGGATGGCCACATCCTATAAATTTTGCAGTTTGGTGATCAGTTTTATATATCTTTTTTCTCATCTCTCACTCGTATAATATATATATATATATATATATATATATATATATATATATATATATATATATATATATATATATATATATATATATATATTATAATTTTAATTTTAATTTTAATTTTAATTTTAATTTTAATTTTAATTCTAATAATAAGGGTATGTTAGCGAATGTTGTAAGGGTATAAGTCGAAATTCTGTCCGTGTAACGCTACGCTATTATTAATCATTGTAAGTTATGTTCAACCTTTTTAATTTAATGTCTCTTAGCTAAGTTATTATTATGCTTATTTAATGCCGAAGTAATCGTGATGTTGGGCTAAATATTAAAATTGGGTAATTGGGCTTTGTACCATAATTGGGGTTTGGATAAAAGAACGACACTTGTAGAAATTAGACTACGGGCTATTAATGGGTTTTATATTAACTAAATGATACCTCGTTGATTTAATATATAGACTTATATATAACCACATACGCTTGACTGGGTACGGTGGGCGGGATATCTATAAATACCAATAATTATTCATTTTACCGGACACGGGACTGGATTAATAGTTAATAGACTTGTTGAAATAGGGGTGGATTACATTCAAGGGTAATTGGTGTAATTGTTAACAAAGTAGTAAAACCTTGGATTACACGTAGTCGATAACCTGATGTATTCATTAAACAAAGTATTAAGACCTTGTTACAATTCGAATCCCCAATTAGTTGGAATATTTGACTTCGGGAATAAGAATAACTTGACGAAGACTCTCGCACTTTATGATTATGACTGATGGACTATTATGGACAAATCCGTATGGACATATCAAATAATCCAGGATAAAAGACAATTAACCCATGGGAATAAACTAAAATCAACACGTCAAACATCATGATTACGGAAGTTTAAATAAGCATAATTCCTTTATATATTTCATATTTAATTGCACTTTTAATTATCGCACTTTTATTTATTGTCATTTTATTTAATTGCATTTTTAATTATCGTACTCTTTAATTATCAAAATTTAATTTTATCGCACTTTTATTTATCGCAATTTCATCATCGTTATTTACTTTACGCTTTAAATTAAGTTATATTTATTTTTAATATTTTACATTAGGTTTTAACTGCGACTAAAGTTTTAAAAATCGACAAACCGGTCATTAAACGGTAAAAACGCCCTTTTTTATAATAATAATATTACTTATATATTTTTGTATTTTTACAAATATAGTTTTTAAAAATATAGCGTTAAGCTTGTTTAAAAGATCCCTGTGGAACGAACCGGACTTACTTAAAACTACACTACTGTACGATTAGGTACACTGCCTATAAGTGTTGTAGCAAGGTTTAGGTATATCCATTCTATAAATAAATAAATATCTTGTGTAAAATTGTATCGTATTTAATAGTATTTTCTTGTAAAAATTATAACTATTTTATACACCACCTCGCACACATCAAGTATTTTTGGTGCCGCTGCTGGGGAAAGTCAAACGCCGGAAGCAAAACGCTATATATATAAAAAAAAAGATTTTTAGTTTACTTTTGTAAAAATACGTTTTTATAAAAATACGTTTTTGTAAAAATACGTTTTAATACAAAAATATATAAAAAAAATCTATATATTTGTTGTTAAGAGTTATTAAAAATTTATAAAAGTATTTTTATATTAGTTTTTAAAATTAAATTTTTATTTAAGTTATTTATATTTTATTTAATTTAAAACAGAAAAAAAAGAAAAAAAATATAATAAAAACATTCGGCATGGTACTGTAGCAGCCCATATACTGGCCCGAAATCCTAGCTCATGCGACCGCATGAGCCCGAAAGCAAAAATTCATGCGATCGCATGAACATACCTGACACGCCACAGCTGACTGATTACAGCAATAATTATGGAGTATATTATTATTATTATTATTAAAACCCTAATTAGGGTTTAATTTTAAATTAATTAAGTTTAGTTTTTATTATTTAATTTGTATTTTAAGTATTAATTAGTTTTAATAAATTATAAAATTAATAGTTTTATAAAATAAATAATATAAAAATAATATTTTTAAAAATTGTACTTTTTACAACTTTAAGTATATTTTTATATTTTGTATCTTTTTATTTGTTTTAGCGTAATATTTGTATTTTTCGCTCGTATTTAGTTTTAAGACATAGTTTTTTGCCATAGTTATTTTTATTTCTAGATTTTTAGGCTTTGCCATAAAATCCCTTAAGTGCTTTTTCTTTAGACTAAAATTTAGGTGCTTTAGAATTTTGCGACGCCGTTTTTAATATTTTAGTACCTTTTTAAGTTATTGCCATTTTGGGATATATAGTATTTCTTTTAAGCTTTAATATTTTTAGACGTAACTTTTAATTCTTAGTTTTTAGTTCCTTTTTAAGTTTCGACGCGCTACTTTCTTATTTTTATTTTTTGACGCCTATTATTTTTTGACCTTTTATTTTTCGACGTTTTTTCGACGCGCTCTTTTTCTTTCTTATTTTTCGCCGCTCTAGCTTTTAGGACTTAGATTTTTTTCTATTTCTTCTCTAAAATTTCTTTAAATTTCAACGAAAAATTATTTTAAGTGGTTAAATTGACAGACATCCAAATTTTCTGCTTCGTAGTAATAGTTGGATTTGTTAGTGGCTGAGTTGTGAGCTTCCGATTTAAAGGGTTCTGGCTCCCTGCTGCATCTATTGGCTATTCGAAACGTGGGCAAAAGCAGAAAAGTCTATTAATTTGATAACTTTAATAATTTTTATCTTTTATAACTAATAGGATATTTAGTGAATGCACCGAGCAAAACGTTCACCACCTTTTGTACGTTCACCACCTATAACTCGATCAAGACATCTAGCAAATATTGTCGCCGTTGATTTTTCTTTAGAATCGTCATCCAGTCAACCAAGTACTCCAATTCAAATTTCTGATAATCCATTTTTTGAACCCGACCTCACAATTGAGAATCCGGAGAATATTCATGGATAATTCAGAGATCCTGAACCATTAATCTTTCCTCCAGAACCACCAATCATTCAAACAGAGATTGTTGAGGAACCTACCATTAAATCAAAATCCTATAGTGATTCAGATTCAACAAATTCAATAATGGAGAATCTGGAACCTCTAAGTATGGAAGACCGAATGAGAGCTAAACGCACTGGCCAAGGTCACGCAATTACTCAACCAGATATTAATGCGCCAGATTATGAAATCAAAGGACAAATCCTACACATGGTAACTAATCAATGCCAATTTAGTGGTGCGCCGAAGGAAGATCCAAAGGAACATCTTCGAACCTTTAATAGGATCTGTACTCTATTTAAAATCCAAGAAGTTGAGGATGAATAGATCTATCTCATGTTGTTTCCCTGGACTTTAAAGGGAGACGCCAAAGATTGGTTAGAATCGTTACCTGAAGGGGCGATTGATACATAGGATATTTTAGTTGAAAAATTACTTAAACAATTCTTTCCGGCATCTAAAGCCATGAGACTTCAAGGAGAAATAGTCACGTTCACGCAAAAGCCAAATGAAACTTTATATGAAGCGTGGACCAGATTTGGAAAGTTATTAAGAGGATGTCCGCAACATGGTTTAGACACCTGTCAAATAGTACAAATATTCTACCAAGGATGCGACATTACTACAAGAAAAGACATAGATATAGCAGGTGGTGGTTCCATTATGAAGAAAACTGCAACTGATGCTTACAAAATTATTGATAACACTGCTTCCCACTCACATGAGTGGCACCAAGAAAAAGATACCGTTAGATCATCTAAAGCAGCTAGAGCCGATTCTAGCCATGACTTAGATTCCATTTCTGCAAAGATAGATGCTGTCGAGAGACGAATGGAAAAGATGACTAAGGATATACACTCAATACGAATTAGTTGTGAGCAGTGTGGAGGACCACATTTGACAAAAGATTGTCTCAGTATTGAACTAACAATGGAACAAAGAGAGAATGTTTCATACATAAACCAAAGGCCTGAAAATAATTATCAGAATAATTATCAACCGCCAAGACCAATCTACAATCAAAACCAGAATTATAACCGAAATGTTCCATACAACAACCAACAAGGTCCTAGCAATCAACAAGTATCTAATAATACTTACAATCAGCAAAGACCTATTTTTCAAAATAAACCACCACAAACCGATGATAAAAAGCTAAATTTAGAAGATATGATGTCGAAGCTAGTTGATTCTCAAACTCAGTTTTTCACATCTCAGAAACAAACCAATGAACAAAATGCTCAAGCATTTAGAAATCAACAAGCTTCTATTCAAAATCTTGAACAAGAAGTAAGCAACCTAGCAAGGTTGATAGGTGAAAGAAAATCGGAAAGTTTACCTAGTGATACAAATGCTAACCCCCGGAATGAAACAGCTAAAGCCATTACCACAAGAAGTGGTATTACACTTAAACCACCTGAAATACCTGTAATTTCTAATAAAGCTATTCCTACTCCACAAGAACCACAACCTGAGCAAGATAAGGAAAAAGAACCGGTAGTTGAAAAAGTTAATGAAGATAACACAGTTAAGGCTAAACCTTATGTTAAACCATACCAACCACCACTTCTTTACCCGAGTAAAATGAGAAAAGAGAGACTTGAATCCGAGCAATCCAAATTTTTGGATATGTTTAAACAGATAAATGTAAATCTTCCTTTCATTGATGTAATTTCAGGAATGCCTAGGTATGCTAAATTCTTAAAAGATCTAATCACAAATAGAAAGAAAATGAAAGAACTCTCGGCTGTTACTATGAATGCTAATTGTTCTGCAGTACTGTTGAATAAGATACCAGAAAAATTATCAGATCCAAGAAATTTCACAATTCCATATTTTCTGGGTAGTCTTAGTTCAATAGAAGCATTGGCAGACTTAGGTGCTAGTATAAATTTAATGCCGTATTCACTATACGCTAAACTAGACCTTGGAGAATTGAAACCAACAAGAATAAGTATACAACTAGCCGACCGATCAGTAAAATATCCTAGAGGGATAATGGAGAACATGCTAGTTAAAGTTGGTACTTTAGTATTTCCAGTAGATTTTGTTATTCTGGACATGGAAGAAGATTCTCGAGTACCTCTCATATTAGGAAGACCATTTTTAAACACGGCTAAAGCAATAATAGACGTGTTCGGTAAGAAACTGACCCTAAGTATAGAGGACGAGAGTGTTACCTTTTCTGTTGATAGAGCCATGCAACATCCGCAATCTGCAGATGATACATGCTATTATATTCAAACTATAGATTCACATGCAGAATTATTAGAAGAATTTCCAGAATTACAAGGAACAGGAGAATGTTCTTTAGGAGAAGGAACTGAACCAATTGATGAAACTGAAATGTTAGCTACACTTATGGCTAATGGATATGAACCAACAACAGAAGAAATTTAAATGCTAAAAGAAGAAGACAGATATCGATATAAATCATCGATAGAAGAACCACCGACATTAGAGTTAAAGCCACTTCCAAACCATTTGGAATATGCTTATTTACATGGTGAAACTAAATTACCTATAATAATATCGTCTTCTCTTACTGAAAATGAAAAATCTCAACTCATTTCTGTGCTAAAAGCTCATAAACCATCTATTGCATGGAAAATTCATGATATTAAAGGAATAAGTCCTTCGTATTGCACACATAAAATCCTTATGGAAGAAGGTCATAAAACGTATGTGCAACGCTAACGAAGACTAAATCCGAATATGCAAGATGTTGTTAAGAAAGAAATTATTAAACTGCTTGATGCATGTTTAATTTATCTAATCTCTGATAGTCCATGGGTAAGCCCAGTTCAATGCGTACCTAAGAAGGGTGGCAAGACTGTCATCACAAATGAGAAAAATGAGCTTATTCCTACTAGGACTGTAACAGGATGGTGTGTTTGTATTGATTATAGAAAATTAAATGACGCCACCAGAAAAGATCACTTTCCCTTACCTTTCATTGATCAAATGTTGGAAAGATTAGCCGAAAATAGTTACTATTGTTTTCTTGATGGTTTTTCCGGATACTTTCAAATTCCAATAGCACCTGAGGACCAAGAAAAAACCACATTCACGTGCCCTTATGGTACTTTTGCTTATAAACGCATGCCATTTGAACTTTGCAACGCCCCTGCAACCTTTCAAAGGTGCATGGTGGTGATTTTTCACGACATGATAGAAGAGTGCATGGAAGTTTTCATGGATGACTTTTCAGTCTTCGGTGATACATTTGAATCATGTTTAGTTAATCTTGAACGAATGCTTATTAGATGTGAACAATCAAATCTAGTACTTAATTGGGAGAAATGTCATTTCATGGTTAAAGAAGGCATCGTTCTTGGTCATAAAATTTCAAAGGAAGGAATTGAAGTGGATAGAGCTAAAGTAGATGTAATTACTAAACTTCCACATCCCACCAATGTTAGAGGAGTTAGGAGTTTTCTAGGGGATGCCGATTTTTACCGACGTTTCATAAAAGATTTTTCTTAAATTGTCACTCCTATGAATAAACTCCTAGAAAAGGATGCTCCATTCATCTTTTCAGATGAATGCATCAAATCTTTTAATATTCTTAAAGAAAAACTCACTAATGCGCCGATCTTGATAACTCCAAATTGGAATCTCCCGTTTGAACTCATGTGCGATGCAAGTGATTTTGCAATGGGAGCCGTTTTAGGACAAAGGATTGAAAAATGATTTCAACCTATTTATTATGCTAGTAAGACGTTACAAGGAGCACAAACGAATTACACAACTACTGAAAAAGAACTCCTTGCTATTGTCTTTGCTTTTGACAAATTTCGTTCATATCTCGTTCTAGCTAAAACGGTGGTCTATACCGACCATTCTGCTCTTAAATACCTATTTTCGAAACAAGATGCCCAACCAAGATTAATCCGTTCGATCTTACTCTTACAAGAGTTTGATATTGAAATCCGAGATAAAAAGGGAGCAGAAAATCTCGCCGCTGATCATCTTTCTCGTCTTGAAAATCCTGAATTAGAAGTTCTAAATGAATCGGCCATACAAGAAAACTTTCCTGATGAATATCTATTGAAGATAGATTATAATGAAATTCCATGGTTTCCAGACTATGCAAACTACTTAGTATGTGGATTCCTTGAAAAAGGATTATCGTACCAAAAACGAAAGAAATTCTCCAGTGATATAAAACACTATTTCTGGAAAGATCCACATTTGTTTAAAAGTTGTCCAGATGGAATAATACGCCGATGTGTATTCGGAGATGAAGCTAGTCAAATCTTAAACCATTGTCACACAGGACCAACAGGAGGGCATTATGGGCCTCAACTTACAGCAAGAAAAGTTTACGATGCTGGATTCTATTGGCCTACAATTTTCAAAGACGCACACCTTCTTTGCAAATCCTGTGATGCTTGTCAAAGGGCTGAAAAATAAGTCAACGTGATGAAATGCCACAAAATGTCATTCAAGTATGTGAAGTATTTGACATTTGGGGTATTGACTTTATGGGTCCATTTCCAAAATCTCATAATAATCTATACATTCTCGTTGCCATTGATTATGTATCTAAATGGGCGGAAGCACAAGCTCTCCCAACTAACGATGCACGAGTTGTAGTCAACTTTTTAAAACGTCTTTTTGCAAGGTTTGGAACACCGAAAGATTTAATAAGTGATCGGGGTACTCATTTTTGTAATAATCAACTTGAGAAAGTTCTTAAAAGATATGGAGTAACTCATAAAATCTCCACCGCTTATCATCCACAAACAAGTGGACAAGTTGAAAACACAAACCGAGCTTTAAAACGTATTCTAGAAAAAAATGTAGGATCAAATTCGAAGGAATGGTCCATGAAATTGGAGGATGCACTCTGGGCTTTTAGAACAGCCTACAAAACTCCAATTGAAACCACACCTTTTAGCCTCGTTTACGGAAAAGTATGTCATCTTCCAGTAGAAATTGAACACAAAGCATTTTGGGCTTTGAAGACATGTAATCTTGATTTACATGAAGCCGGACGTCTACAATTAAGTCAACTAAACGAATTAGAAGAATTAAGACATGAAGCATACGAAAATTCGTTAATCTATAAAGAAAGAACGAAGAAATGGCATGATAAAAGAATCAAAAGTTCAAAAGAATTTAAAGAAGGAGATAGAGTTCTTCTTTTCAATTCACGATTCAAGCTATTTCCTGGAAAATTGAAATCAAGATCGTCTGGACCATTTATAGTCAAAAGAGTTTTCCCGTATGGAACAATAGAGTTAATAAATTCAAATGGGATTGAATTTAAAGTTAATGGTCACAGAGTTAAACATTACGTACATGATCCGATGGAAGTTGACAACGAAGTTAATCACAATTTCAACACCACATCTAACTAAGTGTGGGGAGGTTCGAATCTTTTTAGGGTAATACGTATTTCTGTTAGAGTTAGATATTCTGTTTTCGTGTAGTTCTCGAGAATGGAATCCGAATGGTCTTTCCCTAGCAGACCCTAAAGAACTAGTCTTCTCCCCCCATTCTGAATTTTTTTTTTTTTAGGTTTTACGAGATGAAGAATTCCTGTGAACTGAACCATGGTCTAATGCTACACGCTTTGATCACTAAACATAATAATGACACACTTCCGAGTGACCTGGTATCAGTAATAAGAGCCAAATTGTACGGAGTAAGAAAAGAACTCAGAAATGATCATAATAAGTTACATTTTGGTAAAGGAAAATCAAAATCCGCAGCGAAAAGAAGAGCACGTCACCTTGAAAGATGTCACAAATGCGGAAAATGGTCACACGAAGGAAAATGTTCAACGAATCAGACATATTCCAATACCGAATTTGTTACTTTATGCAGAGATGGACCGTTCATATGTTTCGAAGAAAAATCGTTGAATGCTCGAGGTTATGCCTATGTAGCTATGGAAAACCAATTAGTCCGACTATCTTATGAGTGGGCTAAAGCAGGTCACTGAGAATTCTATCTCACAGGTAAGTTTGTACAGTTTTTATTTTTATTTTATTACTTTTAACCTTTGGATAATAAACGCTAAATCGTTCGCTATAAAGTATAAAATTGGTATTCAATAAAATTAGGTTTTGCGACCGAAATTATTGATATCATACAAAAATTTATTACATCACTGCGAAATTTACCATTTATTCTTAAGGTATAAATATCTTTAATCGATCAAACCAAAATATTTTAAAAATTCGTCATGAGTTAAACTAGGTTATGGAACCGAAATTACTTTACCGAAAAGAGGGGCGTATATTTTTGATAATATTTGATTGATTAAAGTGGGATAAAAGACCAAAAAGATTTTAAATTTTATTTTTACTTTGTTTTTAAAATTAATATTAAATTATTAATGTAACTTTTTAAAATCAATATATTTAAATTTGTAAATATTTGAAAATTTAATATTTTTAATATAAGTTTGTATGTATAAAAACAAAATTATAATAAAAGTTTGGTGTGAATTTTCAATTTTCATAATATGAATTTTTAATTTTATGCATTTTAAATTTAAGTTTGGTGTGAATTTAAAAACAAACTTTACTTTATTTCGCTAAGTTAAAAATTTGATTTTTAAAATTCGTCGTGAGTTGAAAACTAGGTCGTTGAACCGAAATTGTTCTACCCAAGGGAGGGACGAGAACTTTTATTATCATTATTTTTAAGCTTATTGAATTAAAGTATGCCAAAAACATTTTAAAAAACTCAAAAATCTTTACTTTTAAAACCGCGCTTAAAAATGACAAATTTTAAAATTTTGTCGAGGGACGGACTAGGACAACGATCCGAAACGCCCTCATCCTAAAAAGAAACAAAATTTTAATTTTTAATTAAATATATGTTTTATTAAGTAAGGGTTTTTTTTATAAAAAAAAAAAATACAGGCCCCATGCGATCGCATGGGGTTCCTTCACAAACCTCATGCGGTCGCATGAGGCTGGAATTCTGGACAGAAAGAAAAGGCCAGCGAGTTCTGCTATCTGCCTCACTTCAAACACCAACACATACACGAACATACACACATATACACTCCTAAAATCGCCATTTTTCACCAAAATTCACCAAATTTCGTCCTACAATCCGCTATAATCATGCCTAGGTTCGGATTTTTCAACAAAAAGGTAAAAATTACTCCCCTAAACTCTTAAAATTCCTAATTTTTGTGATATTTACCAATATTATACCTAATTTGATTTTGTTAATTTCTAGTGTAATTAGAGTTAAATTGTTAGTATTTTATGCATGTATAACCTAGATTGATGCTATTTAACATGATTTGAAGCCAAAAACTTCAAAATTTTTAGGAATCTAGGGTTTGCGTTTGTGACGACCCGGAAATTTCCGACCAAATTTAAACTTAATCTTTATATAATTTTAATACGATAAGCAAAGTCTGCTAAATCGAGTCTTAAAATTTTTGGATTTGTTTACATGGATTCAGTTAACCTTTGACCACTTCCGACGATTCACGAACAACTGTGTAAATAATTATGTATATATATATATATAAATATAAAAAAATAATAAAATATATATATATATATATATATATATATATATATATATATATATATATATATATATATATATATATATATATATATATATATATATATATATATATATATATATATATATATATATATATTATATTTTGATTGAATACAAAACCCTTTTATCCAATAGAATTGAAAATGTAAAATAATAAATAGGACAATTAAGTTGCTAATAAAATGGATATATACATAAATATATCTATGATATTATTATCTATATATATAAAATTGTTATTAAGAATTATTACAGTGTAATGTTTATTAAATGTAATCACAAGTAAAAATATAGTTGTTATAATAATATTGTTATTACTTTCAACATTTATATCAAGACTAGTGTTATTTAAAAATACAATCTATAGATACGAATTTGATATATATAAATTGATATAGTATAATACAATATACAAACTCATATTATATACTAATATATATATTAAAAAGTATAAATTAAATATTCACTATATGTTAGATGAATATTAAATATTACATAATTTATAATATGTAATATTTATATATTAAAGCTAATTGCAATTTAAAATATAGTTTGTTATATTATTATTATTATTTTCTACATTAATTATAATATTAAAAGTATTAATATTATTAATACATTTATTAATTATTAGGATTAATTATAATATATCAGATACAGATATATAAATGTAATAAACACAGATATATAAAATATAAAATACAAATACATAAATGCAGGTGTATAATATAAATACAGATATATTTCGTGAGGTTTTTTTTATTTATTTATATAACCAGAGTTGTTAACTATATCTATCTATCTATCTATTCTGTTAAGTCTGTGATATTACCAAACACATCAACCCTACATAGATTCATTCGATCACCTCTTTTTTCTCTTCACCAAATAATTTGAGCCTTCAGTCATAATTAACAATTATAAATCACAATAGATATAAGAGAGCGAATTTGACAGATGAAGAACAATTTTTTTTTAAAAAAAACCGATGGTCTCTGTATCATCCATTTATTTGCCATATTTCAAATTCGAATCAATTTTCAGAATCCATAAATGCAGAAATGTAAGAATTACTCTTTTTAAACTTTCTGTAAAGTTACAAACTCCAAATCCTTGTATCGAATCTAAATTTTCGAAGTCAAAGTTCAAACAAAAAAGGTAACTATTTCTTGTTAATTCAAATTCGTAGCTTAGATGATGTTTCTGGTGTAATTGATGATTCCTGAAGGTTTTAGGAAGGATTTGCTACATACTTCGTGTTGAACTCATGATTTAAAACAGATTGAAAATCCAAAATCAATATTTTTTTTTTATAAAAGCTACGACAGCAGCAGCAGGTTCGATCCATTTTTTTAAAATTTTTTTCTTTTAATGATTAATAGAAAGACATATGGTTTATGTATGAATCTATTGAAGAATCAAAATCTTTATTTGTTATAATTAATCTTGTTTTTGTGGTGGCCGATTGATTGATTTGGAAGGGAGGATGATGAAGAGATAAAACAGACGGGTTATATTGTTATTAAATGGGTTCATTTCCAGAAAAACGCAATTGGTCTGATGGTTAAGCATGGGTCTAGGTTAGCGGGAGGTCGCGGGTTCGAATCCCCTCCAAGGCAGCTTATTTATTTTTAATACTTCTAAGGTATAATTTGATATTTTTATTATTATTATTATTATTAATATTAAGTATTGTTGTTATTATTATTAATATTATTATTAATTTTATTGTTATTATAGTTAAAGTTAATTATATAAGTATGATTTTTTTATTGTTATAATTAAGTAGTAGTAATTATTAGTATTAATATTACTTTTATCATTAACATTATTATTGTTAAGATTATTATAAACATTATGATTTTTTGTAAATATCATCATTAATATTAATATTATTATCATTATTATTATCATTACTAATATTATTACAAAGTATTAATATTTAGAGTTACTACTATTATTATTATTATTATTATTATTATTATTATTATTATTATTATTATTATTATTATTATTGATATATTTAGTATTATAATTATTACCAATATTATAACTATAACAATAAGTATTAGGAACATTACTTATCATTAATATATTTTTATAAGTAAGATTACTATAAATTGTATCATTTTAATATTATTAATATTATTATGATTATTATGATTATTACTATTATTGTTATTGCCATTATAAATTGTTACTACCATTGTTATTACTAAAAATTGTTATTATGACTAATATTATTACTAATTAAAGTATTAGTTATCATTTATTATAAGTATTATGATTATCGTCACAAATATGAATAATATTATTATTATTATGATTACTAATTTATCATTTTAGTGCTATGATTATTATGATTATATTTAGGATTACTATTAGTATTGTTGATATAAAAATAATACAAGTTATTATATTAGTATTAACAAATTTTTTTTTTGTAATTATTAGTATTATTAATATTGACATAAGTATTATTATTAATATTATCACTTTCATTAAAATGATTATCATTAACAAGTACTGTTATTATCAGAAATTAATATAATCATTACTAAAAAGTATCATTACTTTGAATATGTGTATTTTTTATATGGAAACTATTATTAATATAATCAATATTAGTATTAAGAGAATTATTATTTTTATCATTATACTTATTCTAGTATTATTATAACTATATTATGTAAACAAAAGATTGCTTATATAAAAAGTATATAACTAATAAATATATATATTATTCGATTACAACTATGTATATTAATAAATATACCAATGATATAGGTTCGTGAATCTGAGGCCAACCCTGCATTGTTCAAAGTCGTCATATGTATTTTTACTACAAAATACAGTATTGTGAGTTTCATTATTCCCTTTTTATATATATTTTGGGCTGAGAATACATGCAAATACTTTATTAACTGTTTTACAATATTTATATGCGTGAGTTTCATTTGCCATTTTACCCTTTATATTTTTAGCCTAAGAATACATGCGCAATTTTTATAAATGTTTTACGAAATAGACACAAGTAATTGAAACTACATTATATGGTTGAATTATCGAAATCGAATATGCCCTTTTTATTAAGTCTAGTAATCTAAGAATTAGGGAACAGACACCCTAATTGACGCGAACTCTAAAGGTAGATCTATCGGGCCCAACAAGCCCCATCCAAAGTACCGGATGCTTTAGTACTTCGAAATTTATATCATGTCTGAAGGAGGATCCCGGAATGATGGGGATATTCTTATATGTATATTGTGAATGTCGGTTACCAGGTGTTCACCATATGAATGATATTTTTGTCTCTATGCATGGGACGTATATTTATGAGAAATGAAAATCTTGTAGTCTATTAAAATGATGGAAATGATTATTTATGTTAAACTAATGAACTCACCAACCTTTTGGTTGACACTTTAAAGCATGTTTATTCTCAGGTATTAAAGAAATCTTCCGCTGTGCATTTGCTCATTTTAGAGATATTACTTGGAGTTATTTATGACATATTTCAAAAGACGTTGCATTCGAGTCATCGAGTTCATCAAGATCATTATTAAGTCAATTATAGTTGGAGTTATTATGGAATAGTATGCTTACCGTCAACTTTTGATGTAAAGCAAGTTTGTCTTTTAAAAACGAATGCAATGTTTATAAAATGTATCATATAAAGGTCAAGTACCTCGCGATGTAATCAACTATTATGACACGTTTGTAATCGATATGGACTTCGTCCAGATGGATTCGGACGGGTCATGAAAGTTGGCATCGGAGTTGGTATAACGCCGTGCATGTGTGGCGGGTTAGTCGTAAAGGAGGTTCTCACAGTGTTACATGTGACAAAGCAGTGGCTCTTACTCCTTGCGATCCCTTACGAGGGTTGGCAGTAGCCGAGAGGCAGGCACTAAAATCAGTATCTGAGGTACACTCAGTGGTCACCAGTCGGTTAGCTGGGAAGGCACTGGATGGGACGGTGGTTGTCCCCAACTGAACTACAGTTGGTATCAGAGCGGTGGTCTTAGTGAACCAGGTCTTGCATTAGTGTGTCTAACTAGTAGTCGTTAGGATGCATTAGTGAGTCTGGACTTCGACCGTATCTGCATGTCAAAAGTTTTGCTTATCATTATCGTCAGAAAACTTCCTGCTTATCATTCTTAGTCTAGACACGTTTTACTGCATTGACTGCATGAATAGTGTATAGACAAAATTCATATCTTAGCGTATCTGCTACTTTCGACTTTGCCTGACAGATTCCGTAGATTCCTCTGTAACTTATGGGATTTTAGTATTATATATGCATATGTAAATTATGTATTGCAGGGTACTAATCTACATCCTATAATCTATTTCTTATCGAAAATCCTTCATCTGATCGTACGAGGTGAATCCCTCAACTAGTTCGAGTCCCTCAGATTCCGATAGCTATTCCGATAGTTATTCTGACAGCTATTTCGACATGGATATTCACCTAAGCTCCAAAAGCAGTGTAAACGAAATGGATAAACCAACTACTCATTTCAATTCATTTGATGGGTTCGTGGTCTACTTAATCTTTGGAGACAAGAAGAAGCGATCCCTTTCATCCGCCATATTGTCCTCTGGGCGAAGAACCTGAAGCGTTCACCGGCGAACCAATCCGAAATACCATTTTCACTCTCATTTCCCGAATATCTCGCCACGATTATATTCTATTTAAAATTCTAAACCTTATTCCCCCGCTCGTTCCGACCGACAATCATCCCGAAATAATAGAAGAAGTCAACGAACTTCGCGCTCGAGTAATCAATTTGGAGAATATGGTGCAAAAAATTACCAGCTTCAACAACATCGCCGGCACCAACAGTACCATCAGTAACATCACCAATACCATCAACAATCCATGCCTCAACATCTCATTCTATACCTCGAAGTATAATCCTCGTTCTACGTATCATTCTACATCATTTATCTTCGTTCGATATGGCGATTATGTAATCTCTAATGTTTTAGAGATTATATATTCTTGTTCTAACGGTAAATCAAATGAGTTTAATATCATATTCACTCATTAAATCCATGATTACGTCTGAAGAAAATATATATATATATATGTTTTCGTAAAGATTGTAATTAAAATTTTTATTGTACAAACTGTTAATGGTAAAAATATTTTAACGGGTAGGTAATACCCGAGGAATATTTAAATTTCACATTAATAAGTTACATTGTACGTTCTTCGAATCTGTTTCAACAGTCATATACTATCCTACTTACATCCACCGATATACAAATCCGTTCACCACAAAATAACCATTTTCATTCAATTTTATATTTGGATTTTGACCTATCAGAATCTAACAAGTGGCATAATGAAGAAATAATGGACACAATAACAATTGATTAGAAACAGACTAATTGACAATATGAAATTTTGTTAAGAAACCACGCTAACAAAATCCTAGCTAACTGTTCCTAGCTAACTGTTAATTCCATATTACATTTTATTTATCGCAATTTAATTATCGCAATTTATTTTATCGCAATTTTAATTCTCGCAATTTTATTTAACGTCATTTAATTTCTGTTATTTACTTTACGCACTTTATTTATCGTCATTTAATTTCTGTTATTTATTTTTTTCGCACTGTAAATATCGGGACACGTATACAAGGTTTTGACATATCATACCGACGCATCTATATATATTATTTGGAATCACCATAGACACTCTATATGCAGTAATGATCGAGTTCTCTATACAGGGTTGAGGTTGATTCTACAATAATATATATACTTTGAGTTGTGATCGAGTCTGAGACATGTACACGAGTCACGATATGTATTAATTAATTCGAATATTATATATTAAACTATATATGAATTATTAGACTATCAACTGTGGACTATCGAATGAGGACTAATAACATTGGACAATTAAAATGAATTAAAATATTGATTATAACATATGAAACTAAACAATTCTTCAAGTTTGCCACTTAATTTCATCTTAAACCTCATTTGTATCTTGACGATTACAATCCGCGTTCAAACCTTTCATGATTCTTGAAAACACCTCAATCGAGAGGATGAACCAACCGCACTTCATTTACGAAAGAAAAGATTGATGCATATAGTCATGCACCTGAAAATACTCGAAACCTGAGTAAACGTTTAACACATATCTGTACTAGTTTCTTTGGCGTTATTATTAATGAAAATAACCTTGCAACTCCTATTCGAGATAGCTAATTTTGTCACAGCTCCATCAAATCAACTTCGACTTTTCATTCGAATTAGCCTTATTATAACCTTGATATATAAGTTTGCCTTCGTCTTTGTTACCGGAGAACCTTTTATATTCCACCATATTACCATCAGCGTTTAATCATCTAAAAACACAATTCTCTTGAAACCACCTCGGATTGATAACCAACAATTCAGATATGGTTGCATTAAATGCAGAGGAAACACTAAAATTGTAGATGGTCCAAACGGCCAAAAGTTTGATGATAAAGAATGGAGTGTTAGGAACGCTCTATAGAAAAGTTGGTACTAGAAAACGGATTGAGCACACCATGAAGGAGACCAGGGACAAATACAAGGAACATACCCTATATTCAAAGAACCCGAATAATTCTGGATCCGCCGAAATCTTTAGAGAATATCTTGCTCCGTACCCACGTTAAAATCTTGCGAAAAATTTTTCTTCAACAACATTTGAACTTAGAAATTCCAAAATATCATCATAAATATCTTCGATATTTCTGAGGATATTTTCATAAATATTCTTGCCCAAAATTATCTACCTCTTCTGTTTTCTGTATTCCATTATATGGGAAACTTATGTAAAATCTAAGTATAAATTATGAATGAATTGTGGAGAAGTGTTGGAAACTGAAATATGGGTTAGTATAATATAATGACGCTTGGCCAACGTAATTATATTATAGTAAGTCATGCTGAGTTTCTAATGAAATGTGATGATTCACAGATTATAACGTCATCATATGCCATGTTACATGACTCCTACATTCGATCTAATTTCTAGACATATTGAGAACATAACTTTCTTAATAGTTCTATCTTTTATGTGATTTCTAGTAATTTAACAAATCAGATCATGCTGTTACAAATTCTTTCTTAGAACATTAGACATGTTCATTTAAAACTTCATACCTACAAATTCTGGACCATTACTCGCTTGATTTAAAGTTGGGAAGATAAAACAAAAGCATGGAGCTCCGAAATATAAGGGAAGATATAAAGCCCAAAAATAACACAGGAATTACAAACCGTGGATATTAATACGAATAGCAATATAAAGACACAGTATAATTAAGAATAGTATCGCCCCTAAGGTAATAGCGGAAGTAAACAGATTTTTTTTTCTGGTGGAAGATTTAAAAGAAGGACGACAGAAATGATAATTAGGAAAATATCAACGATTAGAATTGGATTAAGCATTTTCACAATCTTTTGGATGTATGAACTAAGAAAGAAAGTATAGGGATGGTGAGAAAAATGGAACGGAGGAGCTTAATTTATAATGAAAATATCAGACAGAGTAATCGAGGAAGATCACCGTATTCAAACATAGAGATCTTAATTTCCTTATTCGCCGAAGAATCAAATCTTTTAGATTTCGAAGATTTTCTTTAAATCCCGTGAATTTCGGAATTCAACCAAGGCAACATCAAAAGTTAAGACGCACCTTATTTTCTAAATTCAACCCTGACTCTGTCAAAAGCTAAAACAAATCTTTATCCTTTCATTTCACTATTTGGTGATAGCTTCACTCGTACGCTTCGTGTAATCGAATTGTTTTATCCATATTTCTCAATAATGATAAAACTATATTTATCCACTCATATTCGTCATGAAAACATTTTTATTGTTAGCCATGACCACCTCACTCAAATTTCGGGACGAAATTTCTTTAACGAGTAGGTACTGTGACGACCCGGAAATTTCTGACCAAATTTAAACTTAATCTTTATATGATTTTAATACGATAAGCAAAGTCTGCAAAAATCGAGTCTTAAAATTTTTGGATTTGTTTACATGGATTCAGTTAACCTTTGACCACTTCCGACGATTCACGAACAACTGTGTAAATATATATATATATATATATATATATATATATATATATATATATATATATATATATATATATATATATATATATATATATATATATATATATATATATATATATATATATATATATATATATATATATATATTATATTTTGATTGAATACAAAACCCTTTTATCAAATAGAATTGAAAATGTAAAATAATAAATAGGACAATTAAGTTGCTAATAAAATGGATATATACATAAATATATCTATGATATTATTATCTATATATATAAAATTGTTATTAAGAATTATTACAGTGTAATGTTTATTAAATGTAATTACAAGTAAAAATATAGTTGTTATAATAATATTGTTATTACTTTCAACATTTATATCAAGACTAGTGTTATTTAAAAATACAATCTATAGATACGAATTTGATATATATAAATTGATATAGTATAATACAATATACAAACTCATATTATATACTAATATATATATTAAAAAGTATAAATTAAATATTCACTATATGTTAGATGAATATTAAATATTACATAATTTATAATATGTAATATTTATATATTAAAACTAATTGCAATTTAAAATATAGTTTGTTATATTATTATTATTATTATTTTCTACATTAATTATAATATTAAAAGTATTAATATTATTAATACATTTATTAATTATTAGGATTAATTATAATATATCAGATACAAATATATAAATGTAATAAACACAGATATATAAAATATAAAATACAAATACATAAATGCAGGTGTATAATATAAATACAGATATATTTCGTGAGGGATTTTTTTATTTATATAACCAGAGTTGTACCAAACACATCAACCCTACATAGATTCATTTGATCACCTCTTTTTTCTCTTCACCAAATAATTTGAGCCTTCAGTCATAATTAACAATTATAAATCACAATAGATATAAGAGAGTGAATTTGACAGATGAAGAACAATTTTTTTTTAAAAAAATCGATGGTCTCTGTATCATCCATTTATTTGCCATATTTCAAATTCGAATCAATTTTCACAATCCATAAATGCAGAAATGTTAGAATTACTCTTTTTAAACTTTCTGTGAAGTTACAAACTCCAAATCCTTGTATCGAATTTGAATTTTCGAAGTCAAAGTTCAAACAAAAAAGGTCAACTATTTCTTGTTAATTCAAATTCGTAGCTTAGATGATGTTTTTGGTGTAATTGATGATTCCCGAAGGTTTTAGGAAGGATTTGCTACATACTTCGTGTTGAACTCATGATTTAAAACAGATTGAAAATCCAAAATCAATAATTTTTTTTTATAAAAGCTACGACAGCAGCAGCAGGTTCGATCCATTTTAAAAAAAAAAAATTCTTTTAATGATTAATAGAAAGACATATGGTTTATGTATGAATCTATTGAAGAATCAAAATCTTTATTTGTTATAATTAATCTTGTTTTTGT
Source organism: Rutidosis leptorrhynchoides (assembly GCF_046630445.1). NCBI lineage: Eukaryota > Viridiplantae > Streptophyta > Magnoliopsida > Asterales > Asteraceae > Rutidosis > Rutidosis leptorrhynchoides. Next base: position 95,892,413 of record NC_092339.1, read on the forward strand.
GGTGGCCGATTGATTGATTTGGAAGGGAGGATGATGAAGAGATAAAACAGACGGGTTATATTGTTATTAAATGGGTTCATTTCCAGAATAACGCAATTGGTCTGATGGTTAAGGATGGGTCTAGGTTAGCGGGAGGTCGCGGGTTCGAATCCCCTCCAAGGCAGCTTATTTATTTTTAATACTTCTAAGGTATAATTTGATATTATTATTATTATTATTATTATTAATATTAAGTATTGTTGTTATTATTATTAATATTATTATTAATTTTATTGTTATTATAGTTAAAGTTAATTATATAAGATGAGTAATTGTTAATATATAAGTATGATTTTTTTATTGTTATAATTAAGTAGTAGTAATTATTAGTATTAATATTACTTTTATCATTAACATTATTATTGTTAAGATTATTATAAACATTATGATTTTTTGTAAATATCATCATTAATATTAATATTATTATCATTATTATTATCATTACTAATATTATTACAAAGTATTAATATTTAGAGTTACTATTACTATTATTATTATTATTATTATTATTATTATTATTATTATTATTATTATTATTATTATTATTATTATTATTATTATTATTATTATTATTATTATTATTATTATTATTATTATTATTATTATTATTATTATTATTGATATATTTAGTATTATAATTATTACCAATATTATAACTATAACAATAAGTATTAGGAACATTACTTATCATTAATATATTTTTATAAGTAAGATTACTATAAATTGTATCATTTTAATATTATTAATATTATTATGATTATTATGATTATTACTATTATTGTTATTGCCATTATAAATTGTTACTACCATTGTTATTACTAAAAATTGTTATTATGACTAATATTATTACTAATTAAAGTATTAGTTATCATTTATTATAAGTATTATGATTATCGTCACAAATATGAATATTATTATTATTATTATTATTATGATTACTAATTTATCATTTTAGTGCTATGATTATTATGATTATATTTAGGATTACTATTAGTATGGTTGATATAAAAATAATACAAGTTATTATATTAGTATTAACATTTTTTTTTGTAATTATTAGTATTATTAATATTGACATAAGTATTATTATTAATATTATCACTTTCATTAAAATGATTATCATTAACAAGTACTGTTATTATCAGAAATTAATATAATCATTACTAAAAAGTATCATTACTTTGAATATGTGTATTTTTTATATGGAAACTATTATTAATATAATCAATATTAGTATTAAGAGAATTATTATTTTTATCATTATACTTATTCTAGTATTATTATAACTATATTATGTAAACAAAAGATTGCTTATATAAAAAGTATATAACTAATAAATATATATATTATTCGATTACAACTATGTATATTAATAAATATACCAATGATATAGGTTCGTGAATCCGAGGCCAACCCTGCATTGTTCAAAGTCGTCATATGTATTTTTACTACAAAATACAGTATTGTGAGTTTCATTATTCCCTTTATATATATATTTTTGGGCTGAGAATACATGCAAATGCTTTATTAACTGTTTTACAATATTTATATGCGTGAGTTTCATTTGCCTTTTTACCCTTTATATTTTTGGGCTGAGAATACATGCGCAATTTTTATAAATGTTTTACGAAATAAACACAAGTAATTGAAACTACATTATATGGTTGAATTATCGAAATCGAATATGCCATTTTTATTAAGTCTGGTAATCTAAGAATTAAGGAACAGACACCCTAATTGACGCGATCTCTAAAGGTAGATCTATCGGGCCCAACAAGCCCCATCCAAAGTACCGAATGCTTTAGTACTTCGAAATTTATATCATGTCCGAAGGAGGATCCCGGAATGATGGGGATATTCTTATATGCATATTGTGAATGTCGGTTACCAGGTGTTCACCATATGAATGATATTTTTGTCTCTATGCATGGGACGTATATTTATGAGAAATGAAAATCTTGTGGTCTATTAAAATGATGGAAATGATTATTTATGTTAAACTAATGAACTCACCAACCTTTTGGTTGACACTTTAAAGCATGTTTATTCTCAGGTATTAAAGAAATCTTCTGCTGTGCATTTGCTCATTTTAGAGATATTACTTGGAGTTATTTATGACATATTTCAAAAGACGTTGCATTCGAGTCGTCGAGTTCATCAAGATCATTATTAAGTCAATTATAATTGGAGTTATTATGAAATAGTATGCTTACCATCAACTTTTGATGTAAAGCAAGTTTGTCTTTTAAAAACGAATGCAATGTTTGTAAAATGTATCATATAGAGGTCAAGTACCTCGCTATGTAATCAACTATTGTGACACATTTGTAATCGATATGGACTTCGTCCAGATAGATTAGGACGGGTCATGAAAGTGTTCTTGAGTAATTTGGGGCTTTTTGATAAAAACAGGTTATGACCAATTTTTGTCATGAATTATTGTTAAATTAAGTAGTGTAACATGTTTAGGTAGCTAAATGATCCAAACATTGATCATAAACATGATTTTTGAGATTAAAGTAGACTTTTTAGGTACAAAATTCATGAACTTGATTAATTTGATATAATTGTCATTTGAGACTTGTTTAATTGTTAGTAATGACTATTTTGACATGTTATTTGAGTTAAATGCTTATGAACTTTGTATACATTTTCATATAGGCTTATTTGAAAAAGTGTAGAATTGATAAAATTGTGAAAATGTGTATAAGTTTAATTTTGATTTAACATGTTATTGTAATTGTTTCAAGTTGTTATTTTGCTAACACTAATGCATATTTGGATGCACAAATTTTGTGTTTAATGTGTTTTGCAGAAAACCGATACTGCTGGTGCTTCATCATCATCTAGACAACCACAACAGGAACCTGAACCAGAATATGAGCCGCAATACGAGCCTGAACCAGAACAACAACAGGAACCACAACAACAGCCTGATCAACACGTACCTTATTATGATCCGCTACAATTTGTTGATGCCTTCACAGTATTTCCGATGCATCCACCAGTAGAATACCCAACAATTCCTGAACACACGTTGCATCCTAATCTGAGATTCGATAGAAGCTGGAGGGATTACCCGGCATATCAAAGTAACAAATTCAAACTGCTACCTAAAAATGTAGAAGTGCCAAGGGTAATAGATTGGGATCCTTTGGAAAGGGTCCAACTAGCTAACTCAGTTAGGGAGCATCTGATCCAAAGGTATGGCAGTTCTTCTTTTACCGATTGGGAACGTCTATTCACCATTCGTAGACCTGTATATAAGGAATGGTGTGTTAAGCTGATGAGTACTATAGCTTTAAATGTAGATGTAGATAGATTAGATGATAGAAGTTTTCTTAGATTTATACTTGGCCGTAGGATGTACAGGATGTCCATGCTGGACATGGCCAGGGCTTTACAGATATATACTCCTGGTGAATTACTACTATCCGATTGTATGAATTTGATTTATCGTGGTGAAAGGGTAGATAGGAATTTTGACGCGAACGCCGTTTGGAGGCGTATGTCAAACTATAATGTTTTTACGCTGGGAGGAAAACACTCCTACTTACATATTAACAAAGCCGAGCTTCGTATAATTCATAGATTTCTGGCTAACTCGATTACACAGAGAGGTCACAACAAGGAGAAAATGACCTTACATGATTTATTTTACCTTAAGTGTATTCGAGACCCAAGAAGCTTTGTTAATATCCCTTACTGTGTTGGTTTTTATTTGTCTAAGATGGTGGAAGGAATACAGGAAGGGGGAATAATAGGAGGAGGTATTTTTGTTACTCTCATTGGAGAGTATTTAGGTGTAGATAAAGATCAAGGAGGTCCACTTTTGGAATGTAGGGAACAGGTTGAGCCTTTAGGATTGAAGGTCTATCAGGGTGCTAAGGTATTAAAGAGCAGACGCAACCAGCCAGTACCCTATGAAGGTAGTCATCCTCAGGTAGAGAGAGTTTCAGATGAGGAAATGGAGGAAGCGGATGACATTAGGGATGTCATTAGGGAGGCTATGACTGACGTCTACCAGCGTGTAGACGAGGTAGATATGACAAACGGGGAGAAATTTAGTCGGATGGAGCAGTGGCAAGCCCGAAATGATTACGAGCATTCCAGGCAATGACATCATGATAGATGGGACTATCATCAGCGTCAGATTATGAGCCGGCTGTCACCTCAGGATCACTACGTACCGACCCGACCCGCTTACTATCCTCCACACCAGCCCGAGATGAGACCACCATATACTCTCTACGACCCTAACCAGGCCTACCAGTACACCTATCACCAACCATGGAACCCGGACGACAACATGAACTGGAACCCCTATCCAGATTGATATAGTCCCAGTTGGTGATTTCTATGATTTTTATCTTTTTATTATTTTTATTTATTTATGTTTAAACATATGATATTGTGATACATTAATGTATTGTTTAATATTTTTATTATTTTGTACTAGTATTTCATATTTGATTTGAAAGTGGGATTTTAAGTCCCATTTCAAATTACCATGCATGTTTATATTTGTATTGTATGTATATTGTCAATTGTACACAACAGGGTAAAACAACGCATTTTCAAAGACTGACATTAAGCTCAGCAAAAGCTACTAATTTTGACGACAAAACGAAAAACAAATGTGATGTAACAACAAGACGGAATGAACAAATGATGTGCATCATTTATCATTCAACAAACAAACGCCAATATGTTTGGAAACTTTGGTAAAATTTAATCATTTTTCTACGCTAATCACCCTCAATAATTTAAATTATTACTGATTTTTTGCAAATGAGGGCATTGCAAGATCTTAAGTGTGGGAAGGGGTTAAATTCTTTCGGATTTTTAAAATTTTAACTTAAACACTTGGTTACCATTAAAAATACTAGTAAAGCAGTAGTTGTGTTAGAATCTAGTGCTCTCTGATAATAAAGAACAGCCCTAGTCTTATATACTGACTACCAATTCTAGTAAATTTTTTTATAATTTTCAATTAAATGAATTCAAAATCATGTTTATACATATTTATGAAAGATAAAACTAGGTGTTAACACCGAAATTATTGTTACCTCGGAAAGGACATAAATTGAGAAACAAACCAAAATGTTAGAATTCATTTAAAATGGAATAGAAGGCAATAAAAAGGAAAATAAAAGCCAAGTGTGGGAAAAATTTACCAAGTTATTTAAAAACATATATCACATATTTTTGTACAAATAATTGAAGATACTTTTGTTTTGGACAAAATTAACCGTTTTACCCGGTAAATTGTAAGATATTTGAAAGAAAGATGGATCTACACGATGAATCAATTCCATCATTAAAAGGAAGTAAAGTCTTCTGAAAAAGAAACGCGCTTCTTGATTTAGGTCAGGAAGTTGTCGTCCAGACCAGTTGTAGAGTCTACGAAAAACCTTGAAAAGTTTTCTCGAAAATCAGCTGGAAATCCACGGACCTCAGCATCAAACAGGGTCGCCAAGTGGTCAGACTTATCCTAACCATGAGAGGATCTGTCTCGTAAAATGGGGAGGACGCCGTGCAAATTAGCTTGATAAGACTAATGAATCAGACCCCCAGAAAGGATAATCTCCTTAAAGATTAAAAATCAGCTTTTAAGCCTGATATTACTCAATCCTTGAGATTGACTTTAAAGATTGAGAATTACAAACTCATGGAATTCGATGATATCTAAACTCGAGCTTGAACGAGAAAATATTTTGATCAAAATTACAAACCTATTTGTTTTCTGAAAAACCCATTTTTAATGCGTTCATTACCATTGAACGTAAAATCCTAGGAATTCACCTGGAATTTATTAGGTCACCTGAACCAAATCGGGTGTCAACCGTAAGAACGGTGGTTGCATAGCATGGTCGAAGACAGGACCTTGTGCCAAACCGAAAAATTATAAGGGTGAGCTTTACTATTGCTCCTACAAAGGATAGTAATTGCATCCGACACGTTATAGACCATAATTAAAAGTATGTCAGGGGACATTGCTTTAACAGTTGCTTGTTCAACGCTTTCCTTTACAACCGGACGTTAGTTTACCGAAAGGTAATATACGGAGCAAGTATACTGGACGTGTTGCTTTCCTAATACAAGGTTAGCAAGTGGGTGACACAAAATCGCAAGTTTTGAGCTAAAATTTTCAAATCTGAAACCCACCAAACCCATAAAAACAATTTGCAAACACCGGTGAAGGGTTATTCCGGAAAACTTATCTAGGGTAAAAGCTAGATTTAATTTTCAAAAGATCAAATATTTTCATAAAGATCCAATTTCCTTAAGGGATCCAAATTTTATAGTCTTGTGGGACTTTAAACCACATCGTTACTACCATTGTTTATACCGCCGCATAGAAATCACTGATGTACAAAGTGTGAAGAATAAAGAAGTGATTCTAGTATTTTTATTTCAAGACTATATTGTTTGAGGACAAGCAACGCTCAAGTGTGGAAATATTTGATAATGCTAAAACTGAACATATATTTAATAGCATTATCCCTCAAGAAAGACAAGCTTTTAGTTGCAACTGTTCTATTTATAAGTGATATTCGTTTAAATAATAAAAAGTGAAGACAAAAGACAGATTCGACGAATTGAAGACGCAAACGACCAAAAAGCTCAAAATTACAAAATACAATCAAAGTGGTTCCAATTATTGATAAGAAACGTTTCAAAATTACAAGAGTACAAGACGCGAAACGCAAAGTACAAGATATTAAATTATACGCAAGGACGTTCGAAAATCCGGAACCGGGACCAAAGTCAACTCTCAACGCTCGACGCAACGGACCTAAAATTACAAGTCAACTATGCACATGAATATAATATAATATATAATTAATTCTTAAAATTAATATATATATTATATTATATATTATAAACGTCGGCAAGCTAGGAAACAAGCTCTTGTGAGCTGGTAAAAGGGGCCATGCGATCGCATGGCCTGGAAGAACAAATTCCATGCGATCGCATGGCAGTAGGTGGCTGGCCACATCCTATAAATTTCGCAGTTTGGTGATCAGTTTTATATATCTTTTTTCTCATCTCTCACTCGTATAATATATATATATATATATATATATATATATATATATATATATATATATATATATATATATATATATATATATATATATATATATATTATAATTTTAATTTTAATTCTAATAATAAGGGTATGTTAATGAATGTTGTAAGGGTATAAGTCGAAATTCTGTCCGTGTAACGCTACGCTATTATTAATCATTGTAAGTTATGTTTAACCTTTTTAATTTAATGTCTCGTAGCTAAGTTATTATTATGCTTATTTAATGCCGAAGTAATCGTGATGTTGGGCTAAATATTAAAATTGGGTAATTGGGCTTTGTACCATAATTGGGGTTTGGATAAAAGAACGACACTTGTAGAAATTAGACTATGGGCTATTAATGGGTTTTATATTAACTAAATGATACCTTGTTGATTTAATATATAGACTTATAATTTGACGTATTTATATATAACCACATACGCTTGACTGGGTACGGTGGGCGGGATATCTATAAATACCAATAATTGTTCATTTTACCGGACACGGGACTGGATTAATAGTTAATAGACTTGTTGAAATAGGGGTGGATTACATTCAAGGGTAATTGGTGTAATTGTTAACAAAGTAGTAAAACCTTGGATTACACGCAGTCGATAACCTGGTGTATTCATTAAACAAAGTATTAAGACCTTGTTACAATTCGAATCCCTAATTAGTTGGAATATTTGACTACGGGAATAAGAATAACTTGACGAAGACTCTCACACTTTATGATTATGACTGATGGACTATTATGGACAAATCCGTATGGACATATCAAATAATCCAGGACAAAGGACAATTAACCCATGGGAATAAACTAAAATCAACACGTCAAACATCATGATTACGGAAGTTTAAATAAACATAATTCCTTTATATATTTCATATTTAATTGCACTTTTAATTATCGCACTTTTATTTATTGTCATTTTATTTAATTGCATTTTTAATTATCGTACTCTTTAATTATCACAATTTTATTTTATCGCACTTTTATTTATCGCAATTTCATCATCGTTATTTACTTTACGCTTTAAATTAAGTTATATTTATTTTTAATATTTTACATTAGGTTTTAACTGCGACTAAAGTTTTAAAAATCGACAAACCGGTCATTAAACGGTAAAAACTCCCTTTTTATAATAATAATATTACTTATATATTTTTGTATTTTTACAAATATAGTTTTTAAAAATATAGCGTTAAGCTTGTTTAAAAGATCCCTGTGGAACGAACTGGACTTACTAAAAACTACACTACTGTACGATTAGGTACACTGCCTATAAGTGTTGTAGCAAGGTTTAGGTATATCCATTCTATAAATAAATAAATATCTTGTGTAAAATTGTATCGTATTTAATAGTATTTCCTTGTAAAATAGTTTTTATACACCACCTCGCACACACCAATACGCAACATTAAAACAATGAACTCACCAACATTTGTGTTGACACTTTTAAGCATGTTTATTCTCAGGTTCCTAGAAGTCTTTCGCTGTTTGCTTATATGTGATACAAGCTATGTGCATGGAGTCATACATACTTTATTCGAGAAAATGTTGAATTCACAAAATCATCACCATGTATCTTATTTTGACTGCGTTATCAACGGATGTAGTATTGTAAACTATTAATTACGGTGATTGTCTACATGTAGAAATCATCAAACGTCAAAAACCTTGGAATTTGATATTCAATTATGGTGTGCCTTTTCAAAAGAATGCAATATTTACAAAACGTATCATGTAGAGTTCATTACCTCACTTTGAAATCGATGATTGATGTATTTGTCCAAAGAGATTTGGAAGGATCGTCACACAAACCCTACATCTGCGCATAAAAGGTAGAGTCACACATAGTTTGTTCCTATACCATTGGATGCGGTCTTCTTCACCCCGATTTTACATTTACCTTGTTGACCAAGGAAACGATAAGATCATTATAATTTAGTTCCTTAATAAATGTAAGTTGGTTATGGAAAGGATTACGTTTAATTAAGGATAGAATCTTATTCAAACCCTAAATGCTAGCCTATAAATACATGACTCTAAAACTCTAAGAGGTATCACGTTTGGTACGTTACAAAGCATACTCGATCGAAAGAATAAGCATTCTTACGGCCATCAGGTTCTTCTAAGACTTTCAGTTATTTTCTACGAAGTATGAACCCTTCATGTCTTATGGCCACTTGACCTCGTATGGTAGGTCATTAATGGACTTACAGTCTGCTACCTTGTTAGAATCTTTACAATTTCGGAATGGGTTATCCGGATGTTTGAATGATGTATGTCAAAATAGGTTGTGGAATTGTCAACTTCCAATTTAAATAGGATGGGGTAACATAAAGTGAATCTTTTGAAACAAGTCAATAGTTCAAGGGATCATAATGTAAATGTAAACAAATGTGAAAGGGTCTCTGTAAGCTGAGCTGGCATGCTGATACGCTTTCTTTGTAGTGATACTTTCCTCAAATAAACAAATGTATATGCATATGTTACACGGATGTAATATGTATATGCATGAACCAATCTATCTTCTATCTATAATCTATAATCTATAATTACCAATTAAATGATTGTATGGGCAACTACATGTTTGTTTCCAAATTTTGTTCGTACTTTGATGTCGTCATTATTATTAAATTTATATATATAAATATCTATACATGCCTAATTTCAACTTGTTGAGTTGAGTGGGTAGAGATCCTCTATTATAACAGCTACTCCTACTACTTATTATTTCAATAATAAAATAAACATATTTGATCCTTTTTCTTGATTTACCATCATCAATTTATCAACTCAATTTTGGCAGAAAATTGGGATATATATTGAGCCGAAAGTGTTGTATTCCGACACTTCTGTTTGCTTTGCGTTTAGGAAAAGCAAAGCAAAGAAAAGATTGTGGAATTGGGGACTTGGAAAGATTATGGAAATAGCAAAGTTAGGTTTTTTATATAATATTGCTATGTTCTTTTAAGTACTTTTTTCAAAAATTCAAGATCCATTTGTTGCAAGTAAGTATTGATTCTTTTGTATATATCCACACTTAGTTACCTTAAACATACATAGATATTTCTAGTTTTGTTGGGTTTCACTTGAATACAAAGGGGTGCTTCATAGTTTTTTATAATATATTTGGTTACATATGATTGAATTTCAAGTGGGGTTTCAAAGTTTGTAGCTTTTTTTTGGATTTTGGTCTATTATTTGCCTGAGTTTGTTGTGGGCTCTGCAAGTATTATTGATTTTGACTAATTTTTGTTTTGATTGCAAGTGGGATTTTTTCAAGTTTACCATATTTTTGTAAGTTTATTGATTTATTTCAAGTGGGTTTTACAAAGTGTTAAAGAATAAAGCAAATTGTTAATCTTGAATTCAAGTGGGTTTTGCAAAAGTAAAGATTTTGATCAATTATTTTCTTGAATTTCAACTGGCTTTTGTAAGCTAATGTAGATTTTGGCCAGCTGATGCTTAAATTTCATCTGGGTTTTGCAAATATTAGCCCTTTGGCTGATTAGTTTATTATTTACCACAATTTAAGTGAATTTTGACATTTATGATCATTTTAGCCAGCAAGTCACTTAAAACCATTTGGGTTTAACAAAAAGTTTCATCCTTTAAAATGAACAGAGACATGGCAACATATGTTGAGCCACCAAATGGATTTAGGCAAATTGGGAAGCATTATTACACGATGTGGCAAACGTTGTTTGAAATTGATACCAAATACGTGCCAATTAAACCAATAGGGAGAGGTGCGTATGGAGTCGTATGTTCTTCAATCAATCGTGAAACAAACGAAAAGGTTGCCATCAAAAAGATCAATAATGTGTTTGGTAACCCCATTGATGCTGTTAGAACATTAAGAGAATTGAAGCTTCTTCGACATATTAGGCATGAAAATGTGATCGGATTAAAAGATGTTATGTTCCCAATCTACAGAAACAGCTTCAAAGATGTGTATCTTGTTTATGAGTTGATGGATACTGATCTTCATCATATTATCAAGTCTTCACAACCCCTTTCAAATGATCACTGCAAATTTTTCTTGTTTCAGGTATAAATCTCCATTCAATTTTCAAGTTATTTTTTTTACTATTATTTGCAAGAATGCTTCTATAGACAATCTTAGGTAGAGTATCGCCCATTAGAAATAATACTTAATTACTTTTTATATTTTGCAACATTAAAAGAATCAAATCATTTAGGGAGTGATCCGTACACACCAAAATTTATCCATACACCACTAGAACAGCTTAAGGTAGTACAGTATAACATTATAATGCATATTTTAGTAGTGTTCGGATATCACCCATTTTTTTAGAAGTGGCAACTTTAAGCCAGGTTAGCTTTATCTCTAATGGGTCAAAGTTATAATTGTAATAAACTGCAACATGTCAAATGGGTTGAATGCATTAAAAGTCCCCAATAATGTAGTTTAAAGGCATGAAACATCTTAATGACTAAATCAGTTAGAATATTTAGAATAATACATACTTGTAAAATGTAATCACACTTTCACCTCTACTTATAGAAGTATCTTGTAACTCAAATTAGCCCATTTTGACCCATTACCCAAAATGCTCTGGTTTTTATCTCTGTTTTTTTATTTTATTTTATTTTATTTATTTATTTTTATTCCATGTTTTTGTAACTATTCTTATGAATTAATCCATTTTTATTAAAAAAAAACAGTTGCTTCGAGGTCTAAAGTATCTTCATTCTGCTAATGTACTCCACCGTGACTTAAAGCCTGGAAATCTTTTAGTCAACGCAAATTGCGAGCTCAAAATATGTGATTTCGGGCTGGCTAGAACAAGCCAAGGTAGTGAACAATTTATGACCGAATACGTTGTCACACGTTGGTACCGTGCACCCGAGCTTCTCTTATGTTGTGACAACTATGGAACCTCAATCGACGTTTGGTCTGTTGGGTGCATCTTTGCTGAAATCCTGGGTCGAAAACCACTTTTCCCAGGGACCGAATGCCTAAACCAGTTAAGACTGATAATCAACATTTTAGGAAGTCAAAATGATGACAATATCGGATTTATTGATAACACGAAAGCTAGGAGGTTCATCAAAACGCTTCCTCATACTCGAGGGATCTCTCTTTCGTCTTTGTACCCGATGGCCGACCCGTTGGCTCTAGATTTGCTAAAAAAAATGCTCGTTTTTGACCCGACGAAGAGGATAACCGTTAGTGAGGCGTTACATCATCCGTATATGGTGGGCTTGTTTGACCCGAGTAAGAACCCGCCGGCACGAATGCCCATAAATTTGGATCTTGATGAGAATATGAGTGAAGAGATGATTAGAGAGGAGATGTTGAGGGAAATGTTGCATTATCATCCTGAGGCTGCTGCATATCCATATCCAATGATGATTCAAAGATAGCCAGCCAATGGATTGTTTCTATTTGTAGAAAGAGTTGTCAATTTTGTTGATTGAATTATGGCAATTAAAATGCTTGTAATTGTAAGTTATCCATAAACATTGTGGGATGTAACTTTGGTTATTCTTGTAATATATATACTATGGATTATATAATAATAATTAAATACGATTTCATACCGGGTGTGTTTGGCACAAGAACTTATGGGAGCTTATGAGAGCTTATGGAAGCTTAAGCTTATAATATTAATAAGCTTCAAGTAATAAGCTTTGTTTGGTAGACATATAAAGTAGAGCTTATGAAAATCATAAGCTATAGAAAAATAAGATACTTCTAGTAGCTTATGAAAAAAAGTAGAGCTTATGAACTGGAAAATAAGCTCCAGCTAGTTTACCAAACACTTATAAAAAATAATAAGCTCCAGCTACCATAAGCTTCAGCTCCAGCTCTAGCCCATAAGCTCCAGCTCTAGTTATAAGCTCCCGCTCCAGCTAGTTTCATCCAAACACACTCCTATTAAGTAAGTTTTGTTACTTATAAATTTATATTCTAATTAGTAGTGGACACTCATTCTATTTATCATGTTGAGTGGTATAAATATTTTTATTCATCAAGTTATTTAAACTTAAAAGGAAACATTTTTTTAACTTCATAACTACATTTCTAAAGTTTTTTTCCGTCAAGAAAACATTAAATTAAATAAAAATAGATCAAAATCTATAAGTATTACAAAATTGTGTTAGATTGGACAGTTTAACAGATAAATCATACGATCCATTTGACCTAAGGAGTGAAACTAAGCTCTATTACAATACATTTCTTTGCACAAGTATAAAACTATTAAAAACAAACTTGTGAAACAACGTATCAACAAGGATCTTATATTCCTAATTGTAGTGCAAAATCTACTTATTTAACACGGATTAGCCATTTTTAATTCCAATGCACAATCTTTGAATAATTGTGCATGGAAATAATTTTTAGAACAATGTATGTGAGTATAATTGACAATTATGTCTTGAATTACCATATGATGCACAATTCTGCGAACTTAAATATTGAATAGAAATGGGCATGATAAGTCTATTAACATAAAAACTGGTGATTAACAAATGTATTTGTTAGGTGCTCCGTAATAGATTGTTGGATCCTTAGCTCAACTACTATGACACCGAACCCACATCACATTGTCACGTCTAATTTTTAATTATCAATCATTTGCATTTAGTAATAGTGTGTACTAACTATCCCGAATTGGCATTCTATAGACAACATTTGGGCGTGGATCGACGGGGTACCCATAAATGGTAATAAAAGGCTCATCGTAAAAACTGTAATTTTTTCAACTTTGTGGACTATTTGGAGGCTACGAAACAACATTATCTTCAAAGATCGGGGCTTCCGGAAATCTCACGTATTCGACTCTATCGTGACGACGGCTTTTAATTGGTTATATGCTAGATATCGCAAAAATAGATGTAATTGGAACACTTGGATGATGTCTCCTTTGTCCTCTTTGTAATTTTTGTATTTTTTTTTCTTGTATATTTTCTAGCTTTTAGCTTTCTAATAAAAATTTCGTCGTTCGAAAAAAAAAAAAAAAAAATAGTGGGTACTAACTTGAATAATTAAATGGTCAAAGTAAATTTAAATTATATATATATTATATTAGGTTAAAAGTTACGATAAGAGAAGCGACATAATAACCCCAAACTAACTAGATGAGCATTTTTTTTTTTTTTTTTTTAAGGTCACTTCAAAGTACTTATCTTTTTATATTTGTTGTGATAATTATGATATTAATTATCTAGAGATAAATATTTGGTCAATGATCAATCTAAGAATAAAGGCATTGGTAACGCGTCATCTTGATTTTCAACTCAAAGTTCTACAAGAAATTTGAAGTTAAAAGTAAAAGAGTGATTCAGTGTTCAATTTAAAATTTGGATTGTTAAAAATTAAATAACTTATTATTATAATTATATTAATTATTATTAAACCATCACTAAATAGCCCAGTGGTTGGGCCCAGAGTTCCTTGCAAGAGGTTTCAAGTTCGAATCTCGTATGTGACGAATATTTAGTGGTGGCCAGGGATGGGTTGGAAACAGCCAGGGAGCAATCCTGCTGGCTGCGTACATCAGAATATGTGATCGGATTACTCGCCATCCCGAGTAGCCAGAACATGGAAAACCTTCTACATTTTACCTTTTTTTTTTTAATATTAATTATTAACCTTGTGTTGTAGTTCATGTTGGTAGTTGACTACCTCTCTTAGCGAGAGGTCAGGAGTTCGACTCTCGTGTGATGCAGCATGGGCAGCAGTTGGAGGCGGGTTATGCAACTGCGGGAGATGAGGTGATTTAGTCCCCCTGAATGATCTCGAACTGTTGTTTAAAAAAAATTATATTAGTTATTACAATATATTTTAATATTAGAATTAGATATTAATTAATTTTATACATTACTCCTACATGCTAAAACGCACCCCAAAACTTGTAGTTTTAGCTGATTTTTAATTTCGTTTTGAGTTTGCGTGCACACTACAACTGATCCCCTAACTTCGCCTTATTCTACACAACGACCCCTCAACTCTATACTTTTCGAGGGTAAAAAATGTAAATACATAATTTTATTAAAATAAAAGAAAATAATTCCACCCGAATTTTTAACGGGTCTTATCTTCTCGCTCGGTGCGAGTTAAATTTTAATGAGACCACCGTTCAACTCAAAAAAATCTAACGAACCCAACGGGACTAACTTTACGCGAAACGGACATCGTTAAAAAAACACTAAATATTTCGGGCTATCTTTCATACATATACATACACGTACAACACACAACCCAACCTATTAGATATATTAGGTACTAAACAACGTATATCCAAATTCGGTCGCGCGTTGAATACAACCGCAGCAACGCGCGGTCGAATTTTTTTCTAGTTCTAAACTATGAGCCGATTTATAAAGCAAATAACTTTTTTAAAAATAACGAAACTTTTATAACGAATGATAGCCATTTTTTTATTTCATTAAGACATCAGTTTGGATTGCTGTGTTGCCTATATTTATTTTGAATATCCATAATCCAACTCACGAAGGTCTATGCTAAAATACATTAAGGGAATATAGTGAAAATACCCTTAAAATTACGAAATTAGTAAAAATAATTAGTATATAGGGTAATACCCTCAAATACTATTTTGTTTAACCATATACCCTTAAAATTACGAAATTGTAAAAATGCTCAAGCACGACCAGTCTCAAGAATTTGGGGGCCTTGAACGAGGTGAAAAAAGGCCCTTATGCCCTAACGAATATTATAAACTATTTAAAAAAAAAAAAAACTCTTTCGACTTTGATATAATGCTAGTGGACTTTGATTTCTTTTATATATGGGTCATTTGATTGTTGTTTTTTGGCCTATTGTGCTTTATCTTCGTTGCTTCATTTGGGTTTTTCTAGTCCTCATACTTCTCAAATCTCCGATTATGTCTGTATATATATATAAAAAAATGGGCCCCAGAAAATCATGAAATCTGAGCAGTCAATCACTTTGCTCTCCCTTCGGGCATCCCCTGTGCTCATGCATCAGCAAAGCAGAGTCGTGCATGATGCTGTTCTATATCTTCAACTGCAAACGTAAACCTTCACCTACAAAACTCACCTCTATCAATTCTTTCCTCTTTCTTTTCACATAAAAAACCACAAATTCAACCTGACCTTTACCATTTTTTCCTACTCCGTATTTGTTTTCACATAAAAATATAATATATTAACAATGCTTTTGTAGTAAAGAAAAAATTAAAAAGGTATGATTATTGTTGAAGCAAAAAGTAGTTTAGTTAGCACATTTTCTCGAAGCTAAAGTATGTTAAAACGCAATAAACCTTCAACACAATTACTCTTCAACATCTGCATACTCAGAGCTTCGAAGTTTATGTACACCCATTTTCATTTCAACTTTCAAGAATCAATATACAAACTCTATCAAAAGCATTAGAAAATACCTATTTACACATTTCTTAATAATTAATACATTCACCAACAATTCTTCTTCTTCCATATCTAGACCTAACAACAATTACCAATATTATTACCAATCTTTAAATTCAAAATTTTACATATTATAATTAATGATTTCAAAAAAAGAAAAAAAAAAAAAAACGAAATTCTAGCAACTAAATTACCGAATATATGCCAGATCTGAACTTCAATGAATCAATTTGTTGAGAAAAATGGTCTCACTAATTCCTGGCACACGCTCAATGAAAGACAGTAAAGAAATAAAAAACAATCCACAACACAAGAATTTAACGTGGAACTTCAAAACAGGAGAAAAACCACGGACCCCCAAAGAGAGAAATTCAATATATCACATATTGTTACAATGACATAAACGACTCTCTTAAGTCAACTACACTCTCCAAAGTATTTAACTAATACAACTCTCAAACAAGAGTAAGAAAGAAAGAAATAATCAAATACTTAAAGTGTATTGATTGGTGCAAATTGGAATGAATCCTATGAGCTCCTTTTGTAACTAAAGATTTTACCTCCAACTTCTTCCACCCACCTATGTGAGACAACTTCATTTTATATTCAAAGAGGTTACTCCCTTTTCTTCCATCTACCAATATAGGACAAATAATCATATCATTTTTCTATCAAAAATAACACCAACAAATCTCCAATTTTTTTTTTTTTTTAAATAGATAACCATACTTTCGCATTGCAAAGATAAACGACGTAGACGCTTCCTCGACGACAACTTCAAGATCATCATTTTCATGTCGCTGACATTATCTCTAACCCAAGAAATAAAATTTGCATCCATGTTGAACATTGTCTAAACCGATAATCATCGCCGTAACAGACAATCATAACTCTTAACATAATTATCATACTCCACCATAAAGAGTATCACACTTAGAATAAACCATCTAAGAATTTCACCTCGGCACATGTTGAACAACCAGCTAAAACTTTATGGTGCAACTTCCCTGTTTGGCTTTCCCGGAAGTTCCATTAGTTTCCACCACACACCTTGCATCAATGCCAAACCAATGCCCATGTGCAAATTGTGGAACCGCTAACGAACATCCCTTTCCATGGTGGTGCGGACACACCATCAGGATGATGTGACTTCAGAGGAATTCGTCACTCTCCGTAACAACGAAGACAATGTTAGGGTCTTTGGAGCCATTTGCTGGATTAGCCCCAGCTGAACAATTAACCCTTACATGCCTAGTCTTTCCGCACCCCCAACATACCAGATTCTTTCTAGAGTTTCTTTTCCGCCTATCCGAACACAACAGTGTCGTACCATCTGATGACGAGGCCCCGTTACCTTCCAGTCTTTTCTCCTCGGATAGGAGTTTTCTAGTAACGTCTTCAAACTCTAAAGTTTCTTTCCCATACATCAAAATAGGTGTCATGTGCTCATAGGACGATGATAAAGAAAATATCAACCTCAAAGCTTTATTTTCATCATCCACTTTAACTCCAAAAGCTTCCAGTTCCGAAACAATACCATTAAGAATACTCAGATGATCTGAAATCTTTGAACCCTCATCTATACGCAAAGTACGAAATTGTTCTTTAAGACATTACCGATTTGAGATGCCCTTGTACAAATTGTTCTTTATCCCAAAGATCATTAGCCGTTGATAATCCGTGCACATTTGCAAACACGTGCTTTTTAAGACACAAACGAATCACACTTGTCGCCCTCAAATCCATATCATCACATTCTTCTTCATCGAACTTACAGCTAGAATCACTGCCGGAAACAAAGGTGGTGATATCGGCTAAAATGTCACGTTTTTACCCCCGATATTGAGTCCTAAAAGCATAAAGTTCAAAGCTTTGTCGGAAAAATAATCGATTTTTCGATTAAACTTGTAGGTAAAGTAATTACAAAGACGATGCAAAAAGAATCAAGAGAAACGGAGCTAAAACGAAGATTCTAGAGCGAAAACGGTGAAAGACAAGAAATCAAGTTACGATCCAGGGAATCAAGGCTGACCAGCACACCATAAGGCGTGCCATACGGCCTGCCAGTATGGAAACGGCCTGCCAGATACGTGCCAACAAACGGCCCACCCTGCGGTCTACCAGCCATACGGCCTGCCAAATACGCCTTGCCATACGCCCTGCCATGCGGCCTGCCAGGCGTATGCTGGAAAATTCCAAGTCTATTTAAAGGGTCTTTGTCATCCAATTTCCACACACCTCTCTTCACTCTCTCACTACAATACACTTTCTCCCACTAGAGCTTTCAAGGTCTTCTCACCTCCGAGCGGGAAATTAAATACCCGGAGGCGAACGCCGAAGATTGTAATAGGAGCTGGCTAGAGGTTGTCAGCACTTGTAATGGTCCAGATCTCGTCTGTAAACGGTGAACGCTTTCCTTAATTTAATAAAGTTATTATCTTGAGTCGCTTTCATCCTGCATGATTATCTATCTGTTACAATTGTTTATCATGTGTTGAATATTTTATCTGAAACTTATTATATTGTTATGCTGAAACCCTGACGGTTTAGAAGTTTAATTTACGGATCACCCTTTCCGCTTATTCACGTGGCTATAACCTAGTATTAGGACCTGATCAACCCTAGGATACAAGGTAAGTAGTTATATGTGCTTAACGTCACCATAGGGATATAGTACCTACGTACGAATAACCATTTGTTCGTCATAGAAGAGCTGCCCATTTAGATTGTGATTAGAGTTAGCAATAGAGAGTTCAGTGAACACTAGCTTACTTAGAAGCATGATTCGCTTCAGAAGCAATATTCTTGAGATATTGTAAGATGATCCGGGGTTGAATAAGTGATCGTAAAGGAGAAACTTCTATCCCAATTAGCAGTACCTTAGAATATCTAAGATTGCACATCTGTTAATGTTAAGGCATAGCATAGTGATTTAGTGGTAGGATATTGCTTTAGTTAGACAACTAGGATTAAGAAAAGCTGAGACGTTCCTTTATTGGGTAAACCACTTTGTTCATGTACCTAGGATTTCATCCATAAGGTCGTTCAAACCTTTCAGGTTAACGTTGGGAGTAGGGATACCTGTCTTAGCCAGAATCTTCAAAGCTTAAACTCTTTGTGACAAATCAGTTAGGTTCATAGCCAGTTGATTGAGGTTTAGTGTTTATCCTAGGAAGTCAAACTCTTGTAATAATTCCCCTTCAGAATTCTATTCTTCACACCTATCTTTAATTTTATTGTCTAATTACTATTTCATCCAGTTAATCTTAATCTATGACCTCTTGTCACTAGTGTTAACTATATAGGCACTTTTGTCCCACATTACTGAGCAAACATACAAAAATACGTACCTGAGTTATATTTACCACTTACTCGTTAAAAGGAAGACAAGTAGGTGAGTTATAGCTTGGAACCCCAGCTAAATATAAATAATAAAACAACCACTACTCGCCCTCGTGGTAGCTGATTCTGACGTGCCGCGGCCCAACGATGCCACAAAAATAAAACCGTCCGTTTCGGCCATATCACGAGGAGTAAGTAAGTTTTTGGCGCCGCTGCCGGGGACTTATTTTCCGTTTGTTAAGCTAATCGTTGGTTCTATCAAGATATCTGAAATTCTTGAGTGGTGTCTAAGAAAGACAATTATACACGGACTAGGTTATTGGATTTTCCGAACAGTCTCCAATTATATTGGAACCAAAAGGATCCTGCCTCTCCGTTGTCTGCCTGGCCACTTGTTTCGAAGATAAATTGACAAGAATCACACATGCTTAACAAGCAGGGAGTTTGTCGGTATAGGATTTAAAGTCGCCATTATAATAAACCCTTTTCAAATTATAAAAACAAAATATTAACTATGGTTTTGATTTCTGTAGTTTTTAGTTCAAACTTAACCGACTACGAAGAAAGTGCGAATGGCAGTTGCTCTCCCACGACTTCGGAAACCGGTGAAGTTTTTCTTTATAAACCTAAAACAAATCTAAACCTTGATGAATCTCATCAAGACTTAGTTCTTGATTCTTGTAGTCCAAGAAGCCGGATGATTTCATCTGACTTAGAGATTTCATTGCTTTTGGATAAGTTTTACTCAAATGAACCAGGATTCGACCCCCTTCACGATCCAAAAGGGAGACTCAGTCTTAACGAACTCTTGATTATGGAAGATGAGATACGGGAAGAATATCCAACTATTTTCAACTATCCAGACTTGTTCGAATTTAATCCTAAAGAGATACGAAACCCTGATAAAACAAAAGCTCCGTTTATTGGAAATCTGTTAAATCCTAGTAGAAGGTTAGTCGTCTATAGAGAATTCGTTAGGCACCTCTATTCCTCAGATTTCCCATTTTCAACATTTCAAATCAATCTGTTAAAAGAGCTGCGTTCTCAGACTCGTTCTCTTCACAAACTGTTAAAAGAATGTGGGGATGACCTTTTCGTCAAGTATCGGGATGCAGAAATTAATTTCAAATTCGATTTAGAGTCATTCGTCAGTTTTCTCCCTCACTTCACTAATAAGGAAATTTCTCCAATTCACATAAACCGTTACGTCTCGGCAATGATCTATGATTTAGAATTTTGGATTGAAAGCAAGAAACCTAACCCTATTTCAACCTATGGAAACCGAGATTACTTTTACTTTGATCCAGCCTCATTTCTCATCAAAAGATTAATTGAAGCTTTTCCGGATTCTACCGAGGAAAGAATACATCAGAATTTCTTCACAAAAAGAAAGAAAGTATATTCGGAACTCGTGCAAATCCTCAATATGTCAAAATTTCCATTTACAACTTCGCAAATAAAGATCATTCAAGAAATATCTTCAAACTTTAAATTTACTATCGGTGATCCTGACTGCGCGGAAGATCTTTTATTGCAAGACACAGTGGCAAAACTTCTTTTCGAACTTAATTATAGAGATACTGGGCCAAGGGACGGAATTTCAAACACTAAGAAAATTAAAAGGGCTTTGGTTAAACTTATGGACGATATCGGGGATTTATAGAAGCGCGAGTGCAAGATGTTAAGAGATTTCGAAATATTTTCAATACACTCCGCTGATTTACTCTGGATGGTCAAAGAAGCTTTAAACTTGTCTTTCTGTAACATCCCGCGTTTTTTCGTTAAATTATTTTTAACGCCGTCTTTTTTTTTTATTTTATATCCTCGGTATCTCGATTCGTATCCTCCATTAGCTACATTCTTACAATATTTTCGTTATTGGATTATAACGTCTCCCGTACTCTCGTGTAACTTAAAATAATTCGTTTGGTTAATTCCCGCACCCGATTACAAACTAGAGGGACTAGACTTGTCAAAAGACCAAACCTTTGACTAGGTCAAAGTGGTCAAACCACCTCCTCCATTCATTATCCTCTCCATTTTCTCTTTTTCTTTAATACTTCCCTATTTTTCTTAAATTCTCCATTACAAAGATTCATCATCCATTCATGATCTAGCAAACTTCAATCAAAACAAAATACATATTTGGAATCCTCTCTTCATCCTCTTCAATTTGATACCAACTTCATCTCATTTGGGTAACTTTCTAAAATCACTAATTTTATGTGTCCTTGAGATTTTTGAGTTATAAAGTTGTTAATTAGTGTCTATGGCTCATTGTGATGTCGTGTATGTAATTTGTATGCTCGATTTGTTGTTTTTGGTGTAACTAGCTTGAATATGAAAAATGCTTGCTTAATCTTGTGTTTTGGATGCTCATATGTTGTTAGATTGTTAAAGTCCATGTTTTAATTGTGTTACTAGTATCATTAGCTTCGTTTTGGTGTATAGGTTGATTAAGAAAACTTCAAGAACATGATTAGTGATTTTATGAACTTGGATTAGGATTTGATAAGCTTTATATGAACTTTTAGTGCATCAAATGCTATGAATTGTTGTTGATAAGTGTTTGGTTGCAATGTGTGCTTGATTACCTTCAAAACGGCATATCATACATGTAAATTGGTTGCCCGAATCATGAAATGCGTTTTTAGAACTTGAAACTTTGATTATGAACGTTTAATGCGGTTTTGGGTTGTTGTAAGTGTTGAATTGCTTGATGAAATGTGTCTAGGTGTTTTCCTCGTCAAATTACCTTTCCGATGATATAAGATACATGTTCTAATTGTTTGCGGATCATAAGATGTGGTTATTTGGTTTTAGCTCGTGCATACTTGTGAAAAACAGAAAAGTGTCTGCCCAGATGATGGCGCGGCGCGCCCCATCCCCGCGCGGCGCGCGGATTAGCCTGGCCAGATTCTGCTTCATTTGGCACATTTCACGCGAAATGTTTGACTAGCTATCGACCTCCGATTCACTTGAAACTTGTTCTAATATACTTATATATGAATAATTAGCATAGAAAAATAGTCCGGGACCCGACCCGAACATGTTGACTTTTCGTTGACTTTGACCGACCAAAGTTTGACTTTTTGTCAAACTTAACCAATTGATTATGCAATCTTTCTAACTTGTTTCTATACATGTATCTTGCATGAAACTTGACTATTTGCTTCACATGCTTCATAATCGAGTCGTGTTGAGCCATAGGACTAATTGAGCAACTTTGACCCTTCGTGACTATCATTATTGATACAACCTATTTGTTTAGGTCGAGACTAGCGTTGTCCTTTGCGCACATTATTTGTTGAAGTACTTATTTACTCTTGCAATCAAAGGTGAGATCATAGTCCCACTTTTTTTTTTAATCACTTTTATTCTTTACATCGTGGGCTGAGAAACACATACATTTCATACTTATATACTTTTCATGCTTTTACATTGTGAAAAAATACGAATACAAAGATGCATACGAGTTTGAACAAAAGTCCTCAATCCAATTATCATTAGTTCCACTTGCAGGGTGTAAGTGTAAGCGTGTAATTATGTTGTGTGGCCATACGGGTTTAACAAACCCTCATTCAGACGGTTCGCTACCGTTAGTGAATGAAATATAATTTCAACAATGTATAGTGTAAGTTCTAACACTAAATTCAAAAATTCAGAGGGAAGATTCAGTTAAGCCTTGATAATTGGGTGCTCGTGATACAAATACTATTTTGGAATGTGAACGATTTTGGTTAAGCAATTCATAAAGAACCTTGTGGTTCAATACATTTTACTTACTAAACCTATGATTTCACCAACGTTTTCGTTGACAGATTCTTCTATGTTTTTCTCAGGTTTTGAATGCTTAAGTGATACATGCTTCCGCACTCTTTTGATACTTGCTTGGATGTCGAGTATACATGCATATTTGGAGCATCTTTTTGGCTACTTTTAAATTGTGTCGCATAAGTTTCAATTGTACGTTTAACATTGTAATGTAACTAGCAGTCGAACTTCTTTTGTAAACTTGAAACACCCTTTTACATTGAAATGAATGCGACATATTTTGGTCAAACGTTGTCTTAAAGACTTATGACCATGTAATGGGACCTACGTAGTCGACGCCGTCACTTGACGATTTGTCGGGGTCGCTACAAGTGGTATCAGAGCCTTGGTTGTAGGGATTTAGAGTTCATTTGTGTCCACCCCGAGTCATAGGGTACATAGGTGAATCTAGACTACAACCGGCATATAGACTGAAGTAGGAATTACTTGACTATTTGTGCATTATACTCGAACTTTTCTATCATATCTAAGTCGTATTCGATCTTAATCTTACGTTGATAAATTTTGTTGACGCGCCACCTTGACTTTATAAAGTAATGTTAAATGCACATGTGAATCAGGGTAATATAATTTCCGGGATTATATTACAGTGATTCACATGGACGTTCCGACATTATGACATAAAGAATTTAAGGCGAGTCAAGGAAATTTTTTTTCTCTTTATCCTCATTCCATATCACGGTTAGTATTATTGAGAATACTAACCAACGATATTCTTGTGTTTTGAAGGAATAATGGCTCGTCGACGCGCTCCTCCCGAAACTCCCGAACAAGCCCTCCAACGTATGATAGCCACTGCCGTGGATGCGGCCATGGCCGGTCACTCCTCCAACAACAACAATAACAACAATCATCACAACAACAACAATGGAGCCGGAAATTCCAACGAAGGATGCTCCTATAAGAATTTCATGGGGTGCAAACCTCACACTTTTGATGGAACCGGGGGACCGGTTGTGCTCACCCGATGGTTTGAGCAAACGGAAGCCGTCTTTAGCATAAGCGGTTGTCGAGACCAAGACAAGGTTAGATATTCCACTCACACCTTCGCCGGTATCGCTCTCACATGGTGGAATTCGTATGTACAATCGGTGGGTATCCACGAAGCCCACGCTCTCTCTTGGGCCGACTTAAGAGGAAAGATGATCACCGAATATTTTCCTCGCGAAGAAACCCGAAGGCTCGAACAAGAGCTAAGAGCTCTGAAAGCGGTCGGGAACGACCTTAAGGCCTATAATCAACGATTCTCCGAACTTGCTTTGATGTGCCCAAATCTTGTGAACCCCGAATCTTTAAGGGTTGAACTTTACATGGATGGTCTCCCCAAGAGCATCAAACAAGGTGTAATGTCATCCAAACCCGCTAACCATCAAGAGGCTTTGAATATGGCCCGTCAATTGATTGAAACAGTGGACGAGATTGAAGTGCCAGCACCTAAAGCCGAGGATAAGTCGGGTGACAACAAAAGAAAATGGGAAGCCCCCCAATCAAGCAATTACAACAACCTCGCCAAGAAGCCCTTCATCCCCAACGGCAAGAAAGGTTATAACGGACACCTACCGTATTGTAACGAGTGCTACAAACATCATTTAGGCGAATGTGGCAAACCATTTTGCTTGAAGTGTCAAAGAAGTGGCCATGTAGCCCACGATTGTAGGAATACCGCTCCCGTCGCTCAAAAGGAGCCCAATGCACCCAAGACGGGTGTTTGTTTTGAATGTGGCCAACCGGGTCATTTTAGGAGTGCGTGCCCAAATAAGAAAATCAACCCCAACACCCGCCGTTGAACTTCCAACATCGACACCTAGGATGCCCGAGACGACGATGGACTAGTCACGGGTACGTTTCTTCACAACCAACCGTATAACCAACCGTATATTTCATACTTATTCAATTCGGTTACAGCTAGACGTTTTATAACCAAGACTTTGACTCGTACCCTTTGCACTCCACCTTTTCCCCTAGACCCTACTTAGGCAATTTAAGTGACCGATGGAAATATTGTGTGCCTATAAATTTTATCGGAGGGGATACGTTAAGAATTTCAACTTGACACCTATAGAACTAAGGAGCTCAAAACCTATTCGTTAAGGAGAAACTATTTTCCCTACAATTGTGTTTAGATGATTTCTAACTAAGTAATTTTTGGTTGGAAACCGATACCCTCTTCCTTGTATCCATGACCTCAGGATTTTTGCATGAATCCCGGGTGCGTCCTAAAACGACATCCGTTCCGGTGACGATGTCTCCTAAGCCATTTTCGAACTCGCAACGTTAGTTGTAAATCTATCTTAGTACCATTCTAGGACTCCGTCCGTATTCATGAACCTCCTAAACCGCATATGCAAACTTATCTAGACAAATCCGTTATCATATTTATTGATGATATCTTAACCTATTCAAGTGAAGAAGGAAAACGAACAACTTTACCGTCTTACGCTCGAATTGTTGAGAAAAGAGCAACTCTATACCAAATTCTCCGAGTGGGAATTTTTGTTGAACAAAGTCCAATTTTCTAGACCATGATGCTAATGGTCGAGGCATTCCAACCAATCTCGAAATCAAGCCACACGTAATCAGGGAACTCTCCTAACTCAGACTTATACTCGTAAAATCTTAGATCTCACCGGTTGTTACCAAAGATTCAATTTCGACTTTTCCTCGTGATGCTTGTTCTTTACCCTCGATAACTCATTAAGGTAGAAATCTAAACCTCTACGTGCCCGAATCTTGAACGTGATTATTCACACCAACCTTGCTAGCTTAATTCGTATAGCACCAGATGGAACTCAAATATGGAAATAATTCTACTTGAACGCCTGAAAGGCATACTTTCTCGACTCGAAATAAAGGAAAACTAAAAATCGTTATTTAGCACGAAAAATTTGAATACTTAATATTGGATCCGATCAATTTTCTCGTCATCACGTACCACATTACATACCTCTGTTATTTCACCGTTACCGTCTAATATTACTGGAACTTAAGACAACCCATGATCCAAGGATACTTCACTCTTCTTTGACTTAACGTCCTTGTGTTTCGGATAATCGGTCAACTACTATTCAACCCCGAACTATAAAACTACGTGTACTATCTTGTTTCTTTTTCAAACCTCAACTTTTGACAACTAGATGCACGATATGGCAACCTCGAGATGTAAACTCACTCTACTCTAAGTTCTCATTTCACTTCTATCTTCATCGCTCGCACCCCCGTATGAGGAAACTCCTTGTAACATTTCTCAATGGATAGAGAAACTCTTCATATTACATTATTATTCGCCACGAGGGTGAATAGTCCTAACGAACATTTTCGAACCCTAACTAACTTGTTCAAACATATCTTACGGAATTCTTTTCCAATACGGTGTACCATTGCCAATTACCTCGGATCAAAATACTCGTATCGCTTCTAGTTTCGCAAGAGACCTTGGGAACCCGCTTAGACATATGTACCGCGTATCTTCCACAAACCGACGAACTGAACAAACGAACGAATTACATCATGGAAGGACATGTTTCAAACTTGTATGGTCGCTTTTAGTTGATTTCTCCCACTACGGTTACCATTCGTGTACTAACGCCGCACTTCCAAAACCCTATAGGACCGCAAATGTCATACCCCTATTCGTTGGACCAACGCATGTGGCAAGCAAACACTGAAATCTGAACTTCATCAAGAAACAACAATTGAGATCATCCAAGTCCGAGAAGGGCTCGAGACGACCCGTAGTTGCCATAAGAGTTATACCAAACTTAGATGAAAACCTCACAAAGTCCCAGTGTGTGACCGCGTAATATTGAGAAACTACACCTTGGAAAGGTGTAATCCATTTGGGAAATCGAGGAAGGTTATATCCGCAATATTGATCCTTTTGAAACCTTGGGGCGCATTGGAACTGCTCCCTACCGTTTAGAGCTGCCGACTCAATTAAGTTTTCGTTTACCTTACATTTCGTGTAACAACTTAGAAACGTGTCCTGCGGAACAGGAATGTGCAATCCTTCTAGATGCACCAAACATTGATGACAAACTCTCCTTCATGGGAAAACTGGTTGAAATCATGGATCGTGAACCCAAACCTCAACACTACGTAACACCCCGACTATCCGGATTCGTGGAATGTCCAAGAAAGTGCCTTCACTCCTTCGTAGAGTTACAACACTAGGTCTCGAGTAAGAGACGTCGATTATTACTTTCAACTAAATTTCGGAACGAAATTTCTTTTGAGGTGTGGATAATGTAACATCCCGCGTTTTTTCGTTAAATTATTTTTAACGCCGTCTTTTTTTTTTTATTTTATATCCTCGGTATCTCGATTCGTATCCTCCATTAGCTACATTCTTACAATATTTTCGTTATTGGATTATAACGTCTCCCGTACTCTCGTGTAACTTAAAATAATTCGTTTGGTTAATTCCCGCACCCGATTACAAACTAGAGGGACTAGACTTGTCAAAAGACCAAACCTTTGACTAGGTCAAAGTGGTCAAACCACCTCCTCCATTCATTATCCTCTCCATTTTCTCTTTTTCTTTAATACTTCCCTATTTTTCTTAAATTCTCCATTACAAAGATTCATCATCCATTCATGATCTAGCAAACTTCAATCAAAACAAAATACATATTTGGAATCCTCTCTTCATCCTCTTCAATTTGATACCAACTTCATCTCATTTGGGTAACTTTCTAAAATCACTAATTTTATGTGTCCTTGAGATTTTTGAGTTATAAAGTTGTTAATTAGTGTCTATGGCTCATTGTGATGTCGTGTATGTAATTTGTATGCTCGATTTGTTGTTTTTGGTGTAACTAGCTTGAATATGAAAAATGCTTGCTTAATCTTGTGTTTTGGATGCTCATATGTTGTTAGATTGTTAAAGTCCATGTTTTAATTGTGTTACTAGTATCATTAGCTTCGTTTTGGTGTATAGGTTGATTAAGAAAACTTCAAGAACATGATTAGTGATTTTATGAACTTGGATTAGGATTTGATAAGCTTTATATGAACTTTTAGTGCATCAAATGCTATGAATTGTTGTTGATAAGTGTTTGGTTGCAATGTGTGCTTGATTACCTTCAAAACGGCATATCATACATGTAAATTGGTTGCCCGAATCATGAAATGCGTTTTTAGAACTTGAAACTTTGATTATGAACGTTTAATGCGGTTTTGGGTTGTTGTAAGTGTTGAATTGCTTGATGAAATGTGTCTAGGTGTTTTCCTCGTCAAATTACCTTTCCGATGATATAAGATACATGTTCTAATTGTTTGCGGATCATAAGATGTGGTTATTTGGTTTTAGCTCGTGCATACTTGTGAAAAACAGAAAAGTGTCTGCCCAGATGGTGGCGCGGCGCGCCCCATCCCCGCGCGGCGCGCGGATTAGCCTGGCCAGATTCTGCTTCATTTGGCACATTTCACGCGAAATGTTTGACTAGCTATCGACCTCCGATTCACTTGAAACTTGTTCTAATATACTTATATATGAATAATTAGCATAGAAAAATAGTCCGGGACCCGACCCGAACATGTTGACTTTTCGTTGACTTTGACCGACCAAAGTTTGACTTTTTGTCAAACTTAACCAATTGATTATGCAATCTTTCTAACTTGTTTCTATACATGTATCTTGCATGAAACTTGACTATTTGCTTCACATGCTTCATAATCGAGTCGTGTTGAGCCATAGGACTAATTGAGCAACTTTGACCCTTCGTGACTATCGTTATTGATACAACCTATTTGTTTAGATCGAGACTAGCGTTGTCCTTTGCGCACATTATTTGTTGAAGTACTTATTTACTCTTGCAATCAAAGGTGAGATCATAGTCCCACTTTTTTTTTAATCACTTTTATTCTTTACATCGTGGGCTGAGAAACACATACATTTCATACTTATATACTTTTCATGCTTTTACATTGTGAACAAATACGAATACAAAGATGCATACGAGTTTGAACAAAAGTCCTCAATCCAATTATCATTAGTTCCACTTGCAGGGTGTAAGTGTAAGCGTGTAATTATGTTGTGTGGCCATACGGGTTTAACAAACCCTCATTCAGACGGTTCGCTACCGTTAGTGAATGAAATATAATTTCAACAATGTATAGTGTAAGTTCTAACACTAAATTCAAAAATTCAGAGGGAAGATTCAGTTAAGCCTTGATAATTGGGTGCTCGTGATACAAATACTATTTTGGAATGTGAACGATTTTGGTTAAGCAATTCATAAAGAACCTTGTGGTTCAATACATTTTACTTACTAAACCTATGATTTCACCAACGTTTTCGTTGACAGATTCTTCTATGTTTTTCTCAGGTTTTGAATGCTTAAGTGATACATGCTTCCGCACTCTTTTGATACTTGCTTGGATGTCGAGTATACATGCATATTTGGAGCATCTTTTTGGCTACTTTTAAATTGTGTCGCATAAGTTTCAATTGTACGTTTAACATTGTAATGTAACTAGCCGTCGAACTTCTTTTGTAAACTTGAAACACCCTTTTACATTGAAATGAATGCGACATATTTTGGTCAAACGTTGTCTTAAAGACTTATGACCATGTAATGGGACCTACGTAGTCGACGCCGTCACTTGACGATTTGTCGGGGTCGCTACACTTTCTTTCCGCGTCATTTCTGGAATTTAGTTGTAGAACCTGTGTAATTTGTGTTTTTAATAAAAATAAAATATTTTAATTTTTAATTGTCTTTTCTTATTTTAGTTAGTAATATATCTTAGAAAATATAAAAATAATATAAAAAATAACCGGATTAAAATCCGAGGTATTATTTTATTTATCTTTTCTTAAAACCCTTTAAATTTTAAAATCATAAAAACTTAAAAATTGTGCAAGTCGGATCGGGAAAATAAGCCCGCGAGCCACACGGGCCACTTCTTTTTCCTTTCTTCCTCTTTTTCCCTTTTCTTTTTGATCTTCTCCTTCCCTCTTCTGCTCCTGCGACCGACGGCACCCACACACACACACCACACTCAATTTTCAACCAAAATCGACGAATCAAAGCTTGAAACTTGTTCTCTCTAGCCTCCTAAACTCGATTCCACCGTCGATTTCGCACAAAAGGTACTCTTTCTTGATGAAAATTCGAATTTTCTCATAGGGTCAAATTTTTGACTTTTTAGAAAAAACCTTGTTTTTGACTCAATTTTGGATTCCTTTATGCTTAGATAGATAATGTGATTACTTTGTGTTAGTTTTTAGGCTTGATTGAGATATTTTGAATAGTTTTTGGCTCTCGACTCACTAGTTGAGGTTTTAGAGTAGAATTTGGTGAAATCTTTGGAAATTTGATGTTTTGCTAGCTTAGTTAGGCTTAGTGATTTATTAGAAATGTTTAGAAACTAATTTTGGAACAAAGTAGGCTTGTTTGCTTAAATTTGATATTTTGGTCAAACTACACGTAATTAGGACTTCGGTTTTTACTATAGTTAAAACGTTTTTAAAACTTAGGATTGCCTTAAAACTAGTTCAAATGAAGATATCATTGATTTGCTCGTGAAAATGTAGCTTAATCCTTGATTTTCCTTATTTTGTACGTTTTGAACAAATTGAATATTTTTCGGTCAAACGGCTCTAATCTTTGACTTTAACATGTTATAGCTCAAGTTTGATGATTAAAAATATTTAAGGTAATTAAAAATGGTCATTAGAATCATTGTATGCTTAAAAATCATCACTTTTGGTTCAAAATTGCTTATTACGACTAAATGGCTATAATTTTTTTTTTTTTTTTTGCATTATTTATTGTAATCACGGGTACACTTTGAATTTTGCTCAAAAGTAAGTTTATAGTTCATTTAAATGTTGTTTGTAGTAATTTTGGCTATATTTGACTATAACAGGATTTTGGAAAATCCCATTTTTAAAGCCCTCATTTCGAATTTTTTTCGAAAAATAGGCATTTTTGGATTCTAAATCGAAATTTTTGGAGCATAACCTATTTTACTTGATTTTTGCAGATGGCTAATCGCTTACCAAATGATTACGAGTTGCCCATTATCTTTGCGGGCAAGAAAATTCGGATGATAATGAGCCGTTTATGAGAGTTTGGATCAACCTAAATAAAGCGGGTAACAAATACATCAATTGGACGATATTGGAACAATGTGGTTGGGCTGATGAGCTCAGAAGAATCTTGACCATCCAAGCCGAGGGTGGAACGCACCGGGCATGGAAACAGTTGTTTGAGTTAAACGAAACAACATACAACGAGCCATATGCAGAGTTTATGGCTACCCGGAGTTTTGATTCGGATGTTGATCCGGAAGATTATAATAATCAGGAGTGCATCCATTTTCGACACCAAAACCACATGTACCACCTGACTCTCGCACGGTTTGTGAGACACTTGGAGTTGTATAAATCATCGCAGCTCACCTGGCCAATATTCAGGAATGGACTTACCACCTTGAATCACATGGATCATCAAGCTCTCTGGCAAGAGCACACAACAGATAATGGGCCATGGCAATCGGGTAAAAAGGCATCTAAATTCGCCAACCCCGTACTCCGAATCCTCCACCACCTAATCACCAAAACCCTCCATCCTAAAGCCAGATTTGGAGGTGTTGTTACGATCAGAGACATGCGCCTGATGCACCCCATGATGAATAACCAAAATATGCAGGTGGCACATCTCCTAGCTCAGGCTCTCACCGGTGAGAAGAATTCGGCAAGCACAGTTGTGCCGGTTTTAGGGGGCGTTGTTACTAGGTTGCTTCGGAACATGAGTGTTTTGGGAAGTATTGAACGGTTTAACTATAGGACTGGGGCCGTGTCAGAGGAAATAGGGTATAAACTGCTGAGCAGATGGGATTACATTCGTGTTGAGGGTGAGCAGTTAATCATTCAGGCAAACCCAGAGATACCCGGTTCTGAAGATCGGACGGTGCCAGGGGTGAGAGTTCAGGGATTCAGACCTGATACTAGGACACGGGACGGTAGTAGATGGCGAGGTTCTCAGGAACCAAGGGATGAAGATGATCCCATAGCGCATGGACGACCCACTGACACCCGTCGGCACTCATCAGTCGGAGAGGGTGATCAGCCACGGTACCCGCCATACCAATACCAGTACCACATGGGGGATTTACCTGGGCATGAGAGTTGTTTTCCCAGCATGCGATTCTTCAGAATCTGGATCACTTCGCTTACCATGCAGGCAGACAGCTCCACGTTCCGCCTTTCCCTCATGAGTACCCAACCTTAGAATCCCACCGTGATCCCAGAGGGGCAGGGCCGAGCCACCAGTTTTCAGGACCTCCACCTCCACATACTCATCACTACATGCAGCGTACAGTTATTACATCTACGCCACCACCACCTCCACAGACCACAGGGGCCGGGGGTTTTGTTGAAGAATTGTTCAGCACTGACCACGTTAACACGTCTACTGAAGCTCAGGAGTCGGTATGGGATCAGGCGTTGCACCGACAGACGACTGCAGGGATTGCACAGGGTATCGATAGTATGGACGTTAACCAGCAGTGGGGTAGAGGTAGAGATTTACAGGAGGGTATGGGTTGGCAGACAGGGCCGATGGTTTTCACGAGCACATCATCACTTACTGGGTTAATCGCAAGATCGGACGAGATAGAGTTTAGAATATCCTCGGGTATGAACACAAAGGAGTTGGCAGACCAGTTTACCACAGACGAGGAGATGACCAGCGAGGGTCAGTCCAGATTGAGGAACCCAGCCAGACCCCGCACCAGCGTGATCTATTCTCCTCCATATCCACCACCTCAACCGTAACCATGTTACCTTTTGGAAACATTCGTAATATTATTACTGATGCTACATTACATTATCTTATATTTCTGTACGCCCGGTTTCGGGCATAACTACTTTATGTTTTAGTATGTATGGTTTCTTTTAGAATAAAAATTGCATGAATAAACGTCACAAAACAAACGACGATCGAGACCGTACGAGATGGAAGCAAATGGAAGCAAGGACGCCTTGAACGAGGATGACGCCAGCACAAGAATTGAAGAATCCATAGTTAGCGCGCCATCCAATTCCACTTCCTGAAACCATAGGGGAGTACTACGTCTTCATCACCTTTTCAATAGAATATACGCAAATTACTATACCACTTTAAAAACTAAGTGTGGGATTGGCAACTCCACCAACATAAACTTTTAATAACACAAACGCCTCTTTTAAAACTAAAAGTGTGGGATACTCCGTATCCTTGACATTGAGGACAATGTTGTTTTAAAGTGTGGGATAGCAAATGTTGCACATAGCGATTCTTGTAAAATCCTCATGTTTTTCAAAAATTTAAAACTTTCCGAATTATAAAACACTAAGGATGTTAAAATTCTATAAAAGATCAAAAAGTTTTTGCTACAAAATAGACAAAAAGAGTAAAATAAAGTTGAAAACTTTTTACGAAAATCAAAATCAATTTTCCAATAGAGCATTGCATAACAAAAGGCGCAATTCGACCCGCTATAATTGTTGTGAGGCACCCCCCCCCCCCAAATAAGGCTTTATAAGCACTCATTTTTAGTGCTTCACTGTATTTCTGTTGAGCGCGCCGATGTTAACATCTCGGAATCAGAACTTGCTCTTGATCTACATTTAGGAATCACACATTTTGACGAGGATGACTAAGTTAGAACCTCAGCTATTCGTGAAGACAAAAACAATCTCCGCTATATACCTCCGTTTTCATTTTCGCTCCACAAATCCATTTCACCTTTGCTTATTTACTCTATCCGCTTCACAAATAAATAAATCCCGGCTAAATCATTCTTTTTCGGGAAAACCTCTAAAGTCACACGAGAAAAATGCGAGCATCCAAGCCAATTATCAAAGAAGATCGCCAGAAGGAGACCTCGAAGAGAAAAGCAAAAGATGCTTTTAAAAAAAATTGAGCAAAGTCTCTACGAATAAAGGTTCTGAGAAAGGGAGCAGAACAAGTAAAGATTCGAGAAAAGAACTCCTGGCAGTCAAAAAAAGGATGCTCACGAAGAAATTCCCGACAAAAAGCTAAAAGGATCATTGAAATCAATCTTTCAAGAAGAAACTCCTATCTATCAAAACCCTTCGTACTCTAGAAACTTCCAAACCCCCATCTCTTCACAATTCAAGCTGAGTCGATAACCGAAAATTCTCGCAAATAAGTGATGGAGATTTGAGTCTTGATCAAGCCTATGACAAAGAATGTAAGCATGACTGGCTAAGTGACTTCATTTCTTAGAACTTTAGGACACCCTAAGCACTTTAGTGAAATGAGTGACCCGAGTGAGATAGCCTTAGTTATGTAACCTCCTCTCATGCTTGCGGAAAGAGATTCGAGAATAGCAAAAAGAATAAAAGCTAAGTTTCTGCTCTTTCATCTTGTGGAACAAAAACAGCTTGATCACTATGAATTAAGGTCCTCACTGTTTTAAGTTCAGAAGTTTGCTTGAGGACAAGCAAAGTCTAAGTGTGGGATATTTGATATCGACTAAAAAGTCACGTTTTTACCCCCGATATTGAGTCCCAAAAGCATAAAGTTCAAAGCTTTGTCAGCAAAATAATCGCTTTTTTGGTTAAACTTGTAGGTAAAGTAATTACAGAGACGATGCAAAAAGAATTAAGAGAAACAGAACTAAAACGAAGATTCTAGAGCGAAAACGGTGAAAGACAAGAAATCAAGTTACGATCCAGGGAATCAAGGCTGACCAGCACACCATACGGCCTGCCATACGGCCTGCCAGTATGGAAATGGCCTGCCAGATACGTGCCAACAAACGGCCCACCATGCCGTCTACCAGCCATACGGCCTGCCAAATACGCCTTGCCATACGCCCTGCCATGCGGCCTGCCAGGCGTATGCTGGCAAATTCCAAATCTATTTAAAGGGTCTTTGTCATCCAATTTCCACACACCTCTCTTCACTCTCTCACTACAATACACTTTCTCCCACTAGAGCTTTCAAGGCCTTCTCACCTCCGAGCGGGAAATTAAGTACCCGGAGGCGAACGTCGAAGATTGTAATAGGACCGAGCTAGAGGTTGTCAGCACTTGTAATGGTCCAGATCTCGTCTGTAAACGGTGTACGCTTTCCTTAATTTAATAAAGTTATTATCTTGAGTCGCTTTCATCCTGCATGATTATCTATCTGTTACAATTGTTTATTATGTGTTGAATATTTTATCTGAAACTTATTATATTGTTATGCTGAAACCCTGACGGTTTAGAAGTTTAATTTACGGATCACCTTTTCCGCTTATTCACATGGCTATAACCTAGTATTAGGACCTGATCAACCCTAGGATACAAGGTAAGTAGTTATGTGTGCTTAACGTCACCATAGGGATATAGTACCTACGTACGAATAACCATTTGTTCGTCATAGAAGAGCTGCCCATTTAGATTGTGATTAGAGTTAGCAATAGAGAGTTCAGTGAACACTAGCTTACTCAGAAGCATGATTCGCGTCAGAAGCAATGTTCTTGAGATATTGTAAGATGATCCGGGGTTGAATAAGTGATCGCAAAGGAGAAACTTCTATCCCAATTAGCAGTACCTTAGAATATCTAAGATTGCACATCTGTTAATGTTAAGGCATAGCATAGTGATTTAGTGGTAGGATATTGCTTTAGTTAGACAACTAGGATTAAGAAAAGCTTAGACATTCCTTTATTGGGTAAACCACTTTGTTCATGTACCTAGGATTTCATCCATAAGGTCGTTCAAACCTTTCAGGTTAACGTTGGGAGTAGGGATACCTGTCTTAGCCAGAATCTTTAAAGCCTAAACTCTTCGTGACAAATCAGTTAAGTTCACAGCCAGTTGATTGAGGTTTAGTGTTTATCCTAGGAAGTCAAACTCTTGTAATAATTCCCCTTCAGAATTCTATTCTTCACACCTATCTTTACTTTTATTGTCTAATTACTATTTCATCTAGTTAATCTTAATCTATCACATCTTGTCAATAGGGTTAACTATATAGGCACTTTTGTCCCACATTACTGAGCAAACATACAAAAATACGTACCTGAGTTATATTTACCACTTACTCGTTAAAAGGAAGACAAGTAGGTGAGTTATAGCTTGGAACCCCAGCTAAATATAAATAATAAAACAACCACTACTCGCCCTCGTGGTAGCTGATTCTGACGTGCCGCGGCCCAACGACACCGTGAAAATAAAACCGTCCGTTTCGGCCATATCAGGTGGGTTTACCTTTCAATGCCTTGTGTAAACTGGACTGAATCAACACATTCTTGAGTTGAACTTGCCACAAGCCAAAATTGATCATCCCATCAAATTTCTCTACATCAAACCTCATTGGACTGAACTTTAACATCGTATATGTATCTTATGAACAATACTTTCTTTGATTTTGCCCCCGTTTCAACTGGTCGATAGATGTAGTGGAGAGGTAGGATCCGTTTGGTCCCAATATAATTGGAGATTGTTTGGAAAATTCAGCAACCAGGTCCACTACAAATTCTTGAAACCACTTACTCTGAATCAGAAAAAATATTTTAACACCTCGTCAAAATCCATTAACGGCGATGTTAACTCTGGTCCCAGTGCTTGGCTTGAC
The DNA here is from genome assembly GCF_046630445.1 of Rutidosis leptorrhynchoides. Lineage (NCBI taxonomy): Eukaryota > Viridiplantae > Streptophyta > Magnoliopsida > Asterales > Asteraceae > Rutidosis > Rutidosis leptorrhynchoides. The sequence goes on from NC_092339.1 coordinate 95,929,680, forward strand.
TTCTATGTAACAGCAAAGTTATATAGATGAAGCAAAAAGTACCTGAGAATAAACATGCTAAAAGTGTCAACCAAAAGGTTGGTGAGTTCATAGGTTTATCATAACTAATGATTTTGATAATAGTAATAGATCACAAGATTTCAGTTTCAATAAATATCCTTACACCGCAGTGTAATAAAAAGATTCTACAACCATGGGCACCTGGTAACAAGCCCTAACGATAATAATATAATAATGAATACCCCTGATGTCTATAGAGCACCGAATCATGTGCGATAAATACCTTCGAAGTACTAAACATCCGTTGACTGCTAGAGCGACTAGCCCGGATGGGGTTGTCAAACTCGATAGATCTATCAATTGGATTCGCGCCTACGGTACAGAGACTAACAGATTACGTTGCCAAGCTAGGGGAATATTTATGATTCTAACCCACGTAGAATTAAGTTTAGTACTTGTATCTATTTTGTAAAACAGATTTAAAACATTGCATGTATTCTCAGCCCAAAAATATAAATAAAAAGGGAGCTGTGAAAACTCACGATACTGTATTTCGTAGTAATTACGCATATGATGGCACTAAACAAGTGCAGAGTTGATCTCGGATTCACGAACCTATATCAAGTATATATATTAACACATATACTCGTAATCGAATAAGTTTATATATATTATTTCAATTGTTATATATTTCTATATATATATATATATATATATATATATATATATATATATATATATTCTTTATATAAGTATTTATTTGATAAAATAATATTAATAACGATAATGAATAAAGAGTTGTATTATTTTGTAATAATAATAATAATAATATTAGTAGTAATAATAATAATAATAATAATTATAATAACAGTAGTTTTTAATGAAAATGATAATAACAATAGTTCTTAATAATAATAAAAATACTTATATTAACAATAAAATGATAATGAAAATAATAATTTTTGATAATAATACTTGATACTAGTAATAATAATAATAATAATAACTATAATAATTATGATAATAATAATAATCTAAATGATAATTTTTGGAATAATATTAATGATAAAAATAATAATAATAATGTTAATTCTATTAAAATGATAGTTTTAATAATAATGAATATAATACTACTAATAATAATAATACTAGTAACACTAATATTAATACTTGAAAAACTACCTTAAGAATTAATAAGCTTTTCCAAAAAAAAAAAAAAAAATAGTCATAGCCCGGGCTCGAACCCGCGACCTCTCGTTCACCTGCTAACACCCTTAACCATTCTGCCATCCATGCTTTTCTGATTTATTATGCAACCCAAATATATATATCTAGTATCTATTTCAACTTGGTTCATCATCTTCTTCATGAATCCAAACGATCAAAAGACTTCAAAAATCTAAAATAACTAATTCGGGGTTTAATTTAGGACTTGTAAACAACATAGAATTAAAAAGAGATGTTTTTAAATAGCAAAAAAAATTAAAAAAAAATAGAAATAGCACCCAGCTGTTGTTCGAAGTTTTTTATAAAAGAAAAGAAATCATTTTTCACTTTTAAGCTTGTTTTAGGACTTGCTTTTTTCACGAAATAGTTTGCAAATCATATATATAAACTATTTGAATCGTCAATTGAACTTAAAACATCAAAACAACTTCAAATTTTTACCAAGAACGAAACAGTTGACTTTTTAGAAATAAACTTTGACTCTGAAATTAGAACTCGATATTATGAATTGAACTTGAAACTTTGCAGATAGTTTGAGTATATGATTCCTAACATGACTGCATTTATAGATTTTGAAATTAAAATCGAAATCGAGCTTTTGAATTTTTGATCAAGAACAGAGATATTGAAAAGAAAAAAAAATTCTGTTTTCTTTTCACTAATTGCAGTAGAATATATAATGTGTGATCAACTAACAATAATTTGTTTTGTGTTATACTTATTGTCAACAATGAATCACGATCAAGAATAAAAAAAAAAAGTAAAGCAGATCACATTCTTAATACAAAAAATAAAAGCAGATATGATTAAATAAAAATATATAAAATTTGTACATATTTTTTTAATTTTAATTTATTTATTTATTTAATTGATATTATTATATAAACTAATTAATAAAAATATTAATAATAATAATATTATTAAGGATAAATAATAATAAAAATAATGACAATAATATTAATATAACAATATCAATAATAAAAATGATAATTTTAATTATAATTAATAATAATGATAATAGTCATTATAAAATGTTAATAATACTATTAATAATAATAATATTATCAATAATAAGTTGTATTAATAATAATGATATTTATAATAATCTTATCACTTTTAGTAAAAGTGATAATACTAATAATATTAATGTTAATATTAATATTAATATTAATGATAATAATAATTATTAATAATAATAATATTAATAATAATGATTGTAAATGATATATATATATATATATATATATATATATATATATATATACACACACATATATATTTACATATCTTTTTATAACCAGTTGTTCGTGAATCGTTGGAAACAGTCGAAGAATAATTGAATCCATATAAATAGTTCAAAAATTTTGAGATTCGGGATAACAGACTTTGCTTATCGTCTGAATCATGAAATCATTTATAGATTTAAGTTAAAAATAAGTCAAAATTTTTCGAGTCATTACAGTACCTACCCGTTAAAAGAAATTTCGTCCCGAATTTTGATTGTGGTCATCATGGCTAACAATAAAAATATTTTCATGACGAATATGAGTTGATAAATAGAGTTTTATCACTATTGAATAATATGGATAAAACGATTCGATTATAGAAAGAGTATAAACGAAGCTATCGTAAAAGATTGAAATGAGGAAATATCTGTTTGCTTTAACTTTTGACATAGTTATAGTTGTTTTCCGAATTTCAAGGGATTTAAAGAAAATCTTCATAATCTGTATAAGATTTGATTCTCCGGTAATTAAGGAAATTGAGATTTTATTTGATTAAATGCGGTGAATTGCCTCGATTGTTGTGTCTAGAATTCTGCTTTAAATTAGCTTCTTCCGTTTCATTATCTTCACCACTTCTATACTTTCTTTCTCGATTCATACTTTTAAAAGATCTGTTAATATGCTCAATCCCGTATTAATCTTTGTTATTATATTGACCATATATGCAGTCATTCTTCTTTTTCATTTACCACCAGAGGAATTTGTTTACTTCTACTATTACCTTGGGGTTATAATGTTTTTAATTCTCCCGTGTCTTTACGTTGCAATACGTATTGATATACACGGTTTGTAATTTTTGTGTTGTTATCGGGCTTTATATTTTCCCTTATATGTCGGAGCTTCATGCTTTTGTAAAGCAAGTAATGGTCTAGAATTCGTAGGTATGAAGTTTCGAATGGACCTACTGTTCTAAGCATAATATCACGATTTGATTTGGTAAATTACCAGAATTACTGAGGATAGAATTATCAAGAATATATTTTCTTGATATGTTAAGAGATTAAGTAGAATGTAAGAGTCGTGTAACATGGCACATGATGATTGTAAGGTCTGTGAGTCATCATATTCCATTAAAATTTAGCATGACTTACTGTAATATAATCACGTTGGCCTGACGTCATTATATTATACTAACTCATGCTTCAGTTCCCAACACTTCTTCAGAAATCATTCATAATTTAAACTTGAATTTTATAGAATATAGAAACTTAAACAGTTTCCTTTATGATGTAATAAAGATATTGTAAGGGGATAATTAATTGCGGACAAGAATCGTTATAAATATATCTTCAGAAATATCGAGGATATTTATAATGAAAGATATGATAATATCTTAGAATTTCTAAGATCGAAGAATAATGAAGAAAATTCTTTCGTAAGGATTTAAGATAAGTAAGGAACAAGGTATCCGCTAAGGATTTTAGCAGATACTGAATCATCTAGATTCTTTGAATACAGGTTTAGTCCTTATGATTTATCCACAGTCTCCTTCATGGTTTGTTCAATCCATTTTTCAGTTCCAAATCTTTCTTTTGAGTTTTTCCAACACACCCTTCTTTATTATCAAGCTTTTGGCCATTAAGACCATCTATAGCTTTTGCTGCTTCATCAGCATTCACAACGTTAACATACCTGAATCGTTGATTATCAATCCGAGGTGTGTTCAAGAATTTTGAAGAGTTTGAACGCATATGATAATCGTCAATATACATATGATGTTCTAGGATTTTGAACGACATGAATTTTTTTTTCTGGGTTTTATGAATAGAGGTGATATTCTAGCACAGTTTTGAAGTCAAAGTATAGCTTTGAAAGATGTAGGAATCTAAGAGTGATGTCACCTGTTAAATCAGAATATGTAATTGAATTTGTATGAAATTAGTTGTTCTTTGGTGAACAGCTACATATATCTGTGGATGTAAGTGGTATAGTTAATGAATGTTGAATCAGATTTGAACAATGTACGGTGTAACATATTAATGTGAAATCTAAATATTTTTCGGGTATTACCTACCCGTTAAAATATTTTCACAATTAACATTTTGTACAAAAGAATTTTTAATTACAATCTTTATGAAGATATACGTTCATGTATGTATTCCTCAGATATAATATAGATTTAATGAGTTAATATAATATTAAACTCATTTGATTTGCGGTTGAAAAGAGGATAAATAATCTTCAAAACTTTGGAGATTACATAATGGTCGCGGAATATTTCTTTAATGAAGTTATGAATCAATACTTCATCGTTCATTGTTATTGATATACCTAGGTATATGATGTTGGTACTAGTGGAATTCTTGTGAAATTCGCAAGGCATGAATGATGTTTTCTAGAAACTTTCGAGTACATAAAAAATGGAGGTGTAAAGTCAAACATGTATTTGAATAATACACTTGGTTTATTATGAAATGGAATTCATTGAGTTGAAACAGAGATTATATTTAACGATTGTTAAGTCGTTAACGAAGGATGTACATCATAGCATATTAGTGATATGAATTAACCAAGTAGTATTTACTAGTTAAGATTCACACGTAATAGCTTAGTACGAAAAGATTTATTATTGTTCCAATCCATATATATATATATATATATATATATATATATATATATATATATATATATATATATATATATATATATATATATATATATATATATATATATATATATAAGTTTACATATATAATTCTTCACGAAGAATGAGTCAATACAACTTAACTCATTATTACTAATATTTCTTGGTGTATGATATTGGTGCTTGTGGATGTTGCTGTCTTCAGTGATTTAGGAGTTTGCGGAGCTTGTGATGCTGCTGGTGCTTTCAGTGTTTGCGGTGCTGGTGATGTTGGTGGTACTACTGATACTGGTGGTGCTTGTTATGCTGATGGTGCTGCTGATGCTCTTAGATTTTGCACCATATTCTCCAGAGCCACTATTCGAGCGCGAAGCTCGTTGACTTCTTCTATTACACCGGGATAATTGGCGGTTCAGACAAGTAGATGAATAAGATCTAGAATTCTAGATATTATATACTCGTGGCGGGATTTCCTGAAAATGAGGGTGAAAATGGTGTTCTGGATTGGTTCGCCCGTAAGTGCTTTAGGTTCTTCGCCAATAGGGAAATGTGGTGGGTGAAAAGGGCCACCTTCTTCACTTCTACATTGATTGAGTCGACTATGAACTCATCCCCAATTCATCCAAAATAGATGATGGCTAATTGGTTGGTTCATTCCGATTACGCTGCTATTGGAGCTCAAGGAGTTCGAGGAATCAAGTGAGAAATCCATATTATGTGATCGGAATAAGGGTTTCGATTTGAGATGAGTGTTGAATACTAAATGATATCTCCGTCTCCTCGAATACGTATATATAGCAAAAACATTCCATAATTTACGGAGAAAATTTAGGAAAAGTGTTAGACAAAGTCTACTGGGATAGATATGATAAGATATGATTTGTCTATACTCAATTTATGCAATAATTGCAGTATGACGTGTCTAGATTAAAAATGATAAGCATGTAATCAGATAAACTTTCGCTTAAAGACTTTCAATTCGTAATGGCCTATTCAGGTCTAGGGGCTTGAGCTATGGGATCTTTTAAATCGGTAATCCAAGCCCTTCCATTCTAGAGTTTCGTAGACGCCACCCGTTAAGAAAGTTCAATAATAAAAAATAACGAGAAAACAAAAATTTAAAAGTAATGAATATGAATAGTGATGACATTATAATGTCTTTGAGTTATTGAGAATCTTTATGAGTCAATAATAACATTTTTTTGGTTCGTAAACCAATGCACAAATGCATAAGGCACATAGGTACGTGATATAACAGGGAGGTTATATACGTATGACTGTATGAGTATGAGTAGTAACAAACATAGAAATTTTAAAAATCAGGGATGACATTTCATATAGTACATACGTAATACACAAAACCGGATAGATGATATAGGAATGTCAAGAATTTCAGAAATCATGAGTGACATCCCTCAGTTTCACCAACCGAGGTGATCTTATAAAGATAATGCACGTGAGTTATAGAATATTGTGAATCACAGTGGGAGTTCCTCCCGGAGTGTCAGAATAAGAGATATGTATATGTATAATGCAAGTAATAATATTTTAAAGCTATAGGTCCTGTAGACTAGACTTTAATGCACCCTATAAATCTGGGTTATCTATGAGAATTTCAGTCAACATGGCCTAGATGGCCCACTCATCAAAATTTGATTTTATAAATTGGCCCGAACAATTAAACGAGCGCGATCCGAGAAAAATATCGCTACGCAAATTAAATACGCGAGAAGAATAATAATTCAAGAAATAAAATATAGGAATATTTTATTAACTCCTACGACATCGGAATATCGTATTAAAATAATTTGGATTTAGAAATCTCGAAAGCCTAATCGTTGGTTTGGAAACCGAGACGATTCATCGAATAAAAACGTTATACGTAGGAACGTACAAACACATAGTCACACCTTTTTATTTAATAGATAATATAGGAATATTAGAATATAATTTAGTCACATAAAATGACTTCATAAAACCTTTCAAAATTTTGAGACTCATAATAACAAGTTTGCTTATCGAGTCGAAAGCATTCAATCATATAGAGAATTGACTTAAAAATAAGTTGAAATATTTCGGCAAGAAATGATAAGTAAAATTTAAAATAAACACGTACGGTCAAAGTTCAGACTCACTAATGTATCCTAACAACTACCGGTTAGACACACTAATGCAAATTCTGGTTCGCTAAGACCAACGCTCTGATACCAACTTTAACACCCCGTCAAAATCCATTAACGGTGATGTTAACTCTGGTTCCAGTGCTTGGCTTGACTTTTATGTAACAGCAAAGTTATACAGCGAAAGCAAAAAGTACCTGAGAATAAACATGCTAAAAGTGTCAACCAAAAGATTAGTGAGTTCATAGGTTTATCATAACTAATGATTTTGATAATAGTAATAGATCACAAGATTCCAGTTTCCATAAATATACTTACACCGCAGTATAACAACCCTCACAATTCCATACTGGATTTACTAAATAGCCCTTAGGGTTCATTGTCATATTCTGTGTATTAGCATTAGGGTTGTTATTCAGATATAATAATTGCCTGAGTAATTAAAACGATCTGTAAATTAATGCTTGTAATTAATAACCTAAAACCTCAACCTCAGATATTAATTAAAACCCTAATCTTGAAAACCCTAACCCTAATACTAAATTAATAATATAAACTAAATGTATAATTTAAGAGTGATATTTATAAACTAAAAACCTATTAAGAACTAAGTAACTTAATAAAAGACATGGACTAATAATGTAAATAAATAAATAAAACTATTATTAAATAAGATTAACATATATATATATATATATATATATATATATATATATATATATATATATATATATATATATATATATATATATATATATATATATATATATATATATAATATTTAGTAAAATGCCGAAAAAAAAATAATAATAATAATAATACATATATATTTAAATAAAAATCGGCTAGTTTATAAAAAATAAAATAAAATCAAAGCTTGATCATTAAGCTAACTCAAATCCTAATCCATTCCTAATACTTGTATCCTAATCCTAATCTTCTCCTTGATCAACTAGTAACTCTAATAATCCTAAGGTGATTAGGACTCTAATCCACACTCTATAAAAGGAACCCTTGGCTTGTTTTCTCTTCACAATTTACATTCGAAAAAAAAATCACACACAAGCTCTCTCTTTCCCTTCTTGTTTACGGCAGTTTTTTTTATCACACCCTCATTCTTTTGTCGACCACAACAGCCCTTCAAATCCCTCTCCAAAACAGCTACACTTTGTCACCCATTCAGACCCTCAATCGCCTATTTTTTGCTGTTGTAGCAGCCCACTCCTGTCGCCACCTCCTGCTGTGTTTTTGCAGCTCTTTCGCCACCCTTTTACAGCCCAAAACAGCCCAAAATCCACCCTATTTGTCGCCCCACTGCAGCTCCTGGGTTGCTGCTGCTGTCCGCCATGAACACACCACCAAAATCACCACTTTTGTTGCTTTTTCATCACTGGTTGGTTGCTACTGCTGTACGCTTCATCACCATCCTCAAAGACCACTTTTTTTCTTGCTCTAATCCTCCTAAGGTACCTCTAAAAACCATAAACTAATCATACTTTTAATTTGTTTTAATTGTTATGTTTATAATTATATGATAATAATAAATATGTTTAAAAGGATAAGGCTTATGATCATAACGGGTTGTGTATGAATATATAAACATGAAGATTAAAGAACATTTGGATATGAAGAATGTGGTTATAAGTAATAATAATAAAAGTATGATAATATGAATATGATAAGTATTTTGAATAAGATATTTTGTATCCTTTCCTAAGGATGTCAAGCCAAAAACCCTATCATCTTGCCTGATCCCGACCCTGAAGGATCAGTTAGTATGTGATTGTTATCATGTCCATACAAATCTTTACGACCTGACTCCGCCATTGTGATTCAAAGTATTCTTTGACTCACACGAGTTATTTTTATCAGACCACCTCGGTTAGTGAAACCGAGGGATGTCACTCATGAATTCTGAAATGCTCGACATTTCAACGTCAAAGTTTGATCACGTATCCTGACCTTATGGTGTGATATTGAAGTGGAAATATGAATTAGCGAAATATAATGACGCTTGGCCAACGTGATTATATTATGGTAACTCATATAAAAATTTCAATATCATGACATATGGAATAGAGAGTGAATCAAAGAAAATTTCCAAGCCATTCATCTCAATGTTATTACATGAAGGGTAATCATCATCCGATTTGCAGATATATAAAGAGCTCGTTTTAACCGAACTATCTATCTCATACCCATGAGTAGATTAACAATCCCTCATGATACCATAAAGGTTGTAAAACTTTGCAGTCTCTCTTTCTTAAACAACCTATCTCTTTATCTTTGACACTTAATATTCAAGCGCCTCGCTGGAAGGAAGGATGCATATTCTTAAGTGACCTGAAGTGACACCCCCGGAATTTCTTCGAAGCATGCTTCCTGTTATCTGTAATTACGCTCCTAGTGTAGATTTTCATAAACCCATTAGGAAACCCGTCGAAGATAAGCGACAACCACTCGCAAGATTTTCATTTGAATATTGATGTTTTCGCTAAGGGGTATAAAATACTATTAAATTTTACAACGAAATACTATTAAATATTATACAATTTTACACAAGTTATTTATTTATTTATAGAATGGATATACTTAAACCTTGCTACAACACTTATAGGCAGTGTACCTAATTGTACAGTAGTGTAGTTTTTAGTAAGTCCGGTTCGTCCACAGGGAATCTTTTAAACAAAGCTTAACACTATATTAGTTTTATTTTATAAAAATACAAATATATAAATAAGTAATATTATTATTATAAAGGGGGGTTTTTACCGTTTAATGACCAGTTTGTCGATTTTTAAAACTTAAGTCGCAGTTAAAACCAAATGTAAAATATTAAATAAATAAAAGACTTAATTTAAAGCGTAAAGTAAATAACGATAATGAAATTGCGATAAATAAAAGTGCGATGAAATAAAATACAATAAAATAAAGTGCGATAATTAGAAGTGAAATTAAATATAAAATAAAGGAAATTAAATATGAAATAAAAGAATTATGCTTATTTAAACTTCCGTAATTATGATGTTTGACGTGTTGATTTTAGTTTTATGCCCATGGGTTAATTGTTCTTTGTCCTGGATTATTTAATATGTCCATACGGATTTGTCCATAATAGTCCATCAGTCATAAATATAAAGAGCGAAAGCCTTCGTCAAATTATTCTTATTCCCGAAGTCAAATATTCCAACTAATTGGGGATTCGAATTGTAACAAGGTTTTAATACTTTGTGTAATGAATACACCAGGTTATCGACTGCGTGTAAACTAAGGTTTTACTACTTTGTTAACAATTACACCAATTACCCTTGAATGTAATTCACCCCTGTTTCAACAAGTCTATTAACTATTAATCCAGTTACGTGTCCGGTAAAATGAATAATTATTGGTATTTATAGATATCCCGCCCACCGTACCCAGTCAAGCGTATGTGGTTATATATAAATACGTCAAATTATAAATTTGTATATTAAATTAACAAGGTATTGTTTAGTTAATATAAAACCCATTAATAGCCCATAGTCTAATTTCCACAAGTGTCGTTCTTTTATCCAAACCCCAATTATGGTACAAAGCCCAATTACCCAATTTTAGTAATTAGCCCAACATCATGATTACTTCGTCTTAAATAAGTATAATAATAACTTAGCTACGAGACATTAAAGAAAATAATATAAACATAACTTACAATGATTAAAAATAGCGTAGCGTTACGCGGACAGAATTTCGACTTACACCCTTACAACATTCGCTAACTGATAATGCTAAAAACGAACATATATTTCATAGCATTATTCCTCAAGAAAGACAAGCTTTTAGTTGCAATTGTTCTATTTAAAAGTGATATTCGTTTAAATAATAAAAGGTGAAGACAAAAGACAGATTCGACGAATTGAAGTCGCAAACGACCAAAAAGCTCAAAAGTACAAAATACAATCAAAGAGGTTCCAATTATTGATAAGAAACGTCTCGAAATTACAAGAGTACAAGATTCAAAACGCAAAGTACAAGATATTAAATTGTACGCAAGGACGTTCGAAAAACCGAAACCGGGACCAGAGTCAACTCTCAACGCTCGACGCAACGGACTAAAAATTACAAGTCAACTATGCACATAAATATAATATAATATTTAAATAATTCTTATAATTATTTATATATTATATAAATAATAAAAATCCGTCGGCAAGAAAGACTCCAAAGTTTGTGAGCTGTATTTACAAACTCCGCGACTCGCGGAGTTTTAAGGCAAAAAGGGCCGCGAGTCGCGGAGCCCCAAATTCTGAAACTCCCTATAAAGCCAACCGAATTCTGATCATTTTTCACAACATATATCCATCCTCTCTATATCTATACGTAAATATTTATATTTATATTTTAATTTTAATTTTAATTTTAATTTTAATCCTAATAATAAGGGTATGTTAGCGAATATTGTAAGGGTGTAAGTTGAAATTCTGTCCGTGTAACGCTACGCTATTTTTAATCATTGTAAGTTATGTTCAACCTTTTTAATTTAATGTCTCGTAGCTAAGTTATTATTATGCTTATTTAATCCGAAGTAATCATGATGTTGGGCTAATTACTAAAATTGGGTAATTGGGATTTGTACCATAATTGGGGTTTGGACAAAAGAACGATACTTGTGGAAATTAGACTATGGGCTATTAATGGGCTTTATATTTGTTTAACTAAATGATAGTTTGTTAATGTTAATATAAAGATTTACAATTGGGCGTCCCTATAAATTACCATATACACTCGATCGGACACGATGGGCAGGGTATTTATATGTACGAATAATCGTTCATTTAACCGGACACGGAATGGATTAATAGCCACTAGAATAATTAAAACAGGGGTAAAATTATGTACAAGGACACTTGGTATAATTGATAACAAAATATTAAAACCTTGGGTTACACTCAGTCGACATCCTGGTGTAATTATTAAACAAAGTATTAAAATCTTGTTACAGTTTAAGTCCCCAATTAGTTGGAATATTTAACTTCGGGTATAAGGATAATTTGACGAGGACACTCGCACTTTATATTTATGACTGATGGACTGTTATGGACAAAAACCAGACGAACATATTAAATAATGCAGGACAATTAACCCATGGGCATAAAACTAAAATCAACACGTCAAACATCATGATTACGGAAGTTTAAATAAGCATAATTCTTTTATTTCATATTTAATTTCCTTTATTTTATATTTAATTGCACTTCTAATTATCGCATTTTTATTTATTGTTATTGTATTTAATTTCACTTTTAATTATCGTACTTTTTAATTATCGCAAGTTTATTTTATCGCATTTTTATTAATCGCAATTTCATTATCGTTATTTACTTTACGCTTTAAATTAAGTCTTTTATTTATTATTTTACATTTGGTTTTAACTGCGACTAAAGTTTTAAAATCGACAAACCGGTCATTAAACGGTAAAAACCCCCCTTTATAATAATAATATTACTTATATATATATATTTGTATTTTTATAAAAGTAAACTAATATAGCGTTAAGCTTTGTTTAAAGATTTTCCCTGTGGAACGAACCGGACTTACTAAAAACTACACTACTGTACGATTAGGTACACTGCCTATAAGTGTTGTAGCAAGGGGTAAGTATATCCATTCTCTAAATAAATAAATATCTTGTGTAAAATTGTATCGTATTTAATAGTATTTCCTGCTAAAAATAATAGCTATTTTATATACACCCCGTCGCAAACTATCAAGTATTTTTGGCGCCGCTGCCGTGGAATCGCTTAAAAGCCGGAAGCGCAACGCTAATATAAAAAAAAAAAGATTTTTAGTTTACTTTTATTAAAATTCGTTTTTATAAAAATACGTTTTAAATATTCAAAAATATTAAAAGAAAAACAAAAATATAAGTATTTTTAGATTTTGTTAAATATTTAAGTTTTATAAAGTTTCTTTATTTTTATATAAGTTTTATTTAAGTATTTTGTTTTTATTTAAAATATAAAAAAAACCGAAAAAATATATATATATTTAAATCTAGTTTTACGATTTTTCTTTATAAAATTATAAAGTAATTCTATTTTTATTTTAGTTTTTAAATATAAGTTTTTATTATATAAATATTTAGATTTTAAAACAGAAAAATATAAAACAGAAAATAAATAAAAAAAAACACGTCGAATTAAAAAACTGTACCTGAGTTGAATTCTGGAACCCCGCGACTCGCGGAGATGGCTGCCTCGACTATTGCAACTCGCGGAGCTGCCCTGACCAGCCTGACCAGAAACCCTATTTCGCATTAATTACGGGTTATTATTAATTATTATTATTATTTAACCCTAATTACTTTATTATTATTATTATTTAGTTTAAGTTTTTAAATTAATTAGTTATAATTAATTATAATTAGTTTTAATATATATAAAAATTAATGCTTTTATAAAATAATATAAAAATAATATTTTTATAAAAATTTGTAACTTTTTACAACTTTTTGTATATTTTTATATTTTGTCCCTTTTTAATCGTTTTAGCGTAATATTTGTATTTTTAGCTCATATTTAGTTTTAAGTCATAGTTTTTACCATAGTTATTTTTATTTCTAGATTTTTAGGCTTTGCCGTAAAATCCCTTAAGTGCTTTTTCTTTAGACTAAGATTTAGTTGCTTTAGAATTTTGCGACGCCTTTTTAAGTTTTAGTTTCTTTTTAAGTTATTTCCATTTGGGATTTAGTTTTTCCTGTAAGCTTTAATATTTTTAGACGACTTTTACCTATGTATCAATTATCATTCCAATTAGTAATCTCAATTTACGATTATAATTTTAAGTTAGTTGTAGTAATAAGGTTAGGTTAGTCAAGTGTTTTTAAGTTTTATAAGTTTCTTTTATTTTTCCGTCACCTTTTATTTTTCAACCATTTTTCTTTTTCGACCTTTTTCCGACGCGCTCTTTTTCTTTCTTATTTCTCGCTATTCTAGTTTTAGGACATAGATTTTTATTCTACTTCTTATCTAAATTTCTTAAAATTACGAAAATTTATTTTAAGTGGTTAAATTGATAGACATCAAAATTTTCTGGTTCGTAGTAATAGTTGAATTTGTACGTGGACCGGGTTATTGGAGCCAAACAGTCCTCAATTATATTGAGACCAAACGAATCCTGCCCCTCTGCTGCATCTTTTGGCTATTCGAAACGTGGGCAAAATCAAAAAAGTCTATTGATTGGATAACTTATTATAATTTTTCTTTCCTTTTAAAAACTAATAGGATATTCAGTGAATGCACCGAGCAAGACGTTCACCACCTTTTGTACGTTCACCACCTGTAACTAGATCAAGACATTTAGCAAATATTACCGCCGTTGATTTTTCTTTAGAATCGTCATCCAGTCGACCAAGTACTCCAGTTCAAATTTTCGATAATCCATTTTTTGAACCCGACCTCACAATTGAGAATCCGGAGAATATTCAGGAACGATTCGTAGATCCTGAACCACTAAACTTTCCTCCGGAACCACCAATCATTCAAACAAAGATTGTTGAGGAACGAACCATTAAATCAGAATCCTCTAGTGATTCCGATTCAACAAATTCAATTATGGAGAATCTGGAACCATTAAGTATGGAAGACCGAATGAGAGCTAAACGCACTGGCCAAGGTCACGCAATTACTCATCCAGACATTAATGCTCCAGATTATGAAATCAAAGGACAAATTCTACACATGGTGACTAATCAATGCGAATTTAGTGGTGCGCCGAAGGAAGATCCAAATGAACATCTACGTACCTTTAATAGGATCTGCACACTATTTAAAATTCGAGAAGTGGAGGATGAACAGATATATCTCATGTTATTTCCCTGGACTTTAAAGGGAGAAGCCAAAGATTGGTTGGAATCGTTACCTGAAGGGGCGATTGATACATGGGATGTTTTAGCTGAAAAATTTCTTAAACAATTCTTTCCTGCATCTAAAGCCGTAAGACTTCAAGTAGAAATTGTTACGTTCACACAGAAGCCAAATGAAACTCTATATGAGGCGTGGACAAGATTTGGAAAGTTATTAAGAGGATGTCCGCAACATGGTTTAGACATCTGTCAAATAGTACAAATATTCTACCAAGGATGCGACATCACTACAAGGAAAGACATAGATATAGCAGCTGGTGGTTCTATTATGAAGAAAACCGAAACTGATGCTTACAAAATTATTGATAACACTGCTTCCCACTCGCATGAGTGGCACCAAGAAAAAGATATCGTTAGATCATCTAAAGCAGCTAGAGCCGATTCTAGCCATGACTTAGATTCCATTTCCGCAAAGATAGATGCTGTCGAGAGACGAATGGAAAAGATGACTAAGGATATTCACTCAATACGAATTAGTTGTGAGCAGTGTGGAGGACCACATTTGACAAAAGATTGTCTCAGTATTGAATTAACAATGGAACAAAGAGAGAATATTTCATACATAAACCAAAGGACTGGAAATAATTATCAGAATAATTATCAACCGCCAAGACCAATTTACAATCAAAACCAGAATTATAACCGAAATATTCCATACAACAACCAACAAGGTCCTAGCAATCAACAAGTATCCAATAATAATTACAATCAGTAAAGACCTAATTTTCAAAACAAACCACCACAACAAACCGATGATAAAAAGCCGAATTTAGAAGATATGATGACGAAGCTAGTTGAAACTCAAACGCAGTTTTTCACATCTCAGAAACAAACTAATGAACAAAATGCTCAAGCATTTAGAAATCAACAAGCTTCTATTCAAAATCTGGAACAAGAAGTAAGTAACCTAGCAAGGTTAATAGGTGAAAGAAAATCGGGAAGTCTACCTAGTGATACAAACGCTAACCCCCGGAATGAAACAGCTAAAGCCATTACCACAAGAAGTGGTACAATACTTAAACCACCTGAAATACCTATAACTTCTGATGAAGCTATTCCTACTCCACAAGAACCCCAACCTAATCAAGATAAGGAAAAAGAACCGGTAGTTGAAAAGGTTAATGAAGATAACACAGTTAAGGCTAAACCTTATGTTAAACCATACCAACCACCACTTCCTTACCCGAGTAAAATGAAGAAAGAGAAACTTGAAGCCGAGCAATCCAAATTCTTAGATATGTTTAAACAGATAAATGTAAATCTTCCTTTCATTGATGTGATTTCAGGAATGCCTAGATATGCTAAATTCTTGAAAGATCTAATCTCAAATAGAAAGAAAATGGAAGAACTCTCGGCTGTTACCATGAATGCTAATTGTTCAGCAGTACTGTTGAATAAGATACCAGAAAAACTATCTGATCCAGGAAGTTTCACAATTCCATGTTTTCTGGGTAGTCTTAGTTCAATAGAAGCATTGGCAGACTTAGGTGCTAGTATAAATCTAATGCCGTATTCACTATACGCTAAACTAGACCTTGGAGAATTGAAACTAACCAGAATAAGCATACAACTAGCTGATAGATCAATAAAATATCCTAGAGGGATAATGGAGAACATGCTAGTTAAAGTTGGTACTTTAGTATTTCCAGTAGATTTTGTTGTTCTGGACATGGAAGAAGATTCTCAAGTTCCTCTCATATTAGGAAGACCATTCTTAAACACGGCTAAAGCAATGATAGACGTGTTCGGTAAGAAATTGACCCTAAGTATAGAGGACGAGAGTGTTACCTTTTCAGTTGATAGAGCAATGCAACAACCACAATCTGCAGATGATAAATGTTATTATATTCAAACTATAGATGCACATGCAGAATTATTAGAAGAATTTCCAGAATTACAAGGAACAGGAGAATGTTCTTTAGGAGAAGGTAATGAACCAATTGATGAAGCTGAAATGTTAGCTACACTTATAGCTAATGGATATGAACCAACAACAGAAGAGATTCAAATGCTAAAAGAAGAAGACAGATATCGATACAAATCATCGATAGAAGAATCTCCGAAATTAGAGTTAAAGCCACTTCCAAACCATTTGGAATACGCTTATTTACATGGTGAATCTGAATTACCTGTAATAATATCGTCTTCTCTTACTGAAAATGAGAAATCACAACTCATTTCTGTGTTGAAAGCTCATAAACCAGCCATTGCATGGAAGATTCATGATATTAAAGGAATAAGTCCTTCGTATTGCACACATAAAATCCTTATGGAAGAAGGTCATAAAACGTATGTGCAACGCCAACGAAGACTAAATCCTAATATGCAAGATGTAGTTAAGAAAGAGATTATTAAACTGCTAGATGCAGGTTTGATATATCCAATTTCTGATAGTCCATGGGTAAGCCCAGTTCAATGCGTGCCTAAGAAGGGTGGCATGACTGTCATTACAAATGAGAAAAATGAGCTTATTCCTACTAGAACTGTAACAGGATGGCGTGTGTGTATTGATTATAGAAAATTAAATGATGCCACCAGAAAAGATCACTTTCCCTTACCTTTCATTGATCAAATGTTGGAAAGATTAGCCGGAAATAGTTACTATTGTTTTCTAGATGGATTTTCCGGATATTTTCAAATTCCAATAGCACCCGAAGATCAAGAGAAAACCACATTCACGTGCCCTTATGGTACTTTTGCTTACAAACGCATGCCATTTGGACTTTGCAACGCCCCTGCAACCTTTCAAAGGTGTATGATGGCGATTTTTCACGACATGATAGAAGAATGCATGGAAGTTTTCATGGATGACTTTTCAGTCTTCGATGATACATTTGAATCATGTCTAGTTAATCTGGAACGAATGCTTATTAGATGCGAACAATCAAATCTAGTACTTAATTGGGAGAAATGCCATTTCATGGTTAAAGAAGGCATCGTTCTTGGTCATAAAATTTCAAAAGAAGGAATTGAAGTGGATAGAGCTAAAGTAGATGTAATTGCTAAACTTCCACATCCCACCAATGTTAGAGGAGTTAGGAGTTTTCTAGGGCATGCCGGTTTTTACCGACGTTTCATAAAAGATTTTTCTAAAATTGCCACTCCTATGAATAAACTCCTAGAAAAGGATGCTCCATTCATCTTTTCAGATGAGTGTATCAAATCTTTTAATATTCTTAAAGAAAAACTCACTAATGCGCCGATCATGATTACACCAAATTGGAATCTACCATTTGAACTAATGTGCGATGCAAGTGATTTTGCAATGGGAGCCGTTTTAAGACAAAGGATTGAAAAACGATTTCAACCTATATATTATGCTAGTAAGACGTTACAAGGAGCACAAACGAACTATACAACTACTGAAAAAGAACTCCTTGCTATTGTCTTTGCTTTTGACAAATTTCGATCATATCTCGTTCTAGCAAAAACGGTGGTCTATACCGACCATTCTGCTCTTAGATACCTATTTTCAAAACAAGATGCTAAACCAAGATTAATCCGTTAGATCTTACTCTTACAAGAGTTTGATATTGAAATCCGAGATAAAAGAGGAGCAGAAAATCTCGCCGCTGATCATCTTTCTCGTCTTGAAAATCCCGAATTAGAAGTTCTAAATGAATCGGCCATACAAGACAACTTTCCTGATGAATATCTATTGAAGATAGATTATAAAGAAATTCCATGGTTTGCAGACTATGCAAACTACTTAGTTTGTGGGTTCCTTGAAAAAGGATTATCGTACCAAAGACGAAAGAAATTCTTCAGTGATATAAAACACTATTTTTGGGAAGATCCACATCTGTTTAAAAGTTGTCCCAATGGAATAATACGCCGATGTGTATTTGGAGATGAAGCTAGTAAAATATTAAACCATTGTCACACAGGACCAACATGAGGGCATTATGGGCCTCAACTAACAGCAAGAAAAGTTTATGATGCTGGATTCTATTGGCCTACAATTTACAAAGACGCACACCTTCTTTGCAAATCCTGTGATGCTTGTCAAAGGGCCGGAAAAATAAGTCAACGTGATGAAATGCCACAAAATGTCATACAAGTATGTGAAGTATTTGACATTTGGGGTATTGACTTTATGGGTCCATTTCCAAAATCTCATAATAATCTATATATACTCGTAGCCATTGATTATGTATCTAAATGGGCGGAAGCACAAGCTCTCCCAACTAACGATACACGAGTTGTAGTCAACTTTTTAAAACGTCTTTTTGCAAGGTTTGGAACACCGAAAGCTTTAATAAGTGATCGGGGTACTCATTTCTGTAATAATCAACTTGAGAAAGTTCTTAAAAGATATGGAGTAACTCATAAAATCTCCACCGCATATCATCCACAAACAAGTGGACAAGTTGAAAATATCAACCGAGCTTTAAAACGTATTCTAGAGAAAACCGTAGGAACAAATCCAAAGGAATGGTCCATTAAATTGGAGGATGCACTCTGGGCTTTTAGAACAGCCTACAAAACTCCAATTGGAACCACACCTTTTAGACTTGTTTATGGAAAAGCATGTCATCTTCCAGTAGAAATTGAACACAAAGCATTTTGGGCTTTGAAGACATGTAATCTTGATTTACATGAAGCCGGACGTCTACGATTAAGTCAACTAAACGAATTAGAAGAATTAAGACATGAAGAATACGAAAATTCGTTAATCTATAAAGAAAGAACGAAGAAATGGCATGATAAAAGAATCAGAAGTTCAAAAGAATTTAAAGAAGGAGACAGAGTTCTTCTTTTCAATTCACGATTCAAGCTATTTCCTGGAAAATTGAAATCAAGATGGTCTGGACCATTCATAGTTAAAAGAGTTTTTCCATACGGAATGATAGAATTAATAAATTCAAATGGAATTGAATTTAAAGTTAATGGTCACAGAGTTAAACACTACATAGATAGTCCGATGGAAGTCGACAACGAAGTTAATCACAATTTCGACACCACAGCTAACTAAGTGTGGGGAGAATCAAGTCTTTAAAGGATAATATGTATTTCTGTTAGAGTTAGATTGTCTGTTTTCGTGTAGTTCTCAAAAATGGAACCCGAATGGTCTTTCCCTAGCAGACCCTAAAGAACTAGTCTTCTCCCCCCATTCTGAATTTTTATTTTTTTTAGGAAATGAAGACTGCCTGTGAACTAAACCATGGTCTAATGCTACACGCTTTGATCACTAAACGTAATAATGACACACTTCCGAGTGAAATAGTATCAGTAATCAGAGAAAGATTGGACGGAGTTAGAAAAGAATCCAGATGCGAAGATAATAAGTTACAATTTGGTAAAGGAAAATCAAAATCCGCAGCGAAAAGAAGAGCACGACACCTAGAAAGATGTCACAAATGCGGAAAATGGTCACATGGAGGTAGATGTTCAAATAATCAAACCTATTCAAATACCGAATTTGTTACTTTATGCAGAGACGGACCGTTCGTATGTTTAGAAGAAAAAACACTGAATGTTCGAGGTTACGCCTATGTAGCCATGGAAAACCCATTAAACCGACTATCTTATGAATGGGATAGATCATATAACTAAGAAATCTATTTCACAGATATGTTTGTACAGTTTTTATTTTTTATTTTTAACCTTTTGATAATAAACGCTAATTTGTTCACTATAAAGTATTAAATTGGTATTGAATAAAATTAGGTTTGGCGACCGAAATTATTGATATCATTCAAAAATTTATTACATCACTGCGAAATTTAACGTTTATTCTTAAGGTATAAATATCTTTAATCAATCAACCCAAAATATTTCAAAAATTCGTCATGAGTTAAATTAGGTCTTGGAACCGAAATTACTTTACCGAAAAGAGGGGCCCATATTTTTGATAATATTTGATTGATTAAAGTGGGATAAAAAGCCAAAAAGATTTTTAATTTTATTTTTACCATATTTTTAAAATTAATATATAAATCTTAAATTAATATTGTAAACTTTGTAAAATCAATATATTTAAAATTGTAAATATTTGAAAAATTAATATAAGTTTGGTGTGAATTTATAATATGAATTTTTAAATTAAGTTTGGTGTGAATTTATAATATGAATTTTTAAATTAAGTTTGGAGCGAATTTTTAATTTTTAAAATATGAATTTTAATTTTATGCATTTTAAATTGTAAGTTTGGTGTGAATTTTTAATATTAATTTTGAATTTTATATTTAAGTTGTGTGAATTTAAAAACAAAAATTTACTTTATCTCATTAAGTTAAAAATATGATTTTTAAACTTCGTCGTAAGTCGAAGACTAGGTCTTTGAACCGAAATTGCTTTACCCAAGGGAGGGACGAGAACTTTTATTATCATTATTTTTAATCTTATTGAATTAAAGTATGCCAAAAACATTAAAAAACCCAAAAATCTTAGCTTTTAAAACAATCGCTACAAAAAGACAAATTTTAAAATTTTGTCGAGGAACGGACTAGGACATCGATCCGAAACGACCTCATCCTAAATAACAAGGGAAACAAAATTTTAAAATTAATTACTTAATTGTTTTAATTAGTATAAGATGTTAAAAAAAAAAAAAAAAAAAAAAAAAAAAAAAACTCCGCGACTCGCGGAGTTTGAAGGTTTAAACCCCGCGACTCGCGGAGGGACCGAAATACAGAAAAAAAAATAAAACGCAAAGAACTGATCAGTCCACACCACAACTCAAACATACAGCGAAAATACTCCGAAAAAACCCGCAAAACACCCCCAAAATCACAATTTTTAACCGTTAATCATCAAATCTTTTACTAAAATCATGTTGAGAAGGATGCTATCAAGGAATTACTCAAGAAAAACGGTAAATTTCTACACCTAAACACCATTTAATCCAAAAATTAGTGTTCTTGAGCAATTTTTTCCCCAATTTGATTTTGATGCGTTTTAGTGTAATTATGCTTAAATTGTTTATGTATTATGCTTGTATAACCTAGATTGATGCTATTTAACATGATTAGAAGCCTTAAACTTCAAATTTTGAGTAATCTAGGGTTTGTGTTCTTGAGCAGTTTGGGACTTTTTGATATAAACAGGTTATGGCCGATTTTTGTCATGAATTGTTGCTAAATTAAGTAGTGTAACATGTTTAGGTAGTTAAATGATCCAAACTTTGAGCCTAAACATGATTTTGAGAATTAAAGTGGACTTTTTCAAGTCTAAAAATTCATGAACTTGATTTTTGAGAGATAATGCCATTTGAAACTTGTTTAATTGCTAGTGATGATTATTTTGACATGTTATTTGAGTTGAATGCTTATGAACTTGGCGAACATTTTCGTATATGCTTATTTGAAAAAGTGTAGATTTGATGGAAATATGAAAATGAGCTTAAGTTTAATATAAATTGATCATATCATTGTAATTATTTTGATTGATGATTTTGCTTACACTAATGCATATTTGGATGCACAAAAATTGTGTTTGATGTGTTTTGCAGACTGAAATGGGTGAATCTTCATCCCAAGCTCGCAATGCTCCTGCTGAGAATGCGGAACAACAGGAGGTGGATAACTACTACAAGCAAGATATCCTCATCCAGTCATGACATTTTCTGATATGCACTTGGAAGATTTGCACCCGAACCTGAGATTTGACAGACTTTGGATAGATTATCCAAAATACCAAAGGGGTTTGCATACTCTTCATTCTAAAGTTGTTGAGGTACCTAGGGTCATAGAATGGGGACCATTAGAAGCTGTAGAATTGGCCGGGCCAATTAGGGAATTACTTGCACAGAGGTATGGTAATTCTACTTTTAACGACTGGATACGTTTATTCACCATGCGTAGACCTGTATATAAAGTATGGTGTGAAGAATTGTTGTGTAGTATAGAATTAAATGATCGGGTAGCTAGTTTAACCGATCGATCTTTTACTAGATTTTTGTTAGGAGGTTCGATGCGCCACATGTCTTTACTAGACATGGCTCAGGCTTTACGTATATATACACCCGAGGAGTTAGCATCTGCCGATTGTAGAGGGTTGATACTAAATGGTAGAAATATAGATAAAAATTTTGATACACATGGTGTATGGAGTCAAATGACAAGCAATCAACGATTTAAAGGGGGAAATTACTCTTATTTGGATATAGATAGAGCTGAATTAAGAGTGATTCATAGGTTTTTAGCTAATTCGATTACACAAAGAGGTAAGAACAAGGAAAAGGTAAATGAACAGGATTTGTTTTACCATATGTGTATTCGAGACCCACAAAGCGCTGTAAGTATACCTTATTGTGTGGGTTATTATTTATCAGCTATGGTTAGGGGGATGAGACCGCATAGCATAATAGGAGGTGGTATTTTTATTACTTTGATTGCTGAATATCTCGGTGTGGATATAAGTCAGGGGGGATTATTAGTCGAAGAACCAGAACCCCGCGATACTATAGGTTTAAATGTATACCATGGTGTGAAAGTTTTGAAGAGGCGAAATAACACCGCAGTACAATACCATGGTAGACATCCACAGGTTGAGAGAAACCAACAGCAAGGTAATGTAGGAGGGGGAAATGAAATGCAAGAAATGCAAAGGTTTATAGCTTCACAGGAGTACGAAAATGCTAGACAGAGAGCATTTGAAGATTGGCAAGTTCATCAAAACCAAATCATAGCTCATTGCCAACATATAGGTAGAAACTATATTCCTACTCCAAAACCCATATTCCCTCCCTGGTCTATAGAGATGCAACCACCGTATCCTACGTATAACCCAGCCGAAGCATTATATAGCACCTATGGTTATGCATGGAACCCCTATTGGTATCAGTATCATCCCTAGTCTACTTAGTTTTATTTATTTTGTAATTTGTAATGTTGATACATTTAATACTTATGTTAATATTGTAATAGTTTTTATAATTTTCTAACTTTTATTCTTAGATTTTAATAATTTTTGAATGTGGGGTAATATACCAAACTTCAAAAATATGTATATATGTTTGCAGTTTATCTTATGTACACAACAGGGTAAAACAACGCATTTTCAAAGACTGGCATTAAGTTCAGCAAAAGCAACTAATTTTGACGACAAGATGCAAAATATATGTGAAATAACAACAAGACGGAATGAACAAATGATGTGCACCATTTATCATTCAGCAAACAAACGCCAATATATTTGGAAACTTTGGTAAAAATTTAACCATTTTCATCCAAATCACCCTCAATAATTTAAATTGTTACTGATTTCTTGCAAATGAGGGCATTGCAAGATCTTAAGTTTGGGAAGGGGTTAAATTCTTTCGGATTTTATAATTTTTATCTTAAACACTTGGTTACCATTAAAAATACTAGTAAAGCAGTAGTTGTATTAGAATCTAGTGCTCTCTGATAATAAAGAACAGCCCTGGTCTTATATACTGACTACCCAATTCTAGTACTCCCTCCGTCCCAAAATAACTGTCTCATTTGACTTTTTTGAGTCTTTTGTCTACAACTTTGACTATAATTATTTCAATTTGTGTTATATAATACTTGATGAAAGTTATACCAATAGAAACATAATTGAAAACCAAATCCATCCATATAAATTTCATCAATTATTGTATAACACAAATCGAAATAATTTCGGTCAAAGTTTTAAACAAAAGACTTGAAAAAGTCAAATGGGACAGTTAATTTGGGACGGAGGGAGTAAAATTTTTCAAAATTTTAAATTAAATGAACTCAAAATCATGTTTATACATATTTATGAACGATAAAACTAGGTTTTAACACCGAAATTATTGTTACCTCAGAAAGGACATAAATTGAGAAACAAACCAAAATGTTAAAATTCATTTAAAATGGAATAGAGGACAATAAAAAGGAAAATAAAAACCAAGTGTGGGAAAATTCTCCAAGTTATTCAAAACATATATCACATATTTTTGTACAAATAACTGAAAATACTTTTGCTTTGGACTAAACTAAAAAGTTTTACCTGATTTACTGTAAGAGAAATGGATCTACACGATGAATCAATTCCATCATTAAAAGGAAGTAAAGTCTTCCGAAAAAGAAACGCGCTTCTTGATTTAAGTCAGGAAGTTGTCGTCCAGACCAGCTGTAGGTTGACGAAAAATCTAGAAAAGTCATCACTAAAATCAGCAGGAAATCCACGGACCTCAGCATTAAACAGGGTCGCCAAGTGGTCAGATTTATCCTAACCATGAGAAGGATTTATCTCGTAAAATGGGGGGCACCATGCAAATTAGCTGGATAAGACTAATGAATCAGATCCCCAGAAAGGATAATCTCCTTAAAAGATCAAAAATCAGCTTTTAAGCCTGATATTACTCAATCCTTGAGATTGACCTTAAAGATTGAGAATTACAAACTCATGGAATTCAATGATATCTAAACTCGAGCTTGAACGAGAAAATATTTTGATCAAAATTATAAACCGATTTGTTTTCTGAAAACCCTATTTTCAATGCGTTCATTACCAATGAACGTAAAATCCTAGGAATTCACCTGGAATTCATTAGGTCACCTGAACTAAATCGGGTGTCAACCGTAAGAACGGTGGTTGCATAGTGGTCAAAGACAGGACCTTGTGCCAGACCGAAAAAATCATAAGGGTGAGCTTTACTATTGCTCCTACCAAGGATAGTAATTGCGTCCGATACGTTATAGACCATAATTAAAAGCATGTCAGGGGACATTGCCTTAACAGTTGCTTGTTCAACGCTTTCCTTTACAACCGGACGGTAATTTACCGAAAGGTAATATACGGGACAAGTAAACTGGACGTGTTGCTTTCCAAATACAAGGTTAGCAAGTGGGTGACACAAAACCGCAAGTTTTGAGCTAAAATTTTCAAATCTGAAACCCACCAAACCCACAAAAATATTTTGCAAACACCGGTAAAGGGTTATTCCGGAAAACTTATCTGGGGTAAAAACTAGATTTAATTTTCAAAAGATCAAATGTTTTCATAAAGATCCAATTTCCTTAATGGATCTAAATTTTTATAGTCATGTGGGACTGTAAACCATATCGTTACTACCATTGTTTATACCGCCGTATAGAAATCACTGATGTACAAAGTGTGAAGAATAAAGAAGTGATTCTAGTATTTCAAGACGATATTGCTTGAGGACAAGCAACGCTCAAGTGTGGGAATATTTGATAATGCTAAAAACGAACATATATTTCATAGCATTATTCCTCAAGAAAGACAAGCTTTTAGTTGCAATTGTTCTATTTAAAAGTGATATTCGTTTAAATAATAAAAGGTGAAGACAAAAGACAGATTCGACGAATTGAAGACGCAAACGACCAAAAAGCTCAAAAGTACAAAATACAATCAAAGAGGTTCCAATTATTGATAAGAAACGTCTCGAAATTACAAGAGTACAAGATTCAAAACGCAAAGTACAAGATATTAAATTGTACGCAAGGACGTTCGAAAAACCGGAACCGGGACCAGAGTCAACTCTCAACGCTCGACGCAACGGACTAAAAATTACAAGTCAACTATGCACATAAATATAATATAATATTTAAATAATTCTTATAATTATTTATATATTATATAAATAATAAAAATCCGTCGGCAAGAAAGACTCCAAAGTTTGTGAGCTGTATTTACAAACTCCGCGACTCGCGGAGTTTGAAGGCAAAAAGGGCCGCGAGTCGCGGAGCCCCAAATTCTGAAACTCCCTATAAAGCCAACCGAATTCTGATCATTTTTCACAACATATATCCATCCTCTCTATATCTATACGTAAATATTTATATTTATATTTTAATTTTAATTTTAATTTTAATTTTAATCCTAATAATAAGGGTATGTTAGCGAATATTGTAAGGGTGTAAGTCAAAATTCTGTCCGTGTAACGCTACGCTATTTTTAATCATTGTAAGTTATGTTCAACCTTTTTAATTTAATGTCTCGTAGCTAAGTTATTATTATGCTTATTTAATCCGAAGTAATCATGATGTTGGGCTAATTACTAAATTTGGGTAATTGGGCTTTGTACCATAATTGGGGTTTGGACAAAAGAACGACACTTGTGGAAATTAGACTATGGGCTATTAATGGGCTTTATATTTGTTTAACTAAATGATAGTTTGTTAATGTTAATATAAAGATTTACAATTGGGCGTCCCTATAAATTACCATATACACTCGATCGGACACGATGGGCAGGGTATTTATATGTACGAATAATCGTTCATTTAACCGGACACGGGAATGGATTAATAGCCACTAGAATAATTAAAACAGGGGTGAAATTATGTACAAGGACACTTGGTATAATTGATAATAAAATATTAAAACCTTGGGTTACACTCAGTCGACATCCTGGTGTAATTATTAAACAAAGTATTAAAATCTTGTTACAGTTTAAGTCCCCAATTAGTTGGAATATTTAACTTCGGGTATAAGGATAATTTGACGAGGACACTCGCACTTTATATTTATGACTGATGGACTGTTATGGACAAAAACCAGACGGACATATTAAATAATCCAGGACAATTAACCCATGGGCATAAAACTAAAATCAACACGTCAAACATTATGATTACGGAAGTTTAAATAAGCATAATTCTTTTATTTCATATTTAATTTCCTTTATTTTATATTTAATTGCACTTCTAATTATCGCATTTTTATTTATTGTTATTGTATTTAATTGCACTTTTAATTATCGTACTTTTTAATTATCGCAAGTTTATTTTATCGCATTTTTATTAATCGCAATTTCATTATCGTTATTTACTTTACGCTTTAAATTAAGTCTTTTATTTATTATTTTACATTTGGTTTTAACTGCGACTAAAGTTTTAAAATCGACAAACCGGTCATTAAACGGTAAAAATCCCCTTTATAATAATAATATTACTTATATATATATTTGCATTTTTATAAAAGTAAACTAATATAGCGTTAAGCTTTGTTTAAAGATTTTCCCTGTAGAACGAACCGGACTTACTAAAAACTACACTACTGTACGATTAGGTACACTGCCTATAAGTGTTGTAGCAAGGTTTAAGTATATCCATTCTCTAAATAAATAAATATCTTGTGTAAAATTGTATCGTATTTAATAGTATTTCCTGCTAAAATTAATAGCTATTTTATATACACCTCGCATAACTATCACTAACATACCCTTATTATTAGGATTTAAAATTAAAATTAAAATTAAAATATAAATTATATATATATATATATATTTACGTATATATTGAGAGAGAGATAGATTTTTGGATATTAAAAACGATCAAAATGTGTTGCCTTTTATAGGGATTTTCGAATTTGGCTGCTCCGCAACTCGCGGCATTTTTGCTCTTCAAACTCCGCGAGTCGCGGAGTTTGAAATTCCAGCTCACTCCAATTTGGATCTTAGTCTGCCGACGGTTTATTATATAAATATAATATATATATAATTTATATAATTAATTATATATTATATTATATTTATATACATAGTTAACTTGTAATTTTTAGTCCGTTGCGTCGAGCGTTGAGAGTTGACTCTAGTCCCGGTTCCGAATTTTCGAACGTCCTTGCGTACAATTTAATATCTTGTACTTTGCGTTTTGAATCTTGTACTCTTGTAATTTTGAGACGTTTCTCATCAATAATTGGAACCTTTTTGATTGTATTTTGTACTTTTGAGCTTTTTGGTCGTTTGCGTCTTCAATTCGTCGAATCTGTCTTTTGTCTTCACCTTTTATTATTTAAACGAATATCACTTGTAAATAGAAAAATTGCAACTAAAAGCTTGTTTTTCTTGAGGAATAATGCTATGAAATATATGTTCGTTTTTATCATTATCAATTATTCCCACACTTGAGCGTTGCTTGTCCTCAAGCAATATAGTCTTGAAATACTAGAATCACTTCTTTATTCTTCACACTTTGTACATCAGTGATTTCTTTACGGCGGTATAAACAAATGGTAGTAACGATGTGGTTACAGTCCCACATGACTATAAAATTTAGATCCTTTAAGGAAATTGGATCTTTATGAAAACATTTGATCTTTTGAAAATTAAATCTAGTTTTTACCCTAGATAAGTTTTCCGGAATAACCCTTCACCGGTGTTTGCAAAATATTTTTGTGGGTTTGGTGGGTTTTAGATTTGAAAATTTTAGCTCAAAACTTGCGGTTTTGTGTCACCCACTTGCTATCCTTGTATTAGGAAAGCAACACGTCCAGTTTACTTGTCCCGTATATTACCTTTCGGTAAACTACCGTCCGCTTGTAAAGGAAAGCATTGAACAAGCAACTGTTAAGGCAATGTCCCCTGACATGCTTTTAATTATGGTCTATAACGTGTCGGACGCAATTACTATCCTTGGTAGGAGCAATAGTAAAGCTCACCCTTATAATTTTTCGGTCTGGCACAAGGTCCTATCTTTGACCATACTATGCAACCACCGTTCTTGCGGTTGATACCCGATTTGGTTCAGGTGACCTAATGAATTTCAGGTGAATTCCTAGGATTTTACGTTCAATGGTAATGAACGAATTGAAAATGGGTTTTCAGAAAACAAATCGGTTTATAATTTGATCAAAATATTTTCTCGTTCAAGCTCGAGTTTAGATATCATTGAATTCCATGAGTTTAAATTCTCAATCTTTAAGGTCAATCTCTAGGATTGAGTAATATCAGTCTTAAAAGCAGATTTTTGATCTTTAAGGAGATTATCCTTTCTGGGGATCTGATTCATTAGTCTTATCCAGCTAATTTGCACGGCGTCCTCCCCATTTTAAAAGACATATCCTCTCATGGTTAGGATAAGTCTGACCACTTGGCGACCCTGTTTTATGCTGAGGTCCGTGGATTTCCTGCTGATTTTAGAGATGACTTTTCTAGATTTTTTTCATCAACCTATAGCTGGTCTGGACGACAACTTCATGACCTAAATCAAGAAGCACGTTTCTTTTTCGGAAGACTTTACTTCCTTTAAATGATGGAATTGATTCATCGTGTAGATCCATCTTTCTTACAGTAAATCGGGTAAAACTTTTTATTTTAGTCCAAAGCAAAAGTATTTTCAGTTATTTATTACAGAAATATGTGACATATGTTTAAAATTTCTTGGTAAATTTTCCCACACTTGGCTTTTATTTGCCTTTTTATTGTCCTCTATTCCATTTTAAATGAATTCTAACATTTTGGTTTGTTTCTCAATTTATGTCCTTTCCGAGGTAACAATAATTTTGGTGTTAACACCTAGTTTTATTGTTCATAAATATGTATAAACATGATTTTGAGTTCCTTTAATTGAAAATTTTGAAAATTTTTACTAGAATTGGGTAGTCAGTATATAAGACTAGGGCTGTTCTTTGTTATCAGAGAGCACTAGATTCTAATACAACTACTGCTTTACTAGTATTTTTAATGGTAACCAAGTGTATAAAGTAAAAATTTTAAAATCCGAAAGAATTTAACCCCTTCCCACACTTAAGATCTTGCAATGCCCTCATTTGCAATAAATCAGTAACAATTTAAATTATTGAGGGTGATTAGCGCAGAAAAATGATTAAATTTTACCAAAGTTTCCAAACATATCGTTGTTTGTGTTGAATGATAAATGGTGCACATCATTTGTTCATTCCGTCTTGTTGTTACATCACATTTATTTTTCATCTTGTCGTCAAAATTAGTTGCTTTTGCTGAACTTAATGCCAGTCTTTGAAAATGCGTTGTTTTACCCTGTTGTGTACATAAGATAAACTGCAAACATATATACATATTTTTGAAGTTTGGTATATTACCCCACATTCAAAAATTATTAAAATCTAATAATAAAAAAAATTAGAAAATTATAAAAACTATTACAATATCAACATAAGTGCTAAATGTAGTAACATTACAAAAATATAATAAATAAAACTAAATAAACTAGGGTTGTTACTGATACCAGTAGGGGTTCCATGCATAACCATATGTGTTATAAAATGCTTCAGCTGGGTTATAAGTAGGATACGGTGGTTGCATCTCTATAGACCAGGGAGGGAATACGGGCGTTAGAGTAGGAATATAGTTTTACCTACATGTTGGCAATGAGCTATGATTTGGTTTTGATGAACTTGCCAATCTTCAAATGCTCGATGTCTAGCATTTTCATACTCTTGTGAAGCTATAAACCTTTGCATTTCTGTCATTTCATTTCCCCCTCCCACATTACCTGGCTGTTGATTTCTCTCAACCTGTAGATGTCTTCCATTATAGGCTACTGCGGTGTTATTTCGCCTCTTCAAAACTTTAGCACCATGATATACATTTAAACCAATTGTATCGTGGGGTTCTGGTTCTTCGATTAATAATCCCCCCGACTTATATCCACATTGAGATACTCAGCAATTAATTTAATAAATATACCACCTCCTATTATACTGTGCGGTCTCAATCCCCTAACCATAGCTGATAAATAATAACCCACACAACAAGGTATACTTACAGCGCTTTGTGGGTCTCGAATACACATATGGTAAAATAAATCTTGCTCATTTACCTTTTCCTTATTTTTACCTCGCTGTGTAATCGAGTTTGCTAGAAACCTGTGAATTACTCTTAACTCAGCT
Organism: Rutidosis leptorrhynchoides; assembly: GCF_046630445.1. Taxonomy (NCBI): domain Eukaryota; kingdom Viridiplantae; phylum Streptophyta; class Magnoliopsida; order Asterales; family Asteraceae; genus Rutidosis; species Rutidosis leptorrhynchoides. The sequence continues at coordinate 95,961,351 of NC_092339.1, forward strand.
CTATCTATATCCAAATAAGAGTAATTTCCCCCTTTAAATCGGTGATGGCTAGTCATTTGACTCCATACACCATGCGTATCAAAACTTTCGTCTATCCTCCTACCATTTAATATCAACCCTCGACAATCGGCAGATGCTAGCTCCTCAGGCGTATATATACGTAAGGCCCGAGCCATCTCTAGTAGAGACATGTGGCGCATCGAACCTCCTAACAAAAATCTAATAAAAGATCGATCATTTAAACTAGCTACCCGATCATTTATTTCTATACTACACAATAATTCTTCACACCATACTTTATATACAGGTCTACGAATGTTGAATAATCGTACCCAGTCATTAAAAGTAGAATTACCATACCTCTGTGTAAGTAATTCTCTAATTGGCTCGGCTAATTCTACAGCTTCTAATGGTCCCCATTCTATTACCCTAGGTACTTCAACAGCTTTAGAATGAAGAGTATGCAAGCCCCTTTGGTATTTTGGATAATCTATCCAACATCTGTCTAATCTCAAGTTCGGGTGCAAATTTTCCACGTGCATATCTGAAAATGTCATAACTGGATGAGGTATATCTTGTTTGTAATAGTTATCAACATCTTGTTGTTCCGCATTCTCAGGAGGAACAATGCGAGCTTGGGATGACGATTCACCCCTTTCAGTCTGCAAAACACATCAAACACAATTTTTGTGCATCCAAATATGCATTAGTGTCAGCAAAATCATCAATCAAAATAATTACAATGACATGTTCAATTTATATCAATTTTATGCTCATTTTCATATTTTTATCAAATCTACACTTTTTCAAATACGCATATACGAAAATGTTCGCCAAGTTCATAAGCATTCAACTCAAATAACATGTCAAAATAATCATTATTAACAATTAAACAAGTTTCAAATGGCATTATCTCTCAAAAATCAAGTTCATGAATTTTAGACTTGAAAAAGTCCACTTTAATTCTCAAAAATCATGTTTAGGCTCAAAGTTTGGATCATTTAACTACCTAAACATGTTACACTACTTAATTTAGCAATAATTCATGACAAAAATCGGCCATAACCTGTTTATATCAAAAAGCCCCAAATTGCTCAAGAACACAAACCCTAGATTACTCAAAATTTGAAGTTTAAGGCTTCTAATCATGTTAAATAGTATCAATCTAGGTTATACAAGCATAATACATAAACAATTTAAGCATAATTACACTAAAAAGCATCAAAATCAAATTGGGTATAAAATTGCTCAAGAACACTAATTTTTGGATTAAATGGTGTTTAGGTGTAGAAATTTACCGTTTTCCTTGAGTAATTCCTTGATAGCATCCTTCTCAACATGATTTTAGTAAAAAATATGATGAAAAATGGTGAAAAATTTCGATTTTTAGAGTGTTTTTCGGGATTTTTCGCAGTATATTTTGGTGTGGGTGGTGTGGACTGATCAGTTCCAGCGTTTTTATTTTTTTCTGTATTTTTGGTCCTCCGCGAGTTGCGGTGTTTGACCCTTACAAACTCCGCGAGTCGCGGCGTTTGTTTTTTTTTTATATATATCTTTAACTTATAAAATAAATATAAAATAAATTTAAAATTTTGTTTTCCTTAGTTTTTAGGACGAGGTCGTTTCGGATCGATGTCCTAGTCCGTCCCTCGACAAAATTTTAAAATTTGTCTATTTAAAGCGCGGTTTTAAAAGCAAAGATTTTTTTGGTTTTTTTTTTTTTTAATGTTTTTGGCATACTTTAATTCAATAAGATTAAAAATAATGATAATAAAAGTTCTCGCCCCTCCCTCGGGTAAAGCAATTTCGGTTCAAAGATCTAGTCTTCAACTCACGACGAATTTTAAAAATCATATTTTTAACTTACGAAATAAAGTAAATTTTTGTTTTTAAATTCACACCAAACTTAAATTTAAAATGCATAAAATTAAAAAAAAAATCACACCAAACTTAAATTTAAAATGCATAAAATTAAAAAAAATCACACCAAACTTAAATTTAAAATGCATAAAATTAAAAAAATCACAGCAAACTTAATTAAAAATTCATATTATAAATTCACACCAAACTTTAATTATATTTTTATTTTTATACATACAAACTTATATTAAAAATATTAATTTTCCAAATATTTACAATTTTAAAAGTTTGCAATATTTATATAATATTAATTTATTAATTTTAAAAACATGGTAAAAATTAAAAATCTTTTTGGCTTTTATCCCACTTTAATCAATCAAATATTATCAAAAATATGCGCCCCTCTTTTCGGTAAAGTAATTTCGGTTCCATGACCTAATTTAACTCATGACGAATTTTTAAAATATTTTGAGTTGATTGATTAAAGATATTTATACCTTAAGAATAAACGTTAAATTTCGCAGTGATGTAATAAATTTTTGTATGATATCAATAATTTCGGTCGCAAGACCTAATTTCATCGAATACCAATTTAATTACTTTATAGCGAACAAATTAGCGTTTATTATCAAAAGGTTAAAAATAAAAATAAAAATAAAAACTGTACAGACTTACCTGTGAAATATATTTCTTAGTGATATGCTCTAGCCCACTCATAAGATAGTCGAACTAATTGATTTTCCATGGCTACATAGGCGTAACCTCGAGCATTTAATGTTTTTTCTTCTAAACATATGAACGGTCCATCTCTGCACAAAGTAACAAATTCGGTGTTTGAATAAGTTTGATTATTTGAACATTTACCTTCGTGTGACCATTTTCCGCATTTGTGACATTTTTCAAGGTGTCGTGCTTTTATTTTCGCTGCGGATTTTGATTTTCCTTTACCAAATTGTGACTTATTATCTTCGCATCTGGATTCTTTTCTTACTCCGTCCAATTTACCTCTGATTAATGATACTATTTCACTCGGAAGTGTGTCATTATTAGGTTTAGTGATCAAAGCGTGTAGCATTAGACCATGGTTTAGTTCACAGGAAGTCTTCATTTCGTAAAAACCTAAAAAAAATAAAAATTCAGAATGGGGGGAGAAGACTAGTTCTTTAGGGTCTGCTAGGGAAAGACCATTCGGGTTCCATTTTCGAGAACTACACGAAAACAGAAAATCTAACTCTAACAGAAATACATATTATCCTTTAAAGACTTGATTCTCCCCACACTTAGTTTGCTGTGGTATCGAAATTGTGATTAACTTCGTTGTCAACTTCCATCGGACCATGTATGTAATGTTTAACTCTGTGACCATTAACCTTAAATTCAATCCCATTTGAATTTATTAATTCTATCGTTCCGTATGGGAAAACTCTTTTGACTGTGAATGGTCCAGACCATCTTGATTTCAATTTTCCAGGAAATAGCTTGAATCGTGAATTGAAAAGAAGAACTCTGTCTCCTTCTTTGAATTCTTTTGAACTTCTAATTCTTTTATCATGCCATTTCTTCGTTCTTTCCTTATAGATTAACGAATTTTCGTATGCTTCATGTCTTAATTCTTCTAATTCGTTTAATTGACTTAACCGTAGACGTCCAGCTTCATGTAAATCAAGATTACATGTCTTCAAAGCCCAAAATGCTTTGTGTTCAATTTCTACTGGAAGATGACATGCTTTTTCGTAAACGAGTTTAAAAGGTGTGGTTCCAATTGGAGTTTTGTAGGCTGTTCTAAAAGCCCAGAGTGCATCCTCCAATTTTATGGACCATTCCTTCGGATTTGATCCTACGGTTTTCTCTAGAATACGTTTTAAAGCTCGGTTGGTATTTTTAACTTGTCCACTTGTTTGTGGATGATAAGCGGTGGAGATTTTATGAGTTACTCCATATCTTTTAAGAACTTTCTCAAGTTGATTATTACAGAAATGAGTACCCCGATCACTTATTAAAGCTTTCGGTGTTCCAAACCTTGCAAAAAGACGTTTTAAAAAGTTGACTACAACTCGTCATCGTTAGTTGGGAGAGCTTGTGCTTCCGCCCATTTAGATACATAATCAATGGCTATGAGAATTTATAGATTATTATGAGATTTTGGAAATGGACCCATAAAGTCAATACCCCAAATGTCAAATACTTCACATACTTGAATGACATTTTGTGGCATTTCATCACGTTGACTTATTTTTTCGGCCCTTTGACAAGCATCACAGGATTTGCAAAGAAGGTGTGCGTCTTTGTAAATTGTAGGCCAATAGAATCCAGCATTATAAACTTTTCTTGCTGTGAGTTGAGGCCCATAATGCCCTCCTGTTGGTCCTGTGTGACAATGGTTTAAGATTTTACTAGCTTCATCTCCGAATACACATCGGCGTATTATTCCATCGGGACAACTTTTAAACAGATGTGGATCTTCCCAGAAATAGTGTTTTATATCACTAAAGAATTTCTTTCGTTTTTGGTACGACAATCCTTTTTCAAGGAATTTCATTATAATCTATCTTCAATAGATATTCATCAGGAAAGTTGTCTTGTATGGCCGATTCATTTAGAACTTCTAAGTCGAGATTTTCAAGACGAGAAAGATGATCATCGGCGAGATTTTCTGCTCCTCTTTTATCTCGGATTTCAATATCGAACTCTTGTAAGAGTAAGATCCATCAGATTAATCATGGTTTAGCATCTTGTTTCGAAAATAGGTATCTAAGAGCGGAATGGTCGGTATAGACCACCGTTTTTGCTAGAACGAGATATGATCGAAATTTGTCAAAAGCAAAGACAATAGCAAGGAGTTCTTTTTCAGTAGTTGTATAGTTTGTTTGTGCTCCTTGTAACGTCTTACTAGCATAATATATAGGTTGAAATCGTTTTTCAATCCTTTGACCTAAAACGGCTCCCATTGCAAAATCACTTGCATCGCACATAAGTTCAAACGGTAGATTCCAATTTGGTGTTATCATGATCGGCGCATTAGTGAGTTTCTCTTTAAGAATATTAAAAGATTTGATACATTCATCTGAAAAGATGAATGGAGCATCCTTTTCTAGGAGTTTATTCATAGGAGTGGCAATTTTAGAAAAATCTTTTATAAAACGTCGGTAAAAACCGGCATGCCCTAGAAAACTCCTAACTCCTCTAACATTGGTGGGATGTGGAAGTTTAGCAATTACATCTACTTTAGCTCTATCCACTTCAATTCCTTCCTTTGAAATTTTATGTCCAAGAACGATGCCTTCTTTAACCATGAAATGGCATTTCTCCCAATTAAGTACTAGATTTGATTGTTCGTATCTAATAAGCATTCGTTCAAGATTAGCTAGACATGTTTCAAAAGTATCACCGAAGACTGAAAAGTCATCCATGAAAACTTCCATGCATTCTTCTATCATGTCATGAAAAATCGCCATCATGCACCTTTGAAAGGTTGCAGGGGCGTTGCAAAGTCCAAATGGCATGCGTTTGTAAGCAAAAGTACCATAGGGGCACGTGAATGTGGTTTTCTCTTAGTCTTCGGGTGCTATTGGAATTTAAAAGTATCCGGAAAATCCATCAAGAAAACAATAGTAACTGTTTCCGGCTAATCTTTCCAACATCTGATCAATGAAAGGTAAGGGAAAGTGATCTTTTCTGGTGGCGTCATTTAATTTTCTATAATCAATACATACACGCCATCCTGTTACAGTCCTAGTAGGAATAAGCTCATTTTTCTCATTTGTAATGACAGTCATGCCACCTTTCTTAGGCACGCATTGAACTGGGCTTACCCATGGACTATCAGAAATTGGATAAATTAAACCTGCATCTAGCAGTTTAATTATTTCTTTTTTAACAACATCTTGCATATTAGGATTTAGTCTTCGTTGGCGTTGCACATACGTTTTATGACCTTCTTCCATAAGGATTTTATGTGTGCAATACGAAGGACTTATTCCTTTAATATCATGAATCTTCCATGCAATGGCTGGTTTATGAGCTTTCAACACAGAAATGAGTTGTGATTTTTCATTTTCAGTAAGAGAAGACGATATTATTACAGGTAATTCAGATTCACCATTTAAATAAGCGTATTCCAAATGGTTCGGAAGTGGCTTTAACTCTAATTTCGGAGGTTCTTCTATCGATGATTTATATCGATATCTGTCTTCTTCTTTTAGCATTTGAATTTCTTCTGTTGTTGGTTCATATCCATTAGCCATAAGTGTAGCTAACATTTCAGCTTCATCAATTGGTTCAGTTCCTTCTCCTAAAGAACATTGTCCTGTTCCTTGTAATTCTGGAAATTCTTCTAACAATTCTGCATGTGAATCTATAGTTTGAATATAATAGCATGTATCATCTGCAGATTGTGGTTGTTGCATTGCTCTATCAACTGAAAAGGTAACACTCTCATCCTCTATACTTAGGGTCAGTTTCTTACCGAACACGTCTATCATTGCTTTAGCCGTGTTTAAGAATGGTCTTCCTAATATGAGAGGAACTTGAGAATCTTCTTCCATGTCCAGAACAACAAAATCTACTGGAAATACTAAAGTACCAACTTTAACTAGCATGTTTTCCATTATCCCTCTAGGATATTTTATTGATCGATCGGCTAGTTGTATGCTTATTCTTGTTGGTTTCAATTCTCCAAGGTCTAGTTTAGCGTATAGTGAATACGGCATTAAATTTATACTAGCACCTAAGTCTGCCAATGCTTCTATTAAACTAAGACTACCCAGAGAACATGGAATTGTGAAACTTCCTGGGTCAGATAATTTTTCTGGTATCTTATTCAACAGCACTGCTGAACAATTAGCATTCATAGTAACAGCTGAGAGTTCTTCCATTTTCTTTCTATTTGTGATCAGATCTTTCAAGAATTTAGCATATCTAGGCATTCCTGAAATTACATCAATGAAAGGAAGATTTACATTTATCTGTTTAAACATATTCAAAAATTTGGATTGCTCGGCTTCAAGTTTCTCTTTTTTCATTTTACTCGGGTAAGGAAGTGGTGGTTGGTATGGTTTAACATAAGGTTTAGCCTTAGCTGTGTTATCTTCATTAACCTTTTCAACTACCGGTTCTGTTTCCTTATCTTGTTCAGGTTGTGGTTCTTGTGGAGTAGGAATAGCTTCATCAGAAATTTTAGGTATTTCAGTTGGTTTAAGTGTTGTACCACTTCTTGTGGTAATGGCTTTAGCTATTTCATTCCGGGGGTTAGCATTTGTATCACTAGGTAAACTTCCCAGTTTTCTTTCACCTATTAACCTTGCTAGGTTACTTACTTCTTGTTCCAAATTTTGAATAGAAGCTTGTTGATTTCTAAATGCTTGAGCATTTTGTTCGTTAGTTTGTTTTTTAGATGTGAAAAACTGCTTTTGAGTTTCAACTAGCTTCATCATCATATCTTCTAAATTCGGCTTTTTATCATCGGTTTGTGGTGGTTTGTTTTGAAAATTAGGTCTTTGCTGATTGTAAGTATTATTGGATACTTGTTGATTACTAGGACCTTGTTGATTGTTGTATGGAACATTTCTGTTATAGTTCTGGTTTTGATTGTAAATCGGTCTTGGCGGTTGATAATTATTCTGATAATTATTTCTAGGCCTTTGGTTTATATATGAAATATTCTCTCTTTGTTCCATTGTTAGCTCAATACTAAGACAATCTTTTGTCAAATGTGGTCCTCCACACTGCTCACAACTAATTCGTATTGAGTGTATATCCTTAGTCATCTTTTCCATTCGTCTCTCCACAGCATCTATCTTTGCTGAAATGGAATCTAAGTCATGGCTAGAATCGGCTCTAGCTGCTTTAGATGATCTAACGATATCTTTTTCTTGGTGCCACTCATATGAGTGGAAAGCAGTGTTATCAATAATTTTATAAGCATCAGTTTCTGTTTTCTTCATAATAGAACCACCAGCTGCTATATCTATGTCTTTTCTTGTAGTGATGTTGCATCCTTGGTAGAATATTTGTACTATTTGACAGGTGTCTAAACCATGTTGCGGACATCCTCTTAATAACTTTCCAAATCTAGTCCACGCCTCATATAGAGTTTCATTTGGTTTCTGTGTGAACGTAACAATTTCTTCTTGAAGTCTTACGGCTTTAGATGCCGGAAAGAATTGTTTAAGAAAATTTTCAACTAAAACATTCCATGTGTCAATCGCCCCTTCAGGTAACGATTCCAACCAATCTTTGGCTTCTCCCTTTAAAGTCCAGGGAAATAACATGAGATATATATGTTCATCCTCCACTTCTCTTATTTTAAATAGTGTGCAGATCCTATTAAAGGTACGAAGATGTTCATTTGGATCTTCCTTCGGCGCACCACTAAATTGGCATTGATTAGTCACCATGTATAGAATTTGTCCTTTGATTTCATAATCTGGCGCATTAATGTCTGGATGAGTAATTGCGTGACCTTGGCCAGTGCGTTTAGCTCTCATTCGGTCTTCCATGCTTAAAGGTTCCAGATTTTCCATGATTGAATTTGTTGAATCGGAATCACTAGAAGATTCTGATTTAATGGTTCGTTCCTCAACAATCTCTATTTGAATGATTGGTGGTCCGGAGGAAAAATTAATGGTTCAGGATCTATGAATCGTCCCTGAATATTCTCCGGATTCTCAATTGTGAGGTCGGGTTCAAAAAATGGATTATCGAAAATTTGAATTGGAGTACTTGGTCGACTGGATGACGATTCTAAAGAAAAATCAACGGCAGTAATATTTGCTAAATGTCTTGATCTAGTTACAGGTGGTGAACGTACAAAAGGTGGTGAACGTCTTGCTCGGTGCATTCACTGAATATCCTATTAGTTTTTAAAAGGAAAGAAAAATTATATAAGTTATCCAATTAATAAACTTTTCTGATTTTGCCCATGTTTCGAATAGCCAAAAGATGCAGCAGAGGGGCAGGATTCGTTTAGTCTCAATATAATTGAGTACTGTTTGGCTCCAATAACCCGGTCCACGTACAAATCCAACTATTACTACGAACCAGAAAATTTTGATGTCTATCAATTTAACCACTTAAAATAAATTTTCGTAATTTTAAGAAATTTAGATAAGAAGAAGAATAAAAATCTATGTCCTAAAACTAGAATAGCGAGAAATAAGAAAGAAAAAGAGCGCGTCGAAAAATGGCGAAAAAGAAAAGGGTTGAAAAAGAAAAGGCGTCGAAAAATAAGAAAGAAAGAAAAATGACTATAAAACTTTAAAACACTCGACTAACCCAACCTTATTACTATCACTAACTTAAAATTAAAATTGCGAATTGAGATTACTAATTGGAGTGATAATTGATACATAGGTAAAAGGCGTCGAAAAATAAAAATAAGAAAGTAGCGCGTTGAAACTTAAAAAGGAACTAAAAACTAAAAATTAAAAGTTGCGTCTAAAAATATTAAAGCTTACAAGTAAAACTATATCCCAAATGGAAATATCTTAAAAAGGTACTAAAACTTAAAAAGGCGTCGCAAAATTCTAAAGCACTTAGATCTTAGTCTAAAGAAAAAGCACTTAAGGGATTTTACGGCAAAGCCTAAAAATCTAGAAGTAAAAATAACTATGGCAAAAACTATATTTAAAACTAATTATGAGCGAAAAATACAAAAATTACGCTAAAAACAAATAAAAGGGACAAAATATAAAAATATACTAAAAGTTGTAAAAAGTACAATTTTTATAAAAATATTATTTTTATATTATTTATTTTATAAAACTATTAATTTTTATATATTAATAAAACTAAATAAACTTAATATTACAAATTAAGTAAATAAAACTAAATTAATTAATATTAATTAACTAATCAAACCCTAATTAGGGTTTTATTAATAAAAATTAAAATATACTCCGTAATTAATGCAAGATTAGGGCTTCCTGTGGCCTGTCAGAGAGAACTCCGCGAGTCGCAGTACTCCCAGCTGAAAACTCCGCAAGTCGCGGGGTTTGATAATACTGGGCTCCGATTGGGCTGAAACAGTTCGGCCCAGTTTCGTTTTATAATTAAAATATGCTTTGGGCTTCGGTTTTAATCTGGCCCAGTTCGTTTTTTTTATAATAATTTGATAAAATAATAGATATATAATTTATATAATATATATTTCAAAAACTTAAAATAAAAATACTTATTAAAAATAAAAATCTTAAAAATAAGTTAATATTTTTTTTTTCGATTTTAAAATTTTTTATGTTTTAAATAAAAACAAAATATTTAAATAAAACTTATATTTTTATAAAATAAAAATAAAGAAACTTTATAAAACTTAAATATTTAACAAACTCTTAAAAATATTTATATTTTTGTTTTCTTTTTATGTTTTCGAATATTTAAAACGTATTTTTACAAAAACGTATTTTTTTATAAAAGTAAACTAAAAATAAAAATAATTTTTTTTTTATATTAGCGTTGCGCTTCCGGCGTTTAAGCTAGATTTTAAGTTCCCCGGCAGCGGCGCCAAAAATACTTGATGTTTTTGCTAAGGGGTATAAAATACTATTAAATTTTACAATGAAATACTATTAAATATGATACAATTTTACATAAGATATTTATTTATTTATAGAATGGATATACTTAAACCTTGCTACAACACTTATAGGCAGTGTACCTAATCGTACAGTAGTGTAGTTTTTAGTAAGTCCGGTTCGTCCACAGGGAATCTTTTAAACAAAGCTTAACGCTATATTAGTTTTATTTTATAAAAATACAAATATATAAATAAGTAATATTATTATTATAAAGGGGGGGGGGGGTTACCGTTTAATGACCGGTTTGTCGATTTTTAAAACTTAAGTCGCTGTTAAAACCAAATGTAAAATATTAAATAAATAAAAGACTTAATTTAAAGCGTAAAGTAAATAACGATAATGAAATTGCGATAAATAAAAGTGCGATGAAATAAAATACAATAAAATAAAGTGCGATAATTAGAAGTGCAATTAAATATAAAATAAAGGAAATTAAATATGAAATAAAAGAATTATGCTTATTTAAACTTCCGTAATCATGATGTTTGACGTGTTGATTTTAGTTTTATGCCCATGGGTTAATTGTTCTTTGTCCTGGATAATTTAATATGTCCATACGGATTTGTCCATAATATTCCATCAGTCATAAATATAAAGAGCGAAAACCTTCGTCAAATTATTCTTATTCCCGAAGTCAAATATTCCAACTAATTGGGGATTCGAATTGTTACAAGGTTTTAATACTTTGTTTAATGAATACACCAGGTTATCGACTGCGTGTAAACCAAGGTTTTACTACTTTGTTAACAATTACACCAATTACCCTTGAATGTAATTCACCGCTGTTTCAACAAGTCTATTAACTATTAATCCAGTTCCGTGTCCGGTAAAATGAAAAATTATTGGTATTTATAGATATCCCGCCCACCGTACCCAGTCAAGCGTATGTGGTTATATATAAATACGTCAAATTATAAGTTTGTATATTAAATTAACAAGGTATTGTTTAGTTAACATAAAACCCATTAATAGCCCATAGTCTAATTTCCACAAGTGTCGTTCTTTTATCCAAACCCCAATTATGGTACAAAGTCCAATTACCCAATTTTAGTAATTAGCCCAACATCATGATTACTTCGTCTTAAATAAGCATAATAATAACTTAGCTACGAGACATTAATGAAAATAATATAAACATAACTTACAATGATTAAAAATAGCGTAGCGTTACACGGACAGAATTTCGACTTACACCCTTACAACATTCGCTAACATACCCTTATTATTAGGATTTAAAATTAAAATTAAAATATAAATTATATATATATATATATATATATATATATATATATATTTACGTATATATTGAGAGAGAGATAGATTTTTGGATATTAAAAACGATCAGAATGTGTTGCCTTTTATAGGGATTTTCGAATTTGGCTGCTCCGCAACTCGCGACATTTTTGCTCTTCAAATTCCGCGAGTCGCGGAGTTTGAAATTCCAGCTCACTCCAATTTGGATCTTAATCTGCCGACGGTTTATTATATAAATATAATATATATATATATATATATAATTTATATAATTAATTATATATTATATTATATTTATATACATAGTTAACTTGTAATTTTTAGTCCGTTGCGTCGAGCGTTGAGAGTTGACTCTAGTCCCTGTTCCGGATTTTTGAACGTCCTTGCGTACAATTTAATATCTTGTACTTTGCGTTTTGAATCTTGTACTCTTGTAATTTTGAGACGTTTCTCATCAATAATTGGAACCTTTTTGATTGTATTTTGTACTTTTGAGCTTTTTGGTCGTTTGCGTCTTCAATTCGTCGAATCTGTCTTTTGTCTTCACCTTTTATTATTTAAACGAATATCACTTGTAAATAGAAAAATTACAACTAAAAGCTTGACTTTCTTGAGGAATAATGCTATGAAATATATGTTCGTTTTTAGCAATATCAAATATTCAAACGAAGATATTATAAACACCACATTCACTATCACGTTCTCTGTGCCGAGATGGTCAATATCTCACAGGCATAATCTCATGAAGGATAGGACCTTCTAACAAGTATCTTTTGATTACCATAACCAAGGAAAACTTTTCGTGCTCATGCATTTATTACTTTGCACCATGCAATAATCGATCATTGTCGGATTATTCATACCGAGTTCTCGAACTCTCACTATCACTCGAACGATTCAAAGTTGCAGATCATATTTGATACTCTTTCTTACGCAACTCTAACTCTTAACTTATTCCAATAGACTACTCATTGGGTGATATTAGCACCAACAACCTTCTCACGTTCTCATACTCTACCATTCATATCTCACTTGATAGTAACAGCTTCACACATGAACGTTTTGAATTCCAAGAACTTATAATAGTCGTTAACCACATTTAAATTCAATAGTTTTCATTAACTCGTAACATTCTTTGCTTAAATATCCCCGAAATTTTCAAAAATCATTCACTCGGCCTTCATCAATCTTTTTCCAACTCGTAACCTCCGAAATATGAAAATTTTATTTACCAAATTTTCACACACACTATTTTACTGTGCGATCCTCTCAAAATTTTATAAAATAAATTTATTTACTGTCATCCTTGCAAATTTTATAAATCGTATATATTTACATAATAAAGTAAATAAAATTACCTTTACTTATTTTTACTCGTGCATATCAAATTATACCTTCACTTTTACAAATCAATTCTTTTACATTCAAAAGTTATTTTACTTAAAATAGGACATTTTGCACATAACTCCAGTTTTACTAAGAACTTCGTTTCACAACAAAATGTGTTAAACGTTTTCAAAAATTACCTTGACTTATTATATAAAAATTTTCGTATTACTCCACACTATGATTGGATCACATTTCTTCTTATCCTTCATTCAAGAACAAAACATACCTCTTGCTCTCATCAACTATTCTTTTAGGGTTGGCTGTGGCATAAAATGCTCAAGGTTTTAAATGAGCTTAGTAATGTTTCTAAAACTTCATGTATCCGAATGACTGAAATGCGTGAATAACATTATCTTCTCTTTTTGAGGAAATCTATTTGGATGAAACTCCTGTTATTCCTTTGGATTACTTTCGCATTGATAATAAGATGCACTTCAAAGAAGAACCTGTAAAAGTTATGGGTCATAAGATTCAAACGCTTAGAACATGGCAATATTCCTATAGAACGGATCCGTTGGAATTCACGCGATGGCCCCGAGTATACCTGGGAAAGTGAAGACCAGAAGAAACAGAAATATCTCCATCTCTTCTCAACCACTGATGCATCCGAGAAGCCTACCTGAAACTTCGGGACGAAGTTTAAATTAACGGGGAGATACTATAACAACCCTCACAATTCCATACTGGATTTACTAAATAGCCCTTAGGGTTCATTGTCATATTTTGTGTATTAGCATTAGGGTTGTTATTCAGATATAATAATTGCCCGAGTAATTAAAACGATCTGTAAATTAATGCTTGTAATTAATAACCTAAAACCTCAACCTCAGATATTAATTAAAACCCTAATCTTGAAAACCCTAACCCTAATACTAAATTAATAATATAAACTAAATGTATAATTTAAGAGTGATATTTATAAACTAAAAACCTATTAAGAACTAAGTAACTTAATAAAAGACATGGACTAATAATGTAAATAAATAAATAAAACTATTATTAAATAAGATTAACATTTATATATATATATATATATATATATATATATATATATATATATATATATATATATATATATATATATATATATATATATATATATATATATATATATATATATATATATATATAATATTTAGTAAATTACTGAAAAAATATAATAATAATAATACATATATATTTAAATAAAAATCGGCTAGTTTATAAAAAATAAAATAAAATCAAAGCTTGATCATTAAGCTAACTTAAATCCTAATCCATTCCTAATACTTGTATCCTAATCCTAATCTTCTCCTTGATCAACAAGTAACTCTAATAATCCTAAGGTGATTAGGACTCTAATCCACACTCTATAAAAGGAACCCTTGGCTTGTTTTCTCTTCACAATTTACATTCTAAAAAAAAATCACACACAAGCTCTCTCTTTCCCTTCTTATTTACGGCAGTTTTTTTTATCACACCCTCATTCTTTTGTCGACCACAATAGCCCTTCAAATCCCTCTCCAAAATAGCTGCACTTCGTCACCCATTCAGACCCTCAATCGCCTATTTTTTTTTGCTGCTGTAGCAGCCCACTCCTGTCGCTACCTCCTGCTGTGTTTTTGCAGCTCTTTCGCCACCCTTTTACAGCCCAAAACAGCCCAAAATCCACCTCGTTTGTCGCCTCAATGCAGCTCCTGGTTGCTACTGCTGTCCGCCATGAACACACCACCAAAACCACCACTTTTGTTGCTTTTTCGTCACTGGTTGGTTGCTACTGCTGTACGCTTCATCACCATCCTCAAAGACCACTTTTTTTTTTTTTTGCTCTAATCCTCCTAAGGTACCTCTAAACACCATAAACTAATGTAACACCCCGTCAAAATCCCTTTGACGGAACGTTAACTCTGGTCCCAGTGCTTGGCTTGACTTCTACGTAACGGCAACAATTTACAGCAGAAGCAATTAATACCTGAGAATAAAACACGCAAAACGGATCAACAACAATATTGAGTGAATCTACAGGTTTTAGGTAAACAATGCAGTATGTTTAATATTCAATATTGAGAAAACGTCTATTAGTGAAAGACCACCAAGTTTTAATGTTAAAAGTTTGTAGACAACTCCGTGTCCCATTTAAAAAGTTTGTTGACACTATCATATCAAGCTTCAAATATTTGAAGATAATACCATGTCAAGTTTCTATCTAAATTGTTCGTAAACCACACTTTTAAATAACGTTGTATATATCTAAAAAACAGTTATCAGAAAATAGTTTAAGTTCCTTGACCACGAGATTTTACAAGTACAACACAAAGTCATAAAAACATTTGCATAATACGAGCACCTGAATACTAGCAATGACCCGAGTATAGAAGCCACTATACCCGCCTTTACCTCCTAAAATGTTATACACTTGTTCAAATGTATTTAATGTTCAAAGTAAATGCACCACAGTTTTTATAGTGGGTGAGGTTGTCAACCTAACGATCCGTCCATCTAAATTGTGCTTACACAGATGGTATTAAAAGTATTCAAGCTAGAGGCCTTTTGAACAAACTCAATATGCATATATAGTACTCATGTCAATACAAAAGCATTTGAAAATGTAAGTATAACAGCGTGTATTCTCATCCCTGAAAACATGTAAAAAGCGGGACTGTAGACTCACCTTTGAATAAAGCTCGGATGACAGACAAATGACTTGTACAGATTATAACCGAGTAATGCAACCTAAGTATACGTATTTAGGTTGGTCAATATATGTATCTTAAATAAGGGTGGTTTTATAGTATAATTTGTCTTATTGCTCGACTCGACGCGTTTCAAAGTAAAAGTCAACATATAGTCAAGTAATTCATGCAAGTCAAAGAAGGTCAACCGAAGACAAACCGAAAGTCAAACTTGGTCAATGTGGTCAACTAAAGTCAACATCAGTAGGTTCATGTCAAATGTTGGTCAACATGTCAAACCTAAGTCAAACAACACATTTCAGGTCATAAATGATCATTTTCACAATTTCAGTTTATCGTTGCGCACAAAGTTCATGAACACGTAGCATACTTAGCACATTATCTCATAGTAAAAAGTTCACGTAAACATGAAAAACTCCAGATCATAAATATACTTAAAATTGATTCCAAAAAGTATAGCCAGGGTCTCATACGATAATTAAAAGTCAGGAATCAGAAGGGGTACATTTGGGGTTTGCCAAGTCAGTTTCTGACCGCGCACTGATTTCGTTTTGTCTATAACCGGAGTTAGGAACATGAAATTGATACAAGACCAGTGGCTATAGTTCAAGGACAAGTCAAAGTAACACATATAAAAAATCTAGCAACTTTTGTTTAGCCAATTTGTAGAGTTATTCGTGCAAGTTGAATGTTCAGTTTTTCAGCTCAAATCAGAATTCACATAAAGTACGGCTCTATTGTGCCTAATGCATAAGGTTTCAGAGATTGACATAAACTAATAATAAGTCAAATATCATGTTAAAATTCATATTCCAGAAGCTTACAAGCTCAATCAATAAACACAATCCACAGAGTATAAAACAAGGAGCAATTTACAGATTCGATTCTAGTTTAGTTAGTCACATTCGCACGCGATTATCCGAAGATCTAGATACAATTAGACTATGATATCTACATGAAAGGTGAAGTAATTTTTGTTTAAATTTCAAATATGCAAAGCTTTAATCACAGAAGTTAACACATTCTATCATACAAGGTTATTTTCATGCAAGTGCTGTATAAAATTACTTTTACACTAATTCGAGCATATCTCGGGTTTTACATAAGCAAATGACATGATATCCTAGTCTAAATTGAGTGTTTTTAAATTATATTTCCAGTGGTATAAGTTTCACATGCCAGTTCATGGTCTATCAAATCCAGATTTCTGATCAATCACAAAAACACAACGTTAATTTCAATTAAGCATAACTTGATCATCCGGACACGAAATCAAGCGAATCCAAAGCCTAAACTCAATAGTTTTTCGCAAGAAATCTGAATATAACATAATAATTAACATTTGAAAAACTTAATTTTTCTAATCATGCATAAACAAATTCGTTTTTATACCCTAACGCATCAAACGATCAATATAACGATTACAATTAACACGTACGCATATAGACTTGAGCAATTGACAACATAACTATGAAACTTTAATAAAAATCAGATTTTTAAGATTAGAGTTCATGTGATTATACCTTATGATATTGCTTCAAAAGAACATATATTTAGTCGCAATATCATTCCAAAATGTAATGTTTTTAATTGTAATTTCCTTATTTTTAGTTGTAATTGTTTAAAATAAATAAGTGTGAAGACGAAAGACGAAGATCGCTCGAAAACGAAGATTTAAAGTCGAAAACGAAGATTTAAAATGCGAAAATGTCCAAAATGCTCAAACGTACAAGTTACACTCCAAGTGGTTTAATTTATCGAAGAAAAACGTCTAAAGATTAACAAGAACGCAAGTCGCGGAACGCAAATTGCATGATATTAAATTGTACGAAAAGACGTTCGAGAAACTGGAACCGAGACATAAACCGGGCGTAAATGTACGAAACATCGGAGCCAAAAGTACGAGTTAACTATGCACAAGAATATAATATAATATATATATAATTATATAAAATTATATATATATTATATATATTTATTAAATATGTCGACAAGCTAGTGTACAAAAAATATGTGAGCTGGATCTGGCGGCCATGCGATCGCATGGGAAATAGGCATAAAACCCATGCGATCGCATGGGTTACTGTAGCAGGCCAAAATGCTATAAATACCAGGCCTGTGCTCGAGCTTAAAACACACTCTTTTATATTTTCAAATTAAGTTTTTAATTTTTATTTTATGTAATTTAGTTTTAGGAGTAGGAGTAGGTTAATTTAGTGGTTACATTTATACAAGTTTGGGTAGCGTAACGTTTATTTTACGGGTTTTCAAGTCGAAGTTCTGTCTGTGTAAAGCTACGCGATAAATACTCAATGTAAGTTATGTTCTCCTTTTTAAATTAATGTCTTGTAACTAAGTTATTATTATGCTTATTTAAATCGAAGTAATCATGATGTTGGGCTAAATATTAAAGATGGGGTAATTGGGCTTTGTACCATAATTGGGGTTTGGACAAAAGAACGACACTTGTGGAAATTAGACTATGGGCTATTAATGGGCTTTATATTTGTTTAACTAAATGATAGTTTGTTAATTTAATATAAAGATTTACAATTGGACGTACCTATAAATAACCACATACACTCGATCGGACACGATGGGCGGGATATTTATATGTACGAATAATTGTTCATTTAACCGGACACGGGAATGGATTAATAGTTAATAGACTTATTAAAACAGGGGTGAATTATGTACAAGGATACTTGGCATAATTGTTAACAAAGTATTAAAACCTTGGGTTACACGCAGTCGATATCCTGGTGTAATTATTAAACAAAGTATTAAGACCTTGTTACAGTTTAAGTCCCCAATTAGTTGGAATATTTGACTTCGGATATAAGGAAAATTTGACGAGGACACTCGCACTTTAAATTTATGACCGATGGACTGTTATGGACAAAAACCAGACGGACATATTGAATAATCCAGGACAAAGAACAATTAACCCATGGTAATAAACTAAAATCAACACGTCAAACATCATGATTACGGAAGTTTAAATAAGCATAATTTATATATTTCATATTTAATTGAACTTTTAATTATCGCACTTTTATTTACTGTCATTGTATTTAATTGCACTTTTAATTATCGTACTTTTTAATTATCGCAACTTATATTTTTCATTAGGTTTTAATTATGACTTAAAATATAAAATCGACAAACCGGTCATTAAACGGTAAACCCCCTTTTATATTATTATTATATATAAAAATATATATTTTGTACAAATATAGTTGTTTAAAATATAGTGTAAAATAAGTCGTCTCCCTGTGGAACGAACCGGACTTACTAAAAACTATACTACTCTACGATTAGGTACACTGCCTATAGTGTTGTAGCAGAGTTTAGGTATATCTACTCTATAAATAAATAAATAACTTGTGTAAACTTGTATCATATTTTGTCGTATTTCGTAGTAAAAATATAACTATTTCGTATACACCTCTACGCACATCAAGTTTTTGGCGCCGCTGCCGGGGACTCGGCGAAACGCTATATTTTTAATATATATTTGTATACATATATTTATATATCATTTTTAGAAAAACAAAAAAAAACAAAAAAAAAAATACCTGGAACCCAGGCCCATGCGATCGCATGAGCCGGGTGTTGTAAAGACATGCGATCGCATGGCCTGATCTGACACGCCAGAAACCCTATTTCAGCATTTATTACGGGGTATTATTTATTATTATTATTATTTAGGGTTATTTATAATAATATTTAGTTTTAATTTTAATTTAATTTGTAATTTAAGTTTTAATTAGTTTTATAATTATAAAAAATTAATACTTTTATAAAATATATAATATAAAAATAATATTTTTATAAAATTTATATTTTTATCATTTTAATTACAATTTGTATTTTTATCGTTTATTCGTAATATTTGTATTTTTATCGTTCGTATTTAGTTTTAAGATATAGTTTTTGCCGTAGTTATTTTTATTTCTAGATTTTAGGCTTTGCCGTAAAATCCCTTAAGACTTTTTCTTTAGACTAATATTTTGGTGCTTTAGAATTTTGCGACGCCGTTTTTATATTTTAGTACCTTTTTAAGTTATTGCCATTTGAGATATAGTATTTCTTTTAAGCTTTAATATTTTAAGACGCAACTTTTAATTCTTAGTTTTTAGTTTTTTTTTTAAGTTTCGACGCGCTACTTTCTAATTTTTATTTTTCGACGCCTATTATTTTTCGACATTTTATTTTTCAACATTTTTCGACGCGCTCTTTTTCTTTCTTATTTCTCGCCACTCTAGTTTTTAGGACTAAGAATTTTCTCTATTTCTTCTCTAATAATTCAAAACGAAAAATTATTTTAAGCGGTTAAATTGATAGACATCCAAATTTTATGCTTCGTAGTAATAGTTGAATTTGTTAGTGGCTGAGTTGTGAGCTTCCAATTTAAAGGGTTCTGGCTCCCTGCTGCATCTATTGGCTATTCGAAACATGGGCAAAAGCAGAAAAGTCTATTAATTTGATAACTTATATAATTTTTATTTTTATAACCAATAGGATAATTAAGTAAATGCACCACATTGTAGCTAAAATTTGGTAATAAGCGCATTATGGAAAATCTCGAGAATATTTTGGAAACTCTTTATGACATCCGAAATCAATTTAATCAATACTCTCAAACGGGTGTTGATGACAATTCGTTCGGTCAATCTTGGATCACGAATGATGAAACAATAACTGGTTGTGAAATCTGTGGAGATTATCACTCAACATGGGAATGTTATTATTACGTTCCTATGGAAAATTATGCACCTATGGAACCTGAATGGAATGATTATGAGGAATACAATTCTAATTGGGATTATTTTCAAGAATATATCCAAACTCAACAACCAGAAGACGAGGAAAATTATGTACCTGAAAATTCTTTAGATTATATGAAAATCAAACTCGAAGAACTTGATGCTCAAAATGAACAAATGAGAGAGTTTGTAAAACGCCAAGCTGAAACTCTATCAGATTACACATCTGTTGATCTGAGGAGTCATGTGCAAGAAAATCTCATATCATCGAATTTTGATGAATTCGAGAGCTCCGAAATCACCAACTATCCTGATGATACTTTTTATTCAGTCTTACCAATTTCACAACATATCGACACATTAGCCTCTACCAATGAAATCATCGATCCATCAATGGATGAAGAAGAAGTAAGGGTGACAAATTGGTACTCTTGGGAAAACGATAACGTTGAAAATTTTACCCCCGAGACCATAGTGGAGGAACCGATAAGGACTGTTAATGAAGAAGAATTTGCTTCAATCCAGCCACAACCTTCCAACCCAATATTCTCAATAGACGAGTCATCTACCGAAGATGAACTACGAGCTGTAATAGATAATGACACCTCGGATTTCACCCAATTGGGTAATAGAGGTGAAAACTTTGATCCCGAGAATAAAAGGAAGAAAATATTAGGAATTGTCCACCCTATAATATGTATGTCGGTGTATATCGATCCATTTGACCAAGAACCAGAAAAGAGACATATCCATTTACTAAAAGCTACACTTAAAAAAGAATTAAGTAGTGACGATCGGGTGGGTCTAAACTTTAAACCCATTGATATATTTTATACCACCCGAGATGCAAATAACTGGCTCACTATTTTAATTCGTGGAACTTATTCTACCGACTTCACATGTCGTCAGCTAAGTATGGGGAAGTCTAACCCCACTTAACGTTAAATTCGGGGTTCGGGTTAGTGCATAACTCGTTAATAAACATGCATAATAAGTTAGGGTAAAAGACGCATTTTCAAAGATTAGCAAACGGTTCAGAAAAGCAACCGTTTTTGAAGAAAAACATGTGTGATAAAACAAGAAGGAATTAACAATGAGGCGCGCCATCTATCATTTAATGAGCTTTGTAATTACAAACTGGGTATTTTTAATCACTTTTCTACACTTATCACCCTCGTGAATTTATAATTATAGTATGATTTCATGCAAATGAGGGCATTGCATAATCTCAAGTGTGGGAAAGGGTTATAAATTCTCTCAGGTTTGCACTTAGTTTATTTGCCAAATTTTGTGAAAATTTTAAAAATTTTCAAATAAATGAATTCAAAATCATGTTTATACATATTTATGAACGATGAAAACTAGGTGTTAATATCGAAATTATCGTTACCTGGGAAAGGACATAAATTGAGAAACACCCTAAAACACTTGAATTCATTTAAAATTTAATAAAAGAGAATAAAAAGGCAAAGAAATAAACTAAGTGTGGGGAGAAGTACCAAGTTATTCAATTAAAAAACTATCAATCATATGTTTCTGTAAAGTTATTGCAGGTGCTTTTGTTTTGGACGATACTAATCAGTTTTACCCGATTTACTGTAATATATTTGAAAGAAAGATGGATCTACACGATGAATCAATTCCATCATTAAAAGGAAGTAAAGTCTTCCGAAAAAGACACGCGCTTCTTGATTTAGGTCAGGAAGTTGTCGTCCAGACCAGCTGTAGGTTGACGAAAAATCTAGAAAAGTCATCTCTAAAATCAGCAGGAAATCCACGGACCTCAGCATCAAACAGGGTCACCAAGTGGTCAAACTTATCCTAACCATGAGAGGATATGTCTCGTAAAATGGGGAGGGCGCCGTGCAAATTAACTTGATAAGACTAATGAATCAGACCCCCAGAAAGGATAATCTCCTTAAAAGATTAAAAATCAGCTTTTAAGCCTGATATTACTCAATCCTTGAGATTGACCTTAAAGATTGAGAATTCAAACTCACGGAATTCAATGATATCTAAACTCGAGCTTGAACGAGAAAATATTTTGATCAAAAGTTACAAACCGATTTGTTTTCTGAAAACCTATTTTCAATGCGTTCATTACCATTGAACGTAAAATCCTAGGAATTCACCTGGAATTCATTAGGTCACCTGAACCAAATCGGGTGTCAACCGTAAGAACGGTGGTTGCATAGCATGGTCAAAGACAGGACCTTGTGCCAGACCGAAAAAAATTATAGGGTGATCTTTACTATTGCTCCTACAAAGGATAGTAATTGCATCCGACACGTTGTAGACCATGAACATCTGCATGTCATTAGACATCGCCCTAACAGTTGCTTGTTCAACGCTTTCCTTTACAACCGGACGGTAGTTTACCGAAAGGTAATATACGGAGCAAGTATACTGGACGTGTTGCTTTCCTAATACAAGGTTAGCAAGTGGGTGACACAAAACCATAAGTTTTGAGCTAAAATTTTCAAATCTGAAACCCACCAAACCCACAAAAACATTTTGCATACACCGGTGAAGGGTTATTCTGGAAAACTTATCTAGGGTAAAAGCTAGAATGAATTTTCAAAAGATCAAATGTTTTCATAAAGATCCAATTTCCTTAAGGATCTAAATTTTTATAGTCATGTGGGACTGTAAACCACATCGTTACTATCATTGTTTATACCGCCGTATCAAAATCACTAATGTATAAAGTGTGAAGAATAAAGAAGTGATTCGTGTGATTTAATTTCAAGTTCTGTATTGCTTGAGGACAAGCAAAGCTCAAGTGTAGGGATAATTGATATTGCTTCAAAAGAACATATATTTAGTCGCAATATCATTCCAAAATGTAATGTTTTTAATTGTAATTTCCTTATTTTTAGTTGTAATTGTTTAAAATAAATAAGTGTGAAGACGAAAGACGAAGATCGCTCGAAAACGAAGATTTAAAGTCGAAAACGAAGATTTAAAATGCGAAAATGTCCAAAATGCTCAAACGTACAAGTTACACTCCAAGTGGTTTAATTTATCGAAGAAAAACGTCTAAAGATTAACAAGAACGCAAGTCGCGGAACGCAAATTGCATGATATTAAATTGTACGAAAAGACGTTCGAGAAACTGGAACCGAGACATAAACCGGGCGTAAATGTACGAAACATTGGAGCCAAAAGTACGAGTCAACTATGCACAAGAATATAATATAATATATATATAATTATATAAAATTATATATATATTATATATATTTATTAAATATGTCGACAAGCTAGTGTACAAAAAATATGTGAGCTGGATCTGGCGGCCATGCGATCGCATGGGAAATAGGCATAAAACCCATGCGATCGCATGGGTTACTGTAGCAGGCCAAAATGCTATAAATACCAGGCCCGTGCTCGAGCTTAAAACACACTCTTTTATATTTTCAAATTCAGTTTTTAATTTTTATTTTATGTAATTTAGTTTTAGGAGTAGGAGTAGGTTAATTTAGTGGTTACATTTATACAAGTTTGGGTAGCGTAACGTTTATTTTACGGGTTTTCAAGTCGAAGTTCTGTCTGTGTAAAGCTACGCGATAAATACTCAATGTAAGTTATGTTCTCCTTTTTAAATTAATGTCTTGTAACTAAGTTATTATTATGCTTATTTAAATCGAAGTAATCATGATGTTGGGCTAAATATTAAAGATGGGGTAATTGGGCTTTGTACCATAATTGGGGTTTGGACAAAAGAATGACACTTGTGGAAATTAGACTATAGGCTATTAATGGGCTTTATATTTGTTTAACTAAATGATAGTTTGTTAATTTAATATAAAGATTTACAATTGGATGTACCTATAAATAACCACATACACTCGATCGGACACGATGGGCGGGATATTTATATGTACGAATAATTGTTCATTTAACCGGACACGGGAATGGATTAATAGTTAATAGACTTATTAAAACAGGGGTGAATTATGTACAAGGATACTTGGCATAATTGTTAACAAAGTATTAAAACCTTGGGTTACACGCAGTCGATATCCTGGTGTAATGATTAAACAAAGTATTAAGACCTTGTTACAGTTTAAGTCCCCAATTAGTTGGAATATTTGACTTCGGATATAAGGAAAATTTGACGAGGACACTCGCACTTTAAATTTATGACCGATGGACTGTTATGGACAAAAACCAGACGGACATATTGAATAATCCATGACAAAGAACAATTAACCCATGGTAATAAACTAAAATCAACAAGTCAAACATCATGATTACGGAAGTTTAAATAAGCATAATTTATATATTTCATATTTAATTGAACTTTTAATTATCGCACTTTTATTTACTGTCATTGTATTTAATTGCACTTTTAATTATCGTACTTTTTAATTATCGCAACTTATATTTTTCATTAGGTTTTAATTATGACTTAAAATATAAAATCGACAAACCGGTCATTAAACGGTAAACCCCCTTTTATATTATTATTATATATAAAAATATATATTTTGTACAAATATAGTTGTTTAAAATATAGTGTAAAATAAGTCGTCTCCCTGTGGAACGAACCGGACTTACTAAAAACTATACTACTCTACGATTAGGTACACTGCCTATAGTGTTGTAGCAGAGTTTAGGTATATCTACTCTATAAATAAATAAATAACTTGTGTAAACTTGTATCATATTTTGTCGTATTTCGTAGTAAAAATATAACTATTTCGTATACACCTCTACGCACATCACCTTAGATCAAGAAAAGAATTATATCAACGCGTAGAGGAGATCGAGAATTGCAACTTTTGTTCTTGAGGTTTTATCAAAAATTGAAAATTAATAGTATGGTGATGGTGATGATAGGCGACGGTTGGGAGGGAGAACCAGGGAGCCAAAGTCGACTGCTATTTTTGATTAGGGAATAATACAGTGATTAGGTTTTAGTTTGAGTCTTAAATACCTAGGGCCTAATGTCACTAGTGATCAAAACAAGCCCAACAACAAAAATAAAAGGGAGGGTGGACTAGGTTCGGCCGATTGGCCCAATGGGAGTGTTCCCGGGCTCTCGTTTTGCAAAAGCGCGTATTCGTGGTCCGTTTTAAGTGCCGTTTAGTCGTACCGAAGGCCCAGAACGCTAAACCGATCGTTAAACGCAACCAATCGTTTAATTTATTAAAATCCCAATAAATTAAATAATTTTTAAAAAAGTTAATAATTAATAAATTAATTATTAAAATAAACCCGAGCGTTTCGTTGTTCAAAAAGCAGTTATCAAAATCGTATCGTTTTTATCGTATTTCATTATACGAAATATTTATTTGAATTAATATCAACCCATATTAATTATTGTAACCCTTCAAAGATCAAGTATGCATTTATTACACATGAACACATAAAAGTCAAATAATCGCCGTTAAATAACTAACGGAAGGTTAACGGAAGTAACAGAAAAAGCAGGGTTGTTACATTACCCACCTGTTATTGAAAATTTCGTCCCGAAATTTTAGTGAACGTTCGCTGAAGTAGTTTCCTCGGGAAATAGTTGCGGGTATTTCAGTCTCATCTGGTCTTCACGCTCCCACGTGAACTCTGGTCCTCTTCTCGCGTTCCACCGAACTTTAACGATAGGAATTCTGCTTTGTTTCAACTGTTTGACCTCACGGCCCAAAATTTTGACAGGTTCCTCAATGAAATGAAGTTTGTCATCGATACGCAGTTCCTCTAATGGAATAATCAAATTCTCGTCGGCTAGGCACTTCTTTAAGTTGGATACATGGAATACGTCGTGTATACCACTGAGAGCTTGTGGCAGTTCCAATCTGTAAGCTACCGGTCCAACTCTTTCAGTTATCTCGAACGGTCCAACATATCTAGGACTCAGTTTACCTCATTTTCCAAGTCGTACAACACCCTTCCAAGGTGATAATTTAAGCATAACTTTGTCACCAACTTCGAATTCTATGTCCTTCCGTCTAACATCGACATAACTTCTTTTAACGACTTCGAGCCGTTCTCAATCATCCTGAATCTGTAGAACTTTCTCAGTTATCTCCTGAATAATTTCAGGACCTGTCAACTGACTATCTCCCAACTCGCTCCAACAAACGGGAGATCTACACTTCCTTCCGTACAATGCTTCAAAAGGTGCAGCCTTAATGCTCGCATGGTAGCTATTATTGTATGAAAACTCAGCTAGTGGTAAATACTTATCCCATTCGTTACTGAAATCAATGACACATGCTCGCAACATATCCTCAAAAGTCTGAATAGTTCGTTCGCTCTGGCCATCTGTCTGGGGGTGATATGATGTACTCATATCTAAACGAGTCCCCATTTCTTTCTGTAATGACTGCCAAAATCTGGAAGTGAATCTGCTGTCACGATCAGATATAATAGATATAGGCACTCCATGCCTAGAGACGACTTCCTTAATGTAGATCTGAGCCAACTTCTCCATTTTATCAATTTCTCTTATCGGTAGAAAGTGTGCAAACTTAGTGAGACGATCCACGATAACCCAAATAGTATCGTGACCTCCCGCAGTTCTCGGCAGTTTCGTGATGAAGTCCATGGTAATACCTTCCCACTTCCACTGGGGAATCTCTGGTTGAGTTTAATAATCCTGATGGCTTCTGATGCTCAGCCTTGACTTTATCGCAAGTCAAGCACTTACCGACATAGGTAGCAATGTCAGCTTTCAAATTTGGACACCAATAGAATGCCTTCAAATCCTGGTACATTTTATCTGATCCTGGATGAATTGAGTACCTTGACTTGTATGCTTCCTCCAACACTAGTTCTATCAATCCACCAAATTTTGGTACTCAGATTCAATTGGCAAAGTACCGTGTTCCATCCTCCTTGATGTCAAATTTCTTATCCATTCCTCTGAGAAATTCAACATCAACATTTTCTTGTTTCACTGCTTCTTGTTACGCTTCACGGATTTGTGATGTGAGATTTGTACGGACGACTATGTTAAGAGCTTTAACCCTAAGAGGTCTCTCCCGCTCTTTTCTACTTAAAGCATCCGCCACAACATTCGCCTTGCCCGGATGGTATTGAAGTTCGCAGTTATAATCATTAAGTAGTTCCATCCAACGTCGTCATCGCATGTTGAGTTGTTTCTGATCGAATATGTGTTGTAAACTCTTATTGTCTATGAAGATAGTAAATTTGGTTCCATACAGGTAGTGCCTCCACATTTTAAGTGCAAAGACAACAGCTCCTAGTTCAAGGTCGTGCGTAGTGTAGTTCTGCTCGTAAATCTTTAACTGTCGCGATCCATAAGCAATAACTTTATTTCGTTGCACAAGCACGCAACCCATTCCTTGACGTGAGGCATCACAATAAACAACATGGCCAAGGAATTGTACCTCTGGTAACCAAAAGTCACACTTAGAGAACTTTACATACAGCTGCTCATCTCTAAGCGTAGTCAATATCGAACGTAGATGCTGTTCGTGATCTTCCTTGTTCTTGGAGTACACCAATATATCATCAATGAACAAAATGACGAATTTATCTAGATATGGCTTACACACACGGTTCATGAGATCCATGAACACTGTTGGTACGTTCGTCAAACCAAACGGCATCACTGTAAACTCATAATGTCCATAACGTGTTCTAAACGCTGTCTTCGGAACATCAGCTTCTTTGACTCTCAATTGGTGATACCCGGATCTCAAATCAATATTTGATTAACAACTAGATCCTTTAGCTGATCAAATAAGTCATCAATCCTTGGTAGCGGATACCGATTCTTGATTGTCAACTTGCTCAATTATCTGTAGTCGATACACAATCTCATCGACCCATCCTTCTTCTTAACAAACAAGACTGGAGCTCCAATTAGGAAATTAATGGCTATGTTACCCACCTTCTAGTACCTGTCACAAGTTAGGGCATTACAACTCTGATGTTCTTCACCACGGGAAGCTCTTGTATGTAACACCCCAGCTTAACATGACCACAATATTGTCCGTTTTACCCGTAGGCGCACGGCTTTTTCTTGGCGACCACACACGAGAAGCACTTTCCCAGGAGGTCACCCATCCTGGTAGTGCTCTCGCCCGAGCACGCTTAACCACAACGTACTCACACTTCTACTCAGCCTGTGGTCCCAAAACGCGTTGTGTCATTTAAGCGTGGGTATTACCTTATAATCCCATGATCACTCATGTATGTGGGCGATGTGGGATTTGCCTAGGGTGTTACATTCACCCCCCCCTTAGGGACTCATCGTCCTCGATGAGGTTTGCCCCACCACCCCCAACGGCACTTGAGTGGCTCTGATACCATTCTATAACACCCCAGCTTAACATGACCACAATATTGTCCGCTTTACC
Organism: Rutidosis leptorrhynchoides; assembly: GCF_046630445.1. Taxonomy (NCBI): domain Eukaryota; kingdom Viridiplantae; phylum Streptophyta; class Magnoliopsida; order Asterales; family Asteraceae; genus Rutidosis; species Rutidosis leptorrhynchoides. The sequence goes on from NC_092339.1 coordinate 95,990,201, forward strand.
CGTAGGCGCACGACTTTTTCTTGGCGACCACACACGAGAAGCACTTTCCCAGGAGGTCACCCATCCTGGTAGTGCTCTCGCCCGAGCACGCTTAACCACAACGTACTCACACTTCTACTCAGCCTGTGGTCCCAAAACGCGTTGTGTCATTTAAGCGTGGGTATTACCTTATAATCCCATGATCACTCATGTATGTGGGCGATGTGGGATTTGCCTAGGGTGTTACATTGTAGTTCTAGAGGTGCAAGTCCGTATATTGTACGCATAACGGGTGCAGCTGCTGGTGCCAAATCAGTCCGAAATTCGATTTTACGGTGGGGTGGACGTGTAACCTCAGGGCAATCTCCATTAGTCGGGAAATATTCGGGTCTCTTAAATGTCGGCTCATCTTTACTCACATGTGCCAGAATTGCGAGAAATTCTCATCTCATGTACCTCTGGACCTTCGAGTAATTAGTGTAACATGATGGTGTACTAATCTCTTCTCTGTACACTATTATCATCGGTGAAAGAAATTCGAATAGTCTTCTGGTCGTAGCTGTCTCGGTTGTATCGTCAGATAACCAGTTTGTCTCAACCACGAGGTTAAAACTTCCCAGTTTAATAGTTCTATTGAGTACACGTTGTCTAAGGAAGGTACAGGGTTATAAACGTTGTGACCAAACTTCTCTAGCGTAAGGCTTCTCTCAGTACCGGTGTTGACAGCATATATAAACATTATGGTTGATGAGTGAGAATGTGACGAATTTCATGGAAAACAAAAATGAGCAAGGTGTAATGGTGACTCAAATAAAATCTGATATTTAATCGGAAAGGGTTGGTACAAACTTCCAGATGTATGTGCCTCGCGGGAAAATAGATGAAGTGTAGTTCGCGTCGATGTGTTCAAAGTTGGTTGGTAATGTTTGTGGGTATAATGAAAATGATTGCAGCTTAAGAAAAGTACGTTGGAAAAGAATGAGAACGAATACGGTAAAAGTAGTATTACTAGTAGAAATGAGTGATGACGTTAGCGATAAGTAGCGATGGGTTGTGATAAACAGTGATGATAGTAGTGACATATAAGTTGTTAGATCGCATGCTCGCATCATAAGTATATATACACATGTATACCAATTGTACCTAATAAGGCATAATAGTTATCAGACGGTAGACTCGTGTTGGGAAACAAAATCATGAATGGCGGGTGGCTGAATGATTGGTAAGTTGGATGTCGGGTAGACAACATCTACTACGTATTGTGTGGGCGGTTATCAGGAATTCCTCCTCTAAAGACGTATCAGAAATGAGTTGTGATGCACATTAGCGAGTAGTAAAATGCGGAGGTGTTGGTAGTGTCGAGTATTACTTAGTAGTGGTAAGCAGTAATGAGTAATATTGAGTAGTAGCAAGTAGCAAGGGGTAGCAGTAAGTAGTATTTAGCAACGACAAACAGTGAGAAGTAGTGATCAGTTGTGACTAGTAGTGAGAGGCGGCATTGAGTAGTAGTTAGTAGCGTTAAATAGTGTTGAGTAGTGGTATGAGGTGACGAGTGTGTTCAAGTAGTGTCTTTGTAGTGACAAGTAGTGATCGGTGGTGGCGGACAGTGTCGAGCAGTGATGAGTTGGGTCAAGATTACAAGTTATAATACAATTAATTTGCACAGTGTAAGTTTCTACTCACATTTAAGATTACACGGTTTGTTTTCTAAACGTTGATTATCCAAGTAACCTACTTGACTCGAGCCCAATTCCATATTTTGCGATGTTGGAACTTCTATATGAGTTACCGTAATGTAATCCCGGTCATTACATTAAGCTATCTCACATTTCCATTCGACATCACTCCATAAGTTCAAGATAGCGTAGTCAACTTAATTCATTTAAGTCTCGCGTCGTGTTTACGTATGCGATTCGTGATACAGTATTTAGTCTAAGTCCGTATCATATTGGTATAAGGTGTATATGTTTGTGATGTGATGTGTAGCCCTACATGTAGCATGGTGTCACAAACAGTGCAAGTATGATGCATAAAAGTCGTCCAAGACACACGGCTATAGACTAGACTTCACTAATGCGCCCTACGGTTAGACACACTAATGTATCCTAGTTCCCTATAGTCAAAGCTCTGATACCATATGTAACACCCCGTCAAAATCCCTTTGACAGAACGTTAACTCTGGTCCCAGTGCTTGGCTTGACTTCTACGTAACGGCAACAATTTACAGCGGAAGCAATTAATACCTGAGAATAAAACACGCAAAATGGATCAACAACAATGTTGAGTGAATCTACAGGTTTTAGGTAAACAATGCAGTATGTTTAATATTCAATATTGAGAAAACGTTTATTAGTGGAAGACCACCAAGGTTTAATGTTAAAAGTTTGTAGACAACTCCGTGTCCCATTTAAAAAGTTTGTTGACACTATCATGTCAAGCTTCAAATATTTGAAGACAATACCATGTCAAGTTTCTATCTAAATTGTTCGTAAACCACAGTTTTAAATAACGTTGTATATATCTGAAAAACAGTTATCAGAAAATAGTTTAAGTTCCTTGACCACGAGATTTTACAAGTACAACACAAAGTCATAAAAATGTTTGCATAATATGAGCACCTGAATACTAGCAATGACCCGAGTATAGAAGCCACTATACCCGCCTTTACCTCCTAAAATGTTATACACTTATTTAAATGTATTTAATGTTAAAAGTAAATGCACCACAGTTTTTATAGTGGGTGAGGTTGTCAACCTAACGGATCCGTCCATCTAAATTGTGCTTACACCGATGGTATTAAAAGTATTCAAGCTAGAGGCTTTTTGAACAAACTCAATATGCATATATAGTACTCATGTCAATACAACAGTATTTGAAAATGTAAGTATAACAGTGTGTATTCTCATCCCTGAAAACATGTAGACTGTAAACTCACCTTTGAATAAAGCTCGGATGACAGACAAATGACTTGTACAGATTATAACCGAGTAATGCAACCTAAGTATACGTATTTAGGTTGGTCAATATATGTATCTTAAATAAGTGTGGTTTCATAGTATAAGTTGTCTTATTACTCGACTCGACGCGTTTCAAAGTAAAAGTCAACATATAGTCAAGTAATTCATGCAAGTCAAACAAGGTCAACCGAAGTCAAACCAAAAGTCAAACTTAGTCAATGTGGTCAACTAAAGTCAACATCAGTAGGTTCATGTCAAATGTTGGTCAACATGTCAAACCTAAGTCAAACAACACGTTTCAGGTCATAAATGATCATTTTCACAATTTCAGTTTATCGTTGCGCACAAAGCTCATGAACACGTAGCATACTTAGCACATTATTTCATAGTACAAAGTTCACATAAACATGAAAAACTCCATATCATAAATATACTTAAAATTGATTCCAAAAAGTCTAGCCAGGGTCTCATACGATAATTAAAAGTCAGGAATCAGAAGGGGTACATTTGGGGTTTGCCAAGTAAGTTTCTGACCGCGCACTGATTTCGTTTTGGCTATAACTGAAGTTAGGAACATGAAATTGATACAAGACCAGTGGATATAGTTCAAGGACAAGTCAAAGTAACACAATTGTTATATACTAGTATAAGTTTATGGTTTTCAAAAACCAACAGAGGTTTACGGTTTTTTAGGAAAACCGATAAGTGGTTTCCAATATTAACACAATTCACATAATCAAAGGCCAAAAGTTTGAGGATTTTAAGCCCAAACAGCCAAAAATTCAAATATGTGCGATTTGGAGCCCTAGTTTTCAGTTTCCTCAGGTTCATTGCAAAAAAACACCCATTTTAATCTTAAATAACATGTTAACCCTTTCGATTTACAAGCGGAATATCGCCTAGACTATCTCGATAACATATGAAGCATAGATCAATTTATAACAGCGAGAAATTGAACCAAAAGAAATAAAGCGCAAGAACTGTAAACATATATGCTACGATCTAAACAATTTACCATGAAATCATGCATATAAGATGTAAACGTACGATCTATATATTTGATCATCAAACACATACGAAAAGCATAAAAAGCCACTAACCGAGAAGATTGGAAGAGAAGAAGACTTTGATGTGTTTGCGAAAGCTTTGCGGGAAGGTTTACAAAATGGGGGTGGTCAGGAGTGGCCGAAAATGGTGGTGCTGTGGTGACGGCGCCAGGTTAAGTGTTGATAGAATAAGAAGTTTTTTCTAAGTTTAGGGTTTGAGTTGAGGATAGAAATGGGATGGTTTTCACATAGGGAGGAATTTAAGGTTTATTTAAAGTAGGTTATTTATTTTTATTTTTTTAAGGGTGTGTTCGACACATAAACTTTTAGGAGTTAATGAAAGTTTAAGGTTTTTTTTTCATAAGCTTCGATTTTTAACTTTGTTTAATAGAAAAATATTCTAGAATTTATGAAAAAAATAAGTTTTAAAAAAATAAGCTAGTTGAAATAGCTTATGAAGTTAAGCTAGGAAGCTTATAGAATTAAAATTACATTATTAGTCATAAATCATTTATTTTTTTGTCCTTTTATGTCATTTTACATACATAAACTCCATTTCTTTATCAAACACTTATAAAACATAAGCTCCATCTTTTTAGCTTAAAAAATAAGCTCCAGTTTTCAGCTCCAGCTACAAGCTAGTTTCATCCAAACGCATTCTTAAGCTAGAAGCTCGAGCTTATGTTTTATAAGTATTTGGTAAAATAGTTGGAACTTATGTATGTAAATTGACATAAAAAGACAAAAATAAACGATATATAATGATTTAAGGGCTAATAATGTAATTTTACTTTCATAAGTTTCCTAACTTATTTTCATAAGGTACTTCAACTAGTTTATTTTTTCAGAGCTTATTTTTTTCATAAGCTCATAAATATTTGCCTACCAAACAAGGTTAGAAACTACAGCTTATGAAAAAAATAAGTTTAAGGTGTGTTTGGATGAAACTAGCTGGAGCTGGAGCTTATGGGCTAGAGCTGGAGCTGGAGCTTATTTTTAAAGCTGGTAGCTGGAGCTTATTATTTTTTATAAGTGTTTGGTAAACTAGCTTGAGCTTATTTTTCAGTTCATAAGCTCTACTTTTTTTCATAAGCTACTACAAGTAACTTATTTTTCCAGAGTTTATTATTTTCATAAGCTCTACTTTTTATGTCTACCAAACAAATCTTATGACATTGAGCTTATTAAAATAATAAGCTCAAGCTCCAATAAGCTCTCATAAGCTCCAAGAAGCTTGTATGCCAAACACACTCTTAAGCTCCCATAAGTTCCTAGAAGTTTGTGTGTCAAACACACCCTTAAATAAATTTTATTTCAATAAAATTTATATTTATATTTATATTTAATTTATATTTAAATAAAATTTATATTTATATTTCAATAAAATTTTATTTCAATAAAATTTATATTTATATTTAATTTATTTCAATAAATTTTATATTTATATTTATATTTATATTTAATTTATATTTATATTTGGGTGAAGTAAATTTTTTTTTTAAATTTTGATTTATTCGAATTTTTTTTCAGGCAAGATCACACGAAAATATGAAATTTTAAAAAAAAACACTTCGTGATGAATGCTATTATTTAGGAGGGAATACTATCGACAAAAATAACATTCAAAATAATATTGATCGTGAAGAATGTTAATCTTCGAACGTTTTTTTTTCATGTTTTGTGCAGTACTTTTTTCATGTTTTGAGTTTAGCCCCTAAACCCCAAGCCCTAAACCCTAAACTCCACCGTTCATGTTAAAAACTCAATCTAAATCTAAACTCTAAACCATAAATTTCTAAACCCTAATATCTAAACCCTAATTTCTATACTCTCAAAAATACGCTCGAAAAACACGATAATTATTACTGCGTATATATTATTTCTTCGAACTTTTTTTCACTAAAATAAAAAATTTATCACAAAGTGTCCTTTTTAAATGTTCATATTTTCATCCAATCTATAATGTTCGTGAACAAAGTTTTTCCAAAAAACAAAAAAAAAATATTGTTTCCTCCCGTTTTCCCCCAATTGGTTACTTCTCCATTCATTCAACTCTCTCTCTCTCTCTATATATATATATATAATATTACCAATATTATAATGTATATAGAAGATTATTATGTTTTTATTTCAATTAACATATAATGATATAATTTATATATTTACAACAAAAACAAAACTCAATCTTGCCTAAATATGGTATGAGAAGGTAAAATGTAGACAATCATTCCCCTATTCTAAAATAAAGAGAAGTCATGTCTCCACTTAAAGTAAAACACCCTAAGAGTAGAGAAACTACTTCCTCTCAATGTTCTTTAGAACTAGTTTTATTTGTATTTGTTAATATTATAACTATAAATAACAAACTATATTAGTTAAATTATAATTACTTTTATATCCTTTAAATCTTAATTTTAGTATATTATATTATTAAATTTTTTATTGATTTTTAAAATTTATTTCTATTAATTTTAAATCACAGAAGAACAAGATAGATATGTTCAAATTAAAGAATAGCACATCTCAATATCTCAAACAATACAACATACCGTTTTAATAGAAATTAAAAATGAATACACGTCATTTTTTTGATGAAACATGAATAGTTAGAGTGAATTAAGTATTGAATATACATATACTACCTGTAAGGCCACTTGTTATGGTCAGCCACCACCAACGCCACAGGACCGCCACCCTCTCACTGCCACCACCAGCAATTAGTGAGAGGGTCAGCCAGCCATTGCTGTAACACCTCTCACGGACAGAAAGTGGGCCCCACAGCAATTTTTTGAATTTTTGAGAGGTGGACTTGTTATTTATATTTATTTTTTAAGTTTTAAATGGAGTGTATGATTGTGAGTATTTACGGAATGTTAAAGGATTTGTGCTGATGTAGCGCTGAAGTGGCAGTGAAAATGTTAGTGAAAGAAACTAACGATTGCATGTGGCCTAAAGAAAGTAATAAACTAGTTATATTAACTGGCGAAAATCGTGGAGTGTTAAATTTGAACTCACTTAAGAAGTGGTGGAGGTTTTGCTGGACATGTGTAGTGGAAGCTCCGCGCGTCATTGCCCGAGGTGATGGTGATGGTGTGATAGTGGAGATTGCAGTGAGAGATGGGTGATATTGAAAGATAGGTGATTTTTTTTATTATTTTTATATTCTATTGCTACTTTTGGTGACTGATGTTTTTTTGTTTCAACGATTTTTTATATAGAACTAAGATTACATAAATGGTAGGAAAGAAAACTAACAACAACAAAACCCAATCCTATATGTATGAGGTATGAAGGAGGTGAGACGTAAACAATTCGTCCTCTATTCAAGAGAAATCGTTTCTCCACCCCGAGTGAAAACACTCACAAGAGTAGAGAGAGTCATCTCTTTCTCGATTCGACGGATAAAGAGATTACTTCCAAACAGACTTCCGTCCAAAAAGTAGGGGAATTTTAAAATTAAAAAATAAAGAGTTAATTACATCGATGGTCCCTGTGGTTTTATCTAAATTACGTCGGTCATCCCTATTTCTTTAAAATTATATGAGCCGTCCCTGTGGTTTTTAATTCCAACGGCACTGGTCCAATTTGGCACTTCTATTAGATGTTTCCGTTACCAGGAGACACACGCTGTGCACGTGATGGGTACATACGTAATATTACATTGGTACTCTAATTGGTGTGATCCAGTGTCGTTCAAAACCCCATGGTTATATTTAGGGCTCGATTTTATTAAGGGGTTCCATTGTCACTTACGCACCTGCACCTCATAAATCAAATTCGACTCCCCTCAAATACGCGCATGCACCTCATAAATCGACCATTATTGAAGCGTATTGATTCACAAGATGAATTGTTTTTGTGGCAAGAAAGCAATATTTCGAATTTCAACAACAGCCGGCAACCCTGGACGAAGTTTTTATACTTGTCAGGTATATTCTACAATTTGTTTTAAATTATTTTAAATTGTATTGATTCGGGTGTTGTTTTAGATCTTTTTATCCAAAACATGATATATTCTACAATTTGCAGTTGTCTACTTGCTCATTTTTTCGATGGGTGGATCAAGTAAAGTGCAATTGTGCTCATGCCGTATTAGCAGAGTTGTTGAGAGCTAAAGAAACTGAAATTCGAAGGCTCAAGATTTGTTTGTGAATTGTTGTCTTTGTCCTAGTCGTTATGCTTGTATTTTGTTTTTAGTTAATTCTTAGTAGTTACAATGGTTTTGTTGAATTGTATCAGAAGTGTAGAAGCGTAATGCTCTTATTCAAAACTCGTGTATTTCAAATGTTTAATTTAACAGTTTGCAGTTTAAGAATGTTAAACTCCCTTTCAGTTTTTGTTAACATCAGTTTGAAGTGCAATATGTTTCATGTTTTGTAATGTGTAGCATTTGAGTACAACAATATGATTCATGTTTGAATATAGCCAAGTGTATTAATAATGTGCCCAAGTCAGTTTGTATCCAATGTGTATGATGCAAATGGCCAAGTTTGTATCCTTTTGTACCTAAAGTGTATTATGCATATGGCCAAGTTTGTGCACAAGTCAGTTTGTACCCAGTAATTCAAACTAGTTTGACCCAAATGACAAATTGTCAAGTGCAAGTTAAATGACATGTTTGAGTTGTAATAACAAATGACCTACATTGACCCATGGGGTTATTCTGACTCAAAGGGTTGTTTTGACTAACATATATACACAGGGCCGTCTCATTGATTTTGAAGGCCATGTTCGAGACGTAAAAATGGGCCCTTATTATTTGGGCTAAACGCGGAGTTTTTCAGTAATATTGACATATTAAATTATTAATATTGACATATTAAATTATTATAAGTAACAAGAAAAATATTAATTATAATTATTACATTTAAATTATATATGTATACCTGAATTGTGACTTGCAAGTTTGTGAAGATAAATCAAAAGGAATCGAATCGGACGCCGTGCAACTATACATTAGATATTAGGAATAGATTTCAGATTTTAAATCAATAAAATAAATATACCCAATATCAATAAATAAAGATAAATATAAATAAATATATTAATATGACAAGAAAAGTGTAATACGGAGTACCTTTTACAAATGAATTGACGGTGACATGCGACTAGTCACTGATCGACGTAGGTTTCGAGGAGAATAAAGTCAAATTGAGAAGTTACACGGAGACGGTAGCGGCTTTGTATTTTTTATATTATAAAACTTCAATAAAATAAATAGAAACTGGACCTAGATACCCCTTATTGGACTTTTTTATTTGGGCCCCAACTGAATATGGGCCCTGTGCGATGGAACGGGCTGCACAGCCCAATATCCGGGCCTGTATATACAGACTACAACAGATTACATGTTACTAATATACTTACTTTTTGTTGCAAGTATGACCCAAACTGCACAAACTGTTATGATTATAATTTTGGTTGTAATTTTGACCCAAACTAAACAAACTATTTTGGTTATAATTTTGACCCAAACTAATTTGGTTGAAATTTTGACCCAAACTAAACAAACAGTTTCTTGTAGTGTACAGAGTATAAAAAACATACATTTTCAAATCTGTGGAGTACCAAAAAAAAAAAAAAAAAAAAAAAAAAACTGCAGAATACAGATTCATATACAGATTCAAATATGCATTTTATCACTAAATGGTTCTAATGGTTCTTATGGCTAAACTTTCTGAAAACGATAACAACTATATTAAAACATAAACATTAACTTTTTTTTTTTTTGAAAAGCAAACAATTTTATAAAGAACCAAAAGATACACAGGGGAGGCTTTCAAAAGGAAAGCCTAACAACCAGCACAAAAACTAAACAAAGACATAAACATAAACAAGTCAAAAACATAAACATTAACTTAGTTCATAAGACAAATTCAAAACATCATAACATCCCAAATATTCAAAACAAGTCAAAGTAATAGTCATCAGATAACACAAATTCAGAAACATAGTAAATAGTCATAACATCCCAAATATTCAAAACATACCAAAAATTAAAAAACATCCCACATATTAAAACATAAAGTGACTTGGGGTCTCTTGAGACGACTGTTGATATCTTTATCATGTTCTTCTTCATGTTCTTCTTCCCGTTCTTCGATATCTTTATCATGTTCTTGTGATATGTACATCGTGAAAATTAGTTGCAATAGCCGGAATTGAATGGACTAAAAGGTATTGATAAAATACGGCTTAATATAATATCAGGAAACCGAAACGTCGACTGTGTTTTTCATCTGTTAATATTTGGATTACCTTAGGGTTGTACTCCGTATTTACTTATTAATGACTGTAAATTACTTATTTACCCATCATGTGAGGATCATGTGATTTACGTAAACGGAGTAAGTTAACAGACATATGAATTTGGACCAGCGCCGTTGGAATTAAAAACCACAGGGATGACTCATATAATTTTAAAGAAATAGGGACGACCGACATAATTTAGATAAAACCACAGGGACCATCGGTGTAATTAACTCAAAAATAAATAAATAAAATTAAAATTAAAATAAAATAATAAATAAATAAATAAAGACACCATGAAAATGGTAGAATCAAATTTTCATGCCTTTTAAAATATGTATGGAGTCAATTTAGGCTCTAAGTAGCAGTCAAGTCGTCAAAAACTCGACGCTTGGTATTGCCTCACTTAATATTGCCAAAAAAAAAAAAAAAGAAAAAAAAAAAACCTATGTATTTGAAATGTAGTAGAGGTTTCTTATATAGTGAAATGTTTGAAATAAACAATCTAATAAACTTAATAAGTAAACAACTTTTATATATTCTAAAAAATAATCTACCAACATATACAAAATAAAATATGTTTGGATGGACTTTTTATCGCACACATGTCATGCAATTTGAATTTTATTATTTTCAAATAATGTTTGTAAGCATAAGTATTTATTTAGGAGAGATAAGTTATTTTTGTAGATATTATAAATATATCATTTAAACCCGTGTGATCACTGTTCACCGCATTTTTTATTGTTAAAAGATATTTTCGTCTTTTTACTTACCAAATATCTATCCCCTCTTCGCCATTTCTTCCCACTTAACATATACCTAATTTCTGGTAATTTCTCTCCAGATGCTTCTGGCGATTTACCATCACCGATGGTGAACAACCAGCGCTGCCGTGACCTACACTATCGCAACGGCATAATCGAAACGGGAGATGATCGCAACGGGTGGTTTAGCCCACCTCGGGTGATCCCAATCCCTGTTCAAAAAAAAAAGTACTTCTAAAGTTGCATAAGCTAAGAAAGGAACCAACACCAAAACCCAACCTTCATTCCATAAAACTATACAACGTTACAAATCAATCATATACATCCATACGATAATCTCCTTTAAAGCAGTAAAGTAGCTGCAATCAGCATTCCCAGTAATAGCAGCAACAATTCACTCCAATCCAATATTATGGGCTAAATTAACACCAAAAATCGACACTACTCTCACAACAACTTTGTAACCAATCCTCACTTCAGCATGTAAATAGCCAAATAATGCTTAGAAAACTATAGACCAAGTTAAAGGATACTAAGTCAACCGCATTTCTTATTTACCATTCTCTTTTCGGTACTGTCTATGATGCAAACGAGGGCTATCAGGCTTACGATATTGAGCAAGTTCGTCATTAACACATAGAAGCATCATCTCTGAGTTGGCCAGCCTCTTACCAAACTCACTGGTGCTTGCATTTGACATGTGATTATTCTCTTGCTGTTGAGATTGTACGAGAGTATGCTGTTTCCCAAGAAGCTTCTTAATCATGTCGTCTAGCTCTGCAGCCCGTTTCTGTAAATTGGTTTTGTCTGCCTGCATGAGCATAGAACCAAAGAGGTGAAAAACTCGGGGATATCAATGGGGCAAAAAGCAAAAGAGCGATTTTTTTTAAATGTGAAATTACTAAAATACCCCTGCGTATACAATGTGAACGCTACTGTTCGCACGGGCATTTTAGTAATTCAACATGGTGCACAATAAGTATAGTGAGAAATTGTACCTTCAGCATTTCATTTTGTGCTTTCAGCAACTGGTCCCTCCCTTGTAACTGCACTACTTTCATCTTACTATCAAGTATTTCTGCTTCTTTTGAATTTATTTCCGAAATGCACCTGTTATAGATATTTACATTAATCCAACTTTTAAATATTTTCTAATACAATACTCTAATACCTAAAACAACAAAATGATAACAAGAAAGATGAATATTCACCTATCTCTTTCTTCAAGTAAATCATCAATTTGTCGCTTCAGTCTGCGAATCTCTTGCTCCTGATTCAATTATTATACATTCAAATATATACACATATAAGTTCAATTTCAGGTAATATGCTACGACAGTATTATGAGTTGACTGTTGACCGACCATTGCAACAAACTCCTGTGCTTGCTGAGCAGCATCTTCGATAAATCTTTGAAGCTGCTTATGGTTTATCAAGTTCTACATCGAGCCAAGAGAAATATCAGTCAAGATTAAGTAAATAGCTTTTCAAATAAATGTTGCCTAGGTGACATCAAAAGCTTACAGCATAATTAGTCATGTCTAACTTCACACCAAGTAGATCGCGGATTACATCATGTGTCATATTCTCTGCAGCCGCCAGTTTGGTGTTTAACATACATACCTGTAAACATAACTTGCATCATAAGATTGCAATAAATGTGTGTGAAATTGAGGTATTTTGAATTATAGATTATGTATTTGTAATTAACTAAATATTATAATAACCTCTTTCTGACGGCTTGATGCTAATGCTTCTAGCTCTTCTAAACGAAGTTTGGCCAACGCGAGTTCGTGATCCTTCTCAGTAGTCACCTGTTGAACTAAATTCCCTATACATCTAAACGGTGAGCTAGAACCCCTTGGTCTAACTAAGCTTTTTTCAGTCTTATCTGATACCGGTGCTTCAGATCCAGACTTTGTTGATTCTATCTTCATTTCACTAACCATTGCTTCCAAGGACTTGTACTGTACAAACCAATCGGATTAGCTACTATACAAATATAAAAAAGTAGTATCTTTATGTCTTGGTACCTTTTGTTGATACTGGACAGCTTGAGCTTCGGCATGAATTAAAAGTTCAGAAATGTAATCTTTACATTGCTTGATCTACAAGACCATTCCGCCAATCGTGTTAGGGGATAAGAAACAAATCATACAAAACGGTAGTTGATATTTTTTAAAGTTTTAATGTTGGAATACAAGTTTCAGTTTCACCTCATTAGCTTGTTCCACTCTTTCATCTTCAAGATCTTTTATTCGTGCATGTGCCTCCTGAAGTTCCAGGTACCTGCTATGTAGTTTCCTGAGATGCAAATAAACACCATTACCAAATCAATTTTCAATAAATGGTGCAGAAACCTTCAGATTATAAAAGAAGCTGTGATTTTCAGACCTTGATATTTGATCCTCAGATTGATCCGCATTATAGTTATCAGCGCTCTTTTTAAAGCTTTCAACAGTCAACAGCCTTTGACCCAGTGAGTGTAGTTCCAGTTCCAATGAATCTCTTATCTTGTGATGTCTCTCTAGCTCAACTTCCATTTCGTTCACCTAAGGAGAAAACAAGTTATACAACTGTTATAAAAATCCCGATTAAACCCTTTTAGGAGCTAGGCCGATTAGATTTTTGAAAATCCATTTAATTAATCGGTCAACGCAGGTCAATGGATAAATTCGATATTAGTCTGTTAAATAGGTCAAAGTCAAAGTTGATCAACACTTTAGCATGAATGTTAAATACTTCTACATTGTCGAAAACTAACCCTTTTCTCTAAAATATTAATGGTAGAATCAAGTTCTTCAACAGAATTTTCCAAAATTTTAACCTCCTCTTCCTTTTGTTCAGCATATATTTTACTCGCCTCTGACTCCTGAAAATTGTCAATAAAAAAGAAAACACAACGTCACATAAACTAATAGCTTGAAGTTTTTTATAATTATTTTTTTTTCTTTCTAATGGCAGTTTTTATAAATTTTACCTGACGTGCTTCAACAGCAATGGCTTCATTTTCATCAGCTATGGCATACGCCATTTCAAGCTTATCTTGCAAAGACTTAATTTGTTCACATAACCCGTCTCTCTCACTCGAAACCCTCTTAAAATCATCAGTAATACCTTCTAGAGAAAATAGAAACTGTTCTTGTGCCGAAGAAGATGCACAATGAATTTCGTTTTCCAACGCTTTAACATTTTCCTTTTGTACTTCAATTTGCTTTTCAGTTTCTGACTTTTTAAGGTATACATCCTCTAACAAATTTCTCAACTCGGCAATTTGGTATGACATTGCATCCACAGTTTCTTCAGAATGTTGTAGACATGTTTTTGAGGCTGATAAAGCAGCTTCTGTATCAACTAAACGGGATTCAAGTTTTTCATATTTAATCATGACATCATCAAGCTGATCCGTCTTCATCTTTAACTCATGTTGTACTTGGCTTAAAGCAGTGAGTAACTTTTCAGCTTCATCTTCGATATCTTTTCTTGTAGAGGTTGATTCTTGCAACAAACTAAAATCAAAAAGTACACCATTTAACAAAGTGTTCTTCCGTTCCAGTTCTTTTACCAGTTTCAAGTTTTCACCAATCAAACCATCAGAGTTTGCACCTAACTCATCTTCACCATTATTCATCGACCTGAATTTTTCAACGTGTTCCATAATCCCTTCATGAAATCCAAATTTGTTGAGGTATTCTCCAATGCGGCATTGTTGTATCACAATAGATTCAAAACTTTTTTCCACTGTTTCAGCACAAATAACTTGCAATGAAGATCTTGATTGACAAATGCAGTGGTGGATACCTTGGACCATTTCCATGGCATCAGAATACATCACATGGCACAAATTTTCAGCCTCGGTTTGCATGAGCTGAAAAGAATCTTCAAGAACAGACACTAAATTTGAAAGTTCTACCAAACTGTCACGATGCTCGTCGTTTCTTAACTGTAATTCAGACTTGAGTTGGTTTATTTCTTCATTTAAGCTTGCATTATCCTCCATTACCTCCTCTGCAGCTTGTTTCCATTTACCACTCAACACTTTCCCTTCTTCATTTGCTCTTAAAAGTGCACTCAACATATAATCAGCCTCACTCATGGTTGCACGTGCCTCCTCACACTTGTTAATGAATCTACCGACTTTGCATGTTTTATCTTCAACAAACTGCAAACAAAACAGAAAAAGAAGAAATTTCTTATTATTTTCCTTCGGCCTAAGCATTCGACAATTATAACTCATATATATATTATATTACCTTTGTCGTCTCGGGATTTTGAAGCCTTTTGAAATCGTTAGACTGATATCCATATTCCTTGTCATTAAAGACAGTAGCCAACTGAATATCTAATTTGATGAAAGCTTCATACGCCATATCAAATTGATTCTTCAATAACATATATGCCTTACTGCCATTAATGAAACCTTTCACATCACTGTCTTGCTTATTTAAGTCTTGATTACGAGAAGGATAGTTTGAACCTTCGACTAATATGTTCTCGGACACATCTTCAATGTCAGAAAGACTAGAGCTAGAAGTTGAAAGATCAGTTTCAAATCCATCCAAGTCTTCAAATAGAGAACTTAGATAAGTCTTCATGTTATCAAGCTTGTTATGTATAGCAACAAGTTCAGCTATTATCTGATTCACAACTAGCAACTGCTTATCTTGCATTTGATTTGTACATGCCTTTAACAAAACTTCACCTTTTGGTACTTCATCCATTTTATTAGTTTCTTCAGTCCTTCGATTATGTTCTTCAGTCAACGCGATGGTTGCAGACCTCAATGAATTCAGTTTCTCCTGCATTTGTTGTATTGTACCTTGAGCATCCACCAGGTTCTTTTCGAGTCCTAAAATCGTTTGTTCTTTCTCAATAAAAACAGACACCGCTTTCTTAACATGTTCACCAACCAAAACATTATATCTAGGAAAAGAACAAGCAATACTTTCTATCTGACCCGATGCATCTTTAAGAGATTTTGACCCGTCCAATAAAAAGCTAGTCAGCTCTAAACTTGCCCTCTCCCAGTCACTGTGTAACGTATACACTTCATCTTCTTTGGCTGCTATAATCGTTTTCAACTTGTTGTTTTCTTCTGACATAGTACATAATCGTCTGTGATATTTCACCTGTAAAGAAGCCAATTCTTCCTGTAAATTTAGAATTGCATTAGTTGCTTCATTCTCAACTTCCTCATGCCTAAGAGGATCATTAAGTAGTTTTAGATCCTCGAGGTCTATGGTCATCTTGTCTAAACGCGCTTGTAAGTCCATCATGCTTTGGTTTTCTGAAAGGCCATTATCTGTAAAACAGCTTTCATGATTAAGCATTGGATGAGTCTCTGCTTTATTCTTGTTGCTTAATGTTTCCACCAGCATTTGATTCTCTTGGCGAACAAGATTTAGCTCTTGAACCAATTTGGCTTGCTGAGTTTTCATGGTGTCCAACAAGGTTCTCGCATCGGTTAACTCTTGTATAATGTTGGTGGAATCTAGTATGTTGTCACTTATAAAACCACTATTATTGAGCAAAACTCGTTTCGCTTGATCACACGCTTCCATTTCATCTCCTGAATTTATTATGCTCAACGCGTTCTCGACCTGAGTAATAAGTAAAACAAACTTGAATGTAAAAGCATAGGATAGTAACAGAAATTAGAAGCCTTTCTTGTTTGAAAAGCAGAAATTAAAAGCCTTTATAAAAGGCGGCAATCAAAGGAAGTTTGTACTTAAAGAACGATTCTTCAAGTTAAGAACTTCGGTGAAGTTAAATACTACAAGCCAAATTAAAGTGAATATCATGTGCTTACAGGATTCAATGATGTTTGTTTATAGCTCATGTATTTGCTCAGTTCTCTGTTCAGTTCATCAACCTTGCTGCAACCATAAAAGATAATTTATAAAATTAACTACTGGTCATAATCCACTCCATTCCAAATTAGCAGAGAACTAAATCGAAGTTAGTACATGATCATAAACAGAAAGTGGTTACACCTTCATTATATGATATGACATATTAAGAATTTAAGCAAAGATAGAAAAGAAAAGTGCAGAATACAGGTGCATATGTTGATTTGTAACTTTAAGAAATATATAAGAGCAGGAACAACATAAGTTGACTTCATTAAAAGCACCTAATCAGTTTGGAATTGGCGTTCTTGTAACCCTCTAACTCCATTGTGGCTTTGCCATCCTGCATTATATTAGCACTTAGCCTTAAACAGCTTCTTAAAACTCACCTTAACCACTAGAGGATGCACCACAAACCTCATTTTCTCTTTCGGTTTGATAATTTCGCTCAATGTAGCTTTCTTCAACTTCAAGGGTTCTTAAAAGCTGGAGATAAAAGAAAATATTGAAAGTATTATGTCGACTGTAAATTATTATTTAAAAAATAAAAGTTTACCTGCTCATGCAAGGCCATGACTTCAGCTAGCAATGCTTCACGTTCACCACTCTCATATGAATTTTGGAACCTGGGAGTATTATGAAATAGTGTTTAGGATGCAACAGATAAAAGTTGTTCAGGTACAATAGAAGCTGCTTAAGAAGACTAAATGCTCTGATGCAGACCTTGTGACTTCGGAATTATTATCAATCCTAGTTTGTAGCTGCTGAATTTCTTCAGTTAAAGCGTTGTTTTCATCAGTGATATAACTTTCAGTAGAAATTATTCCAACTGAAAGTAACTCCAAGCGTTTAATTTTCTCCTCGCGAAATCTTAGCAGCATTTTAGTAGACTGAGCAGCTTCTCTTGGAAGAGCCTACAGTAAGAACAGACCGTTTGAAGACTTTACCTCCATATTGATGTAAATAATAACAGTATAAAATAAAATTAATGATAATGGTAAAAAAAATTGAAAACATCAGAAGCAATATATCATACAAGTAGATTTTTCTGCTTGGTATGAGATTGTACAGTTGTAAACGCTATCCCTGCCGACTTCTTTTCACTGGAATCACCCAGTAAGGGAGTTTCAAAGATTTTCACCTGTCATAGAAATCAGTGTGATTACATATATAACTGTGCTCAAAAACAAGGTTATAAAAGTCGCTAGCCCATGACTAGTCTTTCGGGACCTCGTAGGGGCTGATCGGCCAAGTCGGAAACTAGTCAGGCATTGACCAACCTTGACTTTGACTTTATTTGACCTACTTTGACTGATTTTGACCAAACAAATCTAACTTTGACCAACTAAATCGAACTTTTGACAACTTTGTGCAGATAAATCAGCCAAGTCAGCGACTAGTTGGAGGACTGTTACAACCATGCTCAAAATGCTTAACTAAAAACTACTGCCTACAGTTACCTTCTGTTTCTGGTCATCTTGTTCATTAAAATCACCGCCGATATTTTCACCCGAAGGACCTTCTCTTTCAAACGATTCAATGAAACTAGGCACGTAAATTTGTCCATCTTGAAACGGAGGTATTGAGATTTTTTGATGCTTCATCAATAAGGACATTTGCTCCTATAATATAAGTAATGTATCACGTGTTAAAGGGCTATATGCCTATATCTAAAGATGAGACAAATTCGGGTATGCATCTAATAATACCTTTAACATTTGAATTTGTCGTTGTAGTGCTGTCACGTCACCCGATGCATCTTCGTTTACTTTTGCCTAAACAAACAGAGAAAATTAATGCAACAGTCTTGAGGATTTTAATTGAAAGATAAATGAGATTAAATTTATCATACATTGTTCTGAATAAGCTTGGCACGCTGAGCAAATTTTAGCGTACTTAATGTCTCATTCGCAGCACTGCATAGAAACATGTTATAATCACAGGGAAAAAATAATGCCAAAACAAAAAACAGTCAGACATACAGAGTTTCAGACATATAAACAGGACAAAAACTGACCACATTGAGGGGCTGACATTTGCTATAATTGTCGTTTTCGAATTCCCGCCAAGAGAATCCTGCATCCAAATAGAAAGTAGGGTAAGGGTACTTGTGAGAGACCCGCAAAATACAGGATTATGAAATGAGAATGTGTATTCATGAATTAAGCTGCTGACCTGAAGAAAAAATGTAAGCTTCGAGTCCCTATAAGGTACATGTCTATGTTTCCCATGTGCAACATCCACGAGAGACATTATCACAAGACTACAACAACAAACAGGGTTTAAGGTTCTCTCTCTCTCTCTCTCTCTCTCACACAC
Organism: Rutidosis leptorrhynchoides; assembly: GCF_046630445.1. NCBI lineage: Eukaryota > Viridiplantae > Streptophyta > Magnoliopsida > Asterales > Asteraceae > Rutidosis > Rutidosis leptorrhynchoides. The sequence goes on from NC_092339.1 coordinate 96,009,367, forward strand.
ACACACACACACACACACACACATTATACATGTTCACTTATAGAAGGCCATGTCTTAGTCTGTAGCTCACGCATCAGTAGTATTTTTCAAGTTAAGATATGTTTTCACAATGCAACTAAACACTCCTGGGCAAAGACATGTCAAGTAAGAGCAGTTCCAAAAAAGTTCTAAAAACAGTTGATAATAAAGAAAAAAACCGAACATATGCATCAAAAAGAACGACTAGACAGATAACTCATGTGCGCAAACTATCAACGCCAAAGCTAGGTTGAACTAATATTTTTTAGCATTTTATTCTATATATAGATATAGACTTGAAGGTGCATTTTATAATACTATACGCGTATTAATTATGAAAACATCCTAATAGAAAATATATATACTTGCATTCTTATATGGTGGCTGTCTTCTTGCTTCTTACTTTGATATTAATGTCTAAAGTAACCCGGATTAGGTAAAAATGTAAAATAATGCTCTATCTGAATGAGTGATATCAGTAACAAGATATTAAATCCACCAAAAAGACAGACATTTAGGTATTTCTATTTAAAAAATTATCATGGAGATTGTCATGTATGCTAATAATTAGCTCCACTATGCCTCAAGTTCATGAGACACTACTATGCCTCAAGTTGATTCATTTACCAACAAGTATCCATCAAACAGCACAAAATATATCAAGATTCAAGTTAGATATGGATATCATGAACTAGACCTAAAACTAAAATCTTGAATTTTCACTCAATGATACAAAAATATACAAGTTGTTACCAAAAGCATTGACAGTCGAATGGTGACAGACAAAAACTGATAAAACATACCCAAGAGTTGATAGAGATTTGTTAATATAGGATGCCTCCTTTAAACGTTCTCCTGCTCCCGAGCTTCGCTGCCTGAATGGCAGATGAATTCAATCAAGGGAAGTAAAAGTGTAAAACACGTGAGATACTTGAGGCGGTTACATCTATAAAAGTCTCCATAGTACTCTAGAGATATTTGAGGAATCTAGTCAATACAAGGATCTGTTTAGGAATATATAATATATATATTATTACCTTTCGGAACCAGCCAGATCTACCAAATTTAACCTTCCAAATCTAAGGTGTGTCACAGAATCCTTTTCCCAACGACTTTCAACAATGCAGGTAAAAACACTATGTGATCTGCTGCTCTCACTGTTCATATCAGTTTCCGCCACTTTCCTATTTGCAGCTCCCTATAAAAGTAAATATATTAAATAGTCGAGAGACATACAGCTGTTTGAACTAAGCCTAAATAAGCAGTAGCAAACCATAAACGTTGACTAAATAGACACACCTGCGACAAAAGCTTGAGAACATCATCGACCGTCTTAACATTATGTTCTGTAAGATTTTCAACATACACTCCTTCCTTTAACCCTTCTCTGAGCTGTAAAATAGAAAGAATGGTCAATGAAATGATCTTACCTAAATGAACTAGTATGGATATAAATAAAGTTCAATTCACTTGAAGATTAGTAGATGAGGGTTCCAAGAGATCAGTGATTTGCTCATTGTATATCTCCAGAAACGAACATTTGCAGCTATATACAAGTCTTTCATCCGTCCTGTTCTCTTCCTCCTACAAATATTTGTGCAGTATAGTTTGGGTATTAAATGGGGTGAGGGTGTTAGAGAATGTAGTCAATCATACATGATACAGTCAATCACTTACCAATTTAATCCTCGTGAATAGATAGTCAAAAATGCGTGGAGTTATACCACAGTCATCAACAAACTTGCCATCCCGTTGACTTATCTCACCCATCATTGTATATGTTTTGCCACTGCCAGTCTGAACTCATGAAAAGGCAAAAGGTAAAAAGTGAAATCCGACCTCAGAGTACCAACACAAATATAATAATAAAGTTTTATCAAGCCATACCTGGCCATAAGCAAACATGCAACTATTATAACCGGACATGCAATTATCAACCATAGGCAATCCAACAACCCTAAAGAGCTTTTCCTGAAAATGGCTCATCGCATAGCATAATTGAGTATTACATCACCAAAAGCACTACCAGGTTATATATTATTAACAAAAAACGTACTCCCTATTGAATTTCCTTAGGTAATGAAGTAAGTCATATGTGCAAGAACAAAAGTACGACGGTACCTGTGATATTGATTCACAAACTATGTGATCAAAGGTAAATCTGACTTCAGGGTGGCCAACCCATGCCAATGTCTGTAAACTCTCCTGCTTCAAGCACCGGCCAAACCCTTGTGCCATCTTCTCCATAGTGCTTAACGGTCTCATCCGTATTAAGACCTGTACATTATACATTCACATCATTTTCGAAACTGCAGTTTTAGGGTTGCTTTGCCATATATGAATTATCCCATTATCTCAGTTACTGAAGCTATTTAGTGTAAGTGAGGCAAATTAATTTCTCTATTTAATGTATTCAAGAGTAATAGTAATGAACAACAAAGTACATCTAATCGACTGTTAACCTAAAACCGTAATTGTTTCCACTATATTCTTTTCTAGAAGAAATTTATTGACCGTAACAGATTCGCATATCACATACATATAGAAGCACACTTTTACACTCATTTGGACATATCTTACAATATTAACAGGATTTCATCATTTAAAATTAGCGACATATATATCAAGTATAAAAGTATCTAAATTCATGGACGGTATTTAAATACGAGTATAACAATGTAATGAACCTGAACATTATGATCATTCCAAAAGGATGGATCCTCAACAAGCTCAAAGTGTGGAACCTCAGTAGGTAATGACTCACAATTCACACTCGAAAGCCTTCTTGAAACCCTAGAACCACATCCTCCCCTATCTCCAGTATTCGGTATAGCCCTAGGTCCAGTACAACCACCTAATTGACCAACATAAGTCGTCCTCGAACCACTCCTAGCTGGCGTACTATGAGCCGAATCGAATTTCCTACGATTAGAACTCGAACCAGCTTCTACTGATTTATAATCCCTAATTCCGCTATGAACTACATCAAACTCCGTCGAAAATTGAGATGGATCTGGTATCGAGTTTAACGGAGTTCGCGAAATTGGTATATCGATTGGCATGGACACTGGTTTCTCAAATCGGTTCTCGTTTCCTTCCGATTCAACGCTCTTGGAGCTATCTTTCATCATTTTGACTTATTAATGAAATTTAAAAAAAAAAATGGTTGAAAATTGATGATGTTGAATGATTTAGTGATGAATATTCATACTGGAAATTGTGAATGAAAAATAATTGAAATGGATTCAGAAATTTAGAAAGGTTTTTCTGACAGTGAATGAATGAGCTGAAAAATAAAGGTGAAAAGCGGAAAGATGATAAAGTAAAATAGAACCGCCCATTTTTCAAATCAAATAGAGGATGGGTTGAAGATTTACGATTTTAGTCCCGTAAGTTTTTAATAATGTAAAATATTATCCCTCGGTTTCGATTTTAAAATTTAATGCGAATGCCAGACATAATAGGTGTGACTTGAGTCATTATGTTTTGAAAAGCAACACGGTTAACTTTAATTTGAGTTTGAGTTAGTTTGAAAATAAACTCTAATTAATTAAAAATTCAAAACTGAATATATGTTTTTTTAACAGCAGTTTAGGATCAACTAGTGGACTAAACCACTCACGCTCTCATCTTACGCAGTTACATAAACCGCCACAACTACTGCCCTCAAGGAAACCCGGGCCAGTCCGATGGCATGACCGGTAACCCCCCCCCCCCCTCTCCTCGTTGCCCCTGCAACGTGATATGCGAAAGGCAACCCTGGGTGGAATTCATGATCAGAGATATCATTGTGTGCAATGTTGTCGTCTCAATGGATGTGTTCCCGGGTACCGTCGATCGTGTTCGGGTTTCTTCCCGAACGTGTGCGTTACGTGCAAATGATGAGGGTCGTTGAAAGAAACGATCTACTGATGCCAAAAAATCGCCGTTCAAAAAAAAAATGTTGTCGTCTCAGATGATCGAACTCCCAACCTTTAACAAAGAAATATGGGTCATTACCACTAGACCAACTAAACAGCTATAAAAAAACTGAATATATGTGCTTGGTGTTTTTGACGGATTGCAATATTTGAAAAACTGAATATATGTTAGAACGTTGTTTTTAATAATATTACTCGAGAGGTTCCTATTTTAGAATTAGCTCGCAAATGATACATTAGTTTATTTCAAAAACTGATAATATGTTAAACTGTTATAGTGAAGGATTATTTTTGTCTACTAGCACTATCAGGGCCGTCTCAACAATTTAAAGGCCCTAGACAAAAATAATAATGGACTCACATATACCTTATTTTTTTATTTTTTTTTGTAAGCGGGGAAACCCTCCTATGAACGAGCACATTGGCTCATAGAAGGTAAAACCTCGGGTAATCAATCTCCCCGAGCGCGAGACCTGGTACCGGGTGAATTGCACATTATGCGCGCCCTCTAGTCACACTCCATTTTTGAACAATTTGGCATAGCCAGGAATTGAATCTGGGTGGTGTGCTTCATTGGTCAACTCGGTGGCCACTCGAGCAAGCCTGCGTGGTTACCTTAAAAAATTTTACTATGCATAAAAAAATAATACTTCAATTTAAGTATTTATTTACTTACATTGTATTTAACTATTAAAAATAATGTATTTTAACTTTAATTGACAATTTTTTATTTGATTTAGTTAAATATATTAAAAAAATATATATTTACATATTTAAAATTTGGGGTTCTTCTAAATTTTTAAGCCCCGTAGACGGTTGCTTATGTTCAAAAGACACCTTTGAGCACTATCATCGTTCATCGTTTCATCATTCATTATGTATATCTCTACCTCTTACAAATCGTGTGGGTTACCGCCACGTGGCACACTGACAGCGACCATACATCTTTTATTCCACGTGTAATAATATTATACGCTGATTAATCTGCAGCTAAATTACAAGAAAATTACAACTGTATATTTCCTATTGGCTACACCACAACAAAACCATTCCGTATAATTCCTCATCAGTATCTTTCTTCTACATGTTCACCCAATTGTTCTTCATCGACGATTATTACCTCCGTTTGCTACCAATCATCTCGCCGCACACACCATTTAATCCGTTACATTTTTCCGAACATCAAGGTATAAATTTTGTGAGTTATGGACGAATTCGAATCTTAGGCGTTCTTCAAATCAAATACCTATATTGGTTTGCAGCGATTTAGGGTTTGCAACAATTTAGGGTTTATTGCGTTATTTTCAGCGATTGAGGGTTCAATTGATGATGTTAGGGTTCATTTTTATATAAAATTCCACGAATGGCGACACTAAAAAATGAAGCAGATGAGGATTCATAAGGTAATAACATTGATTAAGTTTTATATTTAAATTCAGGCCTTTGATATTCAATTTTATAGTTTACTAATATCGTTTTGTAAATGCCATACGATCAGCAATTCAGTTTATAAATTTGAATCATAAATTTTCATTTTGTTCATGTCAATATTTTTATTTTTTATTCCAACTTCTTTTTCCTATTTGACAGATTGATAGTGTTGTTGCCAACAACATGGAGACCCTTCTATCATCTATAAGCCTAGCAATTAAACATCAATACTCAATGTAGGTTGCTAAGTTTAATTTTAATGTGTTAGTTTAGGATTTAATTTTGAAAATTTGTATTTTTTGTTCTATGACAAGTTAGGCTGAAAGAAGAGTTCGTTTCTTTCCTTGAACATCCACATGATGCATACAACGTGTTTGATAAAATGTCAGCATCAAAATGAACTTAAAATGATTCTTCGTGAGATGCCATATACCACAATGATTCTTCATGAAGTGCGATATACTAAGGGTAAGTTGGCAAAGTACATGCTCCTAAAGAGAATAAAATCAATCATGGTAATGTAAATGGTAACATATATTTATTTTCTTTATTTCATTTTATTAGTATTATTAACTTTCCTGGATACACCTTTTATACAGCTCTTTTAAAATGGAATGAGGAGTCATGAGAGTGCCATGTAAACTTGCAAATTAACGCCTCAGGCTTTTTAATCATTTGAATACAAACTTTAGATTCCAAAGACTTTGAAATTACATCGATTATGAAAATGTTGACGAACAAGATTTCAAGTTTTAAAAGAAGGTCAAATACATTTCCTTGGTATTATTTCAACCTAAAGTGATGATAATAATTGCAACTTATTTTGGAGCTCACATAATAAGATGGCTTTTCAAGATAAAGTGGTGTTTGCTTCCTTAGGTATTCATTCAGGAATTGATTTTCAAGTTCACATTAGAAATGTCTCTAATGGATAGAAAGCTCCATTTATACATATCATCCCAACTCTAATTTATATTCACCAAAATTTAGCTTTAGTTTTGACTCTTTTTGCTTTGGTTTTAACCAGGTTGGTACTAAAAAATAACTCCATGTATAATCATCTTCTTTTTATTTAATATTATACATGACATTATTTAAAACTATGCATGTATGTTTTTTATGTTCCAGTAAAGTAGTCAATATCTGCAAACTAAATAAGTCATATTTGATTATGCCACAAGTCTGCTTCTATTAGGCACTTTAACTATTAATGTATTTATTATAGGTTTGATGAGAGAAGATACAGGGTGTCTCCTCTGGTTAATCAATACCTTCACCTAATTTAGAATTCAATTATATGAATACATTCATCATGTTTTAAAGCTTTCAATTTAGCACATACCGTGCTTTCTTTTTGATTAAGCATCGATTATACACTAAATTAATTTAGGGTAGAAGGTATAACAAAATACATTCTCATTAACAGTTGGTATTTTTTATTTTTATTTTTAGAAATAATATTATATGTGAACTTGAGGTTTAGACTTAGCTTATTATTTTACCTCTTTTTTATGTTATATTTATTTTGATATATCTTTTGTGAATTATTTGTTTTCTTAACCATTACCAATTTCAAAGTGTTGTCCTAAATGAAGTGTTACTGATACTTCGTGACAAGTTTACGCACTTCGGTATAAATTTTTGTCTTCATGAAGATAGTCTTTCGCATTAAGGTTATGCAGTTCATTTTTATTAGTGTTTTCTGTTAATATTGTTTTATGTTTGTGTGTTATTCTATTTGCAATGCAAACATATAAGTTGATTTTTGTTGATGATCATTAAAAGTATAATATTAATTTAACGTTTGTTGCGAATGTTCACCAAGGGGTTCTGCCTTTTTCAATGTAGATGGGAACCATACCCGCCATAGGTGACTTTGCAGCTATCTCCGACACTCCAATCGGTCAACGGTACTCCTTCAACATTTTAATCATGAAAATTAGTATATATCTCTTCTCATTTCCATGTTCTAAGATAGTTTATGGTATTTTGATAGCTCTATTTTTGCTTTGATAACTCCTATATCTTCATTAGGTACCACCAGAGTTGAGTATAATTTGTAATTTTCAGAACATATGGTGATGATATTCAGTTGTTAACATGAAAAAATGACTTTTTAAGAAAAAGGTGTTGTATACTCTAATTACTATGGTTTAATTTGTTTTGATGAGATATGTACATTTGGATTGTTTTGAAGTTTATGTAATTCAATTGGTGAAATTTTTGTGTTGAATTTGTTATTGCTGTTGAACTTTTCCTCAGGTGATTGAGGATGTGGATTCGGTTTTCTTATGTTTTTAGTCGTTGTCATTGTCGCTGAAAGATTTGTGAAAAGAAGCATATGATAGATTATATAATTGTAAGTTTTTATTTTTGTTGAGTTACGGATTATGGTTATAATCTTTGTTTATAAATAATGTTATGTTAATAGTGGACTGTTTATCAATCTACTAAAACATGACATTTTTATGATTTCGATCATATTTACATTGTTTGATTAGTGCAGATTATCTAAAGTTCAGAGTGTTTTGAAACCAAGATGAGATTTTTTTTACCATAGTTCAGAGTGTTTTGAAACCAAAATGAGATTTTTTTTTTTTTACCATATCCTGATTTGGTGATCTGCTACTTAAAGAAATGGCATGCATCTTTAAACTGTTGGTTATCAAGTTACTCCATTTATATTTGTGGGTCCTCCGTTTCCACCGTTTTTCACTATATGTACGATATAACATTATATATGTGCGATTCAACCTCTGCTCCAAGTTAGTTTTTATTTAGGTACATACTTAAAAGTGATTATGTTGAATTTTTATGATCATATGCTGAGTTGTATTTTGACATGTTCAGTTGAGAAGGATGTGGCTAAAACAAAAGCAATTAAAATTGGGGTATTACATATGCATCTACTGGCCTAATGAATCAGGTCTTTTACTTATATTTCCTTTTTCTATTTTGGTGCCTCCAGGTGGTGTTTTTTCTGCTTCGGTGATTGTTTTTGGCAAGGAAACTTCTAAGTCAGTATGAGAAGTGAGTAGCCATTAAAGCTTATCCGGTGACAACATTAACAGGTATGTCATGATTTATTTTTTTAGTTTTTGATGGTTTTTAGGTAAGTTACAATGTAGTAATTTATCAAAGATATCAGTTTTTGACGTGTTAAATTATACATGACTTGATATGAGTGTGTTATATAGTTATCGGGTCAAAGAAATTGGCCAAACCAGTGGAATTGGTCAAATTGGCTGAAAGCCAAACAGAAGGTGTATCATGCCCTCCAATCACTAAGAGAACCCGGTATATGTTCATTTGACCCATTTGCTGTCCTCTAACGAAATGTCTATGATTTGATTAATTTTTTTAACCTTGAATTAAAGGTGGTAATATTGGTTGGTCTAAAAGGTTGAGCAATGGTTCAAATTCAATGTGCGATGAAACGCATAATCGCTTAGAAGTTATAACACCTAATCTTTGACGTTAATGGTATTACACCATGGTAGCTTAAATTTTAAGTATTGTTGGCCTCTATTAGTTCACCTATTTTCTAGCTTATTTGTTCTTATTTGTGGTCTGTTTTAGATCGTGCAGCCACAATTATCGGTTCAAATGATATGCCTTTTTCGCAGTTGGTGGGATGTCCAATTCAATATTCCGACTATACGTTTTCACCCTTTTTTGGGGATATAAATATATGATGCTTTATATAATTTGTGTGTGCCATTGTTTAGAACTTTAGCCGTTGGTTGGGTGTTTTTAGTTTGTTATTTGCTTCCCCGGTAACACGGATTCGAATACTGTTTTTTATGAGACTTTAGGCCTTTTGTTTTTAATTGTTGCCATCAACGTGTTTCTTCATTATGGTTTCTTGGTTTTTAATCTATTTTCTAAATATTTTAGATTCAGTTAAGTGGTCATCCTCTTCCCTTCTTTGGTTTTTTACATGCGTAATCAAGACCTCCGATTGCACTAATTTTTTTTTTTTTTTTTTTTTTTTTTTTTTTGCATTTTATGCATCACGTTTCCTTTTCGCTATTTGATTTTGTGTCTTCAAGCTTATCCGTAGATTCTTATGTTTGTAGGTTTTTCGTTGTCCAATTGTTTATTTAATGAAATTTTTGACGTTGAACGACTTATTGATTTTGTTATTTGCTGTAGGTGACTTGGATACTTTGCGATTTTGTTATTGTAAGGTAACTTTTTTATTTTAGTTTGCGTATTTGTAAATTTTTTGTAGTTTACATCGATGTTGTGTAGTTATTGTAATGTAACTTTTTTAATTTTAGTTTGTGTATTCTTCTATAGTTTGACTGGAAATCTTTTTTTTTTATCTATTCAAACGTTGTAATTGTAATGTGCTTTTATTTTGTTTTCAGATTTCAGATTGTTATGTTTTTATCTTATGTGGTCATCTTTTTTATATTGGCTTGGGTTTTGCTTAGCTTTTTGTTTTTGTTATTTGTTGCAGATCTTTAGCTTATGATGGACGATAAACATGTTGGATTTATTAGCCTTAATCGTTGATTTTTGTGTAAAATAATATTTCAGTTATGTAACTTTTGGTGATGTGTTTACTTTTATATTTGCTACTGTTGGTCATGTGTTTTGTGTTTTGCTAATGTCGGAATTAGTAGTATTAATCTATATGTTTTGTGTAAAACAACAAACTCAATCATATTATGTTTTTTTCATCAACAACAATACTTGGGATACTCTATTTATCTTAGCGTTAATTGATATAATATATACGTTTCCAGTTTGTTTGATTAATAGTCGCCGTGCAACGCACGGGCTCTTAAAGGCTAGTAATAATATAATCATATGTTGGAAGATATGTTCTACATTCATTTCTTAGACACATGAGTACACATGATAGTTGCGTACTTGCGTGTATCTAAATACGTCTGAACCTTAAAAGGTGGAATCTACGTACGTATATTGAAGTGTTTTATGCTAGAATGGAGCAAAGACACTGAAATATCAAAGGAACTGTAGTGTAACTTAAGAGCACGTTTGATTAAACTGAATGATTCATAATCTCAATGATTTAAAGGTTTTGAATGAATTTGATTCTAAATGAAAATAAGCTGTTTAATAATGTAAACACCATGAATATTATTGATAACATTAACTACTATTTATAGATTACATAATCTCTAAACCTAAGTAAACCCTAATGGACCATAAGCCCATATACGGACCCGGGCCTTATTTTCGTCTAACACTCTCCAAAAGTCCGAACGGCGAAATCGCGAAAGTTCGGACTCGAATAAAACACTAATGTTAAATAAAGATATAAAACACATTTTTTTTCATTTGTTGCATCGAATAGTCTGATATTCATTGATTGAGTTGCAGATATCTTGACGGCTTCTCCTTTTTCCGTAACATTTTTTTCTTTTACGTCGTGGCTTGTTGTGCCTAAAGATCAAGTACCACTTTGATATGCTACTTTTGTCAACGATAACCATGGTCTTCAATGCCGCAAACAAGAATTTTGACTATATTCTCTTTTTTCGGGATTTGGAACCTAGTCAAAGCTAGTCGGTTCATCTCCACGTCGATTATTAAAGGATAAAAATAGTGTTTACGGATTTAAAAAAAAACAAAATAAAAAAAAAAAGTTAAGTGGCAACAAATTTGCAAAGAGAAAATTGCGCGGATAGTCCATGTGGTTTGTACTAAATATCATGGTTAGCCATACTTGTCGATTTGAGAAAGGATAGTCACGGTTTCTTATGCAAGGATAGCCCACTTGACGTTTTCTGTCTGACTATTCTGTTAACCCTGTCACACGTGCATCCCACACGAGGGTATTTTTGTCTTTCTATGTTTCTACCTGAATTCCCACACCACCTACTTTATTTAATTTAAAATCCCAATTTCATTATTTATTATAAATTATAATTATAACTTTTTGAACGCCAATTTCTTTTTAACTTATTTAAAAATCCCAATTTCTTTTTTAAAATCCCAATTTCTTTTAAAAATGGAACATGAATCCATTATATTTCCATTCTCACGATAATCTTCTACATCATCTCTGTTTATAGGGTTTCTTAATCCCTAATTCGAACTTTGGGTTTGAAATCTAATTCTAAGTAAATTAAGATTCACGGTGGAAGACCCAACAAAAATTACAAGATTCATGGTCCAGATCCGATTGGGTGGAACGAGGCGGCAGAAGAGAACGATGATGGTGGAAGTACCCAGCAGAAGGTGGAGTCTGACCGGTGATGACGATAGTGTTGCCGTAGCTGCAAAATAATTTTTGATAGTGGTAATTAGGTTATCTTTGTAATGTTGAAGACCAGTGATGACGATAGTGTTGACGATAGTGTTGACGATAGATTTGATTATGATTTTAAGTATTTTCCCGTGGGTTTAGGTTTAATTTATTGTTTAACTTTAGTTTTATTATTTAATTTTATGAACTAGTTAAATTATTGTTGCAAGATGTTGATGGTGTACATGAAAATTTTGGGGTTTTTAATTTTAAATGGGTGATTTGTTGGTTTTTTTCAATATGTTTTAGTTTGAATTGGTCAGATGCTGGTATGTTTTAGTTTGAATTGGTATTTATCTTTTCAAAATTTAGAATTATTATTTTTGGGTGATGAAAATAAGGTATACTGCTATTACTGTTATTACGAGTATTAAAAAGGATTTTTAGGTTGATTGTGGAATATGAAGTGTTTGAAGGTGTCGGTAGAAACAAGGGAAAAGATGAAGATGATATAGGTTCATTGTTTTAGTAGATTAAGAAGATGAGGATGAAGATGGAGGAGATAAAAATAAGAAAATAAAGGTTAAATGACAAAAATACCCTCACGTGCTTATCAAACATTACTAACTTTAACGGAAAAAATTAACGGAGTTAGTGAATTGGACTATCCTTGCTCTACTTTTAAGTCACAAGGACTATCCACACTCAAAGCAGCAACTTTGTCTATCCATGGTATCTAGTACAAACAACAGGGACTATCCGCGCAATTTTCTCATTTGCAAAATAGAGACGGTAGATTCATAACTCTTATTTAACACGCCATTTGGGCTATATCATGGTTGCGAAACTTAGGTTAGGGTCCATTAGGGTTTACTTAAGTTTATAGATTACATAATCTCTAAACCTAACTAAATCCTAATGGACTTTAAGCTCACATACGGACTCGTGCCTTATTTTCGTCTAACATAAATTACATAATTTAAATAAAATTGCCTTATTAACATTTGACATTATTAAAAATTCAATATGTTTTATAAGTGTCATGATTATGATTTAAGTTGCATATCACAAAGAATTTATGTGCTTAATGTTTAATTGATTGTTTCAACTCTGAATAGTTCAGCAGCACTGAGTGTTGAATCATTCAGCATCATATTTCATTTGGAGGTAAGAAACAAACGCATTGAATGCTTGAATATTCAGCAGTGTTTCAAACGAGCTGTATCTAACTCATTTAATAAGAAATAAAAGTGATATATTTCGTGATGTTGAGATTGGAACAATAAATATATGGGGTTAGTTTCGTATTTAAGGTTACGATGGAGCTAACAACATGAGTGGCACGTTCAATGGTTTGAAGACCTTAATCATGAAAGAATCGAAATCTGCACATTTTATTCATGTTGCACACCAAATATAGTTGGCACTCGTGTTTGTTGCAAAAAATCACTCTTCAATAAATGATTTCTTTGAGCGGATTTCTGGATTGCTTAACATGATTGGTTCCTCTTATAAGCGTCGAGACTAACTTAGAAGAAAACAAGCAACATATGTAGTGGAGGCATTGGCTACAGGTATTTTTTGACAGGTATTTTTTGAGATTTTTCAATTTGTTATATCTTATCTTAGTTAACTTTATTGTAACTTAATATAATAACTTTAATGGAAATAATTTTTAATTGTGAATTGTTGATCTGATGGTACATATATATAGCTTTCTTGTAACTTAATAATTTAATAACTTGTTATATCATTGATCTGATGATACATATATATTTACAACAGTGAGCATGATTTCTTATATTGACACAAAAGACTTTTTACCAATATAGGTGAAGTTGAAAGTGGTACTGGTCATAATCAAGAAGTTGGAATTAAACGATCGTGTGATACTCGTTGGGGTTCTCACTATGGTTCACTTTTGAACATTTTGACTATATATTCTTCAATTTGTGAAGTACTTGAAGACATCAGTGAAGATATGGTAATTGTCAAGATCAAAGAGTAGAAGCATGTCGTCTTTTGAGATCATTACTAAAGTTCGATTTTGTTTTTTGTCGACATTTAATGGTTGATGTCTTAGAAATCACAAATGATTTGAACACAACACTTCAAAGAAAAGACCAAGATATTGTAAACACAATGCATCAAGTGAGGGGTTCTAAGACAAGACTTCAATCTATGAGAGACATAGGATGGGAATCACTTTTAGAGAATGTAAGTTCATTTTGCGAAAAAAATGATATCGATATTTTGAATATGGATGACCCGTATATGATTGCATAAGTCGTCGTAGAGGTTTGCATGTTAGTTCGTTACACCACTACAAAGTGGATGTATTTTATTCGGTCATTGATATGTAACTTCGAGAGCTTAACAATCGTTTCTATGAGGTGAACACTCCGTTACTTATTTATATGGCTTCTTTGAACCCAAGTAAGTCTTTTAAAGCATTTCAAGTGGAAGAGCTTATGAAAATGGCGGAATTCTATCATTTTGAGTTTCCAAAACATGAGCTTGGAGTTCTTAGAGGACGACTAATACTTACGTTCATGATGTACGTAGTAATGAAAGGTTTAGTCATTTGAAAGGAATTGGAAACCTTGCAAAGATGATGGTTGAAACAAACAAGAGTATAATATATCCGAAGGCCTATCTTCTTTTGAAACTTGCATTAATCTTGCCCGTTGCAACATCGACAGTGGAACGTGCCTTTTAAGCAGTGAAGTTAATAAAGAACGACTTGCGAAATAAAATGGGAGATCAATTTATGAATGATTGTCTACTTTCATATATTGAGAAAGATGTGTTAGATTGTATAAGTAATGAAGCAATTATGGATGAATTTTATCGAATGAAACCTCGTAGACAAAATAAAAGGTTTAAGTTAGTCTTTTGTAGATTGAAATATATGATAATTTTGTAAAAACTTTGATTTCTAATAATATTACATAACTTTTGTTTTATGTTTGTCTTTTGTCGCAATAAAACCCGACCCGACCCGAATACAGTCAATTTTCGTTCAAGTAAGTTATCGAATAAACTTTTTAGGGACCCCATTGAGTTCGAATCCTAGATTCGCCACTGTGGGTGATATAAATTCATACGACGGTTCTTGTTAACACCAGGTCTAGATAGTAGAAAAATCAGAAAAGACTAAATATTGCATCTTTAGAGCAAAGTTTTTAAAAGGAAAATGGAAATCTCATTATAACTTTTTAGGAGAGCATTCCGCCTTTCCTTGATCGGTATAATATAAGACTGACACTCTTTTAGAGAGTTCGCGAGACTTATGCAGTCATGCTGTTACCTACAGACAAAGTTGCAAAATTCGCTATTCGGGGATTTATATGTGTAACTATAGGAAAAAATCATAAATATAAAGATAATTTTTAACATAAATGTCTAAAATTGTTCATTTCGCTTCAAAACTATAAAATTCTAGTTTAAATTCATGTTAAAATGTTAACCATTTTTGACTTTGACCGACTTTGATTACCAAATTCGATTTTGATCCATCAATTGACGTTGACAGTTTAATTAAACGAATTTTTGAAAATCGGAACGGATTGCTCCTAAAAATGATTAATCGGGAATTAATCGGCGAGTAATCGGGTTTTTTACAACACTGCCTACAGATTTGAATATCATTATTATTCAAGATGACTTACCACCTAACATAACATCATTGCACGAAACGAAGCATACTGATAGTAGGGCAAGTTGTGAAAATTTTCCAACTTAAGATTGTACAAAAAATTTCGTTTACCAGCCGCATCGAGACCAAGCATAGCTATATGCATCTCCTTCTTACTGAATAAGACACTGAATAGCTTTGTACATGACAGCCACATTAGTTATTAACTAGCATTATAATCAACCAGATGAGCACGATAACCATTCCATAATTGGGGAACGGATAAGGTTTTCATGTTCAAGCTACTTCGACACGCAAAATTTACATAAAATTTAATTCTATAAATAACGCAATAAAAGGTAATCACATCTAAAGTCTAAACTACTGCCAGGTTTTACTTGAAAAGGAATCTATTAATATTAATAAGGAAAACAATTCATTACTTTGAATTATACTAGTAGATATCTTGCAACATATAGACAACCGGAATATGATTTGCAAATGTTTAATGAATACCGAAATGCGATTTTCAGAGCGGGAAAATGTAGCTTAACAGTCTGTACAAATATACGCCTCAAAGATTTTATCATATCATTAACGTGAAACATGGGGGTTTTATCATTGATGTTGCACCGCAATCACTTTAATTGAATTAGTTTTATGTAATTATATTTATGGAAATTAGTTACTAATGACAACCAATGTTTCTTAACTGTAATTCAGACTTGAGTTGGTTAATTACTTAATTTCTTCAGTTAAGCTTGCAATTATCCTCCATTACCTCCTCTGCAGCTTTTTCCATTTACCACTTATAACTTCCTTTTTTTCATTTGCGACTAAACGTGCAGTCAACATATTATCAGCCTCACTCATGGTTGCACGTGCCTCCTCATACTTGCCAAAGAATCTACTGACTTTGCATGTTTTTTCTTCAACCAACTGCAAACACAAAAGAAAAGAAAAGTCTTAGCCTAAACATTCAACAACTATAAGCAAGTCAAGGTTGTAAAATCGCTAATAAGGGATTAATCAGCCGGAACCTTGTAATAATTAATTGGCCAAATTAAGGATTAACCGGATTGAACTCTTTATACATATACACATAAATAATAAATTTCTAGAAACAAAGACATAATCGTCAAATTGTTCCAGTACTCCAAATATTTTAAGTTCATGTTGAAATGCTGATAACTTTGACTTTGACCAATTTTGACCGGCTAAATCCGATCTGGCATTGACCAATTAATTAATTGGATTTTGAAAATTCGAAACTTCCTGCTTCCTAAAAAGGATTAAATGGGCATTAAGCAGGAATTTTACAACTGTGAATAAAAAAGCAAGTAACAAGAATTAAAAGCCTTTAGAAAAGGCGGCAATATAAGATGGTTCACACTTAAAGAATTAATCTTTATGTAAAAGACTTAGATGAAGCTAAATATAAGTCAAATAGAAGTGAACATCGTGTGCGTGCTTACTGCTGTTTGTTTACAGCCCATGTATGCTCAGTTCCGTAACCATCCAGGCTTAGCTTGGATGGCCACCAGGGCTCCCTGTGAAGCGGGAGGTCACGGGTTCGAATCCTGCCATAGGCAGACGAACTTAATAGTGGCCCCTGACAAGAGGGTGCTTTTCCTGGCACAGGTGATACCTGGGTTGCCTGCTGCCCCAAGGTTTACGCGCTGCGCGGAGGCCAATGTGCCTATTCGTAGTAGTGGTTGCTCGGTTACCAAAAAAAAAAAAAAAAGGATGAAATATGAAATTAACTGCCATTTCAAATAAGCAGATAATGAAATTGGAAATAAGTAAACAATCATAAACAGAAAGTGGTTACACCATTACGGAAAATAGGGGAAGAAAGTCGAGCTATTCTGCTTACAGACTAAAGAGTAAGCGAAATGATTAGGGATCAAGAGGGAGGGAAGACAATCTATTTTTACCCGAAAATAATTTTACAAGATGGTCTAAAAATTGGTTATAGATCTAGGTTGCATAAGTTAAGAGCCAATACAAGTAAAACCAAAGAAAAACTAATCAACCATAACCAAAACCCAACCTCCATTCCAAAAACCTATACAAATTACCAATCAATCTAATCATCTATATTAATATTCATATGTAATGATGTGCATACTCGCACGCTCCACATACACACATTACACGTGATGTGCACATGCCTAACTAAGCATAATCCAAGTTTACAACATTATAATTCACCATAAGTAGGACGCGCCCAAAACCCATTAGCGCTTATTAGTGGGCGCGCTTACTAAGCTAGCATTATCAGCGCCAAACTGGCATTGTTAAAGGCATGGATCAAGAACCACAGCGTATAGTTTACGAGCAGTGCGCAAACCAACAAAAGAACCCCACGGGTGGCCGACACGATCCCAACACTGTACGATCTACAGGCAGTTGGCAGACTGCACTGGGGCTACTTGCACTTTTTCATCATTAAGTGACCAAATAGTACAACCTAGCAGGGACGTGCTCTTTTTGTCCTATTATATGGCACTAAAGGACAAAAAGATTCGATTATAAGGCATCAAACAACACACAAGTTACACACATTACATTTTACATTCGCACTTAGAAATCACTTACGATTATGTCATTATCATTATCATCGAGATTCTAACCCACGCCACCGGAACCTTAACAGCTTCTTAAGCTTTCTTTAACGGTTATAGGTAGCGTTCTATGAACCCAAATCCTAACACCTCCCTTGAGCCATCAGTACCGGCTAGCCCGATGATGGTGGTCGACGTTTAACCACCCCTATTGAGATCATAATCTCACATTGGGGTTATTCACTGTATACCGGACCGGAGAGTTAAACTCGAATGACCTTTAAATCACCATATTTTGTTGACCAAGTGTAGACCAACCCTATGGATCAAATCTATGCTTGATAAATATGATAATATAATCTTATTTGAAGCAGTAAAGTAGCTCCAATCAGCAACAACAACAACAACAACACCACCACCACCAATACCTAATCCCATATGAGTGAGGTATGGGGGAGGTGGGATGTAGACAATCCTTCCTCTATCCTAGAATAAAGAGAAATCATTTATCCACCCCGAGTTAAACACTCACAAGAGCGGAGAAAGTCATCCCTCTCTCTATTCGACGGGTAAAGAGATTGCTTTCAAGGGGACCTCCGGCCATAAAGAATGAGAAAAAACAATAAGAAATAAATTTAAAAAAAAAATGAAATAAATAGATAAATATATAATAAAAAATAGTAATAATAAATAAGAAAATAAAAAAAAATAAAATAGAATAAACAGAGACGCCATGAAAATGGTAGAATCAAATTTTCATAGGTTTTACATCGTGACTGGAGTTCAATTTAGGCTCTAAGCGGTAGTCAAGTCGCCAATAAATCGACGCTTGCTAAGCCTCGCTTAATAGAACCGTGAATTTAAAAAAAAAAAAACTAATAGTGATAGTATATATATATATGTGTTACTTTGACTTGTCCTTGAACTATATCCACTGGTCTTGTATCAATTTCATGTTCCTAACTTCAGTTATAGCCAAAACGAAATCAGTACGCGGTCAGAAACTTACTTGGCAAACCCCAAATGTACCCCTTCTGATTCCTGACTTTTAATTATCGTATGAGACCCTGGCTAGACTTTTTGGAATCAATTTTAAGTATATTTATGATATGGAGTTTTTCATGTTTATGTGAACTTTGTACTATGAAATAATGTGCTAAGTATGCTACGTGTTCATGAGCTTTGTGCGCAACGATAAACTGAAATTGTGAAAATGATCATTTATGACCTGAAACGTGTTGTTTGACTTAGGTTTGACATGTTGACCAACATTTGACATGAACCTACTGATGTTGACTTTAGTTGACCACATTGACTAAGTTTGACTTTTGGTTTGACTTCGGTTGACCTTGTTTGACTTGCATGAATTACTTGACTATATGTTGACTTTTACTTTGAAACGCGTCGAGTCGAGTAATAAGACAACTTATACTATGAAACCACACTTATTTAAGATACATATATTGACCAACCTAAATACGTATACTTAGGTTGCATTACTCGGTTATAATCTGTACAAGTCATTTGTCTGTCATCCGAGCTTTATTCAAAGGTGAGTTTACAGTCTACATGTTTTCAGGGATGAGAATACACACTGTTATACTTACATTTTCAAATACTGTTGTATTGACATGAGTACTATATATGCATATTGAGTTTGTTCAAAAAGCCTCTAGCTTGAATACTTTTAATACCATCGGTGTAAGCACAATTTAGATGGACGGATCCGTTAGGTTGACAACCTCACCCACTATAAAAACTGTGGTGCATTTACTTTGAACATTAAATACATTTAAATAAGTGTATAACATTTTAGGAGGTAAAGGCGGGTATAGTGGCTTCTATACTCGGGTCATTGCTAGTATTCAGGTGCTCATATTATGCAAACATTTTTATGACTTTGTGTTGTACTTGTAAAATCTCGTGGTCAAGGAACTTAAACTATTTTCTGATAACTGTTTTTCAGATATATACAACGTTATTTAAAACTGTGGTTTACGAACAATTTAGATAGAAACTTGACATGGTATTGTCTTCAAATATTTGAAGCTTGACATGATAGTGTCAACAAACTTTTTAAATGGGACACGGAGTTGTCTACAAACTTTTAACATTAAACCTTGGTGGTCTTCCACTAATAAACATTTTCTCAATATTGAATATTAAACATACTGCATTGTTTACCTAAAACCTGTAGATTCACTCAACATTGTTGTTGATCCATTTTGCGTGTTTTATTCTCAGGTATTAATTGCTTCCGCTGTAAATTGTTGCCGTTACGTAGAAGTCAAGCCAAGCACTGGGACCAGAGTTAACGTTCTGTCAAAGGGATTTTGACGGGGTGTTACATATGGTATCAGAGCTTTGACTATAGGGAACTAGGATACATTAGTGTGTCTAACCGTAGGGCGCATTAGTGAAGTCTAGTCTATAGCCGTGTGTCTTGGACGACTTTTATGCATCATACTTGCACTGTTTGTGACACCATGCTACATGTAGGGCTACACATCACATCACAAACATATACACCTTATACCAATATGATACGGACTTAGACTAAATACTGTATCACGAATCGCATACGTAAACACGACGCGAGACTTAAATGAATTAAGTTGACTACGCTATCTTGAACTTATGGAGTGATGTCGAATGGAAATGTGAGATAGCTTAATGTAATGACCGGGATTACATTACGGTAACTCATATAGAAGTTCCAACATCGCAAAATATGGAATTGGGCTCGAGTCAAGTAGGTTACTTGGATAATCAACGTTTAGAAAACAAACCGTGTAATCTTAAATGTGAGTAGAAACTTACACTGTGCAAATTAATTGTATTATAACTTGTAATCTTGACCCAACTCATCACTGCTCGACACTGTCCGCCACCACCGATCACTACTTGTCACTACAAAGACACTACTTGAACACACTCGTCACCTCATACCACTACTCAACACTATTTAACGCTACTAACTACTACTCAATGCCGCCTCTCACTACTAGTCACAACTGATCACTACTTCTCACTGTTTGTCGTTGCTAAATACTACTTACTGCTACCCCTTGCTACTTGCTACTACTCAATATTACTCATTACTGCTTACCACTACTAAGTAATACTCGACACTACATCCACTGGTTACAAGACCAGTGGATGTAGTGTCGAGTATTACTTAGTAGTGGTAAGCAGTAATGAGTAATATTGAGTAGTAGCAAGTAGCAAGGGGTAGCAGTAAGTAGTATTTAGCAACGACAAACAGTGAGAAGTAGTGATCAGTTGTGACTAGTAGTGAGAGGCGGCATTGAGTAGTAGTTAGTAGCGTTAAATAGTGTTGAGTAGTGGTATGAGGTGACGAGTGTGTTCAAGTAGTGTCTTTGTAGTGACAAGTAGTGATCGGTGGTGGCGGACAGTGTCGAGCAGTGATGAGTTGGGTCAAGATTACAAGTTATAATACAATTAATTTGCACAGTGTAAGTTTCTACTCACATTTAAGATTACACGGTTTGTTTTCTAAACGTTGATTATCCAAGTAACCTACTTGACTCGAGCCCAATTCCATATTTTGCGATGTTGGAACTTCTATATGAGTTACCGTAATGTAATCCCGGTCATTACATTAAGCTATCTCACATTTCCATTCGACATCACTCCATAAGTTCAAGATAGCGTAGTCAACTTAATTCATTTAAGTCTCGCGTCGTGTTTACGTATGCGATTCGTGATACAGTATTTAGTCTAAGTCCGTATCATATTGGTATAAGGTGTATATGTTTGTGATGTGATGTGTAGCCCTACATGTAGCATGGTGTCACAAACAGTGCAAGTATGATGCATAAAAGTCGTCCAAGACACACGGTTATAGACTAGACTTCACTAATGCGCCCTACGGTTAGACACACTAATGTATCCTAGTTCCCTATAGTCAAAGCTCTGATACCATATGTAACACCCCGTCAAAATCCCTTTGACAGAACGTTAACTCTGGTCCCAGTGCTTGGCTTGACTTCTACGTAACGGCAACAATTTACAGCGGAAGCAATTAATACCTGAGAATAAAACACGCAAAATGGATCAACAACAATGTTGAGTGAATCTACAGGTTTTAGGTAAACAATGCAGTATGTTTAATATTCAATATTGAGAAAACGTTTATTAGTGGAAGACCACCAAGGTTTAATGTTAAAAGTTTGTAGACAACTCCGTGTCCCATTTAAAAAGTTTGTTGACACTATCATGTCAAGCTTCAAATATTTGAAGACAATACCATGTCAAGTTTCTATCTAAATTGTTCGTAAACCACAGTTTTAAATAACGTTGTATATATCTGAAAAACAGTTATCAGAAAATAGTTTAAGTTCCTTGACCACGAGATTTTACAAGTACAACACAAAGTCATAAAAATGTTTGCATAATATGAGCACCTGAATACTAGCAATGACCCGAGTATAGAAGCCACTATACCCACCTTTACCTCCTAAAATGTTATACACTTATTTAAATGTATTTAATGTTCAAAGTAAATGCACCACAGTTTTTATAGTGGGTGAGGTTGTCAACCTAACGGATCCGTCCATCTAAATTGTGCTTACACCGATGGTATTAAAAGTATTCAAGCTAGAGGCTTTTTGAACAAACTCAATATGCATATATAGTACTCATGTCAATACAACAGTATTTGAAAATGTAAGTATAACAGTGTGTATTCTCATCCCTGAAAACATGTAGACTGTAAACTCACCTTTGAATAAAGCTCGGATGACAGACAAATGACTTGTACAGATTATAACCGAGTAATGCAACCTAAGTATACGTATTTAGGTTGGTCAATATATGTATCTTAAATAAGTGTGGTTTCATAGTATAAGTTGTCTTATTACTCGACTCGACGCGTTTCAAAGTAAAAGTCAACATATAGTCAAGTAATTCATGCAAGTCAAACAAGGTCAACCGAAGTCAAACCAAAAGTCAAACTTAGTCAATGTGGTCAACTAAAGTCAACATCAGTAGGTTCATGTCAAATGTTGGTCAACATGTCAAACCTAAGTCAAACAACACGTTTCAGGTCATAAATGATCATTTTCACAATTTCAGTTTATCGTTGCGCACAAAGCTCATGAACACGTAGCATACTTAGCACATTATTTCATAGTACAAAGTTCACATAAACATGAAAAACTCCATATCATAAATATACTTAAAATTGATTCCAAAAAGTCTAGCCAGGGTCTCATACGATAATTAAAAGTCAGGAATCAGAAGGGGTACATTTGGGGTTTGCCAAGTAAGTTTCTGACCGCGCACTGATTTCGTTTTGGCTATAACTGAAGTTAGGAACATGAAATTGATACAAGACCAGTGGATATAGTTCAAGGACAAGTCAAAGTAACACATATAAAAAATCTAACAAGTTTTGTTTAGCCAATTTGCACAGTTTATTCGTGAAAGTTGAATGTTCAGTTTTTCAGCTCAAATCAGAATCCACATAAAGTACGGCTCTATTGTGCCCAATGCATAAGGTTTCAGAGATGGACATAAACTAACAATAAGTCACATATCATGTTAAAATTCATATTCCAGAAACTTACATGCTCAATCAATAAACACAATCCACAGAGTATAAAACAGCGAGCAATTTACAGATTCGATTCTAGTTTAGTTAGTCAAATTCGCACGCGATTATCTGAAGATCTAGATACAATTAGCCTATGATATCTACATGAAAGGTGAAGTACTTTTTGTTTAAATTTCAAATATGCAAATATTTAATCATAGAAGTTACCACATTTTATCATACAAGGTTATTTTCATGCAAGTGATGTATAAAATTACTTTTACACTAATTCGAGCATATCTCGGGTTTTACATAAGCAAACGACATGATATCCTAGTCTAAATTGAGTGTTTTTAAATTATCTTTCCAGTGGTATAAGTTTCACATATAAATTCGTGGTCTATCAAATACAGATTTCTGATCAATCACAAAAACAGAACGTTAATTTCAATTAAGCATAATTTGATCATCCAGACACGAAATCAAGCGAATCCAAAGCCTAAACTCAATAGTTTTTCGCAAGGAATCTGAATATAACATAATAATTTACATTTTAAAAACTTAATTTTTCTGATCATGCATAAACAAATTCGTTTTTAAACCCTAACGCATCAAACGATCAATATAACGATTACAATTAACATGTACGCGTATAGACTTGAGCAATTGACAACATAACTATGAAACTTTAATAAAAATCAAATTTTTAAGATTAGGGTTCATTTGATTATACCTTAGATCAAAAAAAGAATTATATCAACGCGTAGAGGAGATTGAGAATTGCAACTTTTGTTCTTGACGTTTTATCAAAAATTGAAAATTAATGGTATGGTGATGGTGATGATAGGCGACGGTTGGGTGTAGTGACCCGAACTTTTCCATGTTTATATATATTAATTGAGATTGATGTTTACATGATTAAATGTTTCCAACATGTTAAGCAATCAAACTTGTTAAGACTTGATTAATTGAAATAGGTTTCATATAGACAATTGACCACCCAAGTTGACCGGTGATTCACGAACGTTAAAACTTGTA
Organism: Rutidosis leptorrhynchoides; assembly: GCF_046630445.1. Lineage (NCBI taxonomy): Eukaryota > Viridiplantae > Streptophyta > Magnoliopsida > Asterales > Asteraceae > Rutidosis > Rutidosis leptorrhynchoides. The sequence goes on from NC_092339.1 coordinate 96,033,758, forward strand.
AAAAAAACTATATGATGACATATATATGGTTATATATATAGTTAACATGATATTATGATAAGTAAACATATCATTAATTATATTAACAATGAACTACATATGTAAAAACAAGACTACTAACTTAATGATTTTGAAACGAGACATATATGTAACGTTTATCGTTGTAACGACATTTAATGTATATATATCATATTAAGAGATATTCGTACATCATAATATCATGATAATATAATAATTTAAAATCTCTTTTGATATTATAAACATTGGGTTAACAACATTTAACAAGATCGTTAACCTAAAGGTTTCAAAACAACACTTACATGTAACGACTAACGATGACTTAACGACTCAGTTAAAATGTATATACATGTAGTGTTTTAATATGTATTTATACACTTTTGAAAGACTTCAATACACTTATCAAAATACTTCTACTTAACAAAAATGCTTACAATTACATTCTCGTTCAGTTTCATCAACAATTCTACTCGTATGCACCCGTATTCGTACTCGTACAATACACAGCTTTTAGATGTATGTACTATTGGTATATACACTCCAATGATCAGCTCTTAGCAGCCCATGTGAGTCACCTAACACATGTGGGAACCATCATTTGGCAACTAGCATGAAATATCTCATAAGATTACAAAAATATGAGTAATCATTCATGACTTATTTACATGAAAACAAAATTACATATCCTTTATATCTAATCCATACACCAACGACCAAAAACACCTACAAACACTTTCATTCTTCAATTTTCTTCATCTAATTGAACTCTCTCAAGTTCTATCTTCAAGTTCTAAGTGTTCTTCATAAATTCCAAAAGTTCTAGTTTCATAAAATCAAGAATACTTTCAAGTTTGCTAGCTCACTTCCAATCTTGTAAGGTGATCATCCAACCTCAAGAAATCTTTGTTTCTTACAGTAGGTTATCATTCTAATACAAGGTAATAATCATATTCAAACTTTGGTTCAATTTCTATAACTATAACAATCTTATTTCAAGTGATGATCTTACTTGAACTTGTTTTCGTGTCATGATTTTGCTTCAAGAACTTTGAGCCATCCAAGGATCCATTGAAGCTAGATCCATTTTTCTCTTTTCCAGTAGGTTCATCCAAGGAACTTAAGGTAGTAATGATGTTCATAACATCATTCGATTCATACATATAAAGCTATCTTATTCGAAGGTTTAAACTTGTAATCACTAGAACATAGTTTAGTTAATTCTAAACTTGTTCGCAAACAAAAGTTAATCCTTCTAACTTGACTTTTAAAATCAACTAAACACATGTTCTATATCTATATGATATGCTAACTTAATGATTTAAAACCTGGAAACACGAAAAACACCGTAAAACCGGATTTACGCCGTCGTAGTAACACCGCGGGCTGTTTTGGGTTAGTTAATTAAAAACTATGATAAACTTTGATTTAAAAGTTGTTATTCTGAGAAAATGATTTTTATTATGAACATGAAACTATATCCAAAAATTATGGTTAAACTCAAAGTGGAAGTATGTTTTCTAAAATGGTCATCTAGACGTCGTTCTTTCGACTGAAATGACTAACTTTACAAAAACGACTTGTAACTTATTTTTCCGACTATAAACCTATACTTTTCTGTTTAGATTCATAAAATAGAGTTCAATATGAAACCATAGCAATTTGATTCACTCAAAACGGATTTAAAATGAAGAAGTTATGGGTAAAACAAGATTGAATAATTTTTCTCATTTTAGCTACGTGAAAATTGGTAACAAATCTATTCCAACCATAACTTAATCAACTTGTATTGTATATTATGTAATCTTGAGATACCATAGACACGTATACAATGTTTCGACCTATCATGTCGACACATCTATATATATTTCGGAACAACCATAGACACTCTATATGTGAATGTTGGAGTTAGCTATACAGGGTTGAGGTTGATTCCAAAATATATATAGTTTGAGTTGTGATCAATACTGAGATACGTATACACTGGGTCGTGGATTGATTCAAGATAATATTTATCGATTTATTTCTGTACATCTAACTGTGGACAACTAGTTGTAGGTTACTAACGAGGACAGCTGACTTAATAAACTTAAAACATCAAAATATATTAAAAGTGTTGTAAATATATTTTGAACATACTTTGATATATATGTATATATTGTTATAGGTTCGTGAATCAACCAGTGGCCAAGTCTTACTTCCCGACGAAGTAAAAATCTGTGAAAGTGAGTTATAGTCCCACTTTTAAAAATCTAATATTTTTGGGATGAGAATACATGCAGGTTTTATAAATGATTTACAAAATAGACACAAGTACGTGAAACTACATTCTATGGTTGAATTATCGAAATCGAATATGCCCCTTTTTATTAAGTCTGGTAATCTAAGAATTAGGGAACAGACACCCTAATTGACGCGAATCCTAAAGATAGATCTATTGGGCCTAACAAACCCCATCCAAAGTACCGGATGCTTTAGTACTTCGAAATTTATATCATATCCGAAGGGTGTCCCGGAATGATGGGGATATTCTTATATATGCATCTTGTTATTGTCGGTTACCAGGTGTTCACCATATGAATGATTTTTATCTCTATGTATGGGATGTGTATTGAAATATGAAATCTTGTGGTCTATTGTTACGATTTGATATATATAGGTTAAACCTATAACTCACCAACATTTTTGTTGACGTTTTAAGCATGTTTATTCTCAGGTGATTATTAAGAGCTTCCGCTGTCGCATACTTAAATAAGGACAAGATTTGGAGTCCATGCTTGTATGATATTGTGTAAAAACTGCATTCAAGAAACTTATTTTGTTGTAACATATTTGTATTGTAAACCATTATGTAATGGTCGTGTGTAAACAGGATATTTTAGGTTATCATTATTTGATAATCTACGTAAAGCTTTTTAAACCTTTATTGATGAAATAAAGGTTATGGTTTGTTTAAAAATGAATGCAGTCTTTGAAAAACGTCTCATATAGAGGTCAAAACCTCGCAACGAAATCAATTAATATGGAACGTTTTTAATCAATAAGAACGGGACATTTCAGTTGGTATCCGAGCGTTGGTCTTAGAGAACCAGAAAATTTGCATTAGTGTGTCTTATCGAGTTTGTTAGGATGCATTAGTGAGTCTGGACTTCGACCGTGTTTTCTTTAAAAATGATTGCTTAACATTTTTGTTGGAAACTATATATTTTTAACATATGAATATTATGTGATATATTAATCTCTTAACGTGTTTGATATTATGTGATAGATGTCTACCTCTAGAACAAGTCCCATTGACTCACCTAATAATAATGAAGAGTCAAATGTAAATTGGAATGATTTGTGGACTGATTCACAAGTTCCCGAAGAGGAACCGGAAGAAGAGTCGGAACCGGAAGAAGAATCGGAACCGGAAGAAGAATCGGAACCGGATGAAGAAATAGAACCGGTGGGAGAAATAATAAAACGGTTAAGTAAAAGAAAATCCTCAACCAACCGACCAAGATTAATTATGGTCAATGGTGTTTCCGCCAAGGAAGCAAAATATTGGGAGGATTACCAATTCTCCGATGAATCGGATTCCGACGAGAATTCCGATGATGTTATAGAAATTACCCCAACTGAATTTAAAAAGGCAAAAGAAAATAATAAGGGAAAGGGCATAAAAATAGAGAAATCTAATTCCAACCCCGATGAACTTTATATGTATCGTCAACCGCCGAAGTCCTTAAGTTGTAACAATGACCCGGGAACCTCTAAACCACCAGGTTTTTCTAAACCAATGTGGATAACGACGGCTCGTATTAGGGGAACATCATATATCCCTAGAAACTTGGCAAAACGAAACAAAACCGAAGAAGAAGAAACGAGCGAGTCGGAATAAGATAGTTGTATTCGTGTGGTGTAATATATGGAATATAGTGTTCTTATGCTTTATGATATATGTAAAAATTGCTTGTATTAATAAGTATTTTTTTTTATGAATCTAACTCTTGTCTATTTTACAGTTTAAAAACACAAAATGGATAGACAACCCAATATTTTAAGAGACCTACCCGGAGACATGATTGATGAAATCTTGTCTAGAGTCGGCCAGAATTCTTCGGCACAACTATTTAAGGCGAGATCAGTTTGTAAGACATTCGAAGAACGTTCCAAGAATGTCTTGGTTTATAAGAGACTTTCGTTTGAAAGATGGGGGATATCACATTGGGAAACCCATAAGTTACGATGTGTTTACTTTGACGCATATATTGCGGGGAACCTAAATGCTATTTTACGCAACGGGTTAAGAAATTATTTTGACTCAATATATCCGAATATTGGACTTCGTGATTTAGAAAAAGCGGCTAACATGCAACATAAAGAAGCATGTTATGCTTACGGATTAGTAATGTTCGCTTCTCACCAAAGTGAGAACAAGAACATCGGGCTACAACTATTAAACAAAACATTTCCACAAGTGACGGAGTCGGTAATTGGGGTAAGAAATGAGGTTTTTAGATTATTACGGGACTGTTGGACATTACGTAACCCTCGTCCCTTTGATGACGTTACAACACGCTGTCTTATCAACGGCCATAACGGTTATGTTGCACAAGACCAAGGATGGGAAGTAGTCCTAGTAAAACCAGAATGCATGACTTGTTTCTGGACGTATGAATTACGTGTCTTTATTGCCTTTGCTGAACGACTTGTGTACTAGCTAGAATTATCTTCACAACTATCTTGTATCAAAGTTATTGTGTGCTATATTTCATGCTTTATGTAAAATAAGCGGTATTGTAAGTTTGTAAAATATTGTATAAAAGTTTGAACGCGAAATATTATTATAATCAGTTTTTCATATAGAATTGTAGTAGTTGAATTGTATATTAGCTACTAAGTATGAACTTAACGGGTAGTTACTACCCGAATTTAAACTTATAAAACGCTAATATGAAGAAAAAGCTTTTATAAATGAGTTCATATTATGCTACGAAATACTATTAACTACTCTTAATATTCTGTATGATTAACTTGTTCCATTTAACTATTTTGAAGGAAATGGCACCGACTACTCGACACACCGTGAATATGAATGAAGAGGAATTCCGTACTTTTCTAGCTTCAAACATAGCCGCAGTACAGGCTGCGCTACATACCAATAATAACCTTGGATCTAGCAGTACAGGAAATCGTGTAGGATGCACCTACAAAGAATTCACTGCCTGCAAACCTTTGGAATTTGATGGAACCGAAGGACCGATCGGATTGAAACGGTGGACCGAGAAGGTCGAATCGGTGTTTGCCATAAGTAAGTGTACTGAAGAGGACAAAGTAAAGTACGCTACGCATACCTTCACAGGTTCTGCGTTAACATGGTGGAATACCTATCTAGAGCAAGTGGGACAAGACGATGCGTACGCACTACCGTGGTCAGCATTCAAGCACTTGATGAACGAGAAGTACCGTCCCAGAACCGAGGTCAATAAGCTCAAGACAGAACTTAGAGGGTTACGAACCCAAGGATTTGATATTACCACGTACGAAAGACGATTCACAGAATTGTGCCTATTGTGTCCGGGAGCATTCGAAGATGAGGAAGAGAAGATCGACGCATTTGTGAAAGGATTACCGGAAAGAATCCAAGAAGATATAAGTTCACACGAGCCCGCCTCCATACAACAGGCATGTAGAATGGCTCACAAACTCGTGAACCAGATTGAAGAAAGAATTAAAGAACAGACTGCTGAAGAGGCCAATGTGAAGCAAGTCAAAAGAAAGTGGGAGGAAAACGGTGATAAGAATCACCAATACAACAACAATAGCAATTACAACAATAATCGCAACAATTATCCCAACAATCGCAACATCAATCGCAACTACAACAAACGGCCCAACAACAACAACAATAATAACAACAGCAACTACAACAATCATCCCAACAACAATAATAACCGCAACAACAACAACAATCAGAAGCAGCTATGCCAAAGGTGTGAAAAGAATCACTCGGGGTTCTGCACCAAATTTTGCAACAAGTGTAAAAGAAATGGTCATAGCGCGGCGAAGTGTGAGGTCTACGGACCAGGGGTTAATAGAACGAAAGGAACAAATGGTGTCGGAACGAGTAATGGAGGAGCAAGTAGTGTCGGAGCAAGTTATGCCAATGTAGTTTGTTATAAATGTGGAAAACCAGGCCACATTATTAGAAATTGCCCGAACCAGGAGAACACGAATGGACAAGGCCGTGGAAGAGTTTTCAATATTAATGCGGCAGAGGCACAGGAAGACCCGGAGCTTGTTACGGGTACGTTTCTTATTGACAATAAATCTGCTTACGTTTTATTTGATTCGGGTGCGGATAGAAGCTATATGAGTAGAGATTTTTGTGCTAAATTAAGTTGTCCATTGACGCCTTTGGATAGTAAATTTTTACTCGAATTAGCAAATGGTAAATTAATTTCAGCAGATAATATATGTCGGAATCGAGAAATTAAACTGGTTAGCGAAACATTTAAGATTGATTTGATACCAGTAGAGTTAGGGAGTTTTGATGTGATAATCGGTATGGACTGGTTGAAAGAAGTGAAAGCGGAGATCGTTTGTTACAAAAATGCAATTCGCATTATACGAGAAAAAGGAAAACCCTTAATGGTGTACGGAGAAAAGGGCAACACGAAGCTACATCTTATTAGTAATTTGAAGGCACAAAAACTAATAAGAAAAGGTTGCTATGCTGTTCTAGCACACGTCGAGAAAGTACAAACTGAAGAAAAGAGCATCAATGATGTTCCCGTCGCAAAAGAATTTCCTGATGTATTTCCGAAAGAATTACCGGGATTACCCCCACATCGATCCGTTGAATTTCAAATAGATCTTGTACCAGGAGCTGCACCAATAGCTCGTGCTCCTTACAGACTCGCACCCAGCGAGATGAAAGAACTGCAAAGCCAATTACAAGAACTTTTAGAGCGTGGTTTCATTCGACCAAGCACATCACCGTGGGGAGCTCCTGTTTTGTTTGTCAAGAAGAAAGATGGTACATTCAGGTTGTGTATCGACTACCGAGAGTTGAACAAACTTACCATCAAGAACCGCTACCCACTACCGAGAATCAACGACTTATTTGATCAACTACAAGGCTCGTCTGTTTATTCAAAGATTGACTTACGTTCCGGGTATCATCAAATGCGGGTGAAAGAAGATGATATTCCAAAGACTGCTTTCAGAACACGTTACGGTCATTACGAGTTTATGGTCATGCCGTTTGGTTTAACTAATGCACCAGCTGTGTTCATGGACCTTATGAACCGAGTGTGTGGACCATACCTTGACAAGTTTGTCATTGTTTTCATTGATGACATACTTATTTACTCAAAGAATGACCAAGAACACGGTGAACATTTGAGAAAGGTGTTAGAAGTATTGAGGAAGGAAGAATTGTACGCTAAGTTTTCAAAGTGTGCATTTTGGTTGGAAGAAGTTCAATTCCTCGGTCACATAGTGAACAAAGAAGGTATTAAGGTGGATCCGGCAAAGATAGAAACTGTTGAAAAGTGGGAAACCCCGAAAACTCCGAAACACATACGCCAGTTTTTAGGACTAGCTGGTTACTACAGAAGGTTCATCCAAGACTTTTCCAGAATAGCAAAACCCTTGACTGCATTAACGCATAAAGGGAAGAAATTTGAATGGAATGATGAACAAGAGAAAGCGTTTCAGTTATTGAAGAAAAAGCTAACTACGGCACCTATATTGTCATTGCCTGAAGGGAATGATGATTTTGTGATTTATTGTGATGCATCAAAGCAAGGTCTCGGTTGTGTATTAATGCAACGAACGAAGGTGATTGCTTATGCGTCTAGACAATTGAAGATTCACGAACAAAATTATACGACGCATGATTTGGAATTAGGCGCGGTTGTTTTTGCATTAAAGACTTGGAGGCACTACTTATATGGGGTCAAAAGTATTATATATACCGACCACAAAAGTCTTCAACACATATTTAATCAGAAACAACTGAATATGAGGCAGCGTAGGTGGATTGAATTGTTGAATGATTACGACTTTGAGATTCGTTACCACCCGGGGAAGGCAAATGTGGTAGCCGATGCCTTGAGCAGGAAGGACAGAGAACCCATTCGAGTAAAATCTATGAATATAATGATTCATAATAACCTTACTACTCAAATAAAGGAGGCGCAACAAGGAGTTTTAAAAGAGGGAAATTTAAAGGATGAAATACCCAAAGGATCGGAGAAGCATCTTAATATTCGGGAAGACGGAACCCGGTATAGGGCTGAAAGGATTTGGGTACCAAAATTTGGAGATATGAGAGAAATGGTACTTAGAGAAGCTCATAAAACCAGATACTCAATACATCCTGGAACGGGGAAGATGTACAAGGATCTCAAGAAACATTTTTGGTGGCCGGGTATGAAAGCCGATGTTGCTAAATACGTAGGAGAATGTTTGACGTGTTCTAAGGTCAAAGCTGAGCATCAGAAACCATCAGGTCTACTTCAACAACCCGAAATCCCGGAATGGAAATGGGAAAACATTACCATGGATTTCATCACTAAATTGCCAAGGACTGCAAGTGGTTTTGATACTATTTGGGTAATAGTTGATCGTCTCACCAAATCAGCACACTTCCTACCAATAAGAGAAGATGACAAGATGGAGAAGTTAGCACGACTGTATTTGAAGGAAGTCGTCTCCAGACATGGAATACCAATCTCTATTATCTCTGATAGGGATGGCAGATTTATTTCAAGATTCTGGCAGACATTACAGCAAGCATTAGGAACTCGTCTAGACATGAGTACTGCCTATCATCCACAAACTGATGGGCAGAGCGAAAGGACGATACAAATGCTTGAAGACATGCTACGAGCATGTGTTATTGATTTCGGAAACAGTTGGGATCGACATCTACCGTTAGCAGAATTTTCCTACAACAACAGCTACCATTCAAGCATTGAGATGGCGCCGTTTGAAGCACTTTATGGTAGAAAGTGCAGGTCTCCGATTTGTTGGAGTGAAGTGGGGGATAGACAGATTACGGGTCCGGAGATTATACAAGAAACTACCGAGAAGATCATCCAAATTCAACAACGGTTGAAAACCGCCCAAAGTCGACAAAAGAGCTACGCTGACATTAAAAGAAAAGATATAGAATTTGAAATTGGAGAGATGGTCATGCTTAAAGTTTCACCTTGGAAAGGCGTTGTTCGATTTGGTAAACGAGGGAAATTAAATCCAAGGTATATTGGACCATTCAAGATTATTGATCGTGTCGGACCAGTAGCTTACCGACTTGAGTTACCTCAACAACTCGCGGCTGTACATAACACTTTCCACGTCTCGAATTTGAAGAAATGTTTTGCTAAAGAAGATCTCACTATTCCGTTAGATGAAATCCAAATCAACGAAAAACTCCAATTCATCGAAGAACCCGTCGAAATAATGGATCGTGAGGTTAAAAGACTTAAGCAAAACAAGATACCAATTGTTAAGGTTCGATGGAATGCTCGTAGAGGACCCGAGTTCACCTGGGAGCGTGAAGATCAGATGAAGAAGAAATACCCGCATCTATTTCCAGAAGATTCGTCAACACCTTCAACAGCTTAAAATTTCGGGACGAAATTTATTTAACGGGTAGGTACTGTAGTGACCCGAACTTTTCCATGTTTATATATATTAATTGAGATTGATGTTTACATGATTAAATGTTTCCAACATGTTAAGCAATCAAACTTGTTAAGACTTGATTAATTGAAATAGGTTTCATATAGACAATTGACCACCCAAGTTGACCGGTGATTCACGAACGTTAAAACTTGTAAAAAAAACTATATGATGACATATATATGGTTATATATATAGTTAACATGATATTATGATAAGTAAACATATCATTAATTATATTAACAATGAACTACATATGTAAAAACAAGACTACTAACTTAATGATTTTGAAACGAGACATATATGTAACGTTTATCGTTGTAACGACATTTAATGTATATATATCATATTAAGAGATATTCGTACATCATAATATCATGATAATATAATAATTTAAAATCTCTTTTGATATTATAAACATTGGGTTAACAACATTTAACAAGATCGTTAACCTAAAGGTTTCAAAACAACACTTACATGTAACGACTAACGATGACTTAACGACTCAGTTAAAATGTATATACATGTAGTGTTTTAATATGTATTTATACACTTTTGAAAGACTTCAATACACTTATCAAAATACTTCTACTTAACAAAAATGCTTACAATTACATTCTCGTTCAGTTTCATCAACAATTCTACTCGTATGCACCCGTATTCGTACTCGTACAATACACAGCTTTTAGATGTATGTACTATTGGTATATACACTCCAATGATCAGCTCTTAGCAGCCCATGTGAGTCACCTAACACATGTGGGAACCATCATTTGGCAACTAGCATGAAATATCTCATAAGATTACAAAAATATGAGTAATCATTCATGACTTATTTACATGAAAACAAAATTACATATCCTTTATATCTAATCCATACACCAACGACCAAAAACACCTACAAACACTTTCATTCTTCAATTTTCTTCATCTAATTGAACTCTCTCAAGTTCTATCTTCAAGTTCTAAGTGTTCTTCATAAATTCCAAAAGTTCTAGTTTCATAAAATCAAGAATACTTTCAAGTTTGCTAGCTCACTTCCAATCTTGTAAGGTGATCATCCAACCTCAAGAAATCTTTGTTTCTTACAGTAGGTTATCATTCTAATACAAGGTAATAATCATATTCAAACTTTGGTTCAATTTCTATAACTATAACAATCTTATTTCAAGTGATGATCTTACTTGAACTTGTTTTCGTGTCATGATTTTGCTTCAAGAACTTTGAGCCATCCAAGGATCCATTGAAGCTAGATCCATTTTTCTCTTTTCCAGTAGGTTCATCCAAGGAACTTAAGGTAGTAATGATGTTCATAACATCATTCGATTCATACATATAAAGCTATCTTATTCGAAGGTTTAAACTTGTAATCACTAGAACATAGTTTAGTTAATTCTAAACTTGTTCGCAAACAAAAGTTAATCCTTCTAACTTGACTTTTAAAATCAACTAAACACATGTTCTATATCTATATGATATGCTAACTTAATGATTTAAAACCTGGAAACACGAAAAACACCGTAAAACCGGATTTACGCCGTCGTAGTAACACCGCGGGCTGTTTTGGGTTAGTTAATTAAAAACTATGATAAACTTTGATTTAAAAGTTGTTATTCTGAGAAAATGATTTTTATTATGAACATGAAACTATATCCAAAAATTATGGTTAAACTCAAAGTGGAAGTATGTTTTCTAAAATGGTCATCTAGACGTCGTTCTTTCGACTGAAATGACTAACTTTACAAAAACGACTTGTAACTTATTTTTCCGACTATAAACCTATACTTTTCTGTTTAGATTCATAAAATAGAGTTCAATATGAAACCATAGCAATTTGATTCACTCAAAACGGATTTAAAATGAAGAAGTTATGGGTAAAACAAGATTGAATAATTTTTCTCATTTTAGCTACGTGAAAATTGGTAACAAATCTATTCCAACCATAACTTAATCAACTTGTATTGTATATTATGTAATCTTGAGATACCATAGACACGTATACAATGTTTCGACCTATCATGTCGACACATCTATATATATTTCGGAACAACCATAGACACTCTATATGTGAATGTTGGAGTTAGCTATACAGGGTTGAGGTTGATTCCAAAATATATATAGTTTGAGTTGTGATCAATACTGAGATACGTATACACTGGGTCGTGGATTGATTCAAGATAATATTTATCGATTTATTTCTGTACATCTAACTGTGGACAACTAGTTGTAGGTTACTAACGAGGACAGCTGACTTAATAAACTTAAAACATCAAAATATATTAAAAGTGTTGTAAATATATTTTGAACATACTTTGATATATATGTATATATTGTTATAGGTTCGTGAATCAACCAGTGGCCAAGTCTTACTTCCCGACGAAGTAAAAATCTGTGAAAGTGAGTTATAGTCCCACTTTTAAAAATCTAATATTTTTGGGATGAGAATACATGCAGGTTTTATAAATGATTTACAAAATAGACACAAGTACGTGAAACTACATTCTATGGTTGAATTATCGAAATCGAATATGCCCCTTTTTATTAAGTCTGGTAATCTAAGAATTAGGGAACAGACACCCTAATTGACGCGAATCCTAAAGATAGATCTATTGGGCCTAACAAACCCCATCCAAAGTACCGGATGCTTTAGTACTTCGAAATTTATATCATATCCGAAGGGTGTCCCGGAATGATGGAGATATTCTTATATATGCATCTTGTTATTGTCGGTTACCAGGTGTTCACCATATGAATGATTTTTATCTCTATGTATGGGATGTGTATTGAAATATGAAATCTTGTGGTCTATTGTTACGATTTGATATATATAGGTTAAACCTATAACTCACCAACATTTTTGTTGACGTTTTAAGCATGTTTATTCTCAGGTGATTATTAAGAGCTTCCGCTGTCGCATACTTAAATAAGGACAAGATTTGGAGTCCATGCTTGTATGATATTGTGTAAAAACTGCATTCAAGAAACTTATTTTGTTGTAACATATTTGTATTGTAAACCATTATGTAATGGTCGTGTGTAAACAGGATATTTTAGGTTATCATTATTTGATAATCTACGTAAAGCTTTTTAAACCTTTATTGATGAAATAAAGGTTATGGTTTGTTTAAAAATGAATGCAGTCTTTGAAAAACGTCTCATATAGAGGTCAAAACCTCGCAACGAAATCAATTAATATGGAACGTTTTTAATCAATAAGAACGGGACATTTCATTGGGAGGGAGAACTAGGGAGCCAAAGTTGACTACTATTTTTGATTAGGGAGTAATACAGTGATTAGGTTTTAGTTTTAGTCTTAAATACCTAGGGCCTAATGTCACTAGTGATCAAAACAAGCCCAACAACAAAAATAAAAGGGAGGGTGGACTAGGTTCGGCCGATTGGCCCAATGGGAGTGTTCCCGGGCTCTCATTTTGCAAAAGCGCGTATTCGTGGTCCGTTTTAAGTGCCGTTTAGTCGTACCGAAGGCCCGGAACGCTAAACCGATCGTTAAACGCAACCAATCGTTTAATTTATTAAAATCCCAATAAATTAAATATTTTTTAAAAAAGTTAATAATTAATAAATTAATTATTAAAATAAACCCGAGCGTTTCATTGTTCAAAAAACAGTTATCAAAATCGTATCGTTTTTATTATATTTCATTATACGAAATATTTATTTGAATTAATATCAACCCATATTAATTATTGTAACCCTCCAAAGATCAAGTATGCATTTATTACACATGAACACATAAAAGTCAAATAATCGCCGTTAAATAACTAACGGAAGGTTAACGGAAGTAACGGAAAAAGCAGGGTTGTTACAACTAATCATACTTTTAATTTGTTTTAATTGTTATGTTTATAATTATATGATAATAATAAATATGTTTAAAAGGATAAGGCTTATGATCATGACGGGTTGTGTATGAATATATAAACATGAAGATTAAAGAACATTTGGATATGAAGAATGTGGTTATAAGTAATAATAATAAAAGTATGATAATATGAATATGATAAGTATTATGAATAAGATGTATGCATAATTATTAAGATATGAACTAGTTAATAAGATTAAGTATAATCAAGAATATTGTGTATGAAGATGATAATTTTAAAAGACTATGAATATGAATAATTATTGTGATTAATGGTTATAATATAGGTTATGATTTTATGTACATGAATAAAGATTAGTGTTAATAATTTTGAAAGAGGATTAGTAAACTTAATGATAAAGACACACATGCATGTATGCATGCATACGTACGTATGTACATGTATATATTGTAGGTATATGCTTGTGTATATATGTATATATATACATACGTGTATATGTATGTGTATATATGTATGTATATGTACGTGTGTGTATGTATGAGTATGTTAGTAAAACACAAAAAGAAAATAATATATGTATACGTATATATAATTGGTAATTATAAGAGTTGATAATTAAAAGTATATATATATATATATATATATATATATATATATATATATATATATATATATATATATATATATATATATATATATATATATATATATATATATATATATATATAAGTACCACCTTTACACTAATGTATATGAAACACATACATAAAATATAAACATATATATTGTAGCTATAAACATATAGATAATAGGATAATAAAGAGTATATGTATATGTAACATGTAGGTATGGATAGATATATGTAACACATATAATGATAAGGTTACATAATAGTTGATTAATTAAAGAATAATACTATTATTAATATAACATATGAGCTTATCTATATAGTAGCACTCTAACTACACTAAGTATATTATCACATATAAAAATTTGTTAAACGTTTTCAAAAATTATTTTGACTTATTATATAAACATTTTCATATTACTCCACACTATGATTGGATCACATTTCTTCTTATCCTTCGTTCAAGAACAAAACATACCTCTTGCTCTCATCAATTATTCTTTTAGGGTTGGCTGTGGCATAAAACGCTCAAGGTTTTAAATGAGCTTATTAATGTTTCTAAAACTTCATGTATACGAATTACTGAAATGCGTGAATAGCATTATCTTCTCTTTTTGAGGAAATCTATTCGGATTAAACTCCTGTTATTCCTTTGGATTACTTTCCATAAGATGCACTTCAAAGAAGAACCTGTAAAAGTTATGGGTCATAAGATTCAAACGCTTAGAACATGGCAATATTTCTATAGAACGGATCTGTTGGAATTCACGCGATGGCCCCGAGTATACCTGGGAACGTGAAGACTAGAAGAAACGGAAATATCCCCATCTCTTCTCAACCGCTGATGCATCCGAGAAGCCTACCTGAAACTTCGGGACGAAGTTTAAATTAACGGGGAGGTACTATAACAACCCTCACAATTCCATACTGGATTTACTAAATAGCCCTTAGGGTTCATTGTCATATTCTGTGTATTAGCATTAGGGTTGTTATTCAGATATAATAATTGCCCGAGTAATTAAAACGATCTGTAAATTAATGCTTGTAATTAATAACCTAAAACCTCAACCTCACATATTAATTAAAACCCTAATCTTGAAAACCCTAACCCTAATACTAAATTAATAATATAAACTAAATGTATAATTTAAGAGTGATATTTATAAACTAAAAACCTATTAAGAACTAAGTAACTTAATAAAAGACATGGACTAATAATGTAAATAAATAATAATAATACATATATATTTAAATAAAAATCGGCTAGTTTATAAAAATAAAATAAAATCAAAGCTTGATCATTAAGCTAACTCAAATCCTAATACTTGTATCCTAATCCTAATCTTCTCCTTGATCAACAAGTAACTCTAATAATCCTAAGGTGATTAGGACTCTAATCCACACTCTATAAAAGGAACCTTTGGCTTGTTTTCTCTTCACAATTTACATTCTAAAAAAAATTACCCGCAAGCTCTCTCTTTCCCTTCTTGTTTAGGGCAGTTTTTTTTTATCACACCCTCATTCTTTTGTTAACCATAACAGTCCTTCAAATCCATCTCCAAAATAGCTGCACTTCATCACCAATTCAGACCCTCAATCGCCTAATTTTATTGCTGTTGTAGCAGCCCACTCCTGTCGCCACCTCCTGCTGTGTTTTTGCAGCTCTTTCGCCACCCTTTTACAGCCCAAAATAGCCCAAAATCCACCCCGTTTTTCGCCCCACTGTAGCTCCTGGGTTGCTGCTGCTGTCCGCCATGAACACACCACCAAAACCACCACTTTTGTTGCTTTTTCGTCACTGGTTGGTTGCTACTGCTGTACGCTTCATCACCATCCTCAAAGACCACTTTTTTTTCTTTCTCTAATCCTCCTAAGGTACCTCTAAACACCATAAACTAATCATACTTTTAATTTGTTTTAATTGTTATGTTTATAATTATATGATAATAATAAATATGTTTAAAAGGATAAGGCTTATGATCATGACGGGTTGTGTATGAATATATAAACATGAAGATTAAAGAACATTTGGATATGAAGAATGTGGTTATAAGTAATAATAATAAAAATATGATATTATGAATATGATAAGTATTATGAATAAGATGTATGCATAATTATTAAGATATGAACTAGTTAATAAGATTAAGTATAATCAAGAATATTGTGTATGAAGATGATAATTTTAAAAGACTATGAATATGAATAATTATTGTGATTAATGGTTATAATATAGGTTATGATTTTATGTACATGAATAAAGATTAGTGTTAATAATTTTGAAAGAGAATTAGTAAACTTAATGATATAGACATACATGCATGTATGCATGCATACGTATGTATGTACATGTATATATTATAGGTATATGCTTGTGTATATATGTATATATATACATACGTGTATATGTATGTGTATATATGTATGTATATGTACGTGTGTGTATGTATGAGTATGTTAGTAAAATACAAAAAGAAAATAATATATGTATACGTATATATAATTGGTAATTATAAGAGTTGATAATTAAAAGTACTTATATATATATATATATATATATATATATATATATATATATATATATATATATATATATATATATATATATATATATATATATATATATATATATATATATATATATAAGTACCACTTTTACACTAATGTATCTGCAACACATACATAAAATATAAACATATATATTGTAGCTATAAACATATAGATAACAGGATAATAAAGAGTATATGTATATGTAACATGTAGGTATGGATAGATATATGTAACACATATAATGATAAGGTTACATAATAGTTGATTAATTAAAGAATAATACTATTATTAATATAACATATGAGCTTATCTATATAGTAGCACTCTAACTACACTAAGTATATTATCACATATAAAAATTTGCTAAACGTTTTCAAAAATTACTTTGACTTATTATATAAACATTTTCATATTACTCCACACTATGATTGGATCACATTTCTTCTTATCCTTCGTTCAAGAACAAAACATACCTCTTGCTCTCATCAATTATTCTTTTAGGATTGGCTGTGGCATAAAACGCTCAAGGTTTTAAATGAGCTTATTAATGTTTCTAAAACTTCATGTATCCGAAGTACTGAAATGCGTGAATAGCATTATCTTCTCTTTTTGAGGAAATCTATTCGGATGAAACTCCTGTTATTCCTTTGGATTACTTTCACATTGATAATAAGATGCACTTCAAAGAAGAACCTGTAAAAGTTATGGGTCATAAGATTCAAACGCTTAGAACATGGCAATATTTCTATAGAACGGATCCGTTGGAATTCACGCGATGGCCCCGAGTATACCTAGGAACGTGAAGAGCAGAAGAAACGGAAATATCCCCATCTCTTCTCAACCGCTGAAGCATTCCAAGAAGCCTACCTGAAACTTCGGGACGAAGTTTAAATTAACGGGGAGGTACTATAACAATCCTCACAATTCCATACTGGATTTACTAAATAGCCCTTAGGGTTCATTGTCATATTCTGTGTATTAGCATTAGGGTTGTTATTCAGATATAATAATTGCCCGAGTAATTAAAACGATCTGTAAGTTAATGCTTGTAATTAATAACCAAAAATCTCAACCTCAGATATTAATTAAAACCCTAATCTTGAAAACCTTAATCCTAATACTAAATTAATAATATAAACTAAATGTATAATTTAAGAGTGATATTTAAAAAACTAAAAACCTATTAAGAACTAAGTAACTTAATAAAAGACATGGACTAATAATGTAAATAAATAAATAAAACTATTATTAAATAAGATTAACATTTAAATATATATATATATATATATATATATAAATATAAATATATATATATATATATATATATATATATATAATATTTAGTAAATTGCCGAAAAATAATAATAATAATACATATATATTTAAATAAAAATCGGCTAGTTTATAAAAATAAAATAAAATCAAAGCTTGATCATTAAGCTAACTCAAATCCTAATCCATTCCTAATACTTGTATCCTAATCCTAATCTTCTCCTTGATCAACAAGTAACTCTAATAATCCTAAGGTGATTAGGACTCTAATCCACACTCTATAAAAGGAACCTTTGGCTTGTTTTCTCTTCACAATTTACATTCTAAAAAAAAAATTACCCACAAGCTCTCTCTTTCCCTTCTTGTTTACGGCAGTTTTTTTATCACACCCTCATTCTTTTGTTGACCATAATAGTCCTTCAAATCCCTCTCCAAAATAGCTGCACTTCATCACCTATTCAGACCCTCAATCGCCTAATTTTTTTGCTGTTGTAGCAGCCCACTCCTGTCGCCACCTCCTGCTGTGTTTTTGCAGCTCTTTCGCCACCCTTTTACAGCCCAAAACAGCCCAAAATCCACCCCGTTTGTTGCCCCACTGCAGCTCCTGGGTTGCTGCTGCTGTCCGCCATGAATACACCACTAAAACCACCACTTTTGATGCTTTTTCGTCACTGGTTGGTTGCTACTGCTGTACGCTTCATCACCATCCTCAAAGACCACTTTTTTTCTTTCTCTAATCCTCCTAAGGTACCTCTAAACACCATAAACTAATCATACTTTTAATTTATTTTAATTGTTATGTTTATAATTATATGATAATAATAAATATGTTTAAAATGATAAGGCTTATGATCATGACGGGTTGTGTATGAATATATAAACATGAAGATTAATTATTGTAACCCTCCAAAGATCAAGTATGCATTTATTACACATGAACACATAAAAGTCAAATAATCGCCGTTAAATAACTAACGGAAGGTTAACGGAAGTAACGGAAAAAGCAAGGTTGTTACAACTAATCATACTTTTAATTTGTTTTAATTGTTATGTTTATAATTATATGATAATAATAAATATGTTTAAAAGGATAAGGCTTATGATCATGACGGGTTGTGTATGAATATATAAGCATGAAGATTAAAGAACATTTGGATATGAAGAATGTGGTTATAAGTAATAATAATAAAAGTATGATAATATGAATATGATAAGTATTATGAATAAGATGTA
Organism: Rutidosis leptorrhynchoides; assembly: GCF_046630445.1. NCBI lineage: Eukaryota > Viridiplantae > Streptophyta > Magnoliopsida > Asterales > Asteraceae > Rutidosis > Rutidosis leptorrhynchoides. The sequence continues at coordinate 96,052,979 of NC_092339.1, forward strand.
TGCATAATTATTAAGATATGAACTAGTTAATAAGATTAAGTATAATCAAGAATATTGTGTATGAAGATGATAATTTTAAAAGACTATGAATATGAATAATTATTGTGATTAATGGTTATAATATAGGTTATGATTTTATGTACATGAATAAAGATTAGTGTTAATAATTTTGAAAGAGGATTAGTAAACTTAATGATAAAGACACACATGCATGTATGCATGCATACGTACGTATGTACATGTATATATTGTAGGTATATGCTTGTGTATATATGTATATATATACATACGTGTATATGTATGTGTATATATGTATGTATATGTACGTGTGTGTATGTATGAGTATGTTAGTAAAACACAAAAAGAAAATAATATATGTATACGTATATATAATTGGTAATTATAAGAGTTGATAATTAAAAGTATATATATATATATATATATATATATATATATATATATATATATATATATATATATATATATATATATATATATATATATATATATATATATATATATATATATATATATATAAGTACCACTTTTACACTAATGTATCTGCAACACATACATAAAATATAAACATATATATTGTAGCTATAAACATATAGATAATAGGATAATAAAGAGTATATGTATATGTAACATGTAGGTATGGATAGATATATGTAACACATATAATGATAAGGTTACATAATAGTTGATTAATTAAAGAATAATACTATTATTAATATAACATATGAGCTTATCTATATAGTAGCACTCTAACTACACTAAGTATATTATCACATATAAAAATTTGTTAAACGGTTTCAAAAATTACTTTGACTTATTATATAAACATTTTCATATTACTCCACACTATGATTGGATCACATTTCTTCTTATCCTTCGTTCAAGAACAAAACATACCTCTTGCTCTCATCAATTATTCTTTTAGGGTTGGCTGTGGCATAAAACGCTCAAGGTTTTAAATGAGCTTATTAATGTTTCTAAAACTTCATGTATCCGAATTACTGAAATGCGTGAATAGCATTATCTTCTCTTTTTGAGGAAATCTATTCGGATGAAACTCCTGTTATTCCTTTGGATTACTTTCACATTGATAATAAGATGCACTTCAAAGAAGAACCTGTAAAAGTTATGGGTCATAAGATTCAAACGCTTAGAACATGGCAATATTTCTATAGAACGGATCCGTTGGAATTCACGCGATGGCCCCGAGTATACCTGGGAACGTGAATACCAGAAGAAACGGAAATATCCCCATCTCTTCTCAACCGCTAAAGCATTCCAAGAAGCCTACCTGAAACTTCGGGACAAAGTTTAAATTAACGGGGAGGTACTATAACAATCCTCACAATTCCATACTGGATTTACTAAATAGCCCTTAGGGTTCATTATCATATTCTGTGTATTAGCATTAGGGTTGTTATTCAGATATAATAATTGCCCGAGTAATTAAAATGATCTGTAAGTTAATGCTTGTAATTAATAACCAAAAACCTCAACCTCAGATATTAATTAAAACCCTAATCTTGAAAACCTTAATCCTAATACTAAATTAATAATATAAACTAAATGTATAATTTAAGAGTGATATTTAAAAAACTAAAAACCTATTAAGAACTAAGTAACTTAATAAAAGACATGGACTAATAATGTAAATAAATAAATAAAACTATTATTAAATAAGATTAACATTTAAATATATATATATATATATATAAATATATATATATATATATATATATATATATATATATATATATATACATATATATATATATATATATATAAAATATTTAGTAAATTGCCGAAAAATAATAATAATAATACATATATATTTAAATAAAAATCGGCTAGTTTATAAAAATAAAATAAAATCAAAGCTTGATCATTAAGCTAACTCAAATCCTAATCCATTCCTAATACTTGTATCCTAATCCTAATCTTCTCCTTGATCAACAAGTAACTCTAATAATCCTAAGGTGATTAGGACTCTAATCCACACTCTATAAAAGGAACCTTTGGCTTGTTTTCTCTTCACAATTATCATTCTAAAAAAAAATTACCCACAAGCTCTCTCTTTCCCTTCTTGTTTACGGCAGTTTTTTTTATCACACCCTCATTCTTTTGTTGACCATAACAGTCCTTCAAATCCCTCTCCAAAATAGCTGCACTTCATCACCTATTCAGACCCTCAATCGCCTAATTTTTTTGCTGTTGTAGCAGCCCATTCCTGTCGCCACCTCCTGCTGTGTTTTTACAGCTCTTTCGCCACCCCTTTACAGCCCAAAACAGCCCAAAATCCACCCCATTTGTCACCCCACTGCAGCTCCTGGGTTGCTGCTGCTGTCCGCCATGAACACACCACCAAAACCACCACTTTTGATGCTTTTTCGTCACTGGTTGGTTGCTACTGCTGTACGCTTCATCACCATCCTCAAAGACCACTTTTTTTTCTTTCTCTAATCCTCCTAAGGTACCTCTAAACACCATAAACTAATCATACTTTTAATTTATTTTAATTGTTATGTTTATAATTATATGATAATAATAAATATGTTTAAAAGGATAAGGCTTATGATCATGACGGGTTGTGTATGAATATATAAACATGAAGATTAATTATTGTAACCCTCCAAAGATCAAGTATTCATTTATTACACATGAACACATAAAAGTCAAATAATCGCCGTTAAATAACTAACGGAAGGTTAACGGAAGTAACGGAAAAAGCAGGGTTGTTACAACTAATCATACTTTTAATTTGTTTTAATTGTTATGTTTATAATTATATGATAATAATAAATATGTTTAAAAGGATAAGGCTTATGATCATGACGGGTTGTGTATGAATATATAAGCATGAAGATTAAAGAACATTTGGATATGAAGAATGTGGTTATAAGTAATAATAATAAAAGTATGATAATATGAATATGATAAGTATTATGAATAAGATGTATGCATAATTATTAAGATATGAACTAGTTAATAAGATTAAGTATAATCAAGAATATTGTGTATGAAGATGATAATTTTAAAAGACTATGAATATGAATAATTATTGTGATTAATGGTTATAATATAGGTTATGATTTTATGTACATGAATAAAGATTAGTGTTAATAATTTTGAAAGAGGATTAGTAAACTTAATGATAAAGACACACATGCATGTATGCATGCATACGTACGTATGTACATGTATATATTGTAGGTATATGCTTGTGTATATATGTATATATATACATACGTGTATATGTATGTGTATATATGTATGTATATGTACGTGTGTGTATGTATGAGTATGTTAGTAAAACACAAAAAGAAAATAATATATGTATACGTATATATAATTGGTAATTATAAGAGTTGATAATTAAAAGTATATATATATATATATATATATATATATATATATATATATATATATATATATATATATATATATATATATATATATATATATATATATATATATATATATATATATATATATATAAGTACCACCTTTACACTAAAGTATATGAAACACATACATAAAATATAAACATATATATTGTAGCTATAAACATATAGATAATAGGATAATAAAGAGTATATGTATATGTAACATGTAGGTATGGATAGATTTATGTAACACATATAATGATAAGGTTACATAATAGTTGATTAATTGAAGAATAATACTATTATTAATATAACATATGAGCTTATCTATATAGTAGCACTCTAACTACACTAAGTATATTATCACATATAAAAATTTGTTAAACGTTTTCAAAAATTACTTTGACTTATTATATAAACATTTTCATATTACTCCACACTATGATTGGATCACATTTCTTCTTATCCTTCGTTCAAGAACAAAACATACCTCTTGCTCTCATCAATTATTCTTTTAGGGTTGGCTGTGGCATAAAACGCTCAAGGTTTTAAATGAGCTTATTAATGTTTCTAAAACTTCATGTATACGAATTACTGAAATGCGTGAATAGCATTATCTTCTCTTTTTGAGGAAATCTATTCGGATTAAACTCCTGTTATTCCTTTGGATTACTTTCCATAAGATGCACTTCAAAGAAGAACCTGTAAAAGTTATGGGTCATAAGATTCAAACGCTTAGAACATGGCAATATTTCTATAGAACGGATCTGTTGGAATTCACGCGATGGCCCCGAGTATACCCGGGAACGTGAAGACCAGAAGAAACGAAAATATCCCCATCTCTTCTCAACCGCTGATGCATCCGAGAAGCCTACCTGAAACTTCGGGACGAAGTTTAAATTAACGGGGAGGTACTATAACAACCCTCACAATTCCATACTGGATTTACTAAATCGCCCTTAGGGTTCATTGTCATATTCTGTGTATTAGCATTAGGGTTGTTATTCAGATATAATAATTGCCCGAGTAATTAAAACGATCTGTAAATTAATGCTTGTAATTAATAACCTAAAACCTCAACCTCAGATATTAATTAAAACCCTAATCTTGAAAACCCTAACCCTAATACTAAATTAATAATATAAACTAAATGTATAATTTAAGAGTGATATTTATAAACTAAAAACCTATTAAGAACTAAGTAACTTAATAAAAGACATGGACTAATAATGTAAATAAATAAATAAAACTATTATTAAATAAGATTAACATTTATATATATATATATATATATATATATATATATATATATATATATATATATATAATATTTAGTAAATTGCCGAAAAAAATAATAATAATAATACATATATATTTAAATAAAAATCGGCTAGTTTATAAAAATAAAATAAAATCAAAGCTTGATCATTAAGCTAACTCAAATCCTAATACTTGTATCCTAATCCTAATCTTCTCCTTGATCAACAAGTAACTCTAATAATCCTAAGGTGATTAGGACTCTAATCCACACTCTATAAAAGGAACCTTTGGCTTGTTTTCTCTTCACAATTTACATTCTAAAAAAAAAAATTACCCGCAAGCTCTCTCTTTCCCTTCTTGTTTACGGCAGTTTTTTTTATCACACCCTCATTCTTTTGTTAACCATAACATTCCTTCAAATCCCTCTCCAAAATAGCTGCACTTCATCACCTATTCAGACCCTCAATCGCCTAATTTTTTTGCAGTTGTAGCAGCCCACTCCTGTCGCCACCTCCTGCTGTATTTTTGCAGCTCTTTCGCCACCCTTTTACAGCCCAAAACAGCCCAAAATCCACCCCGTTTGTCGCCCCACTGCAGCTCCTGGGTTGCTGCTGCTGTCCGCCATGAACACACCACCAAAACCACCACTTTTGATGCTTTTTCGTCACTGGTTGGTTGCTACTGCTGTACGCTTCATCACCATCCTCAAAGACCACTTTTTTTTCTTTCTCTAATCCTCCTAAGGTACCTCTACACACCATAAACTAATCATACTTTTAATTTGTTTTAATTGTTATGTTTATAATTGTATGATAATAATAAATATGTTTAAAAGGATAAGGCTTATGATCATGACGGGTTGTGTATGAATATATAAACATGAAGATTAAAGAACATTTGGATATGAAGAATGTGGTTATAAGTAATAATAATAAAAGTATGATATTATGAATATGATAAGTATTATGAATAAGATGTATGCATAATTATTAAGATATGAACTAGTTAATAAGATTAAGTATAATCAAGAATATTGTGTATGAAGATGATAATTTTAAAAGACTATGAATATGAATAATTATTGTGATTAATGGTTATAATATAGTTTATGATTTTATGTACATGAATAAAGATTAGTGTTAATAATTTTGAAAGAGAATTAGTAAACTTAATGATATAAACATACATGCATGCATACGTACGTATGTACATGTATATATTATAGGTATATGCTTGTGTATATATGTATATATATACATACATACATGTATATGTATGTGTATATATGTATGTATATGTACGTGTGTGTATGTATGAGTATGTTAGTAAAACACAAAAAGAAAATAATATATGTATACGTATATATAATTGGCAATTATAAGAGTTGATAATTAAAAGTATATATATATATATATATATATATATATATATATATATATATATATATATATATATATATATATATATATATATATAAGTACCACCTTTACACTAATGTATATGCAACACATACATAAAATATAAACATATATATTGTAGCTATAAACATATAGATAATAGGATAATAAAGAGTATATGTATATGTAACATGTAGGTATGGATAGATATATGTAACACATATAATGATAAGGTTACATAATAGTTGATTAATTAAAGAATAATACTATTATTAATATAACATATGAACTTATCTATATAGTAGCACTCTAACTACATTAAGTATATTATCACATATATATATTTAATTAATAAGTACATTAACAATTCATTATGTGTATATACCTATAATGTGAAGGTTTTAATTAAAGATAATGTACAAAGTCTACAAACATCACCGCTACATGTGGCCTAGAGTGGTCCTTGTTGCCTTATGGGAACCGCTTGTGGATTTCGAATGCCATGACTTAGATTCTGTGTAGTGACCCGAACTTTTCCATGTTTATATATATTAAATGAAATTGTTATTTACATGATTAAGTGTTTCCAACATGTTAAGCAATCAAACTTGTTAAGACTTAATTAATTGAAATAGGTTTCATATAGACAATTGACCACCCAAGTTGACCGGTGATTCACGAACGTTAAAACTTGTAAAAACTATATGATGACATATATATGATTATATATATAGTTAACATGATATTATGATAAGTAAGTATCTCATTAGATATTTTAACAATGAGTTATATACATAAAATTGAGTTTATTGAATTAAGAAACTCGAAACGATATATATAACGATTATCGTTATAACAACGTCTTACTAAATACATATGAATCATATTAAGATATTGATACACTATGTTTAATCATGATAAATTATAAGTAAACATATCATTAAGTATATTAACAATGAACTACATATGTAAAAACAAGACTACTAACTTAATGATTTCGAAACGAGACATATATGTAACGATTATCGTTGTAACGACATTTAATGTATATATATCATATTAATATATATTAATACATTATGATATCATGATAATGTAATAATTTAACATCTCATTTGATATAATAAACATTGGGTTAACAACATTTAACATGATCGTTAACTTAAAGGTTTCAAATCAACATTTACATGTAACGACTAACGATGACTTAACGACTCAGTTAAAATGTATATACATGTATTGTTTTAATATGTATTCATACACCTTTGAAAGACTTCAAGACACTTATCAAAATACTTCTACTTAACAAAAATGCTTACAATTACATCCTCGTTCAGTTTCATCAACAATTCTACTCGTATGCACCCGTATTCGTACTCGTACAATACACAGCTTTTAGATGTATGTACTATTGGTATATACACTCCAATGATCAGCTCTTAGCAGCCCATGTGAGTCACCTAACACATGTGGGAACCATCATTTGGCAACTAGCATGAAATATCTCATAAAATTACAAAAATATTAGTAATCATTCATGACTTATTTACATGAAAACAAAATTACATATCCTTTATATCTAATCCATATACCAACGACCAAAAACACCTACAAACACTTTAATTCTTCAATTTTCTTCATCTAATTGATCTCTCTCAAGTTCCATCTTCAAGTTCTAAGTGTTCTTCATAAATTCTACAAGTTCTAGTTTCATAAAATCAAGAATACTTCCAAGTTTACTAGCTCACTTCCAATCTTGTAAAGTGATCATCCAATCTCAAGAAATCCTTGTTGTTTACAGTAAGATATCATTCTAAATCAAGGTAATACTCATATACAAACTTTGATTCAATTCCTATAACTATAACTATCTTAATTCGAGTGATAATCTTACTTGAACTTGTTTTCGTGTCATGATTCTACTTCAAGAACTTTCAAGCCATCCAAGATCCTTTAAAGCTAGATCATTTCTTGTCACTTCCAGTAGGTTTACCTACTAAACTTTAGGTAGTAATGATGTTCATAACATCATTCGATTCATACATATAAAACTATCTTATTCGAAGATTTGAACATGTAATCACTAGAACATAGTTTAGTTAATTCTAAACTTGTTCGCAAACAAAAGTTAATCCTTCTAAATTGACTTTTAAAATCAACTAAACACATGTTCTATATCAATATGATATGCTAACTTAATAATTTAAAATCGGAAAACATGAAAAACACCGTAAAACCGGATATACGGCGTCGTAGTAACACCGAGGGCTGTTTTGGGTTAGTTAATTAAAAACTATGATAAACTTTGATATAAAATTTGTTCTTCTGAGAAAATGATTTTTCTTATGAACATGAAACTATATCCAAAAATCATGGTTAAACTCAATGTGGAAGTATGTTTTCCAAAATGGTCATCTAGACGTCGTTCTTTCGACTGAAATGACTACCTTTACAAAAACGACTTGTAACCTATATTTCTAACTATAAACTTATACTTTTCTGTATAGATTCATAAACTTAAGTTCAATATGAAACCATAGCAATTGGATTCACTCAAAACGGATTTAAAACGAAGAAGTTATGGGTAAAACAAGATTGGATATTTTTTGCTTGTTGTAGCTACATAAAAATTGGTAACAAATCTATATTAATCATATCCTAGCTAACTCATATTGTATTATACATGTTTTCTAAAATATTATGTAATCTTGGGATACCATAGACACGTATGCAAATGTTTTGACATATCATATCGACCCATGTATATATGTTATTTGGAACAACCATAGACACTCTATATGCAGTAATGTTGGAGTTAGCTATACAGGGTTGAGCTTGATTCCAAAAATATATATACTTTGAGCTGTGATCTAGCCTGAGACGTGTATACACTGGGTCGTGGATTGATTCAAGATAATATATATATCAATTTATTTATGTACATTTAACTATGGACAACTAGTTGTAGGTTACTAACGAGGACAGCTGACTTAATAAACTTAAAACATCAAAATGTATTAAAAGTGTTGTAAATATATTTTTAACATACTTTGATATATATGTACATATTTGTTATAGGTTCGTGAATCGACCAGTGGCCAAGTCTTACTTCCCGACGAAGTAAAAATCTGTGAAAGTGAGTTATAGTCCCACTTTTAAAATCTAATATTTTGGGATGAGAATACATGTAGTTTTATAAATGTTTTACGAAATAGACACAAGTAAATGAAACTACATTATATGGGTGAATGATCGAAGCCGAATATGCCCCTTTTGCTTGGTAACCTAAGAATTAGTAAACCGGTCTACTAATTGACGCGAATCCTAAAGATAGATCTATTGGGCCTAACGAACCCCATCCAAAGTATCGAATGCTTTAGTACTTCGAATTCGTTTTTATCATGTCCGAAGGATTTCCCGGAATGATAGGGGATATTCTTATATGCATCTTGTTAATGTCGGTTACCAGTTGTTCACCATATGAATGAATTTTATCTCTATGTATGGGATGTATATTGAAATATGAAATCTTGTGGTGTATTATTATGATTTGATAATATATAGGTTAAACCTATAACTCACCAACATTTTTGTTGACATTTTAAGCATGTTTATTCTCAGGTGATTATTAAGAGCTTCCGCTGTTGCATACTAAAATAAGGACAAGATTTGGAGTCCATGCTTGTATGATATTATGTAAAAACTGCATTCAAGAAACTTATTTTTGATGTAATATATTCTTATTGTAAACCATTATGTAATGGTCGTGTGTAAACGGTATATATTAGATTATCATTATTTGATAATCTACGTAATGCTTTTTAAATCTTTATCGATAAAATAAAGGTTATGGTTGTTTTAAAAATGAATGCAGTCTTTGAAAAACGTCTCATATAGAGGTCAAAACCTCGCGACAAAATCAATTAATATGGAACGTTTATAATCAATATGAACGGGACATTTCAGTTGGTATCCGAGCGTTGGTCTTAGAGAACCAGAAAATTGCATTAGTGTGTCTTACCGAGTTTGTTAGGATGCATTCGTGAGTCTGGACTTCGACCGTGTTTTTCTTCAAAAACGATTGCTTAACATTTTTTTGTTGGAAACTATATATTATTAACATGTAAATATTATGTGATATATTAATTTCTTAACGTGTTTGATATTGTGTGATAGATGTCTACCTCTAGTACAAATCTCATTGATTCACCTAATAATAATGAAGAGTCGAATATATTTTGGGAAGATTCACAAATTCCCGAAGAGGAACCGGAAGAGGAGGAACTGGAAGAGGAGGAACCAGAAGAGGAGGAATCGGAAGAGGAGGAACCAGAAGAAGAAGAAGAGGTTCCGGAGGAAGAAATATTGATACCTATAGTAAATCGATTAAATAAAAGAAAATCCTCAACCAACAGACCAAAGTTAATAATGGTCAATGGTGTTTCCGCCGAGGAAGCAAAATATTGGGAAGATTACCAATTTTCCGATGAATCGGATCCAGATGAGGATTCCGATGATGTTATAGAAATTACCTCGAACCAATTTAATAAAGCGAAAGAAAATAATAAGGGAAAAGGTATAAAAATAGAGAAACCCGATTCCAACCCCAATGAACTTTATATGTATCGGCAACACCCTTATTTCCTAAAATGTAATAATGACCCGAGAACCTCTAAACCACCAGGTTTTTCTAAACCATTATGGAAAACGACGGCTCGTATTAGAGGAACACCATATATTCCAAGAAAATTAGGAAAACGAACCAAGTCCGAAGAAGAAGAAACCAGTGATTCAGATTAGAGGGTTGTAATCATGTTGTATATTATATGTATTGTAGTGTGCTTGTACTTTTATGTTCTATATAAAAATTGCTTGTATTGTTTGTTATTACGAATCTAATCCTTGTCTATTTTATAGTATAAAAACAAAATAGACGTTAAGGTAGACAACCGAATATTTTAGAAGACCTACCAGAGGATATGATTGAGGAAATCTTGTCTAGAGTCGGTCAGAATTCATCAGCACATTTAGTTATGGCGAAATTAACTTGTCAAACATTTGAAAGACTTTCCAGAAATGCCTTAGTTTATAAAAGGCTTTCCTTTGATAGGTGGGGTATATCACATTGGGGAGACCGTAAGTTACGCCGTGTTTTCTTTAAAGCATTAAATGCGGGGAACCTAAATGCAATTTTACGCTACGGGTTAAGAACCTATTTTGACTCAACATATCCCAACATAGGATTTCGTGAATTAGAAAGAGCTTCTAACATGCAACATAAAGAAGCATGTTATGCTTAAGGGTTAGTGATGTTCGCTTCTTACCAAAGTGAGAAAAAGAACATCGAATTGCAACTTTTAAATAAAACCTTCCCACAAGTGACGGATTCAGTAGTTGGGGTGAGAAACAAGGTTTTTAGATTATTACGGGGCTGTTGGACATTACGAAACCCTCGTCCTTTTGACGACATTACAACATGCTGCCTAGCCAATGGTCATAACGGTTATTTTCCACAAGACCAAGGATGGGAAGTCGTCTTAGTAAAACCAGAATGCATGACTTGTTTCTGGACTTATGAATTACGTGTCTTTATTTCCTTTGCTGAACAACTTGCGTATTAACTAGATTTATCTTCAAAACTATCATGTATCATAGTGTACTATATTTCATGTTATATGTAATATAGCGAAGTTGTAAGTTTGAAGAATATTTGTATGTGATATATTATTATAATCAGTTTTTCATATGGAATTGTAGTAGTTGAATTGTATATTAGCTACTAAGTATGAACTTAATGGGTAGGTAGTACCCGAATTTAAACTTATAAAACGCTAATATGAAGAAAAAGCTTTTATAAATGAGTTCATATTATGCTACGAAATACTATTGACTACTCTTAATATTCCGTATGATTAACTCGATTCAGTTGGCTATTTTGAAGGAAATGGCACCGACTACTCGACACACCATGAATATGAGCGAAGAGGAATTTCGTACCTTTCTTGCTGCAAACATAGCCGCAGTACAGGCTGCGCTACATACCAACAATAACTTTGAATCTAGCAATGTAGCTAACGGCGCAAGAAATCGTGTAGGATGCTCCTACAAAGAATTCACTACCTGCAAACCTTTGGAATTTGATGGAACCGAAGGACCAATTGGATTGAAACGGTGGACCGAGAAAGTTGAATCGGTGTTTGCCATAAGTAAGTGTACTGAAGAGGACAAAGTTAAGTACGCTACGCATACCTTCACAGGTACTGCGTTAATGTAGTGGAACACCTATCTTGAACAGGTAGGACAAAATGCTGCTTACGCACTACTATGGTCGGCATTCAAGCAATTGATGAACGAGCAGTACCGTCCTAGAAACGAAGTCAATAAACTCAAGGCAGAACTTAGAGAGTTACGAACACAAGGGTTCGACGTTACCACATATGAACGACGATTCACAGAGTTGTGCCTATTGTGTCCTGGAGCATTCGAAGATGAAGAAGAAAAGATCGACGCGTTTGTAAAAGGGTTACCAGTAAGGATTCAAGAAGATGTGAGTTCACACGAGCCCGCTTCTATACAGAAGGCAAGTCGAATGGCTCATAAACTCATAAATCAGATTGAGGGAAGAATTAAAGAGCAGGCGGCCGAAGAAGCCAACATGAAATAACTCAAGAGGAAGTGGGAGGAAAACGGTGACAAGAGTCACCAGTACAACAACAACAACAACAATTACAACCACAATCGCAACAACTATCCCAACAACCGCAACAACAATCGCAACAATAACCGCAATCCTAACAATAACTACAACAAACATCCCAACAACAACAACAACTACAACAACCGTTTCAACAACAATAACAATCCCAACAACAACCTCAATAACAACAACGGCAACAAAAACCAAAAACAGCCATGTCATAGGTGTGAAGAAAATCATCAGGGGTTTTGCATGACATTTTGCAACAGGTGTAAAAGAAATGGTCATAGCGCGACAAAGTGTGAGGTCTACGGACCAAAGTTTAACAGAACTAAAGGAACAAATAATGTCAGAACAAGTAATGCCGAAACGAATAGTGTCGGAGCAAGTAATACCAACGCTGTTTGTTATAAATGTGGAAAACTGAGCCACATTATTAGAAATTGCCCGAATCAGGGGAATACTAATGGGCAGGGCCGTGGAAGAGTTTTCAATATTAATGCGGCAGAAGCACAGGAAGACCCGGAGCTTGTTACGGGTACATTTCTTATTGATGATAAATTTGCTTATGTTTTATTTGATTCGGGTGCGGATAGAAGCTATATGAGTAGAGAATTTTGTGCTAAATTAAGTTGCCCATTGATGCCTTTGGATAGTAAATTTTTACTCGAATTAGCAAACGGTAAATTAATTTCAGCAGATAATATATGTTGGGAGAGAGAAATTAAACTGGGGGATGAAACGTTTAAAATTGATTTAATACCAGTCGAGTTAGGAAGTTTTGATATAATAATTGGCATGGACTGGTTGAAAAAGGTGAGAGCAGAGGTCGTTTGTTACAAAAATGCGATTCACATTATGCATGAAAAAGGAAAACCTTTAATGGTGTACGGAGAAAAGAACAACGCGAAATTAAATCTTATTAGTAGTTTGAAGGCGCAAAAACTAATAAGAAAAGGTTGTTACGTCATTCTAGCACACATCAAGGAAGTTAAACCTGAAGAAAAGAACATCAGTGATGTTCCCGTCGCAAAAGAATTTCTCGATGTATTTCCGAAAGAATTACCGGAATTACCCCCACATCGATCCGTTGAATTTCAAATAGACCTTGTACCAGGAGCTGCACCAATAGCTCGTGCTCCATACAGAATCGCACCCAGTGAAATGAAAGAATTACAAAGTCAGTTACAGGAACTTTTAGAGCGTGGTTTCATTCGACCAAGCACATCACCATGGGGAGCTCCTGTTTTGTTTGTCAAGAAGAAAGATGGTACATTTTGGTTGTGTATCAACTACCGAGAGTTGAACAAACTTACCATCAAGAACCGCTACCCACTACCGAGAATTGACGACTTATTTGATCAACTACAAGGCTCGTCTGTTTATTCGAAGATCGATTTACGTTCTGGATATCATCAAATGCGGGTGAAGGAGGATGATATTCCAAAGACTGCTTTTAGGATGCGTTACGATCATTACGAGTTTATGGTTATGCCGTTTGGATTGACTAACGCACCAGCTGTGTTCATGGACCTCATGAACCGAGTGTGTGGGCCATATCTTGACAAGTTTGTCATTGTTTTTATCGATGACATACTTATTTACTTGAAGAATGATCAAGAGCACGAAGAACATTTGAGAAAAGTTCTAGAGTTGCTGAGAAAAGAAAAATTGTACGCTAAGTTTTCAAAGTGTGCATTTTGGTTGGAAGAAGTTCAATTCCTCGTTGACATAGTAAACAAAGAAGGTATTCAGGTAGATCCAGCAAAGATTGAAACCGTTGAAAAGTGGGAAACCCTGAAAACTCTGAAACACATATGCCAATTTTTAGGGCTAGCTGGTTATTATAGGAGATTCATCCAAGAGTTTTCTAAAATAGCAAAATCCTTGACTGCATTAACGCATAAAGGGAGAAAATTTGAATGGAAGGATGAACAAGAAAAAGCGTTTCAATTGTTGAAGAAAAAGTTAACTACGGCACCTATATTGTCATTACCTGAAGGGAATGATGATTTTGTGATATATTGTGACGCCTCAAAGCAAGGTCTCGGTTGTGTATTAATGCAATGAACGAAAGTAATTGCTTATGCGTCTAGACAATTGAAGATTCACGAGCAGAATTATACGACGCATGATTTGGAATTAGGAACGGTTGTTTTTGCATTAAAGACTGGAGGCACTACTTATATGGGGTCAAAAGTATTATATATACCGATCACAAAAGTATTCAACACATATTTAATCAGAAACAACTGAATATGAGGCAGCGTAGGTGGATTGAATTGTTGAATGATTACGACCTTGAGATTCGTTAAAACCCGGGGAAGGCAAATGTGGTAGCCGACGCCTTGATCAGAAAGGACAGAGAACCCATTCAAGTAAAAGCTATGAATATAATGATTCACACTAACCTTACTACTCAAATAAAGGAGGCTCAACAAGGAGTTTAAAAGAGGGAAATTTAAAGGATGAAATACCCAAAGGATCGGATGTCACGACCCGGAAAATTTCGACTAATTTTAAATCAAACTCTCGATACGATTCAATATTTTTGACACGATAAGCAAAGTCTGTAAGGTTGAGTCTCAAAATTTTTGAACTGTGTTCATGTATTTAATTACCCTTCGACTGTTTCCAATGATTCATGAACAACTGTTTGTAAATAGATATGTAAATATATAAATATATGTATACATATGTATGTATATAATAACTTGAAATATGTTAATATTATCAATAATAGATTGAGTAATTAGTACTTAAATTAAAGATAGTAATTATATTATAATAAATTGAAATCTTAAGTTTAATAAAATTTCATATACTTCTTATTTTAAATTTTAATATATATATATATATATATATATATATATATATATATATATATATATATATATATATATATATATATATATATATATATATATATATATATATATATATATATATATATATATATATATATATATATATTCCAAACATTAAGATGAGATTAATTAGTATAGGCTTTATTTGATTTGATGAGCTGTACACATTTTTAGTGGGGCAAGTTTGCGATTTGTTTCTTTTACTCATTCATGCATACATATATTTATGCTTTATATCGACATCTTATTTTGTTTCTTTTCTTTATAGTCAAATATGTATGCATCAATCCATATTAAAATATACAAGATATTTTTTTTTAATTATTGCTTCTGTCTTAATCGACCAAACCTACTTGTTTTATATCTCTCCTACTGTGTTTAGTCGAATTAAACCCATCATCCACCATTATTTATTTTTTTTAGAAACCCCACTTACATACGTGCATATGGAACAACATCAATCATTCATCACCAGTTCACTTGTTTACTTCCAACTATTAATATCTCTATATTTATATGTCTATATATATAATAATGATACATATATGCATTATAACCATCACTTTTATTATTATTTCTCTACCATTTAAACTCTTCCTTCTTCCTTGTTTTGCTGTCGTAAGAACCCAGCCCAAAACGATATCTTCGGCTACTGTAATCAACTGAGAACCTTCATCAACTACTTGTGCTACTCGATTAACATCAACACCCATTTCATCCTTCTGTTTTCGATTCGAACACCAAAACCCACCAACACTCAAACTATCTCTATATCTAATTCTATTTCGTTTCTACTACAACTAAACAAGACAACCCTCACAGCTACAGCAGTTATACTGCTTCGTACTCTTCTGTTTCTGTGTTATGATCAAACGACACACAATCAAAACATGAATGGGGTTACCTTATTATTTTCTGTTTGTGCCCGAACAAAAACGACCACCATTAAAACTATACTGCCTACTCAATTGCTGCTACTTTTGTTCTTTTTGATTCGATGTTAACCACCACAAAACATCACATGTAAACTGCAAAGCCGATGCTACATCACTCTGTTCTGCTGCACTTTTGTTTCCTGTTTTCTATTACAGCGACAACAGTGATGATTAAATGTTATAGTGATGAACATGATGACTGTTGTCGTGATGTTTAAATGACATGATGATGAAGAATTTCGTCTGTCATTTTTTTCTGATTACTGACAATTATAAAATAGAAAAATCCCACTTGCTAATTAATGAAAGTGGTGGACCAAGGTTTATCTTTTCTAATAATAAGATTGTAAACGATTTTTGGTGTTACCAGAACCCAGGCCGCAGGCCTTTATGTTATGTGTTGGGCCAAGATTTTAATTGGGCCGTTAAATGGACTGATGGGTATGCCATGGGTTTGATTGGGTTGCGTTTCTATTTTTATGGGGTCAATAACCGGCTCAAAGATTCTGTTGATATAACAACAACGATCTTTGATATTGATTATGATGATAGTGTTAAGTTTTCATGATGATGATGATAATATGATACATGAAATCATGAAGGTGACGATTATTGGTGATGACAAAGTGATGATTATAATTATGATAATAAAACATGATATATGATGATAATAGTACGAATATGATAATGATCGGGAAGATGAAGATGATTATGGGAATGATAGTGATAAAGAGACACGTATTATGAAAATGATGAACTAGGTAGATGATGAAAATAATAATAACGAAGATAGATAGACGATGATGGTTATGATGATGTTAGATTAAGACTATGATCCATAAATGATGATGTTAATGGATCATGATGATATTGGTGATGATGAGAAGATGATATAGATGTGATTGATGATGATGATGTTGTGAACATGAATAAGGAAACCATAATATTAAGATGATAACGGGTTATTATCTATTTGATGATAATCCGAATTAATATGTATTTGATGATGATCCGAATTAATGTGGATTAGAAAGAGAAGATTTAGGGAAAACACAATTGGAGTAGTGGTTAAAGAATGTTATCGGGTTAGCGGGACGTCGCGGCTTCAAACCCGGACTTGGGTATTTTTTTTTAAAGGGGCTACTTCTTTGAGGTAGTTTACTTAATACTCAATATTATTATTATTATTATTATTATTATTATTATTATTATTATTATTATTATTATTATTATTATTATTATTATTATTATTATTATTATTATTATTAGTGTTATCAGTAATATCGTTATTTTATCATTAACATGATTCTTATTATTATTATTATAATAATTAATATTATTACTACTATTATTTTTAAACATTATTATTATTATTATCATTATTATTAGTATTATTATTATTATAATTATTATTATTATTAATACAACAAATATTTTTATACAAAATATATTCATTACCTATATCATAAATAAATTAATATTACATAATGTCATGTTTTTAACTAATATAATATTAATGATATATCATGTACATACTATAACAGATTATAAGTATTAATATGAAAATATATAAGGACATTAGTCTTAATACGATGTAAACTTAGTTGATTAATATTATATGTGTTAATATATATACTTGGTATAGGTTCGTGAATCCGAGACCAACCTTACACTTGTTCAATGATGTTATATGTATTTTTACTACGAAATACAGTATGGTGAGTTTCATTTGCTCCCTTTTTAATTGCTTTTGCAATATATATTTTTGGGCTGAGAATACATGCGCTGCTTTTATGAATGCTTTACGAAATAGACATAAGTACTTAAAATACATTCGACGTTGAGTTATACCACTGTCATACTTCCCTGTAGCTTGGTAACTACCATTTACATGCGGTATTGTAAACGCGAATCCTGTTGATAGATCTATCGGGCTTGACAACCCCAACCGGGCTGGACGACCAGTATTCAATGGTTGCACAGTACTTCTTTCAGTGACTACACTTGGTATGGTGTAGTGAGATTTCATAATAAAGGGAATATGCAACGTTGATTAATGTTAAGTATGGTTACCAAGTGTTCAACCACTTAGTATGCTTTACATACACTTGTGAGTGTATTATGTTTATGATTATGAAATCTTGTGGTCTATTGAACTATTGATAACTGTTGTTACGATAAACCTATGAACTCACCAACCTTTTGGTTGACACTTTTAGCATGTTTATTCTCAGGTATGAAAGAAACCTTCCGCTGTGCATTAGCTCATTTTAAGGACCTTACTTGGAGTCGATCATCGCAATGGGACCAAATGTTGATGACTTCGTCTAGGTGGATAAGGACGGGTTTTCACATCGGAGAAGCATCTTAATATTCGGGAAGACGGAACCCGGTATAGGGCTGAAAGAATTTGGGTACCAAAATTTGAAGATATGAAAGAAATGGTACTTAGAGAAGCTCATAAAACCAGATACTCAATACATCATGGAACGGGGAAGATGTACAAGGATCTCAAGAAACATTTTTGGTGGCCGGGTATGAAAGCCGATGTTGCTAAATACGTAGGGGAATGTTTGACGTGTTCTAAGGTCAAAGCGGAGAATCAGAAACCATCAGGTCTACTTCAACAACCCGAAATCCCTGAATGGAAATGGGAAAACATTACCATGGATTTCATCACTAAATTGCCAAGGACTGCAAGTGGTTTTGATACTATTTGGGTAATAGTTGATCGTCTCACCAAATCAGCACACTTCCTGCCAATAAGAGAAGATAACAAGATGGAGAAGTTAGCACGACTGTATTTGAAGGAAGTCGTCTCCAGACATGGAATACCAATCTCTATTATCTCTGATAGGGATGGCAGATTTATTTCAAGATTTGGCAGACATTACAGCAAGCATTAGGAACTCGTCTAGACATGAGTACTGCCTATCATCCACAAACTGTTAGGCAGAGCGAAAGGATGATACAAACGCTTGAAGACATGCTACGAGCATGTGTTATTGATTTCGGAAATAGTTGGGATCGACATCTACCATTAGCAGAATTTTCCTACAACAACAGCTACCATTCAAGCATTGAGATGGCGCTGTTTGAAGCACTTTATGGTAGAAATTGCAGGTCTCCGATTTGTTGGAGTGAAGTGGGGGATTGACAGATTACGGGTCCGGAGATAATACAAGAAACTACCGAGAAGATCATCCAAATTCAACAACGGTTGAAAACCGTCCAAAGTCGACAAAAGAGCTACGCCGACATTAAAAGAAAAGATATAGAATTTGAAATTGGAGAGATGGTCATGCTTAAGGTTGCACCTTGGAAAGGCGTTTTTCGATTTGGTAAACGAGGGAAATTAAATCCAAGGTATGTAGGACCATTCAAGATTATTGATCGTGTCGGACCAGTAGCTTACCGACTTGAGTTACCTCAACAACTCGCGGCTGTACATAACACTTTCCACGTCTCAAATTTGAAGAAATGTTTTGCTAAAGAAGATCTCACTATTCCGTTAGACGAAATCCAAATCAACGAAAAACTTCAATTCATCGAAGAACCCGTCGAAATAATGGATCATGAGGTTAAAAGACTTAAGCAAAACAAGATACCAATTGTTAAGGTTCGATGGAATGCTCGTAGAGTACCTGAGTTCACCTGGGAACGAGAAGATCAGATGAAGAAGAAATACCCGCACTTATTTCCAGAAGATACGTCAACACCTCCAACTGCTTAAAATTTCGGGACGAAATTTATTTAACGGGTAGGTACTGTAGTGACCCAAACTTTTCCATGTTTATATATATTAAATGAAATTGTTATTTACATGATTAAGTGTTTCCAACATGTTAAGTAATCAAACTTGTTAAGACTTGATTAATTGAAATAGGTTTCATATAGACAATTGACCACCCAAGTTGACCGGGGATTCACGAAAGTTAAAACTTGTAAAAACTATATGATGACATATATATGATTATATATATATAGTTAACATGATATTATGATAAGTAAGTATCTCATTAGGTATTTTAACAATGAGTTATATACATAAAATTGAGTTTATTGAATTAAGAAACTCGAAACGATATATATAACGGTTATCGTTATAACAACGTCTTACTAAATACATATGAATCATATTAAGATATTGATACACTATGTTTAATCATGATAAATGATAAGTAAATATATCATTAAGTATATTAACAATGTATGTAAAAACAAGACTACTAACTTAATGATTTCGAAACGAGACATATATGTAACGATTATCGTTGTAACGACATTTAATGTATATATATCATATTAAGATATATTAATACATCGTGATATCATGATAATGTAATAATTTAACATCTCATTTGATATAATAAACATTGGGTTAAAAACATTTAACATGATCGTTAACTTAAAGGTTTCAAATCAACATTTACATGTAACGACTAACGATGACTTAACGACTCAGTTAAAATGTATATACATGTAGTGTTTTAATATGTATTCATACACTTTTGAAAGACTTCGAGACACTTATCAAAATACTTCTACTTAATAAAAATGCTTACAATTACATCCTCGTTCAGTTTCATCAACAATTCTACTCGTATGCACCCGTATTCGTACTTGTACAATACACAGCTTTTAGATGTATGTACTATTGGTATATACACTCCAATTATCAGCTCTTAGTAGCCCATGTGAGTCACCTAATACATGTGGGAACCATCATTTGGCAACTATCATGAAATATCTCATAAAATTACAAAAATATTAGTAATCATTCATGACTTATTTACATGAAAACAAAATTACATATCCTTTATATCTAATCCATATACCAACGACTAAAAACACCTACAAAAACTTTCATTCTTCAATTTTATTCATATAATTGATCTCTCTCAAGTTCCATCTTCAAGTTCTAAGTGTTCTTCATAAATTCTACAAGTTCTAGTTTCATAAAATCAAGAATACTTCCAAGTTTACTAGCTCACTTCCAATCTTGTAAAGTGATCATCCAACCTCAAGAAATCCTTGTTGTTTATAGTAAGATATCATTCTAAATCAAGGTAATACTCATATATAAACTTTGATTCAATTCCTATAACTATAACTATCTTAATTCGAGTAATAATCTTACTTGAACTTGTTTTCGTGTCATGATTTTACTTCAAGAACTTTCAAGCCATCCAAGATCCTTTGAAGCTAGATCATTTCTTGTCACTTCCAGTAGGTTTACCTACTAAACTTGAGGTAGTAATTATGTTCATAACATCATTCGATTCATACATATAAAACTATCTTATTCGAATATTTGAACATGTAATCACTAGAACATAGTTTAGTTAATTCTAAACTTGTTCGCAAACAAAAGTTAATCCTTCTATCTTGACTTTTAAAATCAACTAAACACATGTTTTATATCTATATGATATGCTAACTTAATGATTTAAAACCGGAAAACACAAAAAATACCGTAAAACCGGATATACGGCGACGTAGTAACACCGCGGGCTGTTTTGGGTTAGTTAATTAAAAACTATGATAAACTTTGATTTAAAAGTTGTTCTTCTGGGAAAATGATTTTTCTTATGAACATGAAACTATATCCAAAAATCATGGTTATACTCAAAGTGGAAGTATGTTTTCCAAAATAGTCATCTAGACGTCGTTCTTTCGACTGAAATGACTACCTTTACAAAAACGACTTGTAACCTATATTTCTGACTATAAATATACTTTTTATGTATAGATTCATAAACTTAAGTTCAATATGAAACCATAGCAATTGGATTCACTCAAAATGGATTTAAAACGAAGAAGTTATGGGTAAAATAAGATTGGATATTTTTTGCTTGTTGTAGCTACGTGAAAATTGGTAACAAATCTATATTAATCATATCCTAGCTAACTCATATTGTATTATACATATTTTCTAATATATTATGTAATCTTGGGATACCATAGACACGTATGCAAATATTTTGACATATCATATCGACCCATGTATATATGTTATTTGGAACAACCATAGACACTCTATATGCAGTAATGTTGAAGTTAGCTATACAGGGTTGAGGTTGATTCCAAAAATATATATACTTTGAGTTGTGATCTAGCCTGAAACGTGTATACACTGGGTCGTGGATTGATTCAAGATAATATATATATCAATTTATTTATGTACATTTAACTATGGACAACTAGTTGTATGTTACTAACGAGGACAGCTGACTTAATAAACTTAAAACATCAAAATGTATTAAAAGTGTTGTAAATATATTTTGAACATACTTTGATATATATGTACATATTTGTTATAGGTTCGTTAATCGACCAGTGGCCAATTCTTACTTTCTGACGAAGTAAAAATCTGTGAAAGCGAGTTATAGTCCCACTTTTAAAATCTAATATTTTGGGATGAGAATACATACAGTTTTATAAATGTTTTATGAAATAGACACAAGTAAATGAAACTGCATTATATGGGTGAATGATCGAAGCCGAATATGCCGCTTTTGCTTGGTAACCTAAGAATTAGTAAACCGATCTACTAATTGACGCGAATCCTAAAGATAGATCTATTGGGCCTAACGAACCCCATCCAAAGTACCGGATGCTTTAGTACTTCGAATTCGTTTTTATCATGTCCGAAGGATTTCCCGGAATGATAGGGGATATTCTTATATGCATCTTGTTAATGTCGGTTACCAGGTGTTCACCATATGAATGAATTTTATCTCTATGTATGGGATGTATATTGAAATATGAAATCTTGTGGTCTATTATTATGATTTGATAATATATAGGTTAAACCTATAACTCACCAACATTTTTGTTGACGTTTTAAGCATGTTTATTCTCAGGTGATTATTAAGAGCTTTCGCTGTTGCATACTAAAATAAGGACAAGATTTGGAGTCCATGCTTGTATGATATTATGTAAAAACTGCATTCAAGAAACTTATTTTTGATGTAATATATTCTTATTGTAAACCATTATGTAATGGTCGTGTGTAAACGGTATATTTTAGATTATCATTATTTGATAATCTATGTAATGCTTTTTAAACCTTTATCGATAAAATAAAGGTTATGGTTGTTTTAAAAATGAATGCAGTCTTTGAAAAACGTCTCATATAGAGGTCAAAACCTCGCGACAAAATCAATTAATATGGAACGTTTATAATCAATATGAACGGGACATTTCATTCTGGTCAAGAATCATGGGCGCCCGGTAACAACAGATCATTCGAGTGACTTGCATTTTAGCAACGAAGTTTGGGCAAGATTGTACAACATCTTTGTGAATGATTATAACCCGAACTTCTTAAACTAGAAGATTACTATAAGTGGAAGCTTTCCATAAATAGTAGGTTTCCAAAAATAGAAACTTTTGAGAATAGGAACTTTTCTCGAAAACCGTCACTGTTAATATAGTTTGCTATATTAATAAACAAACTTTATGTCTGTTAGACATTAACTAATTAAACGTTATATCTCTAGGTTGAGATCTCCGATTTCATACTCCGTTCATACTTCATGCGTGGAATATCTTACTTGCTACTAAGGTGAACTTCATTGCCCCTCTTTTTACTATTTCTTAACTACTTTATAAACTTTGGGGTGAGACACATGCTTGCTTTTAAATGATTTACAATTCAGACACAAGTACCTAAACTATTTGATATGCAATTTCGTGAGACTTTTGTTAAACATGTATTTATTGTTACATGCAAATCCCCGCCATAATATCGTTAATTGCTGGAATTGAAATTTAGCAAGCTTAATTATTGTGAGTAGGCCTATTGAGAGTGACGTCTCTACCCATTGGCGTGATCATCAAGGGGGTACATAATAATGATTGCCGACACCCGTACAGTGTCAGGGGTTAATGTTTAGTTCGATATTATAACTCATGGCATATTGAATATTTTGATATTTTGAACTAAATCTTGTGGTCTAATACTTATTATGATTGTTAAACCTATGATGTTCACTCAACCTTTGTGTTGACATTTTAAGCATGTTTTTCTCAGGTGAAGATTAGCTTGTGTGCTGTACTATGATGCTTAGTTAGCTGTTGCATTGGAGTCCACATATTAGACTTATCATTTGTTATTTATATATGAATTTCATTATGTAAAACATTATTATGTTTCCGCTGCAAAAAAAAAAATCAAATTTTGTTAAAACGTCTCATTTAGAGTCGTTCTCGTTTATACATACTTGTGATGTGATATTGTGAAGTCATATTTCCCCGGCCCTATTTGGGGGTATGACATGCAGTGTAATAAAAAGATTCTACAACCATGGGCACCTGGTAACAAGCCTTAACAATAATAATATAATAATGAATACCCCTTATGTCTATAGAGCACCGAATCAAGTGCTATAAATACCCTCGAAGTACTAAACATCCGTTGACTGCTAGAGCGACTAGCCCTGATGGGGTTGTCAAACCTGATAGATCTATCAATAGGATTCGCGCCTACGGTACAGAGACCAATAGATTATGTTACCAAGCTAGGGAATATTTGTGATTCTAACCCACGTAGAATTAAGTTTAGTACTTGTATCTATTTTGTAAAACAGATATAAAACATTGCATGTATTCTCAGCCAAAAAATATATATATAAAGGGAGCTATGAAAACTCACGATACTGTATTTCGTAGTAATTACGCATATGATGGCACTGAACAAGTGCAGAGTTGACCTCGGATTCACGAACCTATATCAAGTATATATATTAACACATATACTCGTAATTGAATAAGTTTATATATATTATTTCAATTGTTATATATTTCTATATATATATATATATATATATATATATATATATATATATATATATATATATATATATATATATATATATTCTTTATATAAGTATTTATTTGATAAAATAATATTAATAACGATAATGAATAAAGAGTTGTATTATTTGTAATAATAATAATAATATTAGTAGTAAAAATAATAATAATTATAATTATAATAACAGTAGTTTTTAATGAAAATGATAATAACAATAGTTCTTAATAATAATAAAAATACTTATATTAACAATAAAATGATAATGAAAATAATAATTTTTGATAATAATACTTGATACTAGTAATAATAATAATAATAATAATAATAATAATAATAATAATAATAATAATAATAATAATAATAATAACTATAATAATTATGATAATAATAATAATCTAAATGATAATTTTTGGAATAATATTAATGATAAAAATAATAATAATAATGTTAATTCTATTAAAATGATAGTTTTAATAATAATGAATATAATACTACTAATAATAATAATACTAGTAACACTAATATTAATACTTGAAAAACTACATTAAGAATTTATAAGCTTTTCCAAAAAAAAAAAAAATTAGTCATAGCCCGGGCTCGAACCCGCGACCTCTCGCTCACCTGCTAACACCCTTAACCATTCTGCCATCCATGCTTTTCTGATTTATTATGCAACCCAAATATATATATCTAGTATCTATTTCAACTTGGTTCATCATCTTCTTCATGAATCCAAACGATCAAAAGACTTCAAAAATCTAAAATAACTAATTCGGGGTTTAATTTAGGACTTGTAAACAATATAGAATTAAAAAGAGATGTTTTTAAATAACACAAAAAAATTAAAAAATAAATGGAAACAGCACCCAGCTGCTGTTCGAAGTTTTTTTTAAAGAAAAGAAATCGTTTTTCGCTTTTAAGCTTGTTTTAGGACTTGCTTTCTTCACGAAATAGTTTGGAAATCATATATAT
Organism: Rutidosis leptorrhynchoides; assembly: GCF_046630445.1. NCBI lineage: Eukaryota > Viridiplantae > Streptophyta > Magnoliopsida > Asterales > Asteraceae > Rutidosis > Rutidosis leptorrhynchoides. The sequence goes on from NC_092339.1 coordinate 96,079,329, forward strand.
AAACTATTTGAATCGTCAATTGAACTTAAAACATCAAAACAACTTCAAATTTTTACCAAGAACGAAACATTTGACTTTTTAGAAATAAACTTTGACTCCGAAATTAGAACTCGATATTATGAATTGGAACTTGAAACTTTGCAGATAGTTTGAGTATATGATTCCTAACAAGACTGCATTTATAGATTTTGAAATTAAAATCAAAATTGAGCTTTTGAATTTTTGATCAAGAACAGAGATATTGAAAAGAAAAAAAATAAATAAATTTCTATTTTCTTTTCACTAATTGCAGTAGAATATATAATGTGTGATCAACTAACAATAATTTGTTTTGTGTTATACTTATTGTCAACAATGAATCACGATCAAGAATAAAAAAAATTAAAGCAGATCACATTCTTAATAAAAAAAATAAAAGCAATTATGATTAAATAAAAATATATAAAATTTGTACATATTTTTTGACTTTTAATTTATTTATTTTTTTAATTGATATTATTATATAAACTGATTAATAAAAATGTTAATAATAATAATAATAATATTAAGGATAAATAATAATAAAAATAATGATAATAATATTAATATTAACATAACAAAATTAATAATAAAAATGATAATTTTAATTATAATTAATAATAATGATAATAATCATTATAAAATGTTAATAATACTATTAATAATAATAATAATATTATTAATAATAAGTTGTATTAATAATAATGATATTTATAATAATCTTATCACTTTTAGTAAAAGTGATAATACTAATAATATTAATGTTAATATTAATATTAATGATAATAATAATTATTAATAATAATAATATTAATAATATTGATAATAATAATGATTGTAAATGATTGTAAAATGATATATATATATATATATATATATATATATATGTATATATATATATATATACACACACACACACACATATATACACATACACATATATATTTACATATCTTTTTATAACCAGTTGTTCGCGAATCGTTGGAAACAGTCGAAGAATAATTGAATCCATATAAATAGTTCAAAATTTTTTGAGATTCGGGATAACAGACTTTGCTTATCGTCTGAATTATGAAATCATTTATAGATTTAAGTTAAAAATAAGTAGAAATTTTCCGGGTTATTTCAAATATTGTCTAACCAGATACCTTATACGATCAATAGAAGTAGTTTCAGATGTGGAAGCTCGGTCAAAGTCGCGACCACACAACATACTACGAATCCTATAACCAAGACTCTCCGCTAAACCTGACGCTCTGATACCAGTTGTTGGGAAATTGCGGCCTCACTAATTCCCAACAAACGCCCAATAAAAGACAGTAAAGAAATAAAGAACAATCCACAATACAAGAATTTAACGTGGAAACACCAAAACAGAAGAAAAACAACGGGCCCCCAAAGAGAGAAATTCACTATATCACAAATTGTTACAATGACATAGACGACTCTCTTAAGCTAATTACACTCTCTAAAGTATTTAACTAATACAACTCTCAAACAAGGGTAAGAAAGAAAGAAATAATCAAATACTTAAAGTGTATTGATTAGTGCAAGTTGGAATGAATCCCATGAGCTCCTTTTATAATTAAGGATTTCACCTCCAATTTCTTCAACCCACCTATGTGGGAGAACTTCATTTTATATTCAAAGGGGTTACTCCTTTTTTCTTCCATCCACCAATGTGGGACAAGTAACCATATCATTTTTCTGTCAAAAATAACACCAACACAATTCGCAACTATAATTCATAGTAGCAATTATTTTTTTATATTAATTGTTGAAATATGAACTTCCATTCGTAACTCTCACAACAGATCTGAAAATCGTCGTTGTTTACCGATGGATCAGTCACCTGCAAAAGTGCAAATCCTCTTTGTCTACCTAAGGTTTACCGATGGATCAGTCACCTGCAAAAGTGCAAATCCTCTTTGTCTACCTAAGGTTTTTTGTCCTGAAAATCCTCCTTGTATTGTAGTTAAAGAAGAGTTAACAATTGAAAAATTAAAGAAATTGAGAGAAGAATTAAAGTATTTGAGTTAAATTTGAGCTGATGTTAAATATGGGCATCAAGCAACATGCATGGTGCATGTTACGTGGTACGATTGGTGCTTAATGCGTGTTAGATTTGCAGGTATGTTAAAACAATGCCGGTAAAATGTATTAACGATCAGGGGAACACGCACTACGTACGGCCTTGCACGCATCATATGTGATGCGTAATTAGAGGGTATTTTTGCAATTTTATAATTTTAAGAGCATATTGTTAAACACTTTGAGATTTGAGGGTATTTACACCAATTTCCCATACATTATATACGTACTCTTTTTTAATCCTACAAAATTGAAAATATAAAACTCAAAGAAAACTCTAAACTATTTCATCTTCAACCTCTCAACGTAACTTGCAGACACACAATACCATTTAACACCAAAAAAAAAAAAAAAAAGATGGAACTCAACGTTTGATTTTGGTCGATGAAATGTTAGAGCGACGTCGAGAGAAACGTTGCGCCGAAATAATAGTATGTCGGGGTTCCAATGTTCCGGGTGGAAAACGGAAAAGGTTGTAACCCTCGGTTGTTTTGAATATTTTGTTGGAGTTCGATTTATTTGATGTTTCATAAGTATAAAAACAATGATATGTTAAGAAAACACAATAGGTCAAAATATATACAAGAACATTATGAAGATAATTTTCTTCAAGAGAGAGATATATGTTATGAACGAGTAGATGAGCCATGACAAGACTTGATAACACTTAGTTATCAAATCTAGTGAAAATAAACGGATTAAGTCCTTTAGAGCTGGGTCTTAGTGTTTTTCTTTTCACGTTACATGTTTTGTCATCATCAAATAGCAGGAGATTGTTGACTCCCCTACATACTTAAGGATTTAGTTATAACAAAACATGATTATAAACGCTAGTTTATAATGTGCAGGTCAGCATAAGTTTACTTATTTATTTCTATGTATAGGAACATCAATGAATGTTTTTTCTGAGTGAGTTGGTGATACCAACTGAAACGTCCCGTTATATACCTCATGACGACCAACGTTTACTCAGGTCCCACAGCTTGATCAATAACTCTATATGAACATTTTGAATAAACATTACATTCATTTTATAAAAAGGAGATTACCTAAAAAGGAAATCTAAATACTTGTAAACTTTAAATGAGAAACAAAGGTATTGTACGTTGACTCAAATGTCAACTAAAACCCACTACATAATAGTGTATTAAAAACCGAATGCAATTAGTAAATGTTTTAACAAAATCTACGACACAAATGCAGACTCTCTAAGCCAACGGAAACACAAGCAATATCAATTAAGTACCTAAGAATAAAACATGTGAGTAAATTGTCAACAAAATATGTTGGTGAGTTACAGGTTTAGTATAACGAATTGTATAAAAGTAAACCACAAGATTTAATGTTGAAAAATGTATAAAATGATTATTCTATTTTCCTTGAGCACTTGGTAAGTTAACTTGTCTCATTTTATTTACCCTTAGATATGTAATATACATCGAAACATGTGTATCTTCTACGAAGTACTAGACATGTCTTTAAAAACTAGCGCGACTAGCACAGAATGGGGCGGCCAGGCCCGATAGTCTATTAATAGGATTCGCGTTTGCAGTGTCATAAACTAGTAATTAAAAGTTACCAAATTAGTAGGGTTGTAAATGAGCAGAACTACTCGAGCTCGACTCGTTAAAAACTCGTTTCGAGCCGAGCCTAAATGAGCTCGAGTCCGAGCCTTAAATTTATTTAAAGCTCGTTTAGTAAACGAGCTCGATCCCGAGCCTTAAATTTATTTAAAGCTCGTTTAGTAAATGAGCTCGAGCTTCACATCTCGAGCTCAAACAAGCTCGCGAGCCTAAACGAGCTTTTCATTTATATACATGAAAATGTTAAATATTTTAATAATATATTATATAATCATAATAACTACTATTATATCGATAATAGTTGGAAGAATACTATTAAATCTTATGATATGTGGATAAAAATTACAAAAAACAACAAATATAAAATATAATATATTAAAATTATATAACAAAAAATAAGATTATACGTTAATGAGTCGAGCTCGAGCCGAGCTCGATCTTGTAAAAATATCAAACGAGCCGAGCTCGAGCTTAATATATTAGGCTTCAACCGAGACGAGCTCTCGAGCTCTATGAAACTAGAACGAGCCGAGGTCGAGTCTGGCAATGTTCGGGCTCGGCTCGGCTCGTTTACAGCCCTACAAATTTAAGAATATTTTTTTCAAATCACAATGAATAATTTATAATTTAACACTTATGTCTAACATGTAAAAATAAAAAGCATGTATTTTCATCCCAAAAGATTTAAAGAATTTATAAAAGGTGAGACTATAACACATCTTAGGGTGCACTGATGAAATATAATAGGTACACGAATGAAAAAAATATCAAAGATGATCATGACTTCAACCTAATTAATAAAGTAGGTCAGAATATAATCTAACTTAGGTCGGGTCATTGCATGATAGTCCTAGTGCTTGAAGTGGATTTAGAATTCGGTATCAAAAGGTTTGATCAAGTTAAAGTATTACGCGTACTTTCTATTTTTAGTAAGTTTTCATTTTTGAAAAATTTCTATTTTTAGAAAGGTCCTATTTTTTGAAAGTGTATCTGCATATTTTGCAAGTCTATAACTACCTATCCTATATGCATGGAAGGATAATAATGATAATAATGATTACAATATAATATAAACATACAATGATTTTGTTACGATCTTGATTGACTTTATTACGTTCAAGGGGCAATCTTGACAAACTACAACTACAAACTACAACGGGACAATCCTCTTGCCCAGGGCATCAAATAGTACAGGACTGGCCCTGCCGACGCTAAGCAGGTTAAAGGTCGTTCAAACTAAGTAGCTTAAAGGTCATATATAGACATAAAACGTGAGCAAATGACTGAACTTTGGATTTGGTTGACCTAATTCTTCAAATAATATATCTGTTGCATATTATCCAAGTAATCCAACAATAAAAATAATATTCTTATTCTTATTAGATATACATCATTTATTCCATGCTTCTTTTACTAATATGCATATGCATATGCATATTAAACGCATACATCATATAATTATTTCTATATTGTGGATCACTTAGATGGCTTATTGGGATGGATTTTTAATATTTAGTTTAATCCAAATACTAAACTAAATTTAAATTGATTAAAATCAAATCGAATTTGAAAAACGATTTTTGTGACGACCCGGAAAATTTTGACTTATTTTAAACCAATTCTCGGTATGATTTAATGTTTCCGACACGATAAGCAAAGTCTGTAATGTTGAGTCTCAAAAAAAAATTGAAGTTTTTTCATATATTCAATTATCCTTCAACTATTTCCGACAATTCACGAACAACTATTTGTAAATAGACATATATATATATATATATATATATATATATATATATATATATATATATATATATATATATATATATATATATATATAGTGGGAATATTAATTGTTAGAATTAAATATGTAAATAATTTACGATAAAATAAAACATGTTTATATATATTGAATATATATATATATATATGGTTACAAATTTATTAGAAAACGTTAGTAAAACTCTTTTGTCATTCGATTGTTATTAAACAAGTTCATATACAAACTTTGGAGGATCTAAAAATAAACGTCGGTTCATTAATAGGTTACGTAAATTAATAGTCTGTTAAAAATATTTATACTCTGGTTTGAATTTGAATATACTCCATACCTATTAACTGAAATCCGCTATGATCAATATATGATTTTACTTTCTTAAATGAAAACGTTTATGATATAATGAATTTTATTAAACATTTTCGAATATATTAAATGATAACAATATTCATTTTTCAATTATATCAAATGAATTAAACAAACAAACTATAATATCTTTTTATATATTATATAATATGGGAGTTAGTAAATGATTTTAAAAACTTTAACTTTATAAAAAAATAAAAAATAAAATAAAAAAATATAATTATCTTTTAGTTATATTGTAATGACCCGGAAAATTTTGACTAATTTTAAATCAAACTCTCGATACGAGTTAATATTTTTCACACAATAAGCAAAGTCTGTAATGTTGAATCTCAAAACAATTTGAACTATTTTCATAGATGCAATTAACCTTCAACTGTTTCCGACGATTCACGAATAATTAATTGTAAATAGATATGTGTGTATATATATATAAATAATAATTTGAAATATAATTTGAAGTATTATGTGTTGTTATTAAAATTAATAAAATAAAAATAGAATATTATAATAAGTATTATTTAAAATATATCTATATATAAATAAAGTATATTAAGAATAAATATTAAATGATTATAATACTCGTTTGATGTTTCGATTGATATTAAACAATTCTAAATACAAACTTATATGATTTAAAAATAAATGGTGATCCAAAAATGAGTTATATAAATTATAAGCTTATTAAAAGTATATTTATGAGCTATTTGTTAAATTTTTACACTTGGTATATTTTACTTAGGGTTGAGAGCTAATAATATTTCTATTACTTTATGATTATAAGCGTTTATGCTTACCATTTGAAACAATCAAATATTGATTAAAGGTGAATTAGTATTGTAGTTTGTTATGTGTCAACTTCTCTATCTATATACTAATATATACATACATGCATGCTATTCGTTGATTAAAAAGCTAAAGTGAATGCTTCAACTTGTCTTCTGTTCTAATTATCAATATCAATTATCACCATTCACTAAAACCCATTTGATTAATCACCACTTTCCTGAAAACCACTATGATAACACTCCCCACCACAATCATTCATGTGTCTATCTTTTGTTTTCTTTCATTTAACTTTAAACTATCCGAATAATTAGGAGGTAGTGGAGCATATCTTGAAATAAAATATTAAGGCAAAACTAATTATAAGACTTGTACGATGGTACATGGGACCAAGGTGAGAACATGCATATGTATGTATATGAGTGTAAACGTGTTCTTCAATTTGATAAATTTTATTTTATGACCCGTTTAAACATTCTTTAACTGCCAACAATTAAACCCACTTCAACCCTTTTTCTCTTTCTCTTTCTCACATGTACCATCTTTATAGAATATAAATTCACAAATACATTCATCCGGACATATATCCGCATCCAAATCCATATTATTTGTTGGCTAACTATTCTTAATTGATATTGATTGTAACTTTTTATGTTATGATTAATTCCACTAACACAAATATATATTATATCTATCCTCAATATAATATAAAATTATGCATATACATATGCAGAGTAATATTACACCATCACCACACCTACTCACCCATCTTCTTATATCTTCTTCTTCCATAATACCTTGAGACCACAACCTCCCACCTAGATCAACATTAACACGCCACCACTCTTTCAACCGCCACCTTTGATCACCATTAACCCATTACTATAACACCACCTTGAAACCACTTTACAGGACACCACTTTCACTCACAATAAAAAACACCACCATCATCGATTTCATTTTCTTTTCCTCTTTTCCTGTTTTGTTTTTCTTTTGTACAAATACCACCATGAACCATTGAAATGATCAACTGTTACTGTATAACCTATTCGATCACCATAAGACCATTCCATCACCACTTTATCAATTCCAAACCATCACAATTGAAACTATTTGATGCTGTTTTCACAGCTATATATGATCAACCAGTAACCTCCAATACTTTCCACTGCTACTGCTTTGTTTTCTACTCGTGAACTCACCCACGCACCCACCATAACCTTCAACCTAGATGACTATACAATCCAGAGAAAACCAAAACCCATTTCATTTGCTTATGTTGCAGCTGCTATTTCTTTTAGGTTGCTGCAGGCCGCAACCTAAAACACCCTCACCTACTTCAACACATACAACCATGAATAATCACCACTCAACCACCATTCTTAATTTGTTTCGATTCTAGCTGTAAATCACGATCCATCACCACTGGTTACTTCTGTAATTTGCAGTCAACAAACAAACACCACCTTCACGTTATGTTACTGTTTTATTTGAAGACGATCACCACCATCGAACCATCAGAGATCACCACAACAAACTACCACCAACACCTTAATATATTTTTTTCTTCTTTTGCTCGAACAAAGCAGCTCTACTGCTGTAGTTTCTATCACAGTTCCACGATTGATTAAACCCACATAAAATCATGAAGAGCTGCTTGAATTATCTTCTGTTTCGTCACCCAATCACCACAAATTTTCTTTTATTATTCGCTGTTATTCACAAAGCAAAGTAATTGATTGATTGATAATTGCTTTCACAAATAAAAGGAAAAAGGGAGGGGGTCACGATTGAGACTGCTACACTTATCTTTTTCCTTCTTTTTTACTTTCTGATCGAACCCTACATCCCACCGAAGACCCCACCTGTGATTTCCCTTTTCACGTTTACAAATTTCTTAAATCACGAATATGTGCTGTGATTGAGCCCGATCGAGCAAAACAGACCCCAACCCAAACTTGTCTTACATTTTAGGCTTTTTAGGAAATGACATTTTGGGCCGATAATAAATAGAATTGAAATTGGGTCGTATCTCTTTTTCTGTTGGGCTGTGATCCAACTTCTTTTCCTTTCTGTTGGGCTGAACAATGACAAGGAACAATAAAGATGATGAATATGTCGATTGATGATGATTATTATGATTGATAAGGATGATCAGTAATGAACGATCATATTGATATGCATATATACTATGATATACGTTGATGATGATGATGTTATTCGCTGTTGAGTAGATTAGGATGATAGATAGTGATATAGATGATGACGGTACGAATGTTATATGATGACATGAATTGATGATGAAGAAACGAATGGTCCAATGGTTAGGGGTTTGTGTGTTGAGCGAGAGGTCTCAGGTTCGAACCTGGGCATTGACAGTTATATTTTTGGAAGCTTGTTTTGCTTAGGTAGTTTATTTATCACTATTATTATTATTATTATTATTATTATTATTATTATTATTATTATTATTATTATTATTATTATTATTATTATTATTATTATTATTATCATTATTATTATTATTATTATTATTATTATTATTATTATTATTATTATTATTATTATTATTATTATTATTATTATTATTATGGTTATAAACATATTAAAATTATTAACATCAAAGTAAATATGATCTTAAAATAAATATTATTATGATCTTAAAACTTAAAGTAATGAACGGGATAATTAATAAGATTATGACTTAAGAATTTAAAATGACGTTTACTGTATGATATAAATTTTGATTAAATCATAAGTATTGATGATAGATAACATTAAACGTGTGACGACCCAGAAATTTCTGACCAAATTTAAACTTAATCTTTATATGTTTCCAACATGATAAGCAAAGTCTGTAAAGTTAAGTCTCGATAATGTTGAACTACTTACATGAAACCATTTGACCTTTGACTGTGTCCGACGATCCACGAACAATTGTGTGTAAATAAATATGTAAAAAATAAATAAATAAATAATATATATATATATATATATATATATATATATATATATATATATATATATATATATATATATATATATATATATAAATATAAGAGTATATATAATAATTTGAATTAATAAAATACAATGTAACCATTTGAATTAAAAATGTAAAATAATAAACAGAATAATTAAGTATTGTTAAAATGAATATATAAATATAAATATGATATTATTATAAATTTATACATATATAAATATATATAGATATATATATATATATATATATATACATATATACATGATTCCTATTAATAATTATTGTTATATTAAATATTCAACACATGTTATCATATAATATATAATTTAATAATATATTTACTATTATTATCATTACTTTTATTATTTCTAACATCAATATCCGTATTATTATTATATAAAAATGGAAATATGTAACTTGTTATATCTTAATTATTAATTGTGTTATTATTAGACATTATTATTACATTATCAACAACACTTATTATTATTGTTATAGTTATTCCTTTTTATTATAAAATAATACAACTTATTATTATCATTAATAATATTATTATTATTATCGTCATTATTAAACTCATCTTTTTATTAAAACTCCTATTATTATAAATATTATCATATCAGTATTATTATTTTTCCTTATTATTTTTCCTTATTATTTAGTATTATTATTACTACTAATATAATTATTAGTATTATAATTAGTATTTCAATACTATTATTATTAGTAATCTTATTATTGTTCTTATTAGTATTAGTATTATCATAACTAAAAATTTTATAATTACTAATATAAAATAACTTATTATTATTATTAATTATCAATGAACTTGATATTTATATTTGTATTATTATTTTTAGTATTATTAGTGATATTAAAAGTATTATTAATACATTTATATTTATTATCTAATAATATATATATATATATATATATATATATATATATATATATATATATATATATATATATATATATATATATATATATATATATATAAAGAAACCATACAAATAGATTCTAAATCCAAATTCAGATCACTTTCAACTTTTTACAATTTTGTTTTTTCGGTCTAACATTATGTGATATCAGAATCTGATTCGTACAAATCTGTTGAAATTAGATATCTGTTATATTTTTTTTTATTTTTTTGATTAATATTCCTGTCAATTTGTTACCAGTCATTATCATTTTTGCTAACACCTAAATTCAATAAATTAGAGATACTACGTGATTCAACAACTGGTACACTATATTTCACCTACTGCATTCCTCGAATTAAAAAAAAAATAGGAAACTAGTCGATAGTCCCTATTCTTGATTCAATTTCTTCAAAACTCGATTTCGTAAAAATTTTGAAAATCTAAAAATGTAGTTTTGTTAGCAATTCTTTAAGAAAACTTTCTGCAAAGTTTGAAGTTCCAACTCATCTTATTGATTGAGAATTTTCGAGTTAAAGTTTAGGACTTTAAAAGTCAACGATTGTTCTTCAACAAAATTCAAATTGGTTTCGATGTTTATGGATCAATTGATGATCTAATAAGTTTATACGTATGAATTGGAACCTTTTTCATGAAGAAACCATAATCTAAAAACATCTGGAGATCAAAAATTAATATTGAGTTGTCATATTTTTTTCGATAAAGCAAGTTTTTTTTTTTTGTTGCTTGAGGTCTGTTGAACAAATGTATCAACTACAATTTGTTTCAAATTTAAATTGTAAAATCGTAAATCAAACTTTAATTTGTTATATTGGATGATCGACCCATCTCTAGTCGACTGATTCATTGAAGAAGGAGACCCAGAAGACATAAGTTAAATAAATATAGGTTTCGTAGTATATCAGAAAAATAGATTAGTTCAGATGGTATGGGTGTTGGGTAGATTAACGGGTGGTCACGGGTTCGAGTCCCTAATGGAGCGTTTTTTTTAACAGCCTTTTTATGAAAGGTAGTTCATTTTTTTATATTTATCATTTCCTTTATTATTATTATTATTGTTATTATTATTATTATTATTATTATTATTATTATTATTATTATTATTATTATTATTATTATTATGATTGTTATTGTTATTGCAAGTATTAACTATTATTGTTATAATTGTTATTATTATCATTACTTAGTATTATTGTTAATATTATTACTAATATTAATATATGCATTATTATTATTATAATAATTATTATTATTATTATCATTATCACTAGTATTATTATTAAGTACTAATATTATTAATATTATCATTTGTATTGTTATAAGTAATATTAATATTATTAATCGTACAATTTTAGTATTATTATAACTATTATGATTATGATTAACATTGGTAATATTATTATAAAAATGATACGATTTATTAGTACTTTCATAAATATTAGTATTATTATCATTTTATATATATAGTAGAACTATTATTATTAACATAAGTACATTATTAACGTTATTATCATTATTTTTATCTTTACTAATATTAACTTAGTATAATTAGAACTATGGTTTTGATAAACAAATGAAATATATATACATAAATATATTTAACACATACAACATAACAACGTATTTTTTTACATATATAAAATGAATATATGAAACCTAAATATATTATTAATATAAAAATGATATAATTAATAAGTTATATATATATAAACTTATTCGATTACGATTATGAGTATTGATAAATATACAAATGATATAGGTTCGTGAATCCGAGGTCAACCCTACATTTGTTCATTGTCATCATATGTATTTTTACTACAAAATACAATAGGTGAGTTTCATTACTCCCTTTTTAAATGCTTTTACAATATATATTTTTGGGACTGAGAATACATGTGCAACTTTTATAAATGTTTGACGAAATAGACACAAGTATTCAAAAATTACATTCTATGGTTGGATTATCGAAATTGAATATGCCCCTTTTTAGCTTAGAAGCCTAAGAATTATGGAAATGGCCCCTAGTTGACGTGAATCCTAAAGATAGATCTATGGACCTTGACACGTCTCATTCGGGTTACGAATGCTTTAGTACTTCGATTATCATGTCCGATGAGAGTCCCGAAATGATGGGGATATTCTATATGCATCTTGTTAGTTCGGTTATCAAGCGTTCACCATATGAATGATTTTTATCTCAATGCCGTGCGAAATGCCTGATATGATATGATGTTTATGAGAAATGGAAATGAAAATCTTGTGGTCTATTAAATTAATGGAAATGATTGTTTATGATAAACTAATGAACTCACCAACCTTTTGGTTGACACTTTAAAGCATGTTTATTCTCAAGTATGAAAGAAATCTTCCGCTGTGCATTTGCTCATTTTAGAAATATTACTTGGAGTCATTCATGACATATTTCTAAAGACGTTGCATTCGAGTCGTTGAGTTCATCAAGAATATTACTAAGTCACTTATAGTTTGGATATATTATGAAATGGTATGCATGCCGTCAACTTTCGTTGTGATGAAAGTTTGTCTTTTAAAAACGAATGCAATGTTTGTAAAATGTATCATTTAGAGGTCAAGTACCTAGCGATGTAATCAATTGTAATATATTCGTCTAGATAGATTAGGACGGGTCATGAAAAAACGAATATAATTTAATTAACTTTATGTACTATATACATAGGTACAACACACCTTTTAAAATTTTATTATAACTAAGATAAGATTAAGATTATTATTACTATTATTATTATTACTAGTATTATCATTGGGATTATTAGTATTAACATTAAAATTATCATTTCTATAAAAATTATCATTCTTATAAAAATTATCATTTTTAAACTTATTATTATTAACAGGGCCGGTCCTGAGAATTTGGGTGCCCTGAACGAGATGAAAAAATAGGCCCTAACGACACGGCCTATTCCAAGAATTTAAGTATGTAGAATGAGGTAGAAATAAGACCCTTACGTTGTAACAAATAATATAATTAAGCTAGTTAAAAAGTCACAACTAATGTTATATCAATTATATAAAGAATATACCATTAGAATTACATACTAGTGTCAGTTTAGGTTTCTCGAGGTCGGTTTAATTCCGTAATCAGGTTGTTTGAGCACTGAACCGATTTTTACCGATTCGAGTTTTTTTCCGGATTCAACTTTGATTTTTTTACTTATTTAAATTTTACGAATTAGAAATTTAGCGGAGGATCGAAAGTTGAAGACGACTTGTTAGAATGTAGAAGATATAGATATGAAAACAAAGATACATACTCCATGAGTTAATTATTTAATTAACGGGATAAGTTAATTAAATTGAATACTACTAGTTAGTTAATTAATCTCATGATACTAGTTAGTTAATTATTTAATTATTAATAAAAATGTTTTCTTTTTTGTTTTTATGTCACTCGTGCATGAGATTTTTGTCCAGCAGCTCACTTTTGTGTTTTGCTTAACCATCTCTTCCTTATTACTCTTTCATCCCACGTCGGTGGGTATAATAACAATAGTATTCTATAAAAAACAAAGCCTTGGGTAGATAGCCTAGATGAATTAAAATTTGGCTTAATTTCGTGGGCCTAATACCAGTATGATGAAAAAAATTTGGGCCCCAAAAAATAATGGGCCCTGTGCAGCTGTACTTGTTGCACCCTTTACGGGCTGACCCTGATTATTAATAAAAGTATTTTTATTAATAAAAGTATTTTATTCATAAAAGTATTTTTATTAAAATTAATATTTTTATTATTATTATAAGTATTATCATTTTTATTATCATTATTATTAAAAATAATATTATTATTAAAAACTATCATTTTTGTTAGAATTATTATTATATCATTTTTAATATTATTATCATTTTTATTAAAACTATTATTATTACTATCATTATCATTATTATTATTATTAGTATCAAAATTTTTATTACTATTATTATACTTATTCTAGTATTATTATAAATATCATTTTACAAACAAAAGAAATTTATATAAAAATATATTTATTACATAACTATACTAATATTACTTAATATTACGATATAATATTATTTATATTGATGTAACGTTGACTAAATTAAATATCAAATAAGCATTATAATATATCATAAGTATTAATAAAATTATATATAAATATTAATCCTAATACATAACTAAATATATATAAATCTGTTCGATTACGATTATATGTGTTAATATATATATACTTGATATAGGTTCGTGAATCCGAGGCCAACCCTGCATTGTTCAGTTTCGTCGTATGAATATTTTTACTACAAAATATCGTATCGTAAGTTTCATATGATCCCTTTTACTCATTACATTTTTGGACTGTGAATTCATGCAAAGTTTTAATAACTGTTTTACAATATTTATATGCGTGAGTTTCATTTGCTCCCTTTTTAAATGCTTTTGCAATATATTTTTGGGACTGAGAATACATGCGCTATTTTTTATAAATGTTTGACGAAATGGAAACAAGTACTTAAAACTACATTCTATGGAAACCGAATATGCCCCTTTTTAGTCTGGTAATCTAAGAATTAGGGAACAGACCCCCTAATTGACGCGAATACTAAAGATAGATCTATTGGGCCTAACAAACCCCATCCAGGTTATGGATGCTTTAGTACTTCGATTTTATATACAGATGAGTGTACCTGTATATTTGGGGATATTCTATATGCATTTGTTAATGTCGGTTACCATGTGTTCACCATATGAATGAATTTTATATAGATGAGTGTTCCTGTGTGATGATTTTTGCAGATGAGTGTTCCTGCAGTTAATTATAAAAAAAAATGAAATCTTGTGGTCTATTAAAATTATGGAAATGATTGACTATGATAAACTAATGAACTCACCAACCTTTTGGTTGACACTTTTAAGCATGTTTATTCTCAGTTATGAAAGAAATCTTCCGTTGTGCATTTGCTCATTTTAAAGATATTAGACGAATCATATCCTATCATTTCTATTACCGTGGATCTTATTTAGCACTTTCTGAAATTTCCTCCGTAAATTACATAATCTTTTTGCTATATATATATGTATTCGAGAAGATGAAGATATAATCCAACATTCAGCCCTCAATTCATATCACGAATCATTTCATAACTTTCTGTGACCGAGTAAGATGGCCTCTTCGAATAGACCATGTTCCTCCAGCTCTGAAGACAGCATGACGGGAGCGCACCAACCGATCAACTATCGTGATTTCTTAGAAAGTGGGGATGGGTTCGTGAAATACTTACCCTATGGAGAAATGAAGAAGGTACTCCATATCACGAGCCGAACTTACCACCTAACGTTGGAGTACTCGATCCGCTTACCGGCGAACATGTTCGCAATACCGTTTTCACTCTTTTCGCAAGGATTTTCCGCCTTGAAGGTCGACTCGATGTAGTTAAAGATAGTATTCGTCCTCTACTCCTGAATTCTAAACAGATAGGATTATTAGAAGAAGTTAGAAGACTTCGAACTAAATATCAAGAATTGACAAACCTTACGGAAGAATGGGTAGAACTAATTCATAGATTCTGGCGTAAAGTAGAAACCCTGGAGGTGACGGTGTTCGATTTGGAAGCTAGGCTCGCATCTACTACGCAGGTACCACAAGTAGTACCAACACCAACAGCAACACCACCAGTACCAGCATCCTCTCCAGCACCACAAGCACTGCAATCACCACAAGCTCCGTAGGCACCACAGACACAGAAGAGTACCGAGAATGATGAATTATAAAATATTAATTCATTACTTTCGGTTCACGATTAAAAGGATATACGTATATATGTTTATGTATATCTCAAGATCGTAATAAAAATTATTTTCATATTAACTATGACGTGTGAATTTTTTTAACGGGTAGGTAATACCCGAGAAAGATAAAAGAAGCTTTAAAGGGCTTTTATCATATTTAATTCACATATGCTATCATTCACATCTTTCATCAACGATTTAACAATCGATATCTATAATCTTTAATCTTCGTTCTACATATTGTTCTACATCATTTATCTTCGTTCGACATGGCGATTATGTAATCTTTAATGTTTTAGAGATTATGTACTCTAATTCTAACCGTAAATCATATGAGTTTAATATCATATTAACTCATTAAATCCATGATTACATCTGAAGAAAATATATATGTAAGTATATTTTCATAAAGATTGTAATTAAAAATTCTTTTGTACAAACTGTTAATCGTAAAAATATTTTAACGGGTAGGTAATACCCAAGAAATATTAGATTTCACATTAACAAGTTACAATGTACACTCTTCAGTTCTGATTCAGCAGTCATTAATAATACTGCTCAAATTCACATATATACATATCCGTTCACCAAAGAACAACTATTTTCATTCAAATTCAATATCACATTCGGATTTTGACCGATCAGAATCCAAGTCAAGTTTTGACAAGTGGCATAATGAAGAAAATAATGGACAAAATAAAATTGATTAGAAAAAAATTAATTAACCACGTAAAATTTTAAATCTATACTAACCAAATCCTAGCTAACTGTTCGTATACCCGTTATAACTATTTCCTTATTACATTTTATTTATTTTCATTTTAATTATCGCAATTTATTTATCGCAATTTTAATACTCGCAATTTTATTTATCGTCATTTAAATAATTTCAAAATATACTAGTCTTGGTTAATCCCGAGACAATATAATATAATCTTGATTAATTAGATTATATATTGAACTATTAGACTATTGGACTACTAACATTGGATTACTAACTTTGGAAAATTAAAAAGTATTAAAAGAGTAGGAAATATTAATTACAACACATTTTGATTTAAAATATCGTTAATAAATTACATCTACTACAGTTAAACATTTCTTCAAGTTGCCACTTGATTCCATCTTAAACATCATTTGTATCTTGACGATTACAATCTGCGTTCAAACCCTTTGAAATTCTTGATAACACCTCGGATTGATAACCAACGATTCAGATAAGTTAATATAGAGAATGCTGATGAAGCAGCAAAAGCTATAGATGGTTTTAATGGCCAGAAGCTTAATAATAAAGAATAGTGTGTTGGAAAAGCTCAGAAAAGAAACTGAAGAACGGATTGAGCAAACACTGAAGGAGTGTATGGACAAATCAAAAAGACTAAAGCTAACTTAATGAATCCAGATAAATCAGTATCTGCTGAAACCTTTAAACGAATATCTTGTTCCTACTTATTCTAAATCCTTGCGGATAAATTTCTTCATCATCTTCGGATCTTAAATATTTTAAATTCTAAAGATATCATTGTATATTTCGTTATAAATGTCTTCGATATTTCTAAAGATACCATCATAAATATCTTTTTCTGAAATTATCTATCTCCTCGTGCTATCTATGTTACATCATAAAAGAAAGTGTATTAGTTTCTATCCTTTTGTAAAATTTGAATTTAAATTATGAATGTTTCTGGAGTAGTGTTGGGAATTGAAGCATGAGTTAGTATAATATAATGACGCCCGACCAACGTGATCATATTACAGTAAGTCAAGCTGAATTTCTAATGGAATGTAATGATGGTTCACAGATCATACCCTCATCATGTACCATGTTACATAACTCTTTCATTCTATTTAATCTCTAAACATATCAAGAAAGTATATTCTTGATAGTTCTATCCTCCGTGATTCTGGTAATTTAACAAATCAACCATGACTACATCAAAAGTTAAGAAGAACTTTATTTTCCTTATTTTACTCTGTTATGATAGCTTCGCTTATACTCTTCGCGTAATCGAATTGTTTTATCCATATTACTCAATGATGATAAAACTCTATTTATCAACCCATATTCGTCATGAAAACATTCTTATTATTAGCCATGACGACCTCGATCAAATTTCGGGACGAAATTTCTTTAATGGGTAGGTACTGTAATGACCCGAAAAATTTCTACTAATTTTAAATCAAACTCTCGATACGATTTAATATTTTTGACACAATAAGCAAAGTCTGTAATGTTGAATCTCAAAAAAATTTGAACTATTTTCATAGAGGCAATTAACCTTCAACTGTTTTCGACGATTCACGAACAATTAATTATAAATAGATATGTGTGTGTGTATATATATATATATATATATATAATAATTCGAAATATAATTTAAAGTATTATGTGTTGTTATTAAAATTAATAAAATAAAAATAGGATATTATAATAAGTATTATTTAAAATATATCTATATATATAAATAAAGTATATTAAGAATAAATATTAAGAATAAATATTAAATGATTATAATACTCGTTTGATGTTTTAATTGATATTAAACAATTCTAAATACGAACTTATATGATTTAAAAATAAATGGTGATCCAAAAATGAGTTATATAAATTATAGGCTTATTAAATGTATATTTACGAGCTATTTGTTAAATTTTTACACTTAGTATATTTTACTTAGGGTTGAGAGCTAATAATATTTCTATTACTTTATGATTATAAGCGTTTATGCTTACCATTTGAAACAATCAAATATTGATTAAAGGTGAATTAGTATTGTAGTTTGTTATGTGTCAACTTCTCTATCTATATACTAACATATACATACATGCATGCTATTCGTTGATTAAAAAGCTAAAGTGAATGCTTCAACTTGTCTTCTGTTCTAATTATCAATATCAATTATCACCATTCACTAAAACCCATTTGATTAATCACCACTTTCCTGAAAACCACTATGATAACACTCCCCACCACAATCATTCATGTGTCTATCTTTTGTTTTCTTTCATTTAACTTCAAACTATCCGAACAATTAGGAGGTAGTGGAGCATATCTTGAAATAAAATATTAAGGCAAAACTAATTATAAGACTTGTACGATGGCACATGGGACCAAGGTGAGAACATGCATATGTATGTATATGAGTGTAAACGTGTTCTTCAATTTGATAAATTTTATTTTATGACCCGTTTAAACATTCTTCAACTGCCATCAATTAAACCTACTTCAACCCTCTTTCTCTTTCTCTTTCTCACATGTACCATCTTTATGAAAGGACCCGTCCTAATCCATCTGGACGAATACATTACATTTAGTTACATTGCGAGGTACTTGACCTCTATATGATACATTTTACAAACATTGCATTCGTTTTTAAAAGAAAAACTTTCATTACATCGAAAGTTGACGGCATGCATACCATTTCATAGTATATCCAACTATAATTGACATAATAATAATCTTGATGAACTCGATGACTCGAATGCAATGTCTTTTGAAATATGTCATGAATGACTCCAAGTAATATCTCTAATATGAGCAAATGCACAGCGAAAGATTTCTTTCATACCTGAGAATAAACATGCTTTCAAATGTCAACCAAAAGGTTGGTGAGTTCATTAGTTTATCATAATCATTCATTTTCATCATTTTAATAGACCACAAGATACTCATATTTCGAAAACAATCTGTGCAGGTCTGCTCACTGCTGTAAAAATCATTCATATGAAGAACATCGGAACCTTTCAAAAACAAACTCACCAATGGTAGCTAATGCGTCGTGCAATGCAAAATCATCTCACCGTGGTAGTTAATACAATATAATTTCAATAACGGTAGCTAATACGTCGTGCAATGCAAAATCATCTCACCGTAAATAATTTTACAACGGTAGCTAATGCGTCGTGCAATGCAAAATCATCTCACCGAGGGTAGCTAAAATGGTAGCTAAAGCGTCGTGCAATGCAAAATCATCTCACCATTACTAACTACTAAATCGAACCATTTCGGTAGCTAATGAGTCGTGCAATGCAAAATCATCTCACCGATGGTCGATAATACAATCTTTATAGAAATCGAACCTCTGAATCCAAATAATTCTATCATAGAATGCAGTTTTTAGTACTTGTGTCTATTTCGTCAAACATTTATAAAAGCAGTTCATGTATTCTCAGTTCAAAAATATATCTCAAAAGCATTTAATAAAACAGTTATCAAAACAGCGCATGTATTCTCAGTCCCAAAAATGTAAAGAGTAAAGGGGAATCAAATGAACTCACAATACTGTATTTCGTAGCAATTATGCATATGACGGCACTGAACAAGTGCAGGGTTGGCCTCGGATTCACGAACCTATATTATTTGTATATTCATTAATACATATAATCGCAATTGAATAAATATATTTATTATTATTGTTGATAATTTTTATATTAATAACTTATATATTTTATTATATATTCATCTTGTATATTTTAGATAACTAGAAGTATTAATATATTTAGATTATGGGTGTTTAATGTATTCTATATAATTTCTCTTTCGTTTACAAAATACAAGTTATAATAGCACTAGAATAATTATAATGATAATAATAATAATTTTCATACTAATAATAATAATAATGATAGTATTAATAATAGTTTTTATAAAAATATAAATTGAAAGTAATGATACTTTTAGTAATAATTATATTAATTTTTTATAACAACAGTACTTGTTAATGATATTCATATTATCTAAAATGTTAATATTAATAATAATACTTACGTCAATATTAATAATACTAATAATTATAAAATGATACTAATACTAATAATAACAAATTGTATTATTTTAATAATAATAATCATAATTATAATAATGATAATAATACTAAAATGATAAAAATTATATTTTTAGTAATACTTATAATAATACTAATGATAGTAATTTTTAATAATTGTTTTATTAATAATATCGGTAATAATTACTAATAATTACTAATACCATAATACTAATCAATAATCAATGATATTAATAATAATAATGTCAATAATACTAATTAATAATACTTAATAATGATAAAAATAATAGTAATACATCTTATAACAATAACAATATTAATCATAACAATAATAATCATATTAATATTAATAGTAATAATAATAAATGTTAATAAGTACTAATAATAATAATAATAATAATAATAATAATAATAATAATAATAATAATAATAATAATAATAATAATAATAATTAAATGATAAAATTAATAATAATAAATATATTAATAATACTTATAAGACTAATAATAATAATAATGGTTATAATACTTATAATTATGATAATACTAATAATAATACTTATAATATCAATAGTAACAATAATAATAATAATCTTAATAATAACAATAATAATTGTAATCATAATAATAATAATAATAATAATAATAATAATAATAATAATAATAATAATAATAATAATAATAATAATAATAATAATAATAATAATAATTAATTTAAAAATGAAAACTACCTTAAGAGCTAGCTTGTAAAATAAATGCCCGAAACGAGACTCGAACACGTGACCTCTCGGATACCCGAACACCACTCTAACCACTCATCTATTTGAGTTTTTCTGTTAAGAATCCTATCCTAAAATAAATATATATCGTATCTTTTTATTCCCTTTTCCTTCATCTTCTAAAAAAAATTAAAGTTGATCAGAGAATCAGATTAATAAACAGAGACTTAATTTGTTTGCAGTAGGATGTGAAATCGATTTAATAACATTTTATGATTGAGATAGTGAATTAACAAATGCGAAAACAAAATTAAAATGAACCAAGAACAGCAAAAAAAATGGTTCACGATTTAAAAAAAAATGAACTCCAATATCAAACTCGATTTTTAAGAACGTTTTAGTCGAAGATTATAACACAAGTTATGTCTCAAATAACTCCAAGAAACTTTATCAAACGTCAATTTAACTGGAAACATATAAATAAGTTTGAATTTCTTCAAGAACTTAAAGTTTGACTTTTTGATATAAAAGCTTTGACTTCAAAATTAGGATTTAATCGAAAGAATTAAAGTCTGCAAATTTACAGATAGTTTTCGTGGAGGATTTCTAACCTTTCTACATTAATAGATTTTGAAGAATGGATCGAATTTGAGCTTTTGTGAATCACAGGTCGAAACAGAGCTATATCGAGTTTATTTCTATCTTTTTTTTTGGTTTTTAATTTCTACAATTGTAATGTAATATATAAATTGAACTGATAATTGAAGTAGAAACACTGTTAAATCACGGATATGTAATGTTGTATACTAATGGTTGACAAAGAATTACATCAGAAGAAAAAAATCGAAAGCAGACAAAGAGAAATAAATAAAAAAATATATCAGATGTTAATAAAAAAATTACGTGTATAGATATCTGAAATCATATATGTATATAATTGTATTTATATATGTATTCTTATATATATATATATCTGCATATTGATTTCCATATATCTGTATTTATATTTTTATTTATATTTCTCTTATATTTATATATTTATATTTATAGTTTATGATTAATCTTTTAATAAATATAATAATGTTAAATAAAAATGATTAAGAAACATATAACTATGATAATAATAATAATAATAATTATTATTATTATTATTATTATTATTATTATTATTATTATTATTATTATTATTATTATTATTATTATTATTATTATTATTATTATACTAGTAATAATAATAATATCACTAATAATCAATAAATGATACATGTATTAATTATATTAGCTAATAATATCTAAATTATGACTAAATAATAATTTTAATTATTCTTATAGTAATATTTATATTCTAAGTATTTATGTTGATAATCATTACATTAAATTTATTAAAATTTTAATATTTAATATTAATTAATATTACTATTATTGATATTAATGAAATTAATATTTGTCATAACAGTTATATTTCTAACTCGCTGTTACATTTAATTTATTTATTTTACAGTTTATTACTTATGTAATGTCTACTAATTATATACATATATGTAGTATTTATATGTTTTAATATATTAAAATATATATAAAATCATCAATTATATAAAGATCATATTCATATATATTTTCACTTTAACAAATTTATTATCTTGCATAATATTTTACTTAATTGTTATTATTTCAATATATATATATATATATATATATATATATATATATATATATATATATATATATATATATATATATATATATATATATATATATATATATTAATTTGCTACTAATATTTTGTGAATCGTCGGTAATAGTCAAAGGTTAACTGAATTCATATAAATCAGTTCAAAAATTTTGAGACTCAACATTACAGACTTTGCTTATCGTATTGAATTCATATAAAGATTAAGTTTAAATTTGGTCGGAAATTTTCGGGTCGTCACAGTACCTACCCGTTAAAGAAATTTCGTCCCGAAATTTGGTTGAGGTCGTCATGGCTAACAAAAAAAATGTTTTCATGACTAATATGAGTTGATAAATAGAGTTTTATCATTTTTGATTAATATAGATAAAACGATTTGATTATTCGAAGAGCACGAATGAAGCTATCACAAAAGAGTGAAATGAATAAATAAAGTTTCATCTTAATTTTTGACGTTGTCTTGGTTGAATTCCGGAATTCAAGGGATTTAAAGAAAATCTTCGAAATTTAAAAGATTTGATTCTTCGGCGAGTAAGGAAATTAAGATCTCTATAATTAAATACGGTGATCTGCCTCGATTACTCTGTCTGATATTTCCATTATAAATTAAACTCTTACGTTCCATTATTCTCACCATTCCTATACTTTCTTTCTTAGTTCATACATCCAAAAGATTGTGAAAATGCTTAATCCCGTTCTAATCCTTGATATTTTCCTAATCATCATTTCTGTCATCCTTCTTTACAATCTTCCACCAGAAAAATCTGTTTACTTCTACTATTACCTTGGGGTGATACTATTCTTAATTCTACCGTGTCTTTATATTGTTATTCGTATTAATATCCACGGTTTGTATCCTCCGTGTTGTTATTGGGCTTTATATTTTCTCTTATATTTTGGAGCTCTTTACCTTTTTATTCTCTTCTCAACCTTTAGTAAAGCGAGTAACGGTCCAGAATTCGTAAGTATGTAGTTTCGAATGAACTTAATGTTCTAAACAAGAAAGAATGTAATAGCACGATTTGATTTGTCAAATTACCAGAATCACTGAGAATAGAACTATCAAGAATATATTTTCTTGATATGTTCAGAAGTTAAGCATAATGAAATAGTTATGTAACATGGCACATGATGACGTTATGGTCTGTGAATCATCACGTTCCATTAGAAACTTATCATGACTTACTGTAATATAATCACGTTGATCAAGTGTCATTATATTATACTAACTCATGCTTCAGTTCCCAACATTACTTCAAAAACATTCAAATTTTTAATTTCGAATCTTTTAGAATTTAGAAACTAAGATAGTTTCTTTTCTGATGTAACACTTATATTGCGAAAAGATAAATGATTCAGATAAGAATAGTTATGAAAATATCTTCAGAAATATCGAGGATATTTATAATGAAAGATACGATGATATCTTAGAATTTCTAATATCGATGGATGATGATGAAGATTTGTTCGTAAAAGTGTAGAGTCAGGAGCAAGGTATTCGTTAATGACTTCAGCAGGTACTGAATTATTTGGATTCTTTGAAGGCAGATTTAGTCTTTGTGATTTGTCCACAGCCTTCCTCATAGTTTGCTCAATTCGTTTTTTAGTACCAAGTTTTCTCATCTTTTGAGCTTCTTCAGCCCCTATTCTTTATCATCAAACTTTCGACTGTTAAGGTAGTTTCAGTTTCTGTTGCTTCATTCAGTTTTTTTTTTCAACATTCCGAGTATTGATTCGTAGACTGGTGCTTTTCAAAATATTCAGAATGGAAAATCATGATTCTAAGAGATAAATGTTATATGTGTACATATATCGGTTGATGTAGAAATGCTGCGAGATTCAAAATACTGATTGCTGATTTCTGATAATTGGTATGGCAAATCTTGTTACAAAATGTGGATGAGTATATGATAGGTTTCGATGAATGTAATGATTTTTTGGAAATTAAAAGATTAATGGAGTTGCTGGTAAGTTTACTGCTAATGTGGTGGAATATAAATGGTTCCCTGATAACGATGACGAAAGGCAACTTATATATCACGGTTATAATAAGACTTATTCGAATGAAAAATTAAAGTTGACTTGTTGGAGCTGTGACAAAATTGGCTAATTTGAAAAAGAATTGCAATGTTATTTTTGGTAATAACAATGCCAAATGAGCTATCACAGATACGTGTTAAACGTTTACTCAGGTTTTGAGTGTTTTCAGGTGCATAACTATATGCATAATCTTTCCTTCCGTAGATGAGATGTAGTTGGTTCATCCTCTCGATTGAGGTATTTTCAAGAATCATGAAAGGTTTGAACGCATATTGTAATCGTCAAGATACAAACGAGGTTTAAGATGAAATCAAGTGGCAAACTTGAAGAAATGTTTAATTTCATATGTTATAATCAATATTTTAATTCATTTTAATTGTCCAATGTTAGTAGTCTATAGTTAGTAGTTCAATAATTCATATATAGTTTAATATATTATATTCAAATTAATTAATACGTGTCAGGACCCATTGTATACATGTCTCAGACTCAATCACAACTCAAAGTATATATATTATTTTAGAATCAACCTCAACCCTGTTTAGCTAACTCGATCATTACCGCATATAGAGTGTCTATGGTTATTCTAAATAATATATATAGATGCGTCGATATAATATGTCAAAACATTGTATACGTGTCCCGATATTTAAAATGCGTAAATAACAGTATTCAAATGACGATAAATAAAGTGCGTAAAATAAATAACAGAAATTAAATGACGATAAATAAAATTGCGAGAATTAAAATTTGCGATATATAAATTGCGATAATTAAATTGCGATAATTAAAATGTGATAATGAATTAATAGTTAGCTAGGAACAGTTAGCTAGGATTTCGTTAGCGTGGATTCTTAACAAAATTTTTCTCATAGTTAATTTGTTTGTTTCTAACAAATTTTATTTTGTCCAATGTTTTCTTCATTATGCCACTTGTTGGATTCTGATATATCAAAATCCAAATATGAAATTGGATGAAAATGGATATTCTGTGGTGAACGGATTCGTATATCTGTGGATGTAAGTAGGATAGTAAATAACTGTTGAATCAGATTCGAAGAATGTACAGTGTAACTTATTAATGTGAAATCTAAATATTCCTCTGGTGTTACCTACCCGTTAAAATATTTTCACCATTAACAGTTTGTACAAAAGAATTTTTAATTACAATCTTTATGAAAATATACTTTCATATATATATATATATATATATATATATATATATATATATATATATATATATATATATATTTCAGATGTAATATAGATTTAATGAGTTAATATGATATTAATCTCATTTGATTTACCATTAGAACTTGAATACATAATCTCTAAAACATTAGAGATTACATAATCGCCATGAAGAACGAAGATAATTGATGTAGAACGATACGTAAAACGATGATTATACTCGAGGTACATAATGAGATGTTGAGGCATGGATTATTGATGGTAATGGTGCTGTTACTGATGGTACTGTTGGTGCCAGTGATGTTGCCGAAGCTGGTAAGTTTTGCACCATATTCTCCAAAGCCACTACTCAAGCGCGAAGCTCGTTGACTTCTTCTATTATACCGGTATGAATGTCGGTTCGGACGAGCGGGCGATTAAGATCTAGAATTTGAGATAGTATATAATCATGATGGGATACTCTGGAAATGAGAGAGAATATGGTGTTTCGGACAGGTTCGTCGGTAAGTGCTTCAGGTTCTTCACCAAGAGGGCAATGTGGTGGATAGAAGGGATCACCTTCTTCTTGTCTCCAATGATTGAGGAGGCTACGAACCCATCTCTAAGTCATCCAGAATAGATGATGGCTGATTGGTTGATTCATTCCAGTCACACTGCTTTCGAAGCTTGAGTGGGATTCCATTTCGGAATCCGAGGGACTTGAACTAATGGCGAATTTCATTTCGTATGATTGAATAAAGGATTTTTCGATATGAAATGATTTTTCGGCTATCGGGTGGTATTCTAATTACATAGAATCTATATATATATATATATATATATATATATATATATATATATATATATATATATATATATATATATATATATATATATATATATATATATATATATATATATAGCAAAAGATTTCGTACATTACGGAGGAATTTACGGAATATGTCAGGCAAAGTTTACAGTAACAGATACGCTAAGATATGAAT
The DNA here is from genome assembly GCF_046630445.1 of Rutidosis leptorrhynchoides. Lineage (NCBI taxonomy): Eukaryota > Viridiplantae > Streptophyta > Magnoliopsida > Asterales > Asteraceae > Rutidosis > Rutidosis leptorrhynchoides. The sequence goes on from NC_092339.1 coordinate 96,107,059, forward strand.
TTTGTCTATACACTATTCATGCAATCAATGCAGTAAGATGTGTTTAGACTAAGAGTGATAAGCAAGTGATTCCCTAAGAAGGATAAGTAGGTAATTTTCGACACAAAATGATAAGCAAAACTTTTGACATGCAGACACGGTCAAAGTCCAGACCCACTAATGCATCTAAACAACTATCAGTTAGACACACTAATGCAAGACCTGGTTCGCTAAGACCACCGCTCTGATACCAACTGAAAGGACCCATCCTAATCCATCTGGACGAATACATTTGTGATGATCGCTCCAAATCCATATGGACAATACGTCATTCATTGATTTCATTGCGAGGTATTTGACCTCTATATGATACGTTTTGTAAACATTGCATTCTTTTAAAAAGGCACACCATAATGAATATTTAAATCAAAGGTTTTCGACATCTGATAATTTCTACATATATACAATCACTGTAAATAATAGTTTACAATAGTACTTCCGTTGACAATGCAGTCAAAATAAGATACATGGTGATGATTTGGTGAATGCAACGTTTCCTTGAAAAATATGCCATGTATGACTCCATGCACATAGCTTGTCTAACATATAAGCAAACAGCGGAAGACTTCTAGGAAACCTGAGAATAAACATGCTAACAAGTGTCAACACAAAGGTTGGTGAGTTCATAGTTTTAATGTTTCGTATAATCTGTATATAAAGGTGGATCACAAGATTTCAGTTGTTTCATCCAGAAACGTTTATCAAAATATTCTACAAGATTGAGCACCCTGGTAACTAAACTTAACGTATATATAATTTGTACCCTTTGTATAATCATCTTAATAATACACGCAAACCAACGTGTACGCTTCTCAAATAGCATACGTCCGTTAAAAGGCTAGTGCTCTAGCTCGAACGGGGATATCAAGCCCTATGGATCCATATACTACTACTCGCGCCCACCAGTTCTTATAACCGGCAGTTACTAGTTACCAAAGCTAAGGGATTTTCGGTTCAAACTCAGTATAGAATTTAGTATGTACTTGTATCCATTGCGTTTAAAATAAAGTGCATGTATTCTCAGCCCAAAAATATAGATTGCAAAAGCAATTAAAAAGGGAGCAAATGAAACTCACACAAAATCAGTTTTAGTATTTGTATCCATTTAGTAAAACAGTTTATAAAACTGCGCATGTATTCTCAGCCCGAAAATATGTATAAAAAGGGATCAATTGAACTCACACAAAATCAGTTTTAGAATTTGTATCCATTTAGTAAAACAGTTTATAAAACTGCGCATGTATTCTCAGCCCAAAAATATATGTAAAAAGGGATCAAATGAACTCACTGTTTAATATTGATATACAATATTGTAGGAAAGCACGTAGACGCATCGGAGATGATAAACACGAGGTTTGATTCACAAAAATACCCCCGAACATTACCCATAATTTCCTTGGCAATAACCCATAATTTCCTTAGCTCTAGCTCGCTTGGAAACCATTTTGAAAGTTACTTGGACAGCACTCCGTCGTAATATTTTAGGTACATTTTTATTTTTGTATCGCAAAAATAATAATACTAATAATAAAAATAATAAGATTAATAATAATCTTATTAATAATAATAATAATAATAATAATAATAATAATAATAATAATAATAAATAAATACGGAGTAAAAATAAATATCTGTGTGTGTGTTTGTGTGTGATTATCATCGAGCAAAACGAGCAATTTATAGCAATCAGAGCTGAAATCTATCCCCATGCGATCGCATGGGGTTTCTTCTATATGGCCATGCGATCGCATGGCCTCCAATTACAGCTCACATTTCTTTTGTTTTTTGTTTGTCGACATGAATAAATAAATATATAATATATATAATTTAAATAATTAATTATATATTATATTAAATTCACATGCATAGTTGATTTGTAATTTTAGTTCCGATAAGTCGTACGTCATCACTAAACTTATGTCCCGGTTCCGATTTTTCAAATGTCCTTTTGTACGCTGAGAAAACTTGCATTTTACTTTTCGTGTCACATACATTTGTCAAAATATAGCCCTAAATTATCCCTAAATTATATCACTCAAATTATAACTTATACATTTGAGTGTTTTGTTCATTTACTTCTATAAATCATCGTCTCGCTATTTGTTAAAATACATTTTAAAATAGTGTTTTACTGTAGCAAAGTCAATTTTTACTGTAGCAATTCACTGTAGCAAAGTCAATTTCACTGTAGCAAATAGTGATTTTCAAAAACACTGTAGCATTTTGAGTAATGTGGCAATTTGAAAACACTGTAGTAAATTAGTGTTTTACTTGTTTATTTTAAACGTTTTAGTTCACTTATCTAAATATCAATCGAATTAACAAACGAATGTTACTATCGTTTACTAAATAACTTGAAATCATATATATATATATGCACATTAAGTTATATATATATATTGTTCGTGAATCATAGGGAACAGTCAAAGAATAATTGATTATATGAATATAGTTCCAAAACTGTCGTGACTCAATATTACAGACTTTATTTATCGTGTCGGAAATGTTAATCATACAAAGATTAAGTTTAAATTTGGTCAGAAATTTTTGGGTCATCACAACATTACATTTGGTTACATCGTGAGATACTTGACCTCTATATGATACATTTTACAAATATTGCATTCGTTTTTAAAAGACAAACTTTCATTACATCGAAAGTTGACGGCATGCATACCATTTCATAGTATATCCAACTATAATTGACTTAATAATAATCTTGATGAACTCGACGACTCGAATGCAACGTCTTTTGAAATATGTCATGAATGACTCCAAGTAATATCTCTAATATGAGCAAATGCACAGCGGAAGATTTCTTTCATACCTGAGAATAAACATGCTTTCAAGTGTCAACCAAAAGGTTGGTGAGTTCATTAGTTTATCATAATCATTCATTTTCATCATTTTAATACACCACAAGATACTCATATTTCGAAAACAATCTGTGCAGGTCTGCTCACTGCTGTAAAAATCATTCATATGAAGAACACCGGAACCTTTCAAAAACAAACTCACCAACTGTAGCTAATGCGTCGTGCAATGCAAAATCATCTCACCGTGGTAGTTAATACAATATAATTTCAATAACGGTAGCTAATGCGTCGTTCAATGCAAAATCATCTCACCGTAAATAATTTTACAACGGTAGCTAATGCGTCGTGTAATGCAAAATCATCTCAACGAGGGTAGCTAAAACGGTAGCTAATGCGTCGTGCAATTCAAAATCATCTCACCGTTACTAACTACTAAATCGAACCATTTCGGTAACTAATGCGTCGTGCAATGCAAAATCATCTCACCGATGGTCGATAATACAATCTTTATAGAAATCGAACCTCCGAATCTAAATAATTCTATCATAGAATGCAGTTTTTAGTACTTGTGTCTATTTCGTCAAACATTTATAAAAGCAGTTCATGTATTCTCAGTTCAAAAATATATCTCAAAAGCATTTAATAAAACAGTTATCAAAACAGTGCATGTATTCTCAGTCCCAAAAATGTAAAGAGTAAAAGGGAATCAAATGAACTCACAATACTGTATTTCGTAGCAATTATGCATATGACGGCACTGAACAAGTGCAGGGTTGGCCTCGGATTCACGAACCTATATCATTTGTATATTCATTAATGCATATAATCGTAATTGAATCAATATATTTATTATTATTGTTGATAATTTTTATATTAATAACTTATATATGTTATTATATATTCATCTTGTATATTTTAGATTACTATAAGTATTAATATATTTAGATTATGGGTGTTTAATGTATTCTATATAATTTCTCTTTCGTTTACAAAATACTAGTTATAATAGCACTAGAATAATTATAATGATAATTATAATAATTTTCATACTACTACTACTAATAATAATGATAGTATTAATAATAGTTTTTATAAAAATATAAATTGAAAGTAATGATACTTTTAGTAATAATTATATTAATTTTTAATAACAACGGTACTTGTTAATGATATTCATATTAACTAAAATGTTAATATTAATAATAATACTTACGTCAATATTAATAATACTAATAGTTATAAAATGATACTAATACTAATAATAACAAATTGTATTATTTTAATAATAATAATCATAATGATAATAATATTAAAATGGTAAAATTTATATTTTTAGTAATACTTATAATAATACTAATGATAGTAATTTTTAATAATCGTTTTGTTAATAATATTGGTAATAATTACTAATACCATAATACTAATCAATAATCAATGATATTAATAATAATAATAATGTCAATAATTCTAATTAATAATACTTAATATTGATAAAAATAATAGTATAGTAATACATCTTATAACAATAACAATATTAATCATAACAATAATAATCATATTAATATTAATAGTAATAATAAAAAATGTTAATAAGTACTACTAATAATAATAATCATAATAATAATAATAATAATAATAATAATAATAATAATAATAATAATAATAATAATAATAATAATAATAATTAAATGATAAAATTAATAATAATAAATATATTAATAATACTTATAAGACTAATAATAATAGTAATGGTTATAATACTTATAATTATGATAATACTAATAATAATACTTATAATATCAATAGTAACAATAATAATAATAATCTTAATAATAACAATAATAATTGTAATCATAATAATAATAATAATAATAATAATAATAATAATAATAATAATAATAATAATAATAATAATAATAATAATAATAATAATAATAATAATAATAATAATAATAACAATAATAATAATAAAAATAAATTTAAAAATGAAAACTACCTTAAGAGCTAGCTTGTAAAATAAATTCCCGAAACGGGACTCGAACCCGTGACCTCTCGGATACCCGAACACCACTCTAACCACTCGTCTGTTTGAGTTTTTCTGTTAAGAATCCTATCCTAAAATAAATATATATCGTATCTGTTTATTCCCTTTTTCTTCATCTTCTAAAAAAAATTAAAGTCGATCAGAGAACCAGATTAATAAACAGAGACTTAATTTGTTTGCAGTAGGATGTGAAATCGATTTAATAACATTTTATGATTGAGATAGTGAATTAACAAACGCGAAAACAAAATTTAAATAAACCAAGAACGGCAAAAAAATGGTTCACGGTTTAAAAAAAAAGAACTCCAATATCAAACTCGATTTTTAAGAACGTTTTAGTCGAAGATTATAACACAAGTTATGTCTCAAATAACTTCAAGAAACCTTATCAAACGTCAATTTAACTGGAAACATCTAAATAAGTTTGAATTTCTTCAAGAACTTAAAGTTTGACTTTTGGATATAAAAGCTTTGACTTCAAAATTAGGATTTAATCGAAAGAATTAAAGTCTGCAAATTTGCAGATAGTTTTAGTGAAGGATTTCTAACCTTTCTACATTAATAGATTTTGAAGAACGGATCGAATTTGAGCTTTTGTGAATCACAGGTCGAAACAGAGCTATATCGAGTTTATTTCTATCTTTTTTTTTTGTTTTTAATTTCTACAATTGTAATGTAATATATAAATTGAACTGATAATTGAAGTAGAAACACTGTTAAATCACGGATATGTAATGTTGTGTACCAATGGTCGACAAAGAATTACATCAGAAGAAAAAAATCGAAAGCAGACAAAGAGAAATAAATAAAAAAATATATATCAGATGTTAATAAAAAAATTACGCGTATAGATATCTGAAATCATATATGTATATAATTGTATTTATATATGTATTCTTATATATATCTGCATATTGATTTCCATATATCGGTATTTATATTTTTATTTATATTTCTCTTCTATTTATATATTTATATTTAATATTTATAGTTTATGATTAATCTTTTAATAAATATAATAATGTTAAATAAAAATGATTATGAAACATATAACTATGATAATAATAATAATAATAATAATAATAATAATAATAATAATAATAATAATAATAATAATAATATTACTAATAATTATAATACTAGTAATAATAATATCACTAATAATCAATAAATGATACATGTATTAATCATATTAGCTAATAATATCTAAATTATGACTAAATAATAATTTTAATTATTCTTATAGTAATTTTTATATTCTAAGTATTTATGTTGATAATCATTACATTAAATTTATTAAAATTTTAATATTTAATATTTAATATTTATTAATATTACTATTATTGATATTAATGAAATTAATATTTGTCATAACAGTTATATTTCTAACTCGCTGTTACATTTAATATATTTATTTTACAATTTATTACTTATGTAATGTCTACTATTATATACATATATGTAGTATTTATATGTTTTAATATATTAAAATATATATAAAATCATCAATTATATAAAGATCATATTCATATATATTTTCATTTTAACAAACTTATTATCTTGCATAATATTTTACTAAATTGTTATTATTTCAAATTATATATATATATATATATATATATATATATATATATATATATATATATATATATATATATATATATATATATATATATATATATATTTATATATCTATAAATATGTATATATTAATTTGCAACTAATATTTCGTGAATCGTAGGTAATAGTCAAAGGTTAACTGAATTCATATAAATCAGTTCAAAAATTTTGAGACTCAACATTACAGACTTTGCTTATCGTGTCGATTTCATATAAAGATTAAGTTTAAATTTGGTCGGAAATTTTCGGGTCGTCACACTTTATAGAATATAAATTCACAAATACATTCATCCAGACATATATCCGCATCCAAATCCAAATTATTTGTTGGTTAACTATTCTTAATTGATATTGATTGTAACTTTTTATTTTATGATTAATTCCACTAACTCAAATATATATTATATCTATCCTCTATATAATATAAAATTATGCATATACATATGCAGAGTAATATTACACCATCACCACACCTACTCACCCTTCTTCTTATATTTCTTCTTCCACAATACCTTGAGACCACAACCTCACACCTCGATCAACATTAACACGCCACCACTCTTCCAACCGCCACCTTTGATCACCATTAACCCATTACTATAACACCATCTTGAAACCACTTTACAGGACATCACCTTCACTCACAATCAAAAACACCACCATCATCGATTTCATTTTCTTTTCCTCTTTTCCTGTTTTGTTTTTCTTTTGTACAAATACCACCATGAACCATTGAAATGATCAACTGTTACTGTATAGCCTATTCAATCACCATAAGACCATTCCATCACCACTTTATCAATTCCAAACTGTCACAATTGAAACTGTTTGATGCTGTTTTCACAGCTATATATGATCAACCTGTAACCTCCAATACTTTCCACTGCTACTGCTTTATTTTCTACTCGTGAACTCATCCACGCACCCACCATAACCTTCAACCTAGATGACTATACAATCCAAAGAAAACCAAAACACATTTCATTTATTTATGTTGCAGCTGCTATTTCTTTTAGGTTGCTGCAGGCCGCAACCCAAAACACCCTCACCTACTTCAACACATACAACCATGAATAATCACCACTCAACCACCATTCTTAATTTGTTTCAGTTCTAGCTGTAAATCACGATCCATCACCACTGGTTACTTCTATAATTTGCAGTCAACAAACAAACACCACCTTCACGTTATGTTAATGTTTTATTTGAAGACGATCACCACCATCGAACCATCGGAAATCACCACAACAAACTACCACCAACACCTTAATATTTTTTTTTCTTCTTTTGCTCGAACAAAGCAGCTAGACTACTGCAGTTTCTATCACAGTTCCACGATTGATTAAACCTACATAAAATCATGAAGAGCTGCTCGAATTATCTTCTGTTTCATCACCCAATCACCACAAATTTTCTTTTATTATTAGCTGTTATTCACAAAGCAAAGTAATTGATTGATTGATAGTTGCTTTCACAAATAAAAAGAAAAAGGGAGGGGGTCACGATGGAGACTGCTACACTTATCTTTTTCCTTCTGTTTTACTTTCTGATCGAACCCTACATCCTACCGAAGACCCTACCTGTGATGTCCCTTTTCACGTTTACAAATTTCTTAAATCACGAATATGTGCTGTGATTGAGCCCGATCAAGCAAAATAGACCCCAACCCAAACTTGTTTTACATCTTGGGCTTTTTAGGATATGACATTTTGGGCCGATAACAAATAGAATTGAAATTGGGCCGTATCTCTTTTTCTGTTGGACTGTGATCCAACTTCTTTTCCTTTCTGTTGGGCTGAACGATGACAAGGAACCATAAAGATGATGAATATGTCGATTGATGATGATTATTATATTGATATGCATATATACTATGATATACGTTGATGATGATGATGATGTTATTCGCTGTTGAGTAGATTAGGATGATAGATAGTGATATAGATGATGACGGTACGAATGTTATATGATGACATGAATTGATGAAGAAGAAGATGAAATCAGGGAACTAGATAAAACGATTTAAAATCCCAGTTAATACAGAAAGAAACGAATGGTCCAATGGTTAGGGGTTTGTGTGTTGAGCGAGAGGTCGCAGGTTCGAACCTGGGCATTGACAGTTTTATTTTTGGAAGCTTGTTTTCCTAAGGTAGTTTATTTATCACTATTATTATTATTATTATTATTAATTATTATTATTATTATTATTATTATTATTATTATTATTATTATTATTATTATTAGTATTATTATAATTATAATTATTATTATTATTATTATTATTATTATTATTATTATTATTATTATTATTATTATTATTATTATTGTTATTATTATGGTTATAAACATATTAAAATTAATAACATCAAAGTAAATATGATATTAAAATAAATATTATTATGATCTTAAAACTTATAGTAATGAACGGGATAATTAATAAGATTATGACTTAAGAATTTAAAATGACGTTTACTGTATGATATAAATTTTGATTAAATCATAAGTATTGATGATAGATAACATTAAACGAATATAATTTAATTAATTTTATGGACTATATACATAGGTACAGTACAACACACCTTTTAAAATTTTATTATAACTAAGATAAGATTAAGATAATTATTACTATTATTATTATTACTAGTATTATCATTGGGATTATTAGTATTATCATTAAAATTATCATTTCTATAAAAATTATCATTCTTATAAAAATTATCATTTTTAAACTTATTATTATTAATAAAAGTATTTTTATTAAAATTAATATTTTTATTATTATAAGTATTATCATTTTTATTATCGTTATTATTAAAAATAATATTATTATTAAAAACTATCATTTTTGTTAGAATTATCATTATATCATTTTTAATATTATTATCATTTTTATTAAAACTATTATTACTACTATCATTATTATTATTATTATTATTATTATTATTATTATTATTATCAAAAAATTTTATTACTATTATTATACTTATTCTAGTATTATTATAAATATCATTTTACAAACAAAAGAAATTTATATAAAAATATATTTATTACATAACTATACTAATATTACTTAATATTATGATATAATATTATTTATATTGATGTAACGTTGACTAAATTATATATCAAATAAGCATTATAATATATCATAAGTATTAATAAAATTATATATAAATATTAATCCTAATACATAACTAAATATATATAAATCGGTTCAATTATGATTATATGTGTTAATATATATATATATATATATATATATATATATATATATATATATATATATATATATATATATATACTTGATATAGGTTCGTGAATCCGAGGCCAACCCTGCATTGTTCAGTTTCGTCGTATGAATATTTTTACTACAAAATATCGTATCGTGAGTTTCATATGATCCCTTTTACTCATTACATTTTTGGACTGTGAATTCATGTAAAATTTTAATAACTGTTTTACAATATTTATATGCGTGAGTTTCATTTGCTCCCTTTTTAAATGCTTTTGCAATATATTTTTGGGACTGAGAATACATGCGCTGTTTTTTATAAATGTTTGACGAAATGGACACAAGTACTTAAAACTATATTCTATGGCTGGATTATTAAACCGAATATGCCCCTTTTGAGTCTGGTAATCTAAGAATTAGGGAACAGACCCCCTTATTGACGTGAATCCTAAAGATAGATCTATTGGGCCTAACAAACCTCATCCAGGTTATGGATGCTTTAGTACTTCGATTTTATATACAGATGAGTGTACCTGTATATTTGGGGATATTCTATATGCATTTGTTAATGTCGGTTACCAGTTGTCCAACATATGAATGAATTTTATACAGATGAGTGTTACTGTATGATGATTTTGCAGATGAGTGTTCCTGCAGTTAATTATTAAAAAAAATGAAATCTTGTAGTTTATTAAAATTATGGAAATGATTGATTATGATAAACTAATGAACTCACCAACCTTTTGGTTGACACTTTTAAGCATGTTTATTCTCAAGTATGAAAGAAATCTTCCGCTGTGCATTTGCTCATTTTAAAGATATTACATGGAGTCGTTCATGGCATATTTATGACAGTACCTCACAATGGGACCAAATGTTGATGACTTCGTCCAGATGGATTAGGACGAGTCGTCTCATATATAGACTATAAATGCTATATAGTACATTTTGGGTAGTACGTTTTTCCTTAAAACAAATGTATAAGTATTTTAGACATGGGTACACTTTTTACCACACATTTCTCCTAAATCATGATTAAAATAAATATTTTAACCTTATCCTAGAATATGGAAAATTTATATAAACAAGTAAAAATATGAGGCGTTAGTTTAATTGAAGTAGTTATTCATTTGATTTATATGTATGATTACATATGGGACGTTGTTTCCAAGTAGGGATTTTAATTCAATTAAGCAAAAAGTAAATGTGGCGCATGATTAAATTTAGGAGGTGCATGTATACAAATTTTAGTCTTATGAGGTGCATAACAATATTACAAGGGGCGTATTTTGTAGTCCAAGTTTTAAATGCGGCACATTTGTAGTGTTATGTCTTCTTAAAAATGTATATATTTTTATAAATATCTAGAACCACTTTTAACAACTAGTTTCTCAACTGTCATGATAAAGATAAAGATTTTAACGTTATCCTAAATATTGGAATTTTTCTAAGACTTTTTGACACTTATTATTGGTACAGAGTATAAAATAACAGTCCGTGATTGAACATGAGAAATAGTGTCGGTAGAAAATTTTAAAACAAATTATCACGAGAGGTGGAAAAAGAATGATGGCTTCTTTATGTTTTTTTGGCACGTTTAGGCTTTTCGTAATATTATTTATTTATTATTATTATTATTATATTATATCATATTATATTATTTATAAATAAAATAAAAACAAGATGTCACGAGAAGTTGGCAAGTTTGAAAAGTGATTCTCCATTTTTTTTATTATTTAAATTCATTATTATATTATATTATCATGAAATAAAAAAATTAAATAAAAAAAAATTAAATTAATAAAATCAAACGTAGATGGTGACTTTCATTTGTCATGTTCTAAATTTATTTATTTATTATATTATTCATATTTAAGTTAAAACTAGTTGGGTTATGGGTTAGCATTTTTCTTTCGAAAACTACAATCTTACTCTGTATTATTTAGTTATTTTATTTTTACAATATCTCATGTGAACTTAAAGTATACACCACAAAAATTCTTGTGAGCATGAGTTAGTCCAAGACAAATTCAAGAATAGCTTTCTAATATTTTGCACGTTTTCCTTTTTTTATATATTAAATGGTTATTGATGGGACAGATGGATGGACATGTAGGCTTTAGCTGTGTCTATATAATTGATTTCATTTTGGTTCAGAAGGCAGAACATACACACATTATTATTATTATTATTATTATTATTATTATTATTATTATTATTATTATTATTATTATTATTATTATTATACATAAAATACTACGACAAGGTTACGTTTGAGTGATTTTCAAAACGGGTTTTCAAATAGGATAGAGCTAAGGAAACTATGGGTTATAGCTAGGGAGGTTATGGGTATTGCTCTGGAGTTGTGATCGTGAGTCAAAGGTCAATCTAGCAATTGTCATGTCCGTCGCGTCTGTGTATTTTCCTACAATATCGAACCACAATATTGATACGTGAGTTTCATATGCTCCCTTTTTAATTACTTTTGCAATCTATATTTTTGGGCTGAGAATACATATAATTTATTTTAAATGCAATGGACACAAGTACATATTAAATTCTACACTGAGTTTGAACAGAAAATCCCTTAGCTTTGGTAACTAGTAACTGCCGGTTATAAGAGCTGGTGGGCGTGAATAGTTGTATATGGATCCATATGGCTTGACATCCCCGTCTGTTCCAGGTGTAGAAACCCTAGCCTGAACTATAAAACAGACGTATGCTATTTGAGTTTAGTACACATTGGTTTAGGTGTATTGTACATGTTGGTTGCATGTATGTTAAAACATGGGTACTTGTTATACATACGTTAAGTTTAGTTACCAGGGTGCTCAATTTTGTAGAATATCTTGATAAACGTTTTGGATGAAACAACTGAAATCTTGTGATCCACCTTTATATACAGATTATGCGCAACATTAAAACTATGAACTCACCAACCTTTGTGTTGACACTTTTAAGCATGTTTATTCTCAGGTTCCTAGAAGTCTTCCACTGTTTGCTTATATGTTATACAAGCTATGTGCATGGAGTCATACATGCTTTATTCCAGAAAACGTTGCATTCACAAAATCATCACTATGTATCTTATTTTGACTGCATTATCAACGGATGTAGTATTTTAAACTATTATTTACGGTGATTGTCTATATGTAGAAACCATCAGATATCGAAAACCTTGGAATTAGATATTCATTTATGGTGTGCCTTTTCAAAAGTATGCAATGTTTACAAAACGTATCATGTAGAGGTCAGTACCTCACTGTAAAATCGATGAATGATGTATTCTTCCAAATGGATTTGGACGGGTCATCTCAATTTTTGAATCGATTAAAATTGAAATTAAATTCGGTATTTAATTTTCTATTTGATTTTTAGTTTAAAATATATGGAATTGAGTTAAACCGGAAAGCAATTAAAATCGAATTCCCCTTAATAATAACATTATTATCCGTACGGATGTAACTCCTATGCATACGGATGAACTCTGACACCAAATGAACGAGGGTCTTACGTTTATGCACTAACAGGATATATTATTAATTTTAGTTAATATATATATGTGTGTGTGATTATTCGAATCAAGTTGGAGAAAATGAATAGTTCAACGTTTTACGTTTTGAAACTTAAAAGAGGTAGCATTGTTGTGATTGTGAAATATAAAGATTTTGTTTGGACTTTGAGATTCACATACATTTATATTATCATGCTCTGTAAACTCGAATTCGGATAAGAAATAATACTCATTAATATTTATATTTAAGTAGTTTGTATCATATAATTATACATATTTTGTAACTTCGTTTGTTGAGAATGTTTTTAACGATATGTATAATTTTTTTAACCGAAGCCGAACCAAAAAACACATTTAATTTTTTGGTATAATCGTTTGAATTTTATTTTTGATTCGGATTAGGTTTTACTTTTAGAAGTAGAAAAAAGAACAAACATAAGCGATTAAACCTAACATTAAACTAAACACACAAGTGATGAACACCCTGTAATGACCCGTCCTAATCCACCTGGACGAAGTCTTCAACATATGGTCCCATTGCGAGGTAGTGACCTAAATATGCCATGTACGACTCCATGTAATATATTTAAAATGAGCAAATGAACAGCGGAAGATTTCTTTCATACCTGAGAATAAACATGCTTAAAAGTGTCAACTAAAAGGTTGGTGAGTTCATAGATTTATCATAAACAATAAAATTCATAATTTTGATAGACCACAAGATTTAAATGTGCATGGTACAAATGGGCCCGAATCCTACGCCCACCTGTAATATACATGCGATTTCCTTTAAATACAGTACACATATCTCGTGTACGAAATCATTTTTCAAAATGCTTAATAACCGTACACATATCTCGTGCACAAAATGTCATACACATAACCTGTGTATAAAAATCATTCTCTCGATATATAACATTCACTTTGCTTTCTTTGCTTGGCTTTATAACCGACCTTAACATTTAATGCGCATCATAAATATCCCCAAAATAAACAGAACTTTCAGTCTATAATAATATATAAACCTCAAAGTACTAAACACCACGCCCACTAGCTCTTCCTCTAGTGAACATTCTGGGTGGGGGTGTTAAACTCGGTAGCTACCTTTAGGATTCGCGTGAATTAGGGGCCATACCCGTTTCCTAATTCTTAGGTTACCAAGCTATAATAATCAAGGGGAAATATTCACATCAATTAGTGGCAATTATAATGTCCATCTAATTCAATAATAATCAACAGAACTTCTGTCTGTATAATAATTCATTCGAGGAATGTTTTGCTTGTGTCTATCTCGTCAATCATTTATAAAAGCATCTCATGTATTCGCAGTCCAAAAATATATTTCAAAGGCATTTAGCACATGTATTCTCAGTCCTAAAAATGTAAAGAGTAAAAGGTAATCAAATGAACTCACGCATATAAATATTGTAAAACAGTTATTAAAACTTTGCATGAATTCACAGTCTAAAAATGTAATGAGTAAAAAGAGAGAAAATGAACTCACGATACTGTATTTCGTAGTAAAAATACATATGATGTCATTGAACAAATGCAGGGTTGGCCTCGGATTCACGAACATATATCATTGATATATATTTTAATACATATGCTTGTAATCGAACAAATAAATTTTAAGTTATATTAATTATTAATTCGAATATATTTATTTTTATATATTATATACTACAATGTATTAATGTTTTCATACATAATTATATTAATATCTTATAATATATATTCATAGAAATGTGTATTTGTTATGACAATAATGATATTAGTAATAATAATATTAATAATAATAATTTTTAATAAAAGTGATAATTTTAATAAAAATGATAATTTTCAATAATATGATACTTTTAATAAGTATGATAAGTTTAAATGATAATAATAATAATAATAATAATAATAATAATAATAATAATAATAATAATAATAATAATAATAATAATAATAATAATAATAATAATAATAGAAATAAAAATATAACTACCTCAAGAGTTTATAAGCTTTTCCAAAAAAAATTAGTCGTAGCCCGGGCTCGTACCCGAGACCTCTCGCTTAAAACCAATACATGCCCAAACCATTGAACCATCAGTTTGATTTGGGTAAAACTCGCGTGATTTTTTACTTAACATATACGAACCCGTTTATTATTTTCCTTATTCATTTTATATTATCCTCATCATTATCATAGTAACATCATCACTTGTCACTTTATCATATCATCATCATCTTGATAATCATCATCAATATTACTCACGGGTTCATCATATCAATATCATCCTAATCATAAATCATAATCATGAATCATGACCATAATCATAAATCATAATCATATTCCATAATTATTATCATCATCTTCGTTTACTCGTGTTTCATCAACATATTAATCGTTTGTTATCATTATTACCTAACACACTCATCATCATCTTCATCATTATCATCATCCCATATTGTCATCACCCATTACTTCGTAAATCACCTTATAATGTATCGTCCAACGAAGTAATAGCAGCATCCCAACAGAAGGCATCCCAATTACCCCAATAGGAACATGGCCCAAGTGAGTTTATCTAAGCGCAACTAGAAGTCCAATTGGCCTAAAATTTCTGCATAGTTTGCTAGAAAAATACATCTCGTATAACACCCTACCACTTTAACAAGTGGATGTGGGGTTCGGTGTTCTTGACAAATTCGAACAGAAACATAATGATACAGATACTTATCATTAAAAAACTAACAAGTGGTGAGTGGGGTTATTGCTTAGAGAGAATGTCAGCCATAATGATAATAAAGAACACGCAAAAGCAATTTTGCATTATGATATAATTTACAGACCATAGTCCTTCATTGTAACAGAAATCGAAGTAGCAGTTGCAGTAGGTACCATCGAACAACCGAGAGAAAAAATTAATAATATAGTGGCAGCAGGCATCCATCTATCTCCTTGAATAAACTAATCAACATGGTACTTTATATGGTGGCTAATTCCACTAACATATGTGACGTTAAATGAACATCATGACCACATAAACCATAAAGTTATTATTATTGATAATATATTGCTACATCCGATTCATAATAGTAACGTATCACAAGTGGAGGTTTGGTTGTGGGGTTCTATTGTTTATTGGTTGTCGGCCATGACTGAAAAAGGTATACGTAAAATCAATTTGTATTATTATTTGCAACTGTGACTCGAATATATATGGGTTGTGTGGTGTTTTCTTGGTTCGAAACAGAAGTATGCGAGCTGCAGTAGCAGTAGTTTAATGAGTTGTGTGATGATGGTTTCAAAAACATAAAGAAAAGAGAAGGATTAGCGAGCAACAGCAAAGAATAGTAGTAACACCTAATGGTTGAAGATAAAATCGAACATGTGGCTGCGGTTTGTTGTGTGACATAAAGAGGTAGTAGCAGGCTAACATGCAGGTAATGGTTTGAGGTTTTGAAGTGGTGGCTTTTGGTTTATAGAAACAAAATTAAAAAGAAACGTAGCAACAATGTGATGGAGTGGTGGTTGGGCTGTTTAAAATAGAAACAAAAAACGTATTGCATCAGTAGCAAGGATCGATGATTTGGTTTGAAGTGGTTATCATTGGTGGTTGTTAACAACAAGAAACGAGCAGATGTGTTGATTCAAATCAGAAACAGAAGTAGACAAAAGTGGATCGAGGGTGTTTATTTCTAATGGTGATGGTTGAATGTAAATCTTAACTCTCTCTTCATTTTTTTTTATTTATGAATGGTAGTGATTGATATATATAATGGGAATGAATACATGTTTTAACGGATATTTTTGATCATAATTGATTCGAAATGATTCGTGAAATTGACATGTAACAGAACGCACAGTGTTCTTCAAACTAGAAGAAGAAAACAAGAAGAAAAAAATAAGTCAGATAGTGATGGCTAACAGAATCGTTTGCATTGTACTGAGATTAGAGAAAGGAATCAATCCGTATAAGAGAAGAAACAAAAAAATGAAAAGCAGATGGAGACCTGTAACAAATTTGTACTCTTAATTGATATTGATAGGGATTTGATTTGTAAGATTGATACAATTTCAAGATTTTGAAAATTTGAAGAATAAACAGAGGTACGAGCTGTGTAATATTTTATATCCCTTTTAATTTTCACAATGCAGTTGTGTAATATATAGATTGAACTGAATATCTGAAATAGAACACTGCTTATTCAAGGATTTGTTTGTATTGAGAAGTGATATGGACGTGTAACAAGAAGGAGACAGGAAGAATCACTCAGGAAATAAAAATTTAAATAGATAAAGATCCATAACTGATTCGTACAATTTTTCTGTTACTGATTTCTATCCAAATTTGTTTTATAATGAATTTGAAGTTGACAGAATGTTCGATCAGTCACAAATCCAAATTGTGAAAGTGATGATATGATCGATCGTACAGAAAAGTAAAGAAGATGAACTTGAAAGGGATCTATAACAGATTCAATTATACATCTGATTTTATATATATAAACAATATTAATAATTAGTAAATATAAATATATTAATACTAAAATACTGTAAAAAATAATAAAAATATTAATAATCATAATCCCAAAGTAATACCAAATAATAAGGGTAATGATAAAAGAAATGAAAATAATGATATTAATAATTTTAATTAAAAATGATAATTTTTAGTAAATATCATAATAACTAAAATTAGAATTTTACTACTAATAATGATAACAATAATATTAGTAATTAAATATATCAAATTTCCTATTTATGTATTATATATAGTAATAATAATAACACTGATATTAGTATTTAATAATAGTAATGAAAGTAATAAAAATATTACTATTGATCGAGCCTAGATCCATCTTCCTTACGGAATTGGATCTAGGATCGAGTGCAATGAGGAGGATTGGGGTGTTGTTGTTTGTTTTGGGCCCCGATGATCGTCTTTCACTTTAGCAATCAAGTGATCAACCACCCCGACCCGGTCTTGATTATTGATTAGCATAATTCACCTTAACACAATGTAAAAATCCCTTGAGCAAAGTTACAAGTGAAAATTACAAAGGCTAGAGCAAATAGTGAAGAATCAACAACCTATAAATGAGAGACCAAGCTCCCTATTTATAGTATTCAGAATATTCGCGGTGTGCGGATCGCAGATCGCGGATTATCACACATTTGTGCGGATGGCGGATTATCGTGGATTATTGCGGATCATCGCGGATTATCGCGGATCATCGCGGATTATCGCGGATCATTGCGGATCATCGCGGATCATCGCGGATTCCTGCACACTTATGCTAAAACTTAGTGCAAGGTAGTGTTATACGCACTATCAAGTCCCCAAGTTCGGTATTATATGTTGAAGATATATAATGACGAACTTGTAAGTATGCAATCATAGGGAATATAGCAATATATACACTATCAACTATAACAACTATATTTTAACTTGTAATAAAATTTCATATAATAATCTTAATTATGTAATACTTATGTTATATAATGAAACGACCCAACCCGTATTAAAACCGGCCCATAAAAATTTTTCCTTTTAATACGCGTTAAATAATACTTTAGGTCCCAATTGTTTTTCCATAAACATCTTTAATTACAATAGAGGGTTTAATAAACCTTAAAACATTTAATACATTGATTAATTGTCCAAACGGACATACACGACCCGACTAGTTTAGTTTCCAACCAAAACCGAGCATGGTGATTTGGGACTACGCTACCCAAATCCTAATCGAATACAAAAGCAAGATCTTCTTAGCAACCTAGCCAAGATCTCTAATCCCCAAGCTTACCCGAGCCGCCAAGCATGCGACCCTATAAAAATAGCAACAACGAGAGGGTAAGCTAACGCTTAGTGAATGATAATATACTACATACATATATATGTATAAAATGGACACGCCACACAAATATCAAATACCGCATACCGAAACATCCATGTATAAGGCAACTACACTAAGCATACCGTACTATCTCTAAGCAACAAGCTAAAGATATCAACAAATTGTAAGTTCACCAACGACGATGTGAACAACGCCAATAAGCTACACCCGGAGGGTTAGCTACAACACAACATTACATTAATATATATATATATATATATAACAATATAAAACGAATAAGGTTAACCCCTTAACCCATTACCGAATACCAAACGCCACAATGAAGATTCGCCGAGCTACACGAGCCTTAGTAATCCGAACCCACATGAGATTACTATCTTCGCAACATCGAGGTTGGCCGAACTACACGAGCCTTAGTAATCCGAAACTACACGAGATTACTACCTCAATAAGATGACCGAACTACATGAGTCATCGTGAATCCGAACTACACGCGATTCACTTCTCAACAATATCAACCCTTCGCCATTGGGGTTATAACATCCAAATCACAACCACGTGTGATAACGTACACACAAGCGTGTACCTCGCCAAAGGTGGTCAACCAAAATGCACAAACGTGCCAATTGGACCTATACACAAGTCCATCAATCCACCTATATGTTAAGTGAGCTCTATGACCGAGAACCACTTCACCCGACCCGCACCCATCCTACACATACATATGCATATAGGATATTAACACTCACCTTGTCGCCTTGAAGAATGCTTCCAAGAAATCCGCAATCGCCGATGGAATGTACCTATTCCATTTATCACATAACAAGTAACACAATTAGGGTTGACTTATAAACCAACCCGATTGACACTTAGTGCAAATTCGACCCAAATGCACCTCCAAGTACAAACCGCGCCCAAACTAACCAATAATCACTAACACAAGTGATAATGGTCCTAATATGCCAATTAAACCCGAACACAAGTGTTAAACACTTATCGTTCTCAAAATCGCCCATAAACCCTAATTTTGACCCATAAAGTCAAAATATCACCATTTACAAGTTTTGACACCAAAACATGTTTAACTCAGTTTTATACTTCAACTTAATCCATTTTAAGTTTACAAACCTTATTAAATCAACAATCGGGTCATAATCATCACTAAACCCTAATTTTGGCTCTAGTCAAAATTAGTCAACCAATAGACACCTAATGTCTCCAAAACACCAATAGTCACTAATACTAGTGATCACACACCATCTACAAGTCTTACAATCATAAACTTGCACACCAAACCCTAAACCCGCCAATAACAACAATAAACCCGAATATTGGTGTTAATCTCCAATTAACAACTAAATGGGTTTCACCTATGAATCATACAATCAAAAGCCCCAAATTTGAATGATGAACATGAAAATGAAATTCGGAGTTAGATCTTACCACTAGTATCACCGTGTAGCCAAGAACGAGGAGAACAAACTTGTCAACTACGCCAAAGATCAAATCCCGTTTCTTCCTTTCCAAAAATCCGTTTGAATCCAATTGGGTGTTTGAGTTTTTGAGAGGAAAATGAAATGAAAAGGGAAAAGAAATTAGGACATGAAAGGAGTGGATGAGATTTAAGATCTCAATCTGGTTCAAACGCGAAAAGACCAAAATGCCCCTCACTTTACCTAAATATTGCGAAAACAGGAACCAGTTCGCCTACATTGCCGCGCCGCGGCCTTAAATGTCGCGCCGCGACATTTGCCTAGGTCTGGGATCATTTTTTGTTGGACTTCTGATCTGATTTCCAGTTAATTGCCGCGCCGCGGCCTCATTTGTCGCGCCGCGACACACAGCGTGATTTGAGTCATTTTCTTGCATACAAGACCTCAACACCCGAACATGTCCCGAACCCTTCATACGCCTATCGTACATACACAATACACTTATAAATCATGTACGGAGAAAAACGGGGTGTTACAACTCTCCCCCACTTAGATTCGATCACGTCCTCGTGATCCTCGTCACTTAACCAAACGGACCACACTTCACGGTCCTCAAACATAAGTCCCAACAGACTTTCCTAAGCAATTCTTCCCAATGAATTGCCTTCGACAACTAAATCGTCACCCGCGATTTATCAATTCCACAATCCGAGCACTAAAACTTGCTCAATCCCTCACATCGGGAAATTCAACCAATCTCGTACCAAGATATCGATCCCTTAGCGGACCCTTACCGAGTACAACGCTAAAAGCAACCAGTCTAAGCCTAAGGCCAACAACCCGAAACGATGAAGACCGAACCAAACGAATCCTTACGGATAACACCAAATCACTAACCATCCATTGTAGTGCGCAACACAACCAATACGCAACTACCGTAACATCATAATCCAACGGCTAAAACCGATAGCGCCCAAAACGACTATGGAAACGAAAATCTCAAGGTGTACAAAATCGACTATTGTCACACCCGTAACAACACGTGAGCGAAGCACGGCTATCGCCTCACTAATCATACAACATGGTCCTCACGACCCCACCATCGGCGTATAAAACAACCGATAGTTCCCACAACATGGTCCTTACGACCCCACCATTGGTGTATCAAACAACCAATAGATCACACGACATGGTCCTTACGACCCCACCATTGGTGTATAAAACAACCAATAGATCAAACATCATGGTCCTTACGACCCCACCATCGGTGTATAAAACAACCGACAGATCACACAACCCGAAGGCTGGCCGAAAACACACGCGCCTTAGTGAATCCGAACTACACGCGACTCACTACCTTCACCACAACAACAATCGGGATTGGCCGAACTACACGCGCCTTAGTGAATCCGAACTACACGAGAGTCACTATCCCGGAGGAATGACCGAACTACACGAGTCATTTGTGAATCCGAACTACACGAGACTCACTCCTCAATACAATGACCGAAACCACATGAGTCATTTGTGAATCTGAACTACACGCGACTCACTTCCACAATAAGATGACCGAAACCATACGCGTCATCGTGAATCCGAAACCACACGCGATCCACTACCATGATGAAGTCAGCGGACCCGAAGATCATGCTTCACCAATCTCAACACCGGATGAAGTCAGCGGACCCCGTCAACGGTCATGCTTCACCGATATAACACCTCGCTCATGATGAAGTCAGCGGACCCCGAAGGTCAAGCTCCACCAATCGCATACTCCCATGATGAAGTCAGCGGACCCCGAAGGTCATGCTCCACAAATCACCAATACCGTGATGAAGTCAGCGGACTCCGAAAGTCATGCTTCATCAATCAACTCCCTTTTAGCCTCGAACGACGAGTAGCGTAACATCGCGCTCTGCTACGCCATAGTGAATCCTAACGGATACCACTAACCATTCACACACTCGAGCAAGAACCACCTATATCAAACATAGGCACAAAACAATAATTCTCTAGAAGAGAATCCGACACACACCTCCCTTAACCGAAGGATTTCACCTTGCTCACCAAACACGTCCATTATCTCTCAACGAGATATACCACATTACCACCTCGGTGATAATTCAAATCCAAACCATAAGTACAATTTATCCGAAATTGTAATCTACCACAAATCGACCAAAACCAGGTCTCGACAACATTTTCCGGATCTACCAAAAGCATCATCCGAAATCTCACACTAAAACTTCCTCGTGCGGGAGTGTAACTCCCCCACTTGGAACTACGTCCCATATCCACAACTCGTACAACCGTACAATGCTACCAAAGGTAGACTTTACAAACGATTGGGCTCACACGACCCATCACCATATCTTGCTCCAGCCTTGAGCACACGAAGGATTTCAATCAATCCTTAAACACTTAGAACAAAAAGTGTACCACGATTACACAAACCACACCCTCGCAATCATCCAATTGCTCTAGTTTGTCAATTTCCACCTAGTCACTCATGTACCTAAGGGTTTCACTCTGGTACCCTAAGTACAATGTAACCACAACACAATCGGAGTCGAACACCACGCTAGTAGGTATAAAAGAGGCACCTAATGTGGCATCTTATATACTCCATTACCAACATACATCGAGATTCAAAACACTTGATCTCAAGGTTTTCAGCCACTCGTCGAACCTCACGGTTCATCGACCTCCACACAAAAGCGAACACGCGCTTAACAACCGAACACCAAAAACTATTTCCATGGCTTGGTAGAAACATTTCTCAGATACTAAGGAATGCTTGGTTGCACCAAGTCTTACGCCCTTCGCCCGTTAATCAAAACATCACCATAGGGTACTTCCATTAGGAACATCGCCCATAACAACGATATGCACAACACAAGGCATTTTACAAACTCAAATTCAACGGCACTTAATAAATAATCAAAGAACATATTTATTAAAACGAAACGTACCTTAACGTCTCCTTGCCGTACCCGTCCCCGCTAACTTGGGACATTCCGACTTACGATGTCCTTCTTCTTGGCAATTGAAACACACCATACCATCACCGTTTGGTACCGAACATTCCCAAGACTTGTGACCCCTCATGCCACAATTGTAACATCTAGATGCACTAGAATCCAGTATACCCGTCCGCGTACCACCCGTGTTCACACTCGGACCCTTAGTCCTCTTACTCGGAGCACCATACGAAACAACCCTTCTCTCACTTGAAGGTTCACTAATCTTTGATCGCGTATACGACTCGAAACCTCTAGCCACGGCGAATAATTCCTCAAACGATTTCGCGTGACCCCGGCTAATCTTATTCTTCAAGTCATCATTCAAGGTTCGATAGAAATCTTGCATCAACAAATTATCATTCCCCAAATACTCCGGGCAAAAACGAGCCTTCGCCATAAAGGTCGTCTTGAGAGTATTCAAATCCATAGAACCCTGTTGCAAATTTTGCAACTCATTACGCATTTCTGACAAATCGGCTGAAGTTCGGAACTCCTCGAAGAATTCCTTCTTAAACCCGTCCCATGATAACACCATAAACGGTTCACCACCGACAAGATCAATCTTACCATCCAACCAATCCTTTGCCCTACCCCGCAACAAACTAGTAGCGAGTCTCGTCTTCTTCTCAGGAGAGCATTTAATAGTACGAAAACACCCTTCGACATCCGAGATCCAAGTTGTGCTTACCAAAGGATCCGGTTTCCCGTCATACATCGGGGGTTTAGTCCTCATGAAGCTCTTAAGACAACGCTCCATTTCACTGCTACCCCGAAATTCGGAATACTTCCTATCCATTTCTTCTCGAAACGCACTCATTTGCTCCGCAACGGCGGCCGCAACTCTAGAGTTAAACTCCTCGTCATTCGTCTCGATCTCGTTTCGCGTCGTCATTCTAAAGAATGCAAAACGATTAGTCCACGAACGTATAAAACAACACGCATAACACCGCCCCATCTTGCTCAACACTCGTCGTACATCACTTGTTAGACACGATTTGCACCCGTAATAAGGTTTGCAAGTCCTTATTACGCACACACGTCGTCTCAACTCGTTAGTACAACGACCGCCTCGCTCGATGATATAAGCAACACAACGACGATTCCACGCGATATAAACACACGCAAAGGAATAGCATCACAACACAAGCCAAAAATCCTAGTTAGTCCACCTACAAACAAGGCACTAACTATAACCCGTTCCGACCCGTTCACCTACAAGTCCCGTACAAAATTAAGCACACACAAAAGTCTAAGTCTAGGCTCCTATCTCAAGTCACCTAAATCCCTTAGACCATGCTCTGATACCACTTAAAACGACCCAACCCGTATTAAAACTGGCCCATAAAATTTTTTCCTTTTAATACGCGTTAAATAATACTTTAGGTCCCAATTGTTTTTCCATAAACATCTTTAATTACAATAGAGGGTTTAATAAACCTTAAAACATTTAATACATTGATTAATTGTCTAAACGGACATACACGACCCGACTAGTTTAGTTTCTAACCAAAACCGAGCATGGTGATTTGGGACTACGCTACCCAAATCCTAATCGAATACAAAAGCAAGATCTTCTTAGCAACCTAGCCAAGATCTCTAATCCCCAAGCTTACCCGAGCCACCAAGCATGCGATCCTATAAAAATAGCAACAACGAGAGGGTAAGCTAACGCTTAGTGAATGTTAATATACTACATACATATATATGTATAAAATGGACACGCCACACAAATATCAAATACCGCATACCGAAACATCCATGTATAAGGCAACTACACTAAGCATACCATACTATCTCTAAGCAACAAGCTAAAGATATCAACAAAGTGTAAGTTCACCAACGACGATGTGAACAATGCCAATAAGCTACACCCGGAGGGTTAGCTACAACACAACATTACATTAATATATATAACAATATAAAACGAATAAGGTTAACCCCTTAACCCATTACCGAATACCAAACGCCACAATGAAGATTAGCCGAGCTACACGAGCCTTAGTAATCCGAACCCACACGAGATTACTATCTTCGCAACATCGAGGTTGGCCGAACTACAAGAGCCTTAGTAATCCGAAACTACACTAGATTACTACCTCAATAAGATGACCGAACTACATGAGTCATCGTGAATCCGAACTACACGCGATTCACTTCTCAACAATATCAACCCTTCGCCATTGGGGTTATAACATCCAAATCACAACCACGTATGATAACGTACACACAAGCGTGTACCTCGCCAAAGGTGTTCAACCAAAACGTACAAACGTGCCAATTGGACCTATACACAAGTCCATCAATCCACCTATATGTGAAGTGAGCTCTATGATCGAGAACCACTTCACCCGACCCGCACCCATCCTACACATACATATGCATATAGGATATTAACACTCACCTTGTCGCCTTGAAGAATGCTTCCAAGAAATCCGCAATCGCCAATGGAATGTACCTATTCCATTTATCACATAACAAGTAACACAATTAGGGTTGACTTATAAACCAACCCGATTGACACTTAGTGCAAATTCGACCCAAATACACCTCCAAGTACAAACCGCGCCCAAACTAACCAATAATCACTAACACAAGTGATAATGGTGCTAATATGCCAATTAAACCCGAACACAAGTGTTAAACACTTATCGTTCTCAAAATCGCCCATAAACCCTAATTTTGACCCATAAGGTCAAAATCTCACCATTTACAAGTTTTGACACCAAAACATGTTTAACTCGGTTTTATACTCCAACTTAATCCATTTTAAGTTTACAAACCTTATTAAATCAACAATCGGGTAATAATCATCACTAAACCCTAATTTTGGCTCTAGTCAAAATTAGTCAACCAATAGACACCTAATGTCTCCAAAACACCAATAGTCACTAATACTAGTGATCACACACCATCTACAAGTCTTACAATCATAAACTTGCACACCAAACCCTAAACCCGCCAATAACAACAATAAACCCGAATATTGGTGTTAATCTCCAATTAACAACTAAATGGGTTTCACCTATGAATCATACAATCAAAAGCCCCAAATTTGAATGATGAACACGAAAATGAAATTCGGAGTTAGAGCTTACCACTAGTATCACCGTGTATCCAAGAACGAGGAGAACAAACTTGTCAACTACGCCAAAGATCAAATCCCGTTTCTTCCTTTCCAAAAATCCGTTTGAATCCAATTGGGTGTTTGAGTTTTTGAGAGGAAAATGAAATGAAAAGGGAAAAGAAATTAGGAAATGAAAGGAGTGGATGAGATTTAAGATCTCAATCTGGTTCAAACGCGAAAAGACCAAAATGCCCCTCACTTTACCTAAATATTGAGAAAACAGGAACCAGTTCGCCCACATTGCCGCGCCGCAGCCTTAAATGTCGCGCCGCGACATTTGCCTAGGTCTGGGATCATTTTTTGTTGGACTTCTGATCTGATTTCCAGTTAATTGCCGCGCCGCGGCCTCATTTGTCGCGCCGCGACACACAGCGTGATCTGAGTCATTTTCTTGCATACAAGACCTCAACACCCGAACATGTCCCGAACCCTTCATACGCCTATCGTACATACACAATACACTTATAAATCATGTACGGAGAAAAACGGGGTGTTACATATAATAACATATTTGAATATTTATATGTTTTATATATAATACAATATACATATATTATAGAAGTCATATATATATATATATATATATATATATATATATATATATATATATATATATATATATATATATATATATATATATATATATATATATATATATATATATATATATTTATTTATTTATTTATTCTAATAACAACTTAATTATTCTATATATTGTTTTACATATTTATTTATAATAATAATTTCATACAAATGATTAATTACATTTATTTTATATATATATATATATATATATATATATATATATATATATATATATATATATATATATACAAATAGTTGTTCGTGAATCGTCGGGAATTGACAATCGAAGGTCCAATGAATGTATAAAAACAGTTCAAAAATTTTGAGACTCAAGATAACAGACTTAGCTTATCGTGTCAAAAATATTATATCGTATCGAGAGTTTGGTTTAAAATTAGTCGAAAATTTCCGGGTCATTACACACCCCTAGCTCTGCGTTTATCTCAAGAGGTCTCAAGTTTAAAAATTACTGAAAGTATATATCAGGGTGGTGAGTGAAAAGGGTCGAAACGATCACGAGATTCCTCGATACAGGGCCGGAGCACCTATGTCGCCTCTAACTCCTCTACAGTCTCGATATATACAGTATAAAATTGATTAAAATTATACGTTTACTTAGACGGCATTTGATAGTATTGTATCTTTTCTTCGTTTACTTAGACGGCATTATACGTTTACTTAGAAGGCATTTAATATTATTGTTTCTTCTTTACATTTTCAAATACTCTGCTGATTTTAAAAGCAATAAAAACGCTGTTTGTGTTAAGAATAATGGCTAAATTTAAACATTTAATATATATGATTTTTTTTTTTATTATTATTATTATTATTTTATAGCAGTTAGAATTTCATAATTTGTTACGATCATTTGTCAACATAGTAGGTAGCTCGATCTACTCCACTTCCATTAATTAAAATTTCGATTTGGAGTCTTGGTTGACCAACTCATGTCCCTCATCACGTGATTGCACCGATTAACTACAACATGTAATTAATTCTCTTAATATAATGTTCTATCCCTAATTATATCCTTATAATCTATCTATTATATAATCATTCACCAATCACCATGTTAACTATATATGTCCAAACAAATCAGAAAAAGCACTTAGTAGAATAAATGTAACCTTCATATACATCCTAACATCCATGTTAGTGATTTAAAACTTAATTACTATACTTAAGATCAGAATAAACATTTTGACGTGCTTGGCCCAAGTTGCACAAGCTTTTATCTCCATCACCTTTTAATTTAAAGATGCATAAAGTATATCATTATCAAAATAAAAAATAAATTGTGTTCCCGGGTACCGTCGATCGGGTTCGGGTTTCCGTCCGAACGTGTGTGGTACGTGCAAATGATGAGGGTCGTTGAAAGAAATGATCTACTGATGCTAAAAAATCGTCGTTAAAAAAATAAAATAAAAAATAAATTAGTTATCATAAATTAATAAACTACCACCTTTTGTAACAACCACCTATACCCCACAAATTGTTCCTATAAATACTTCAATCCGATTTTCCACTTCCATCACAAACACAATTCTTTCATTAACTAAAATACTTCGTGTACATTCCTTAAAAGTAAGCTAGCCCATCACAACACAATGGCTCGATCAATCACCATGATCATGGTCCTCATGATCTCAATCCTGGCTCTAGGCAATGGTTCTTACCTCTACCCTCAGTTCTATGACAAAACCTGTCCACAGGCTATAAACATTGTTCAGTCTGTTGTGGCAAAAGCTGTTGCAAAAGAGGCTCGTATGGCTGCTTCTTTACTCAGACTCCATTTCCATGATTGTTTCGTTAAGGTTCGTTCATTGCTCCAACGGCCCATATATATTCTTACTAGTATGTTGTTCGTCACAATAGTAGAAATTTAATTTAGGCCAATATTAGTCACATTTTTTTTCACCACCCTAATTTTATTTGTCTAAAAAGATAACTATTTTTTTTTTTTTGAACACCAGTTTGGGATCACCTCGGGGGACTTAACCACCCACGCGTTCATCTCTCGTAGTTGCTGATCAAGCATAGAATAAATGTGTCGGGCTCGGTCCATGCTTGACATCAATCAAGGGGGATTTAAGGGTCAATTGAGTTTAACTCTCCGGTCCGGAGTACCGTGAATAACCCCTTACGAGATGGATGGATACTTCAGGTCAAGGGATAACATTAAGTGCAATGTTGCACCCCAGCGGAGTCGAACTCCCGACCTCTCGCTAAGAGAGGCAAGCCACTACCAGCTGAGCTACAACTCAATGTTAGACCACTATTTACCAGAGACATAAGATTAGAGTATCACTTCACTAATTTAGGTTGTGTTTTATTTACTTAATTAAATGATTCAGCGCTAAATTATTCTGCATTCGGCACTTTTGTTTGTGATATATGAATGACAAATGACGTTGAACCACAATATAGTATATGTCTTGAACCGTTTAGTGTTAAAATACCTTCTTAATCATTCAACACTTCCATTTGCACCAATATCCTTCATAATTTATAAGCAGAATATTTACGGAGTATTAAATAGTTATATACAGAGTATGTAATTATTTATTTGTTTAAAACGTTAATACGTTGATTTTACTTTATTACTAGACCATATTGTTCATTCAGACTCATGATTAAACATGTTATTGTCATTTAGAACCGAATTCATTCAGAATCTTTGATTCATTCGAATTTTGAATCATTACGTGTAATCATCATACTTTATCAAACGCACCCTACTGGCATGTTAAATGTCACAATTAACTGTCTATAATAACCTATAATAAAGTTTTAAGCAATGTTAGTTGTTACATTGACCAGAAACTAACTCTATATGTTGATCATTTAGGGGTGTGATGCTTCAATACTTCTTGACAACAGTGGAAGCATAATTAGTGAAAAGGGGTCAGTCCCTAACCGCAACTCTGCTCGTGGCTTCGAAGTCATTGACGAAATCAAAGCTGATTTGGAAAAGGCGTGCCCTCAAACCGTCTCATGTGCAGATGCCTTGGCTCTTGCAGCTAGAGACTCCACCGTACTGGTGCGCTAACTATATCAATATCAATCACAATTACATAAAATAATTTTACTTATTTATTTATTTATATATTTTTTGCAATTCATTTATCTAACAAGTTTTAAACTTGTGCAGGCTGGTGGACCTAGTTGGGAAGTCCCTTTAGGCAGAAGAGACTCATTAGATGCAAGTTTGAGTGGTTCTAACCAAAACATTCCAGCTCCAAACAACACTTTTCAGACCATTCTTACCAAATTTAAGCTCAAGGGTCTTGACATTGTTGATTTTGTAGCACTTTCTGGTAATAAGATTTAAATATGATTAGGCATCAACATGGCTAATTACTAAAACCAACATACCTAATATCCTGTTTGTTATTACATAAAGTGACTGTATTTAAAATTTAATTAACTAATGGTGGGTAGAATGGTTAAAAAGTTGTCCAAAAGCATATACTTATAACTGTTGACAACCTTCTAGTCCTGCAATGTTTTTTCAAAAACTTATCATTAGTTAAATGATTTATTTTGTAATCAATCTTAGTTTATTAATTACTAACTATTTGAGCAGCCTATCTTTGTAACATTTTTGTTGATTAATGATAGTGTTTGATCTTTCAAAAATAAAAATTAAAAAATACATCGTTTAGTGATCATATTTTATATCTTAGAAGAAAATCTTGACAATACATTAATAATTCAACAAAATAACTTAAAATCTAGAGTTAATATTCAAAATGATATTGAAAAGTCTGTTATAATGTTGATGCAATAACAGAACCTTAATGAACTATTGGTGCATAAACTTTGCAGGAAGTCACACTATAGGAAATGCTAGGTGCACCAGTTTCAGACAAAGGCTATACAACAATACGGGAAACGGTCAGGCCGTTTATACTCTAGACCAATCATACGCTGCAAAGCTCCGCCAGAACTGCCCAAGATCCGGTGGTGATCAGAACCTATTTTTCTTAGACCCCGTATCACCAACAATATTCGATAATAGCTACTACAAGAATTTAATAGCTTATAAGGGTCTTTTAAGCTCTGATGAAATATTGTTTACTCAAAATCAACAAACAATGCAGTATGTGAAACAATATGCTGCAGACCAAGAACTTTTCTTCCAGCAATTTGCAAAGTCAATGGTTAAAATGGGTAATATTACACCATTGATTGGTAAAAGTGGTGAAATCAGGAAGATATGCACGAAAGTAAACAGTTAAAAAGAGGGGTATCATGATAAAGTCTTCTAAATATTTACATATGTTATAATGTTATATATGGACCTTTTTAATTTGATTATGTCATTTAGTAAATTAATTTATATGTAATATGAATTGTTAATTAAGTTTTTATTTATGTGGTGAAAGTTGTATCCTGCCATGAAATTTTTGGCGATCCTTTGATTTATGAGATATTGCATACATGTGTTATATTACTCGTATATGTTTATTTGTGTTTAGTGGTAGTTTAGTGGTTTCAAGTAATGGGAGTCTAAAAGCTTTGTATAGATGACAACCATATTAGTTGATTTTTTAGGGAGTTCAATTTTTTAGGGATCATGAGAAATGATCAAACAAAAATAATTTAGAAATAAGAACTTTAAAAGCACATTAATTGAATCTTTCGGTGCTAATTGCTGATTCACTACCCGTGTTGGACGTCGAGCTTTCAAGCTTCTTGATTTCTTGCAAAGCTCAAGTCGCTACTATTAGTACTTTTAGTTCTTTCGGACGAATTTTGGTTTGTGGTGATGATGCAAGTTTCAATAATTATTATCACAGCTAGATCTGATGATTTTGTGTTGATTCGACCTCTATCAGAACTGGCCGATTCCTTCTTTAGATTTGCGTGGATCGAAGTTTTGGGTGTTCCGATAACGTGCGTATACAAAGAAAACGTGAAGGAAATAGCCGAGCAATTTGGTGAGGTGATTCAAGTTGCTACATCTTCATCTTCGTTAGGCAACGTATGTTCCATGTTTGCTTTCATTAAGTCAAAGTGCCCTAATCATATTCATGGATCGGTCAACGTTGACATCAAGGATAAAGGTGGATCAAAATGCAATGTTTGGGTGTCGGAAGTATCCGATACCTCTAGCTTACCTCGTATTCTTTTTAATACGTTAATATTAAGCTCTTAGAATCTACGAATCGATTCATGGTTACAAGTGGAGCGTCATCAGTTTTGTTTGTGGATCACGCAACAGTTGCGTTTGAAGATAATCATCCTTTATATTCTTCCCATATTGGTGAAGTTTCGAAGAAGGTTAATGTTTTGATGAGGGATTCCAAGCATACTGCTCCTGTTGGTACTGCTTCCATGATGTCTGCTTCTATTTTGGGTTCTGATGGTGATGTTGTGATTGGGCCGAGTGTGATAGCCCTGGTCGAGTTAATAGTCCGGGTCTTTCTGTTGGGCCAAGAGTTGCGGAGAACGAGCCCTCTATTCAGTTTGAGTCCGTTGATAGGGATAATTTGGGGTCCAGGTCGGATAATTCCAGGGCCATTTTTTAGTCCAAATCTGCTACTGTTGGGCCTGAGATTGGATCGGTTTGTGGCGATGGGGCAAACTTCCATGTTATCTTAGATGATAACGATGACAACATCACTTTTGCGGAAAGATTGGCGCGTTTGAAAAAAAAAGAAAAGAAGAAAAAGAAGGAAGAGTTGAAGGCGAGGCGAGAGAATGCGCCGAAGGATGATAGGCCTACTCCGATTTTGATTGGACGTAGTGGAAGGCTTTATTGCGATTGTGAGGACCCCTCTTGTGAAGGTTATTGCAAGTCGTGATATGTTCTAGATAGAAAAGTTCCTAGGGATCAATTTGAAGAAGTGAATGCGCGGTCAAGAAAGAATGTTGCATCTACTTCGGGTTCTTTTAAGCTTGTTGATCATGAAGAAGATTTGTATTACGGGAAAGCCATTCAACATCTGTATATGGCGGGTAAAGATGTTAAGAAGTGTGGATCTTCGGTGTCGACAATGCATAACATGACAGACGAGGCTCTCGTGACTTTTGACAATACAATGACAAGTATGGCCGAGAGTGAACCGGTCACAATTCACCCTATTAATTCTAGCGATATCCCTCATCCGCCAGTTAAGAACAAGTTTCAGCAAAAGCGTAAGGAAAAAGCGGTGCAGGGTACAGAAATGGCTAGATTCGGCGTGTTGATTAAAGATATTTAAATTCTTTTGTGTTTCTTTCATCGGTTTCACGTCTTCTTGTTTTGTTAATCTTTATCATATGTTTTTCGTGGTTTTAGTTTGCTTCTTAGTTGTTGTTTAGTTTCAGTTAGATTTGGCACAACTCGGTATAGATAGTTCGTTGAATTTGCTTTCTAGGTACGAGTCGCACCAGTTTCTTCTTTTGTACTTCTTGTTGATTTCGCTCTCTTTTCAAAAACATTTTCAATTGTTATAAAAGTTCTCGTTTTTTCGCAAAAAAAATTAAAAAAAAAAATTAAAAAAAAAAAGCTAAATTCACATTTATTAGCATAGAAAAAATATAAAAATATAAAAAAATGGTCATTGCTTATAAATGGTTTGCACAACCAAGCAATTATATGTAGGATTGATAGCTTAAATAACATGTCCTACATACAAATTCAAGAGTTTCTTAGTACTCTAAAATCAATTGGTAGTAGACGGAGTTCCTCATAAACTTATATTCATACACTTGTTTCTTCTCATGTTTAATGTGAGACTTTGGTTTCCACCCCAACAAACCTCCCCTCAAACCTAAGTCCCTTTAAGGCCTCCCCTCGAACGATAACCATATCCACTCATCATTGCATACAACCGAGAGATGTGCCACGTCGCTATGTGCGTTAGTGGTGCGCCCACTGCATCGTCCACCACATTTGGGCAATAGCATAGCTCTCATACCACTTGTAGGATCAATAGCCCAAACAACATGTCCCACATACAAGTTAAAGAGTCCCTTAGTACTATAAACCAACTGGTAGTAGAGGGAGTTACACATAGATTTATATGCATACATATGTTTATTTTCATGTCCAATGTGGCACTTTGGTTTCCACCCTCACATTATGCTTGCTAACACCTAATTTCGCAAGTTTGGAAATGTAGTTCTGGTTTAATAATTGTTTCGGTGATGACCATTTTGTCTCTCGCTGCCCTCGTCTAATTCGTCATGAAGTTAACAAATCATGTAGGTTATCACATAGATTTATAAATGGCATGCGGATTTTCTTTTGTTGGTATAACTAAGTATTTGACTCGCTTTACAAGTCGATTAATTTGGAGTGACAACCCGCTTTACGAGCAGCCCAGAGTCATCACAGGTAAACCTCCTTATCCACAAGAGGGATTCATTTTTTCCAACTTTGTTGATAAGAACCTAGATGACACATGTAATTAGTGTTGGTCTTGCCATGAGATGCAGTGAAAACACGTAGCACCTTCAGCTTCTTGGCAGTTTCTTGGCACTACTTTGGGAGATTCATGTGATTCATGGACGTGGAATCTATCTTCTGCTGGTAATTTTTCGGTGAAGTCCTCTCACATTCATACGAGCTCGAGATGGTCTAAAGTGCTACCACGTAAAGTGAATGTTTTTCATTGGAGAAAGATGTTAGATAGACTTTCTAACGATTAAACATTTCTTTGCGTGGTTTAGATATTATCAAATACGCAGTTTGTGGTAATTATTATAGAGTATTCAAATAAAACCTAACCTGAACTTGAACGGGTCCTTGACCCATCTATCTACAATTGGGCTGGACCATATTTCTATGTTATGCACGGATACATATTCATAGAGTATCTATATAAAATTTAACCTAAATTCTAACGGGTCCTTGACACATCTATATAATCATATTCAACGAGAACTCTATAACTCTATACTATAATAGTAATAACTTATAACTTATTATAATAGTAATGACATATAATCTATTGATCATTTATTCTTCTTTTGTGTTACCTCCTTCAATCTATTGATCATTTATTCAAAGAACATTTGTCCACGATTAGTGCGTTTAAATTATTATTGTTTGAAGATTTCGTAAAATTGTTATTTTTTAATCTTACCCGTTATAGAAGTTTCTGACTTACTTGATTATGTTTGCAATTTTTTAACTTCAAATATAAGGTGTTACATTTTTGTGATTTCGTCTCTACTCCTCTAGAGGAAGTCTTTTTTTAAATGTATTCGTTGTTTAATAAAATCTACTTTCGGTTGACATCTCCTCGATCTCCTTTTCAAAATTTCATTAAGGTTTTTGCAAAATGAAGATATATTTACATAATAATTATAATATAATAATCATTTTAATATTTGTGATTATAATGTGTTGACCTACGCCAAGGGAGGCACAACTTATATAACGGTACTGAATCCACCGACAGTAAAACGGATAATCATAGTGGTTCAAGTGTACATCATTTCAATTTAGTGTTTTGTGTTGTGGCTCCATAATAAATTTTTAATTTTATGATAACTATTTACGAATATTTTATGGAATGTTAATACGTAGTAACTTAAAAGTAATGATTTATCCACTTAAATATTACATATATTTAATTGGTTAAAAGGATATAAATGTCATCTTGTAAAACTTCATTTGTAATTTGTGTTTCGATACATCATTTCTCAAATACATACACTTGTTCATTTGTTGTGTATAAGAGAATAATACTGTATTGATTAAAAAAAACCTTTGTTAGACGATAGTTGTAAATAAACTGAAGACAAAATGACGCTTGAACCACTATTTAAAGGTAACATATTACTAAATCATTAAGGGATTTAGAAATTATAGTTACGGGCGTCACTAATTAAAATTTAAAAAAGTTTCTTATCTAATTATCTAATGGTGTCATCGAAAAAATGTACACTATTCAATATTATCACTAGTTAAAACTCAAAAAAAAAAAAAAAAAAAAAAAAAAAAAAAATTCACTAGATGGTTTATTTCCCTGGTAGCTCATGCTAGTAGTGTTTGTTAGACGGTAGTTTAGAGTTAGGCCCAAGTCCAATTGTGGACTAGGTCCATTAGGGTTTGCTAGGGTTCTTCGTGTCATTATAAATAGCGCACCAATAATAAAGTAATATTCACGGGGTATTCAATGTTCAACATGGTATCAAGAGCTTAGGTCTGATCCCGAGATCTAGTCGGCTGCCATGAGCCGCTGCTCTAAGCCACCCGTCAAATTTCACTATCACCGTCAAAATCCATATTTAACATCTTTTCTATCTATAACCTACCCATCACCAAGGCAAGCCGCCACCACCGCAATTATCAAACATCACCGTTTAAATTATTTTTATTGTTATTTTTTTATTTCTTTTTGTTCAGCCGCAAAAATAAAGACTAATCGGCGTAGCCTGCTTCAGCCGGTCACACAATTCGAACAAGTTTTTGTTCCTTTTCTGCATATAATATTTTATTTATTTAGCACATGCTACAAACAAATCAGTAATCCACCAATTTAGTTTGTAGTTAATTTCTTTATTATCTCCTTTTTTTTCCTTTTTTATTTTATTTTATTTCCTTCACATATGCTCGTGGTTAAAATCGTAACATATTGTAACAGACTCGTTCCACATCGGTGGAAGAGGAAAACAAAGCACTCCTTATAAGGGTGTGGATACCTCTTCTGGTATGACGCGTTTTGAGGGTGTTTACCCGAGAAGCAAATCCGTGAGGTAGAAGTGCGATCCGGGGTTGTACTCGTGCGCGGGTAGCCCGTCGGTGATCGGCTTGTGTCCAAAGCGGACAATATCATACTACGGGCTGATGGTGATGTTACTTATGGTATCAGAGCTGGGGCCCGCATCGATGTGCACTGCGGGGACGCAGTGTCCCGAAGGGGGGGAGAGTTGTAACAGACTCGTCCCACATCGGTGGAAGAGGAAAACAAAGCACTCCTTATAAGGGTGTGGATACCTCTTCTGGTATGACGCGTTTTGAGGGTGTTTACCCGAGAAGCAAATCCGTGAGGTAGAAGTGCGATCCGGGGTTGTACTCGTGCGCGGGTAGCCCGTCGGTGATCGGCTTGTGTCCAAAGCGGACAATATCATACTACGGGCTGATGGTGATGTTACTCATATCCTCACATGCGGAGGTCCTTTATTTTATTGTAATAAAATCATCGGCGTGGGGCTGAGCCGCCTAGCTTGACTAGGTTCCAACCCCCGAAAAAAAAGAGGAATAAAAAAAAAATAATCTCTTTTGCAGCGTTGAAGATGACTGTTATCGTCGACAAAAGTTCTATGCCCAAGTCCTGCTCAATCCTTAGGCAAAGCAAGCCACGGCGTAAAAGAAAAAAAAAACGCTACGGAAAAGGAATACGCAGTCAAGCAATAAGCAACCAAATCCGCGAATATCTGGCTATTCGGCGCATCAAACAAGAGAAAAAAAGAAGAAGTTAATTTTATTTGTTTATTTTGTAATTAAGCATTTTCTTCCAGTCCGAGCTTTAGCGATTTCGCCGCTCAGACTGCGGGGGAGTGTTAGATAATAGGTTTGGCCCAATTCCGATATGTAAGCTTGGGTCCGTTAGGGTTTACTAGGTTATTAGGGTTTTATGTCATCGTTATAAATAGGCGATCAATAATCAATAATAGGCACGGGTTTTATCATTTAACATGGTATCAGAGCAACAAATCAAGAAAAAAAAATATTATGTTTTCTTTATTTATTTGATATTTGTATCTCCTTCCAGTTCGAACTTTCGTGATTTCGCCGTTCGAACTGCGGGGGAGTGTTAGACGGTAGTTTAGAGTTAGGCCCAAGTCCAATTGTGGACTAGGTCCATTAGGGTTTGCTAGGGTTCTTCGTGTCATTATAAATAGCGCACCAATAATAAAGTAATATTCACGGGGTATTCAATGTTCAACAGTGTTAACACATAAGGTACGCCCCTGACTGAAATATCAAATGGGGAGGTGATTATCACACACCACTTTTTGATCATGTACATTTAATTACTTATTATACCTTTGATTATACTTAGAATAATAATATAAATTTAACTCCCTAGATTAATTCAGGAGTATAATTGTAATTTTATGAGATACAAGTGTATATGGATCAAAAAATAGTGTGTGAGGATCACCTCCTATACCAAATATACCCATCACATGGTTAGTACACGACATCACTAACAAACCAAATGTAGCGATCGCCATGTAAAGGAACCAACGAGATAACTAATAATACTTGAGTGATCGTCCAAGTTAAGAAAAGAAAAATGGCAAATGTGAAATCTAGAACAAACGTTAGGGGGCAGCGACGTAATTTCTCTAAACAATATAAAAAAAGGTTATTAATCTAGATGTATGTATTGTAATTTATCTTTTGAACTAAATTGATCTGTAAAAACGAAAAATTGTATTCTTTTGTATAAAGTAAAAGTTGACTATTCATTTTATTTTTATGTTTTAGAAGGAGAAAAATCCACTACTCATTATTTTTATGTTTTAGAAGGAAGTATGATATAATATAATAAAAATAATTTGTAAAAGTAAAAAGTTTTAAACTGTTATGTAAAAAGTAAAAAATTGACTATTCATTATTTTTATGTTTTAGGAGGTATAATGTATAATGTATTTACATAATCTACTAGAAAACTTATCTACTAAATGATGATCCTTACACTAGTAAGTTTAATCATACACTGCCAAATATGTTTTGAAGCGTTATACTGTACAACATCATAGTAATAAATTTTAGTGGTGTATAGACAAAATTAGTAGTATAAGAATCACTATCAATAAATACAAAGTTAAAATATTTGTAAAATTTGATTAATTGTCAATTAAATATTTTAAAGGAAAATAAATACATTTATTTTTGTCTAATCTAAGTATTATTAATGATGCTATTTGTGGTAAAAACCAAAAGATCACTTCGTATTGGGGGATTAAATTATGTCAAGCTATTGAATGAATTAGTGGATACTATATTTGAAAAAACCGTAATTAAAAATCACTCAAGAACAAATGGTGGTGTGCGTCAGTTACCTTAAACGAGATTCAAATATAATTTTTTAGTAGACATCTAGCCACTCACGCAAAAAAAAAAAAAAAAAAAAAAAAAAAAAAAAAAGTGGGATTGAGACCAATGACTCGTGAACCCGTCGGTTTATCTTGACGAGTGACACATTGAGTTCCTGAAATGCTATTCGTGCTCGAGTTGCTGTTATTTATATAGTTTATGCTCAAATTGTATAATATAAA
Organism: Rutidosis leptorrhynchoides; assembly: GCF_046630445.1. Lineage (NCBI taxonomy): Eukaryota > Viridiplantae > Streptophyta > Magnoliopsida > Asterales > Asteraceae > Rutidosis > Rutidosis leptorrhynchoides. Next base: position 96,146,576 of record NC_092339.1, read on the forward strand.
TGTCTTCAACATGTTATAGCTTGCTTTTTTTTAAAAAAAAAAGTAACCATATATTATATAGAACGAAGAAAAGGATTTACAAGGAGATATACAACAGCTCGAGGAACCTATCTATCACTACTGTATAAGATATGCCCGAGAAAATTGGTATGAACAAATTGGGCAGAAGACTAAAACAACAAACTACTCGAAGCTATAGACAACATGAACACAAATTGTAGATACAACTTCCAATAACTATCCGAGGTAAATCGACGGGTCTACAAGCCATTGATTCCAATCCCACTTTTTCTTTCGTGAATGACTAGAGATCCACTCGAAACTTTATATTTGAATCTCTTTTAAGTTAACCGACCGAGACCACCACTTATTCTTGAAAGTTTTTTGAGTTCGATTATTCCAAATGTAATACCCACCAATCCATTCAATCGCTTGCCAAAGTTTGGTCCCCCAACTCGATGTGATCTTTAAGTTTTTACCGCAAAAAGAGTCATGTAAGCTAAGATTGTTTATTGTATCCAACTTCCATCACTTATGGATCTTCTCCCAGAAATCCATCGCATGTTTACAAAAGATGAGTGCATGGTCAATGGACTCGATACCGTCATCGCATGTAGGGAAACATGAAATGTCCCGTTCATATTGATTATAAACGTTCCATATTAATTGATTTCGTTGCGAGGTTTTGACCTCTATATGAGACGTTTTTCAAAGACTGCATTCATTTTTAAAACAACCATAACCTTTATTTTATCAATAAAGGTTTCAAAAGCATTACGTAGATTATCAAATAATGATAATCTAAAATATACTGTTTACACACGACCATTACATAATGGTTTACAATAGAAATATATTACATCGACATATGTTTCTTGAATGCAGTTTTTACATAATATCATACAAACATGGACTCCAAATCTTGTCCTTATTTTAGTATGCAACAGCGGAAGCTCTTAATATTCACCTGAGAATAAACATGCTTTAAACATCAACAAAAATGTTGGCGAGTTATAGGTTTAACCTATATATATCAAATCGTAACAATAGACCACAAGATTTCATATTTCAATACACATCCCAAACATAGAGATAAAAATCATTCATATGGTGAACACCTGATAACCGACATTAACAAGATACATATTTAAGAATATCCCCATCATTCCGGGATCCTCCTTCGGACATGATATAAATTTCGAAGTACTAAAGCATCCGGTACTTTGGATGGGGTTTGTTAGGCCCAATAGATCTATCTTTAGGATTCGCGTCAATTAGGGTGTCTGTTCCCTAATTCTTAGATTACCAGACTTAATAAAAAGGGGCATATTCGATTTCGATAATTCAACCATAGAATGTAGTTTCACGTACTTGTGTCTATTTTGTAAATCATTTATAAAACCTGCATGTATTCTCATCCCAAAAATATTAGATTTTAAAAGTGGGACTATAACTCACTTTCACAAATTTTTACTTCGTCGGGAAGTAAGACTTGGCCACTGGTTGATTCACGAACCTATAACAATATATACATATATATCAAAGTATGTTCAAAATATATTTACAACACTTTTAATACATTTTGATGTTTTAAGTTTATTAAGTCAGCTGTCCTCGTTAGTAACCTACAACTAGTTGTCCACAGTTAGATGTATAGAAATAAATCGATAACTATTATCTTGAATCAATCCACGACCCAGTGTATACGTATCTCAGTATTGATCACAACTCAAACTATATATATATTTTGGAATCAACCTCAACCCTGTATAGCTAACTCCAACATTCACATATAGAGTGTCTATGGTTGTTCCGCAATATATATATAGATGGGTCGACATGATAGGTCGAAACATTGTATACGTGTCTATGGTATCTCAAGATTACATAATATACAATATAAGTTGATTAGGTTATGGTTGGAATAGATTTATTACTAACTTTCACGTAGGTAAAATGAGTAGTTTTTATCAATCTTGTTTTACTCGCCATTTCTTCGTTTCTAATCCGTTTTGAGTGATTCCAGTGGCCACGGTTTTGTATTGAACTTAAATTTATGAATCTAAACAGAAAAAGTATAAGTTTATAGTCGAAAATACAAGTTACAAGTCATTTTTGAAAGAGGTAGTCATTTCCGTCGAAAGAACGACATCTTGATGACCATTTTGAAAAACATACTTTCACTTTGAGTTTAACCATGATTTTTGGATATAGTTTCATGTTCATAAGAAAAATTATTTTTCCAGAAGTATAGCTTTTAAATCAAAGTTCTTCTTAGCTTTTAATTATCCCAACCAAAACAGCCCCCGGTTTTACTATGACGGCTTATATCCAGTTTTATGGTGTTTATCGTGTTTCCGGGTTTTAAATCATTAAGTTAGCATATTATATAGATATAGAACATGTGTTTAGTTGATTTTAAAAGTCTAGTTAGAAGGATTAACTTTATTTGCGAACAAGTTTAGAATTAACTAAACTATGTTCTAGTGATTACAAGTTTATAACGTTGAATAAGACAGCTTTTTATGTATGAATCGAATGATGTTATGAACATCATTACTACCTCAAGTTCCTTGGATAAACCTACTGGAAATGATAAAAATGTATCTAGCTTCAAAGGATCCTTGGATGGCTTGAAAGTTCTTGAAGCAGAATCATGACACGAAAAACAAGTTCAAGTAAGATTTCCACTCGAAATAAGATTGTTATAGTTATAGAAATTGAATCAAAGTTTGAATATGAGTATTACCTTGTATTAGAAAGATATCTTACTGTAAATAAGAAAGATTTCTTGAGGTTGGATGATCACTCTACAAGATTGGAAGTAAGCTAGCAAACTTGGAAGTATTCTTGATTTTATGAAACTAAAACTTGTAGAATTTATGAAGAACACTTAGAACTTGAAGATAGAACTTGAGAGAGATCAATTAGATAAATAAAATTGAAGAATAAAAGTGTTTGTAGGTGTTTTTGGTCGTTGGTGTATGGATTAGATATAAAGGTTATGTAATTTTATTTTCATGTAAATAAGTCATGAATGATTACTCATATTATTGTAATTTTTTGAGATATTTCATTCTAGTTGCCAAATGATGGTTCCCATATGTGTTAGGTGACTCACATGGGCTGCTAAGAGCTGATCATTGGATTGTATATACCAATAGTACATACATCTAAAAGCTATGTATTGTACGAGTACGAATACGGGTGCATACGAGTAGAATTGTTGATGAAACTGAACGAGGATGTAATTTTAAGCATTTTTGTTAAGTAGAAGTATTTTGATAAGTGTCTTTAAGTCTTTAAAAAGTGTATGAATACATATTAAAACACTACATGTATATACATTTTAACTGAGTCGTTAAGTCATCGTTAGTCGTTACATGTAAGTGTTGTTTTGAAACCTTTAGGTTAACGATCTTGTTAAATGTTGTTAACCCAATGTTTATAATATCAAATGAGATTTTAAATTATTATATTATCATGATATTATGATGTACAAATATCTCTTAATATGATATATATACATTAAATGTCGTTACAACGATAATCGTTACATATATGTCTCGTTTCAAAATCATTAAGTTAGTAGTCTTGTTTTTACATATGTAGTTCATTATTAATATAATTAATGATATGTTTACTTATCATAATATCATGTTAACTATATATATAACCATATATATGTCATCATATAGTTTTTAAAAGTTTTAACGTTCGTGAATCACCGGTCAACTTGGGTGGTCAATTGTCTATATGAAACCTATTTCAATTAATCAAGTCTTAACAAGTTTGATTGCTTAATATGTTGGAAACACTTAATCATGTAAATAACAATTTCATTTAATATATATATAAACATGGAAAAGTTCGGGTCACTACAAAACAAACCGAACCCAAATCGATGCCCCGTTTATCCAATTCAACACGCACCGGTAGATGACCCATTTTTGCTATCCATACAAAGACTTGAAGCTTTAAAGGAACAAGATTTTTTTTCATAGTTTCGGATCCTCCAACAGTGTTGTGTAAACTCTCTTCATCAATGAGATTTGCAAGACGTTTAGTTGTGAATAATCCGTTGGAACTTAAGGTCCGTAGCCATTTATCATGTTCCATGCTTGGTCTATTAATGCCACATATTTCAGCCACTAAAACCATTAAATCGTCACCTGTTCTACCATTTGGAACCCTAGACCAGTTCCAAGAAAAACTGCAGCCCGACTCACCCCACGTAACTCTATCTTTCACTAGTGCATGTTTTTCGGATTCAAGCAAATAAAGTCTTCAAAATCTGCACTTAAGTTGAGTATTTCCGAGCCACAAATCATCCCAAAACTTTGTAACCCCCCAAAACCAATCTCTTTTTAAAAAGAGTTTTTAAATTCAGTTCCCGCAACATCTAAGTTTATTCCATCCATTAAAATATTATACCATGTTGACCCGATGAAATTACGATAAGCATTTTCATTGCTCGAAACATCCTCTAAACCCCCATTTTGACCATAAATTCTTTTAATGATGTTAATCCAAAGTAAGTTGTTTTCCACTTTGAATCTCCTCCACCATTTTTCCAAAAGAGCCCGATTTTTACTATTAACTGTCCCGATACCCAACCTGTTGGAAAACCGTGTGTACTTTTACCAATTTCAGATTAACGCAGCGGATAGTTAAAATAATAATTTTTTATTATTTCATAAAAACATTTACAAGATTATATATTCATATATTTAATGAAACATGCACACGATTAATTTATCCCAATGATCCAATTACACCATAATAATTGTCATGAATATAAAACAAAAGAGGAGTTAACGATATACCTTTCTTGGAGAAATTGATGAGACGGAGAGAAACTTACGATCAAAAGTATGACCGCCTATTTGGATAGTCCACACTACACTTCAAACGACCGGCAATGGATGCTAGTCCAAACTCAAATATCGTATTAATATAATCCAATTATATTAATACATTAATCGATAATACTCCGTATGTGTATGTTGAGATTTATCAAAGGAAAGCAAAATCAAAATGTTATTTTTTCTCTCTTCTCACTTACTGATCTCATAATCCAACGATCATATATATATATGAATATATGATATACTCCGTTTGTATGGTAGCAATAAGCAAATCAAAAGAATATATTATTTTCGATTTCTTTGTCTGTGATATCAGTTTGATTTGGTTTTAAAAGTCGTATTTCTCAAATACTTTATGGGTATGTTATGTAACTTATAATTAATAATTTCTATCATGTCGCTTTCATGTGAATAGTAAATTAATTAATTTCGTTTCATTACTATTTATATGAATAATAAATGAATTAATTTCGATTTACTATTTTGTTACTTGAGTAATATATATACATCATATATATATTTTATTTGACGTCTCGGTGTATATGTATGTGACCCCGAAGGCTCAAATGAAGTTGGCTATATAGTTATATGTTGTACCTTGCACATTAATCCTACAGACTTCCACTTGTGCATGGCACAACACCAAGTAACTATACAAATAATAGTAAGAGTCTAGCAACACGTCATTGTCCCCAAATTCATGTGAGGGTAGTTTCTCGAAACTGTTTATGGTAAGTTTTAAATGTCATTCGTCCTTTTGTTTCAGATACTTTATTTAAACTTGAGATATGGATCATCGGTCATTCTCATTTGTTTAATAATTTTGTTTCTCGATCTTAGAACTGAATTAGATCACCAAATTAATTAAGTATCATCTTAATTACATCTGGGTGCGGCCACACAAATATCTTATTCATTCATCGAGGAGCTCAAAAAGTATCTAACTCCAAACATTTTAGAGGAACAAATCATATATTGCATACATGTGTCTATGCTTTATATTATACCCAATAATTGCCTTTATAACAGCCTTATTCAGGACATCATTTAACCATATCAAAATACAATGCTACACTCATCAAGGCGGGCTTGCATCTCAAGTCTAAGTGTGACGCCCCGTACAAAACCATCGTGTATGATTCGTCAACAACAGGATCTTTACACGGTCAAACATTATATGCTGTTTGAAAACCAGTTTTGCATTCATAAAAAGATAGCGTTTACAAAAGATAACGTGACACAGAGGTCATTACAAAGCCATTATTCAAATAACATAAGTTGTAAATGCAAGATAAAAGTTTCATGATTGAGACATCTCTAAGTAATGCAGCAAAAATCTAACACAGCAGGTCCATAACAGCAAGTCTATAACACCAAGACAGCAAGTCTAACAGCGGAAGCAACATCATCTAAGCACTTGAGAAATGCACGCTTAAAAGTCAACACGAATGTTGGTGAGCTATAGTTTGTTTGTAATCAGTAATGTAGACCACGAGATTTCAATGCTTCAACAAGCAGTTTAAATCAGTAATTCGAATCAGTATGATAAAGTATATGCTTATCCGTGGGCACCCGGTAACTAACTTAACGTAATAGTAATACCCCCTAAAAGTACACTTGGCGAGTGCGTATGTCCTCGAAGTATCAAACACCCGTTAAATGCTAGCGCGACTAGCCCGAGTGGGGATGTCAAACCCTATGGATCCATATCTAATATTCGCGTTCACCGGTTCAAAACCAATGATTAAACGTTACCGTGATAAGGGGAATCTTTATGCCGTTATACAACCCACACATATGTAAAGTTTAAGTTCTCGTGTCAAGTAAGTAAAACATAAAAAGCGTATGTATTCTCAGTCCCAAAAATAGTATAAGTAAAGAGGGAAGCTATAACTCACAGTGGATAAGCAGTAAAAGTCGATATGAAACGTATGCAGGTAGTAAGTTGGTCCGAAAGGTCATCAACCTAAGTCAAAGGTTACTAGGTCAGTATGTTGTCCCAAAAGGTTTAAAAGTGCATAAATTAAGTTTAAGTATCATCATCAACATCATCATTATCATCATCATTCATCAACACTAAGGTAAGTTTAACAAGAATAGAGATCAAAATAAAAGGCTGACTTCAGACAGCTGTTACAACCTTTATACAAATCGAAAATATGTGTAGTCAGTGGCCATGGCTCCGTATGTGAGTCCTCTAACCGCTAACCAATTTTCATAACCTAACTCGTCTTCGTTTTACCGTGGTGATGGTTTAAGTGCGAGTAGGTCAGAAATTTCAACAAGTGCTCCGGTGAGATTCTTGGTGCTAGATGCTCATCACGGTTCTCATCCTTGATGCTTGTAAGATTCAAGTGTACAACTCTTTGATGTTTTAGCATCACTTTGACCAAGGTTCAACCATCAACACACAACTAAGAGTAAAATCTATCATTCTACAAGTTTTGAACATCAAGATTGCCTCTTTATTGCATAGATCCAATAAAGCTTCAATTTTTGTCCTTTTTACACAAGTTTATGCATCTCCATCATATGAGATGATAAAGACTTTATCTTTATCATCACAACAATCACAAAAAAGTTCCAAGTAAGTGAGATCTACAATAATAACTTAGATCAAGTATTAAGAAAACCCTAAGCTAGAAAGCTTGGATTTTTACAAGATTAATGAGACCATAAGCTAGAAAGCTAAGATATTTAACAAAATAATGAAAGTAATGAGACCATAAGCTAAAAAGCTAAGATCTTTAACATAATAATGAAACCCTAAGCTAGAAAGCTTGGATCTTTAGTGTTCTTGAAGATCTTGAAGCATAAAGCTTGGATCTTTAAGATACATGAAGATCATAAACACAAGTTTTGGCTTTATAACAAAACAAAGAAATTACAAGCTAGATCTAACAAATAAATGAAGATTCCAAGCTAGAAAGCTTGAATCTTTCATGTTCTTGAAGGATTCAAACCCAAGTTTGAATCTATAAGATATAACAAGATCAAAAGCTAAAAGGTAGATCCATAAAATGATGATGATGATGTCGACTTTATGAAGAAGAAAAGAAGAAGAAGAAAATTTAAAACTTACACTTTTTAGAGTGAGAAAGACTAGAGAGAGAATTAGAGAGTAAGTGTGTGTAAATTGCAAATGAGATCAAGTGTAGAATGGGTGAAATAAGGCTTGTATTTATAGGTGGTGAGGAGGTGGGAGGGGTGTGGTGGCCGTGGGTATGGGAGGGGGATAAGGGGGACAACTTTTTACTTTTTGGTTAATGGTTGTCTAAAGTTGGTGCTTATGTTAGGATCCCATGCAACATTAAGGATAATGCTTAACAAAAATGCTAGTATATTCCCTCTAATAAATGAGCATTTGTCTTTCATTAATATGAGTCACTAACTTATTATAATTGGGCTAATTAAATAGTCCACTAGCTAGTGTAGGGTGTGCTAAAGTCCAACAAGGTAGAAAGTCCAACAAGACCAACTAGTGTGCTCTAGTAAATTACTAAGCGTAATTAAGCATCCAAAAATTCAAGTAATTGTTATTATAAAATAACAATTAGTATTACATAGTCATAATATTCCGATTATGACCAAAGTTAAACGTGTACCAAGTACATAGCTCGTTTCAATCATCAAGTGACACCAACGGTCGTAAAAGCATTCGGGGATCAAGTTAAGTGATTACACACTTAATAGCACGTCGTAAGATATTAATGAAAGTAATTAATCATTAAATAAGATCCCAGAGCATAAACTAACTCAGTACGCACATATACAGAGTTTCGTGAAAGCACAAAGCACGAAAGCAAGTCGAAAAATCCGGGTCGTTACATTACCCACCTGTTAAAGAAAATTTCGTCCCAAAATTTTGAGGAGTGACCAAAAATGGTACCAAATTTGAAGAAGGGGGTGCGTATCAAAGTTCCGAGAGACTCATGGCTCAGAAGTGAGCTATTTACCTTGGAAGGTGCTTGGGCATATAAAAGTATGAATATGTATATGCCATTGATTAAGTCTCTTGTCTTAAGTGATCAACAAATTGATTTCGTTTCCGGTTAACATGTGTATGTCATCTGAATATATGCCCACAAAAGGAAAGATAATGTTTTTAGCCTTACAGGCATCTTCAGTAAGCTGGATGCATGAAATGCATTATGAATGTTACCAAACTCCTCTAAAATTTTGAGCGCTTATGTCACAATACAAAGCTGACAGATAGAATGGAAAACATGGTGATCACAACCATGCGATTTGATGTCTGGATAGTGTTAGCCATGGATTTTACTAATCCCTTAATTTCGGAAGGAGGCCATAGGTATAAAGAACCCGATATTTAAGAAACGTTTCATTTGAATAAATGAATTGAAATTTTTAGTTGAAAGTGACTAATCAGACTTACATGCAATGCAAGCCATAACTATTTATAGCTTCTTTAGGATGGTCTGAATGAACAATGAAGGATATCACCCAGTTTTCCATGATACATGTGATCTTATCCTTGAATGAAAGCACAGTTCCATAATGTAACTTTATCCTTTCAGTTACATGTTGAAGTTAGGGTTAACATTATCTAGAGCAACATATAGTTGTAACCAACGAAGGAAGGAATGTGTAGAGTATCCACATCAGTGTCGTAGATGTTTTAAGCAGTCCCCTTTCAAGAGGATAACAAGATTCATAGACTCTTAAGGTATCTTATATTACATTTCTGAAAGAAAATTGCACGAAAGGTGTGATCTTCGAACGAGAGTGAACTCTTCGAGCGGTTCATTATGAATTTATCCTTATACTTAAGGGGATGCGCGGATGAGAAGATACGTGAACTTTTGGTTCTAAAGAATGGTTTACTCCAAGTGAAAAGAATCTCGAAAACGATTCCTTGTACCTCAAACTACTGATTCATAGAGATGATGTTTACGAGGGTGTTGCGATTAGTCATGAAACATTGAGAGTAGAAACCCGCCCAGTGCCTTTCCTACGATAGGGTGACCACTGAGTGTACCCTAGAAAACTAATTTATCGGCCCGCGTTTTTGCCATGTCTAACCTTAAAAGGAACATTTTATGAGCGCAAAGACTTACTAACAAATTTTATAAAACTGCCATCTAAAGTGGCTCAAGAGTTTTTAAAAAAGATCTTAATGATAAGCTTCATCCCTATCGGAGGGCGAGAAGAAGTGTGATCCATACATGGTGTAGTCTAATACGAAAAACCTTTAATAAAATCAACCAAGGAAGTTTTGAAAAACCTTTAAACGTTTGATGTGACAACATAAACGGAACGAAGTTCCTAGTAAATTTAGAAGTATGTACAACGTGTACCATTTTGCACAAAACTATTTGACTTAAGTTAAACAACTCAATAAATGAGCGATTTTTAAATAATTTTGGAGGTATAACTTGGTATGTACTAACCAAAAATAAGTAAAGGTAAATTTATTAACTTAAATATATACATACATATATGATTTTATAAATCGCATAAGTGACAGGAAAATTTTATTATTTTCATTTGTCCATAAATCTCGTGAGGACCGCACAAATAAACAACGTGCAAAAATTTTGATAAACATAGTTTTTCGTATTTCAAAGGTTACGAGTTGAAAAATATTTAGTGAAAAATCTTTAAATCATCGGGTGACATGTCACTAGTAATGAAAACTTAATGAATTAAATGTAGTTTTGATAATTTTTAGGACATAAGTCTTTGAGCCAAAAATGTTCACGTGTGAAGCCGTTGCTAAAAAGTGAGGTATGAAGGATAGAGCATGAGGATGAGAAGTTAATCGCTTCTTGACTTTGCAAAATGCCAAACAGGTTATGACTAATACTAAAGTCGGAATACTGATGGTGTTAATATCACTAAATGAGAATCACTCGGAATAAGTCAGGACTTAGAGTTATGCAAGAAAGAGCATCGTTCCAACAGGCGTGGCAAATAAGATCCTTGGGGTAACGTAATAGCTTTGAATGGTTTAAGTGTTAGTGGATGCCCGAAGGCTCTGCATGACGTGGTAGTAAGTGCCTTCATCACATACACACATACATAAATTTCTTAATTTCGACGGTTGTCATTCTTTATAATGACTTGGATACGAATAAGCAACGAAAAATTTTATATAATAAGCAACGAAAATTTTATAGAAATCATTTAAGGTGATAACGTAAGAAAAGAAATGAAGTTCTTAGTAAACTGGGGTTATGTACAACACGTACCATTCAAAGTAAGATATCCTTTGAATAGAAGATTTGATTTGTAAAGTGAAAGTAAAATTTCATATGTATTTGTCAAAAATAAGTAATCATTTACTTTATTTTATATAAAATATACGATTTCAAAAATTTGCACGAATGGTAAATAAAATAAATTTACTTTTATAAAACCTTGAGAGGATCGTACCGTAAAATAGTGTGTGAAAAATTTTGGCAAATAAAATTTTCATATTTCGGAGGTTACAAGTTGGAAAAAGATTGATGAGGATTGAGCAAAAGATTTTGAAAATTTCGGGTGATCTTTGAGGTACTAAAAACCATTGAGTTTAAATGTGGTTGATGACTATTGGTAGGGCATAAGTCTTTCGACCAAAAATGCTTGAGTGTAAAGTTGTTGCTTATAAGTGAGATACGAAAGGGAGAGTATGAGGATGAGAATTAACCACCCATTGATTTTGGAATATTTCGAACTGATATGACTAATATTGAAGTAAGAAGGATGATGGTGTGATTATCATCGATTAAGTATTCTCTCAGAATAAGTTAGGATTCAGAGTCGCGTAAGAATGAGTATCAAATAAGATTCTTATGTAGTCCTTAATATAGAATTCGAATCGCTGAAGTGACGGGATACAATTTCCTCTATGTATCGTTGTGCATGTTGGTCCATTGTATCAGTTCCTCTCATGGCTAAGCAGATTTGGTGAGATGGTCAACAATTACCCAGATAGTGTCCTAGCCGCCTACCGTTTTTGGTTGCTTCATGATGAAATCCATTGTTATTCCTTCCCATTTCCATTGTGGGATTTCGGGTTGTTGTCATGCAACTAATAGGGTTCAACTTCGGGCTACTTCTCTCCCCGTAAACTATTAACAACTCACCATGCTTGCAAGGTATACGAATGACCTTCTCACTATAAATAACTTTTGCTTTCATCATTGAAAGCCAGTCCGTTCCAACTATTTCATCAAAGCTTCCTAACTTGATGAGTATTAGGTTATTCCTAAAGTCCATTCCAACTTTTATATCAAGCTTCCTGACTTGATGAGTATTAGGTTAATCTTAAGGTTCATTCCGACCAAATATTATTATACTATCGCGAAAAATTCTATCAACCTTCTCAAATAATATTTGTTTGTGCATAGGTAACTAATCCTTTCCAACTACTTCATTAAAATTTTCAAGTTTTGTTGGCATGCGGTCATCTCCAAATGACCCACCTGTTAATTTTAAGGTACTACCTTAAATCATTTCTCTATCTCTGCCAGCTTACCATTAGCTTGTCCTAGAGAATACTTAACTCTCATAGTTGTTAACGGCTTATTAGTCACAACACTAAGGTCCTTAGATATAAGGTTTCTATTGCTCTAGTACTAAATAACTTCGAGACAATAAAATGTTGTGACGAAACGTACCCTAACTAAAATCAGGATCCATGCGGGTCTCCATAGCTGAGATAACGATTGCTCTACCGCAAGTAAGTCCAACGTTTTTCCTATTTGAGAACTTTTTCCTTAAGTATCCAGGGTGTCTATATCATTAACAGATTTTTGGGTTATCAATTCTGCAATCAAGGCCCTTCTTGTACAGCATCTGGGCTACGCGGTTATTCTTTCCCTACCTCTAATAGACCATAATGCGTATACTCAAGTCGTTCCTACCAAAATTTTATCTGAATCACTTCATATTCCTTATATAGTAACATTGGGACTTCTACATGATTTACTTCAATATAATCACGCTGGCCTGGCGTCATTATATTGTACTAAATCGTACGTTCATTCCAATATCACCCCATACGGTCAATGTAACGTGATCACTTCAAGTTCTACTCAATTTCATCTAATGGCGCTTTATCTATGCTATCTCAAAACAAAATCTACATAATCAATCTCACGGTTTCTCGGTGTGGGTGCGTAGGTTCCGTAGATCATGCATCATTGCATAAATGTCCCGGAATTTTCTTCAAAATGTCCTGGTTCAGGTAATGTCATTAGGTTCCTTTCTAGGAATTCGAGCTGGGTCTCGCGTTGAGTTGTACGTGTAGCAAGTAGTAATACGATATGTTTTGAGGCGATTCCCAAGTCTTTGGGTACGGCTAAGCATCAGTGGAAGACACTATAACCTTGTGAAAGGAGATGTCCTCCCGACTTCTCCAATGCCTAAGAGTGTTAGGGACCTAAGTTCAGAAGTGTTGTTAGATCGTCGAGTAGTGGTGTAGAATGAAAGAGATAAGTGACGGTCATGAAAGCGTACGGGATATGAGTCAACTTGCGGAAACTGAACATCCTTCTAATGTTCATACGTTGTATGTGGCTAATTAGGGTGAGATCGGGGTGCGGTTACTCCGACAAGTCCTCACATATCTCCTCCTCCGAGGATCAACTTTAGTGGGCGTGTAATCCGAGGGGTACTCCTTCTAGATTGCGTAAAGTAATGTTTCAATCTCTGGAATGGTGGAACAGTAGTAACAGGTGGATTACATTATTAGTTCTTAGGGTTAGACGAGTGGGAAAGTAGTTCAGAAAAACATCTGAACTGGGAAGGATAAGTTCTCCAAGTTGGTACAGCGAAAAGCAGATGGGCAGCAAGCACGAAATCAGGCACTACAGCAACCTAGATCGTCTACCGCAGTACATAGCATGGCAATAACAACAGTACTAAACAAAGGTAACATGCAATCGAAAGTAGACAGTAGCATGCGGTAACGAGGATGATCAAAGCATACATCGAGTTTACATAGCAGTAAAAGGAAACGGTAGCATGCAGCAAGTTCATACGGCAGTATAAGTAAGCAGTAACATGCAGCAGTAGTAAGCAGTAACATGCAGTAATATAACATAGTAGCATGCAGCAGGTTCCGCAGAAACAAGTAAACGAGCAAGTTGTAGATTAGTCCTATTAGTGAATCCTACTCGGTCCGGTCTAGACTCACTAATGCAACCTAATTCCCTACAACCAATGCTCTGATACCAAATGTGACGCCCCGTACAAAACTATCGTGTACGATTCATCAACAACAGGATCTTTACACGGTTAAACACTATATGCTGTTTGAAAACCAGTTTTGCATTCATAAAAAGATAGCGTTTACAAAAGATAACGTGACACAGAAGTCATTACAAAGCCATTATTCAAATAACATAAGTTGTGAATGCAAGATAAAAATTTCATGATTGAGACATCTCTAAGTAATGCAGCAGAAATCTAACACAGCAGGTCCATAACAGCAAGTCTATAACACCAAGACAGCAAGTCTAACAGCGAAAGCAACATCGTCTAAGCACCTGAAAAATACACGCTTAAAAGTCAACACGAATGTTGGTGAGCTATAGTTTGTTTGTAATCAGTAATGTAGACCACGAAATTTTAGTGCTTCAACAAGCAGTTTAAATCAATAATTCGAATCAGTATGATAAAGTATATGTGTATCCGTGGGCACCCGGTAACTAACTTAACGTAATAGTAATACCCCCTAAAAGTACACTTGATGAGTGCGTATGTCCTAGAAGTATCAAACACCCATTAAATGCTAGCACAACTAGCCAGAGTGGGGATGTCAAACCCTATGAATCCATATCTAATATTCGCATTCACCGGTTCAAAACCAATGATTAAACGTTACCGTGCTAAGGGGAATCTTTATGTCGTTATATAATCCACACATACGTAAAGTTTAAGTACTCGTGTCAAGTAAGTAAAACATAAAAAGCGCATGTATTCTCAGTCCCAAAAATAGTATAAGTAAAGAGGGAAGCTGTAACTCATAGTGGATAAGCAGTAAAAGTCGATATGAAATGTATGCAGGTAGTAAGTCGGTCCGAAAGTTCGTCAACCTAAGTCAAAGGTTACTAGGTCAGTATGTTGTCCCAGAAGGTTTAAAAGTGCATAAATTAAGTTTAAGTGTCATCATCAACATCATCATTATCATCATCATTCATCAACACTAAGGTAAGTTTAACAAGAATAGAGATCGAAACAAAAAGCTGATTTCGGACAGATGTTACGACCTTTATACAAATCGAAAAGACACGTAGTCAGTGGACATGGCTCCGTATGTGAGTCCTCTAACCGCTGACCAATTTTCAGAACCTAACTCGTCTTCGTTTGACCGTGGCGACGGTTTAAGTGCGAGTAGGTCAGAAATTTCAGCACAACGTTACAAAGGCGTAGTGACTCTCGGAAGGCTATAAATCCTAAACCGTATATCGGATTAAGTTGAGGCCTAAACGAAAAGTCATCTACTCGAAACGAACTATCTAAAAATCAATTTTCCAGAAGCCCAGGAGTCTGATCAGACCCTGATAAACAGCAAACAAGTGCTCCAGTGAGATTCTTGGTGCTTGATGCTCATCACGGTTCTCATCCTTGATGCTTGTAAGCTTCAAGTGTAAAACTCTTTGATGTTTTAGCATTAGTTTGACCAAGGTTCAACCATAAACACACAACTAAGAGTAAAATCTATCATTCTACAAGTTTTGAACATCAAGATTGCCTCTTTATTGCATAGATCCAATAAAGCTTCAACCTTTGTCCTTTTTACACAAGTTTATGCATCTCCATCATATGAGATGATAAAGACTTGATCTTTATCATCAAAACAATCACAAAAAGGTTCCAAGTAAGTGAGATCTACAATAATAACTTAGATCTCAAGTATTAAGAAAACCCTAAGCTAGAAAGCTTGGATTTTTACAAGATTAATGAGACCATAAGCTAGAAAGCTAAGATCTTTAACAAAATAATGAAAGTAATGAGACCATAAGCTAAAAAGCTAAGATCTTTAACATAATAATGAAACCTAAGCTAGAAAGCTTGGATCTTTAGTGTTCTTGAAGATCTTGAAGCATAAAGCTTGGATCTTTAAGATACATGAAGATCATAAACACAAGTTTTGATCTTTATAACAAAATAAAGAAATTACAAGCTAGATCTAACAAGTAAATGAAGATTCCAAGCTAGAAAGCTTGAATCTTTCATGTTCTTGAAGGATTCAAACCCAAGTTTGAATCTATAAGATATAACAAGATCAAAAGCTAAAAGGTAGATCCATAAAATGATGATGATGATGTCGACTTTATGAAGAAGAAAAGAAGAAGAAGAAAATTTAAAACTTACACTTTTTAGAGTGAGAAAGACTAGAGAGAGAATTAGAGAGTAAGTGTGTGTAAATTGCAAATGAGATCAAGTGTAGAATGGGTGAAATAAGACTTGTATTTATAGGTGGTGAGGAGGTGGGATGGGTGTGGTGGCCGTGGGTATGGGAGGGGAACAAGGGGGACAAATTTTTACTTTTTGGCTAATGGTTGTCTAAAGTTGGTGCTTAT
Organism: Rutidosis leptorrhynchoides; assembly: GCF_046630445.1. Classification (NCBI taxonomy): domain Eukaryota; kingdom Viridiplantae; phylum Streptophyta; class Magnoliopsida; order Asterales; family Asteraceae; genus Rutidosis; species Rutidosis leptorrhynchoides. The sequence continues at coordinate 96,162,981 of NC_092339.1, forward strand.
GTTAGGATCCCATGCAACATTAAGGATAATGCTTAACAAAAATGCTAGTATGTTCCCTCTAATAAATGAGCATTTGTCTTTCATTAATATGGGTCACTAACTTATTATAATTGGGCTAATTAAATAGTCCACTAGCTAGTGTAGGGTGTGCTAAAGTCCAACAAGGTAGAAAGTCCAACAAGACCAACTAGTGTGCTCTACTAAATTACTAAGTGTAATTAAGCATCCAAAAACTTAAATAATTGTTATTATAAAATAACAATTAGTATTACGTAGTCATAATATTCCGATTATGACCAAAGTTAAACGTGTACCAAGTACATAGCTCGTTTCAATCGTCAAGTGACACCAACGGTCGTAAAAGCATTCGGGGATCAAGTTAAGTGATTACACACTTAATAGCACGTCGTAAGATATTAATGAAAGTAATTAATCATTAAATAAGATCCCAGAGCATAAACTAGCTCAGTACGCACATATACGCAGTTTCGTGAAAGCACAAAGCACGAAAGCAAGTCGAAAAAGCCGGGTCGTTACACTAAGGACACAAAAACATAATCACTAAAAGATTTACTACTGACTACGATCCATGTAGTGACATCTCATGGTTGGGTCATTCCAATATTCATCATCAATGAATACTGATAGTGCTCCAAATGAACATATATTTAGGCGTAATATCCTTCCAATATGTAAAGCTTTTAGTTGCAATTGTTCTATTTTTATGTAATAATCGTTTAAATAAATAAGTACGAAGACAAAAGACAGAATCGACGATTTGAAGATGCAAATGACCAAAAAACTCAAATGTACAAGATACAATCCAAGTGGTTCAATTTATTGATGAATAATGTCTAAAAATGACAAAAGTACAAGCCACAAAACGCAAAGTACAATATATCTAAGCATACGAAAAAGCGTTCGAAAATCTGAAACCGAGACATGAACCGAGCATCAACGCGCGAGTCAACGGAGCTAAAATTACAAATCAACTATGCACAAGAATATAATATAATATATATATATATATATAATTATATAAATTATATATATATTATATATATTTATTAATTATGTCGACAAGCAAATGGCCAAAAATTGGTGAGCTGGAATCCGAAGCTCCGCACTCGCAGAGCTGTGAGGCACAAAACCTCCGCACTCGCGGAGCAGCCAAATTCAAAATCTGCCTATAAAAGGCACAAGCTTCTACCGGATCCATAACCCCTTTTCTATCTTTTTTTCTCAATATATATATATATATATATATATATATATATATATATATATATTTATATTTATATTTATATTTATATTTATATTATAATTATAATTATAATTTAAGTTAATTTTTATAATAAAGTTATGGTTTAGTTGGGTTATTGTAAGAAATGTTTTACGGGTTTTAAGTCGAAACTCTGTCCGTGTAACACTACGCGATAAATAATCACTGTAAGCTACGTTCTTCCTTTTTAAATTAATATCTCGTAACTAAGTTATTATTATGCTTATTTGAGCCGAAGTAATCATGATGTTAGACTAAATATTAAAAACGGGGTTATTGGATTTTGTACCATAATTAGGATTTGGACAAAAGACCGACACTTGTGAATATTGGATTATTGACTATTAATAGATGGGGGGTATTGTGTGACGATTCTTCCAAATCCATATGGACGAACACGTCATTCATCGATTTCATTGCGAGGTATTTAACCTCTATATGATACGTTTTGTAAACATTGCATTCTTTTGAAAAGGCACACCATAAATGAATGTTTAAATCAAAGGTTTTCGACATCTGATGATTTCTACATATAGACAATCATCGTAAATAATAGTTTACAATAGTAATTTCGTTGACAATGCAGTCAAAATAAGATACATGGTGATGATTTGGTGAATGCAACGTTTCCTTGATAAATATGCCATGTAAGACTCCATGCACATAGCTTGTCTAACATATAAGCAAACAGCGGAAGACTTCTAGGGAACCTGAGAATAAACATGCTAACAAGTGTCAACACAAAGGTTGGTGAGTTCATAGTTTTAGTGTTTCGCATAATCTGTATAATAAGGTGGATCACAAGATTTCAGTTGTTTCATCCAGAAACGTTTATCAAAATATTCTACAAAATTGAGCACCCTGGTAACTAAACTTAACGTATATATAATTTATACCCTTTGTATAATCATCTTAATAATATACACAAACCAACGTGTACGCTTCTCAAATAGCATACGTCCGTTAAAAGGCTAGCGCTCTAGCTCGGACGGGGATATCAAGCCCTATGGATCCATATACCACTATTCGCGCCTACCAGTTCGTATAACCGGCAATTACTAGTTACCAAAGCTAAGGGATTTTCGGTTCAAACTCAGTGTAGAATTAAGTATGTACTTGTATCCATTGCATTTAAAATATATTGCATGTATTCTCAGCCCAAAAATATATATTGCAAAAGCAATTAAAAAGGGAGCAAATGAAACTCACCTTAGCAGCACATAAAGTTGTTCATCGTAATGTGACCAAAACTCGGATTACCAAATAACCGTAGATCTCAAACTAGAGAACATATGTTGGTCACTAATTGTCTATCAAGCTGGGTCTGGTCATAGTGTATCACAATCCTAATGCTCGAGATCGACATACAAAAGTTATCCAAAGTCGTTTCAAAAAGTCAATTTTGACAATAGTTCAACAAAACGAGACGTGCCTTATATAAGAATTCATTTACTCGGTTGGTAATATTCAAAAATCCAATTTATCAATCTTACAAACAAGTTGTTTAAATATTAATTGCAGATTCAAAAGCAATTCCAATTAACGTCAATCATAATTCAGTTGACCATATCTTTTAATCCGTTCATCGAAACTATTCGATATCTAAATGAAAAGTTATTGATTTTTCGCCAGCTTTCCAAAAACATGTATATCATATACCTTTTACCAGTAATATATGTATTTAATTTGTGATCTATTATAAACTGTTTAACGACAAAATTTAGCATACAAGCATGCATAAATATATATACTCGAGCACTAGACATGGATACACAATTAATATACAAAAGATAAGATGTGAATACTCACGTATCAATATTGAGATTCAATATTGTGGGAAAGTACGTAGACGTAATGGAGATGATAAACACTAGGTTTGATTTGCCAATAATACCCACGTACATTACCCATAACCTCCATAGCTATAACCCATAGTTTCCTTAACTCTTTCCCGCTCGAAAACCCATTTTGAAAGTGACACGCTCATGACCTCGTCGTAGTATTTTATGTATAATACTAATAATAATAATAAGATTAATAATAATAATATTAATCTTAATAATAATAATAATAATAATAATAATAATAATAATAATAATAATAATAATAACAATAAATAATAAATACTTACGGAGTAATAATGAAATGAAATCAGAAGCAGAATGTTCGAGCTTTTATAGATGTGGCTTGAAAATCGTCCCCATGCGATCGCATGGGTATGAGGAGCATTGGCCATGCGATCGCATGGCCTGAGGTTCCAGCTCACATATTTTTGTTTTCTTGTTTGTCGACATAATTTAAATATTAATATATAATATATATAATTTATATAATTAATTATATATTATATTAAATTCACGTGCATAGTTGACTTGTAATTTTTATTCCGATATGTCGTACGTCGTCACTCGACTTATGTCCCGGTTCCGGTTTTTCGAATGTCCTTTCGTACATTTAGAAAACTTGCATTTTACGTTTCGTGTCACGTACCTTTGTCAAAATATAGCCTTAAATTATCCATAAACTATACCGCTCAAAGTATATTTTAAACTTTCGAGTGTTTTGGTCATTTACTTCTATAAATCATCGTCTCGTAGTATATACATATACATTTTTATTTTGAAATAGTGTTTTACTGTAGCAAATAGTGATTTTCGAAAATACAGTAGCTTTTCAGGTATTGTAGCAATTCGAAAATACCGTAGCAAATTAGTGTTTTACTGGTTCATCTTAAACGTTTTAGTTAACTTATCTAAATATCAATCGAATCAATAATCGAATGTTACTATCGTTTACCAAATAACTTGAAATCATATATATATATATATATATATATATATATATATATATATATATATATATATATATATATATATATATATATATATATATATATATATATATATATATATATATATATATGCACATTAAGTTATATATATATTGTTCGTGAATCTTCGAGAAAAGTCAAAGAATAATTGATTACATGAATATAGTTCCAAAACTTTGAGACTCAACATTACAGACTTTGCTTATCATGTCGAAAACATTAAATCATTTAAAGATAAAGTTTAAATTTGGTCAGAAATTTCCGGATCATCACATATTGTCTAATTGAATGACAACTCATTGGAACCTGTCGAACCTATCTTCAAATTAGTTAATCTAATAATTATTAAAATGATTATGCATGTCCTATTTAGTGACGTTTATATGACATCTTTTACAATCATTTAATTAATTATTCGGGTTGGGTAATTGATTATTCATTCTGATCAAGTGAGTAAATTAATATTCATATCTCATTAAAACAGGGGTGGATTACATACAAGGATAATTGGTGTAATTGTTAACAAAATATTAAAACCCTGGATTACACGCAGTCGATAACCTAGTGTAATTATTAACAAAGTATTAAAATCTTGTTACAGTTTGAATCCCCAATTAGTTGGAATATTTGACTTCGGGAATAAGGTTAATTTGACGAGCATTTTATAGTTATGACCGATGGACTATTATGGACAAAAACCAGATAGGTATCAAATAAATACAGGACAAAGGACAATTAACCCAGATAAATAAATTAAAACCAAAACATCAAACATCATGATTACGGAAGTTTAAATAAGCATAATACTTTTATTTCATATTTCATCGTACCTTTATTTACTGTCATTTTAATTACTGCAATTTACTTTATCGCAATTTAAATTCTGTCATTTATAATATCGTCATTTATCTTTACGCTTAAAATATAAAATCGACAAACCGGTCATTAAACGGTAAAAACCTCCTTTTATAATAATAATAATACTACTTATATATATATATATATTTATATACAAATATAGTTAATAAAAATATAGCGTTAAACTCAGCTAGCTCCCTGTGGAACGAACCGGACTTACTAAAAACTACACTACTCTACGATTAGGTACACTGCCTATAAGTGTTGTAGCAAGGTTTAGGTATATCCCATCTATATAAATAAATAAAACTTGTATCATATTACGCCATATTTCATATTAAAAATAATACTATTTCGTACTACACCTCGCACACATCAAATACATATGAATTTTGGTCTCAACAAGTTAACTATTCATCATCAATGAATATAACCAAATTTCACATTAATCTTAATTCATGTTATTCCCATAACATGACCGATTATGGAGATTTTGAATAATCAACAATTATTCATGGATTAAACATGCTAATATAGAACACAGTAATATAAATGAAAATGATCATACCAACTATATATCAATTCATTAATATAAAACTGCTTAATGTTCCAAAAATATCCAAATACTAAAATTACAAATGAAAAAGATCAGCAGCATAACGTAGTCCAGTATTACTAGAATGATCATCATGCTTGTTGTGCATCATGGGCTTCATGAACGGGTTAGCCACATTATCATTTGTATGAACCTTTAAGAATACTAATATCATTCCTCTTAATGACTTAATGAATGTATTCAAACTTTTAAAGAATTTGTGAGATACTTTTATGTACATGTGATTCTTTCAAAAGTATATTAACACTCGAACTATCACAGTACATATTATAGAAGATTAAATGTTGTGCACTACTCTGAGTATAACAACAAACTTTCTTCTCCAGACAGCTTTCTGAGCAGCTTCTCAGTCAACAATGTATTCTGCTTTTGTTGTAGATTGTTCAATAGTGCTCTGCCTAGAGCTCTTCCAATCAACTGTCTTGCCCATCATGACAAAGAAACAACGTGACTGGATCGAGAATCATCTTGATTAGTTTGGAAACTAGAATTAGTATAAAACTTAATACTTAACTCTTCTTCCAAACCACCATAAACCAAGAGCATATCATTAGTACTCTGTAAATACTAAAGAATATTCTTAACAACAATCTAATATACTTCACCTGGATTATGTTGACAATGACTCGTCAAACTCAAAACTAATGAAACATCGAGTATAGTACATATCATGGCATACATAATGGATCATATAGCCAAAGCATATGTGATACATTTTATTTGTCTCATCTCATCTGCTGTGATAGGACTTTTGAGACTTTCTCACGGTTATGCCCTTTTGCATTGGCAAAGCTCCATATTTGGAGTTTTGCATGCTAAATCTCTGCAAGATAATGTATTAACTTTGATTCAAACCAATAAGCCAATTGGATCTATTGTATAGATCCTCATTCCAATAATATAAGTAGCTTCATCAAGATCCTTTATGGAAATACATTTTCCAAGCCAAGACTTGACATCGTGCAAGTTGGAATGTTATTTCTAATAAGTAATATGTCATCAACATATAAGATCAAGAAGACTACTCTGCTCCCACTAGCTCTAATGTAAAATCAGGGCTTATCTTGGTTTTGAGAAAAATTAAACACTTTGATTTTCTCATTAAACTTAAGATTCTAGCTCATGGATGCTTGCTTTTATCCATAAATGGATTTTAGAAGCTTGCATACTTTATTAGGATGCTTAGGATTCATAAACTCTTCTGGCTGAACCATATATACATCCTCGCTTAGGTCGTCATTTAGGAAAGCGGTTTTGATATCCATTTGCCATATTTCATAATCATGAAAAGCAGCTATGGCAATAAGTATCCTAATTGATTTAATGCTCGTGACTGATGAAAAAGTTTCCTCATAATCAATTCCTTGAGTTTGAGTATAACCTTTTACCACCAACCGAGCCTTAAAAGTGTTTACATTACTGTCCATGTCAGCCTTCTTTTTGAAGACCCATTTACTCCGCACTGTTTTGCAATTGGGTGGAAGATCAATCAAGTCCCATACTTGATTATCTTTCATGGACTGCATCTCTGCCTTCATAGCATCTCGCCATTTATTAGATTTTGGATTTGACATGGCTTCACCATAGCTAGAGGGTTCATCATAATCCCTTAGTTGAGGTTTATCTGAATTAATCAGATAATTAAACCTCATAAGCCGATGAGTTCTACTAGATCTATAAAGTGCAGGTGTAACACGTTCTGGCTCACCAACAGTGTGCTCAGTTTCAACGTGTGGATTGCTAGTGCTTACTGAAGGTATGTAACTTTAAAGTACTTGAATTTCTTCAAGATCTACTTTACTCCCACTGACTTCTTGTAAGAGAAGATCTCTTTCCAGGAATTCAGCAGACCGAGAAGAAAACACGTTGTCTTCAGCTTGGTAGTAAAAGTAGTAACCCATTGTTTCCTTTATGTATCGTACAAAGTAACATTAGATAGTTCTGGGTTCTAATTTGTTTGAAGTGTCATGCTTCACGTACACTTTACAACCTCACACTTTCAGATAAGACAACTTGGGATTCTTCCCATGCCATAACTCATATGGTGTCTTTTCTACCTTCATAGTTAGAATCACATTGAGTATGCATGCAACAGACTCTCATGCATATCCCTAAAAGACGGTAGTAGAGAAATCAGACTCATTATAAATCAAACTATATCAAGTAAAGTTCGATTCTTCTTACTCAGACACACCATCGTGTTGTGGTGTGTAAGGTAGAGTGAACTATGAGATAATCCCACAATTCTTTAGGTGGTCCAAAAAACTCTTGACTCATAAACTTACTTACTCCATCGGAGTGAAGTGCTTTAATGGTCTTTCCAAGCTGATTATCTACTTCATTTTGGAATACTTTTGAATGTTAAAATAGCTTTATGTTTATGTTTCAGCAAGTGAACATAATCATAGCTACTGTACTCATCAGTAAATGTAATAAAGTAAAATTAACTAAATCTATACATTGTTCTTAAAGGGCTACATACAACAGTATGTATTAGTCCTAAAAGATCTTTAGCTCTTTTACCTAAATCGGAGAAAGAAGTATTTGTCACCTTTTCACATAAACATGACTCGCATACATTAAATGACTCAGAGTCAATTGATTCCAAAAGTCCATTAGATTGGAGTTTTGAAATGCATTGTTTGTTTATATGACCAATATGACAATGTCATAGATATGTCTTATTCAAGTCTTGCTTGAAGACTTTGGTGATGTAGGTATACACAGAATTCCCATTTGAAATTACACTATGCATATCAATTTCAAAAATACCATCACGTGGATAGGTATTAAGATAAATATATTATCCTTAGAAACTGAAATACCTAAGTGTGTAAATGCAAGTTCAAAACTAACATCTTTCAAACTATGTTGCTCGCAGTATTGACAGCATAATGCTATTGTTCCAACAAAACAATAAGACCACTTAGAGAAGTAAGTTTAGAGGTACCAATAGCTTTAATATAAGCTTGATCCCCCTTGACTACTTGCAAATCCAGTGTGTCTTTCTTCAGTCTATTACTTCTTCTCATTGCCTTCATATTGTTACAGGTGTGAAGGCCACAACCAGTTAACAAAGATCTAGGAATCACTAGAAGAAGTATATAACTATATTTGAAATATACCTGATTTGCTAGTCTCACCAGCGTTGCCTTTTCTCAGCTCAGATTGGAAGATAGGACAACTTCCTTCTCCAATTGCCAACCTTTCCACAATGAAAACATTCGGCGTCTTTTGTTGGGTTTTCTTTCTTGGGAGGTGGTGGAATTTTCTTCTTAGAAATTGACTTGCCTTTTCCCTTTCCCCAAGTTTTCGGCTTATTCTTTTTCACCCTACCTTCCCTAATCATAAGGACACCTGGATTGGAAACCTTAGATGGAATATTCTGTTCAGCAGTTTTGAGCATCGAGTGCACCTCTGCCAGAGATTTCTCCCAACCTTGCATATTGTAATTCATCACAAATTGGTGATACGATTTTGGTAGTAAAACCAAAACCGTGTTCACGGCCAAGTTAGGCACCAAGGTAGCTCCAAGTTTTTTCAATCGGTTAATGTAGCTTTTTATTTTTAAGACATGAGAGCTCACTGATTGACCCTCCTCCATTTTACATGTTTGAAGAATCTTATAAGTTTCATATAACTCTTGACTAGCCTGTTTCTGAAACATATTTTTCAGCTCAGTCATCATATCATATGATGTACGATCTTCCATTTCCTTTTGGAGGTCAGAAGTCATACTACCAAGCATGATTAAAGCTATATTCTCTTGCTCATCAAACAACTTCTGATAAGAATTCTTTTGAGCAGCAGTAGCTGTCTCAGCAGGAGAATCGGATAAGGGTTCTTCAATTTTGTTCAACTTCCCTTCATATTTGAGAACAATTCTTAGGTTGCGGTACCAATCGAGAAAGTTTGAACCATTGAGTTTCTCCTTCTCCAACAAAGAACGGAGGGTGTTTTGGTTTACGTTTTGATTGTTTGACATCTACAAAAGAACAAGGTTTAATTTTAGTATTTTCGATATAATACTTTAATAAATTAATTACCCAAGTTTTAATATATTTAAAAACAATTAATTTACGAAAGCCTTAGATCCACATAGAGGTTCCATAACTACATCTGTTGATCAGCTAGCAGTTATAGAGTCTATTGGTAGGTAGTGAGTACCAATTGCATCACAGGTGCAACTCTTAGATCTTTATGGGACCTAGAAATATGTGTAGTCCAACAAACCACTATTATCTATTGGCATGTTTGTCCCATCCTTGCCTCGAACTCAGGTCTCACCGTGAATACGATTAAGTCGTCCAATTTGGAAACAGTGAAAATTCAGTCTAGTCTCACTCGTAACTGAAAATCCACCTCGTGGCTATAATTCGATTAGGTCTCACCGTAATCAAAAAATAACGAGGAGTGTTTGCAAGCTCATTGGATGGCATGACTTAAATTTGACGGGTATTTAAAAAAATTTGTGTTAACGAATAATGCATGCACACAAGATTCGCTACACTATTTGTTAAAAATCATTTTAACCAATTTTATATAGATCGATCGTGTTTATGCGTCTAGTTTGTTATTTTATTTTATATATAAAAGTAACAAATACACAAACGTGTATCGTTTTAGAACAATTTTAAAAGATTTCGATCATATATAATTTGTGTTTCAAAAATTATTTAACTTTAAACTCGTTAGAGTTTAACTTTTAAAATCATCAATTTTAATCTTTAAAACTGTTTCCGGTTTTATTTGATGTTTTCATCAAAAACATTTAGCATATATTATAATCAACAATTATATATAAATGCAAAAATAAAACACAACCATGCATCACACACACATAGCCTAGCCCAAAAATCCTATGCTTGATCTCATGAGCCGACATGGGATCAAGAGATCAAACTAAGGGTAATATCGTAGCTCCCACTTAATTCAAGAATCAAGTGAAAACTTGACAAATGTCATCGTTGTTAAATTGACCTGTTCGCCATCTTCTAAGTCAAACTCCACGTTGCATCTTTATCTTTAATCTTCATCTTATTACATTTATTTAAAATTGAAAAATACAACTAATCTAATACTTTTACAATTTAGAATAAACTTAAATACAATACTATGAAAATGAAAAATAAATATAATACAACTTTGGCTTCAAAATGGCCTTTCTTATAAATCAATATGACTTAATATTGTCGTAATCAACAATCACAACAATCATACATAGGTCGAGGCATTATGGGCTATGTGTGCAATCACAATTTTAATAACTACATTATTAAAATCTACATATGGCTTGTCCATGGTTACAATGCATGTGTACAACCATGGAATGCAGCAATCAACAATTATAATAAATATTCAAGCCATAATAATTAAATCTACAATTTAAATTAGTGATATTCTTTCAATCATATTTGTGCGTCATTAGGTTAAGTCTAAATCAACCGCGTTGACTTTAAAAACCAAAAAGGTTTCGACTTTCACCAATACACCACAAAGCTAAATCTAAAGAATAATCACGCAACAATTAAGATGGTGTAAAAGCGGCTCGGATATCACTGTTGAAAAACCGTGTGTACTTTTACCAATTTCAGATTAACGCAGCGGATAGTTAAAATAATAATCTTTTATTATTTCATAAAAACATTTACAAGATTATATATTCATATATTTAATGAAACATGCACACGATTAATTTATCCCAATGATCCAATTACACCATAATAATTGTCATGAATATAAAACAAAAGAGGAGTTAACGATATACATTTCTTGGAGAAATTGATGAGAACGAGAGAAACTTACGATCAAAAGTATGACCATCTCTTTGGATAGTCTACACTACACTTCAAACAACCGTCAATGGATGCTAGTCCAAACTCAAATATCGTATTAATATAATCCAATTATATTAATACATTAATCGATAATACTCCATATGTGTATGTTGAGATTTATCAAAGGAAAGCAAAACCAAAATGTTATTTTTTCTCTCTTCTCACTTACTGATCTCATAACCCAACGATCTTATATATATATATATATATATATATATATATATATATATATATATATATATATATATATATATATATATATATATATATATATATATATATATATATATATATATGAATATATGATATACTCCGTTTGTTTGGTAGCAAAAAGTAAATTAAAAGAATATATTGTTTTCGATTTCTTTATCTGTAATATCATATTTCGTTTGATTTGGTTTTAAAAAGTCGTATTTCTCAAATACTTTAGGGGTATGTTATAATAATTAATAATTTCTATCATGTCGCTTTCATGTGAATAGTAAATTAATTAATTTCGTTTCATTACTACTCATATGAATAGTAAATGAATTAATTTTGATTTACTATTTTGTTACTTGAGTAATATATATACATCATATATATATTTTTTATTTGACGCCTCGGTGTATATGTATGTGACCCCGAAGGTTCAAATGAAGTTGACCATATAGTTATATATTGTACCTTGCACATTAATCCTACACAACCCACCCGAATCATAAGAGCATAAAACGCGGTCTCATTTAACCCAAGCTAGTTTAGCCTTATCACCCACCCCACCCCAAAAGAAAGTACGACGAAGTTTTTCAAGAGAAGATAACACACCTTGGGGAGCTCGGAATAAAGAGAAGTCGGGCTGCAATTATATGGGGCATGCTTTTATGGGGCATGAGCTTTTAACCCCATCCTCTTTGTAATAGGCATACTGTACATACTCTTTATCTGTATTAGATAATAAAAAATTGTTTGCTTTTATACTCACTCCGTTCTAAATCTATTGTTACCAAATAAAAAACACACAATTAAGAAAAAGTACATGACACATGTATTTATCTGTTAATTTTCCAGTTGTACCCCTTACTTTTTATCTATCATTTTGTTTTAAAATGTATAAAGTAAGGGCACAAAAGATCTTACATATCTCTCCATAAACATATAAATTACATATTCTTGGCGATACAAATTTCCACTGCATAATATACAATGATTGTAATGCATATTTGAGAAAATATATTATTTATGTGTTTATAAGGGGACATGAGATTCTTCCTTTTTTATTTGACTTTTTTGCTCCGTTGGTCCTTTAATTATACACGAAATTGCAATCCGAGTCTCTCAAGTTTTTTTTTTGATTTTCGAGTCCTTAAAATTGCAAAATTTTGCAATCCGAGTCCCTCCGTCAGTTTGCCGTCTAAATTAGCCGTTAACCCTTGACATGTGCCATGCATGTGAGGGTAAAATCGACTTTTTACTCTTTTCTTCAACTTTTTTGCTCCGTTGGTCCTTCGTTTATAGACAAAATTGCAATCCGAGTCCCTCAAGTTTTTATTTTTATTTTTTATTTTTGAAAGGCCAAGCATAATATATTATATATAACTTATACTTGAGAATAGTATGAGTCAAAATAAACACAAAGGTTACAAAGGATACGAGAAATTAAGCCTATATAACAACTAAATCACGTGTATCATGGGTGTATATATATGTATAATGTAACATCAAATACATCACTACATATTTAATTAGGATTGACCTACCTTTAATCGAGTGAATCAAATATAATTGTGTCTTGGTACTGCCATTTCGATGCAAACCAATTAGTTCACCTGTATCATAACTAGCCTGCAACAAAAAAAAAGGATGTAAAAATGAAACAAGTATTATAACTATGATCAAACATCATGGAATCAATATATCATCGAATCAAAATATCAAATGACTTTTTACCATATTTGTTAGCACAAATATTTAGAAAGAACCTCCAAATTTCTTTTTTAAAATATCAATTTGTTTCTTTTAACACAACAAGAATAAATCTATAATAAATAAATAAAAGGAATAATTGAAAACCCCATATTATGCTTGGCCTTAAAAAAAAAAAAAAAACTTGAGGGACTCGGATTGCAATTTTGTCTATAAACGAAGGACCAACGGAGCAACAAAGTCGAAGAAAAGGGTAAAAAGACGATTTTACCCTCACATGCATGGCACATGTCAAGGGTTAACGGCTAATTTAGACGGCAAACTGACGGAGGGACTCGGATTACAAAATTTTTCAATTTTAAGGACTCGAAAATCCAAAAAAAAAAACTTGAGGGACTCGGATTGCAATTTCGTGTATAATTGAAGGACCAACGGAGCAAAAAAGTCTTTTTATTTAGAGTGAATTATACCATCAGTCATTGTGATTTACCCGCAATTATATTCGTAATTATTTTCTTTTTAAAATTATACCGGTAATTCTTGCGGTTTTAAAAATGCACAACACTGATCTTAAACCTAACGCCAGATAGTTTGTTATGTTAGCTAACATTGCACATGATGGGTAATGGTGTATCCTATCGTATACACGCATGAAAGGCATAATGGTTGCATAAAAGTAGCATCAGGAAGACTGGAAACAACAGTTTTGTGGAGTTATCCGTCCAGCGTTCTCCGCTGTACAGGCTGCTCCGTCATGCGTAAGCCCTGAAGGCCGCCTAGTGCGTAAGCCCTGGCCGGAGAACGCCACCTTCAGCGTAAATTTCGGATCACAAGTAACAGAACGTATCAACATCTGACACGTGTCCCCGAGCAATCTGGTGGATCTGACACTATAAATAGACCCATTGGGTCGTCATTTTACAGGGTTCAGACATTCTGACAACTTTGAGAGCTGAGACTTCACTTCTCTTTCTCTCTCTACTTTCTCTCACTAGAAGTCATCCGACTAGCACTTTTACGCTCTACGGACGACGGATTGATTAAGCCACCCCACAAGTTTCTACACTTGTGAACCGGGTCTGCAGGGATTATTTTCCAAGGGTAAAAATCAATCGGCAACACTCCGCCCTCCTAAAGCTAGATAACTTCTAGTATCTTGTTGACACACTAAGCCTTACCTCATAAGGAAATAGGTGTTAACAATGGCGCCATCCACTAATGCAAAGAACACACGAAACGAAAAAGGAATAAAAACAACTGAAGCTCCATTTGTACTTGAAGCAGTCAACAATCCATCAACTGACGACATGATAACTGTTGAAGATGTACCTGTTCCGCCACTAGATGGTACGATTGAAGAAACAGTTGCTGAAACTGCAGAAAGGCTTAAGCATTTGGCAACTAATTCGGAGAAAAGGCCAGTAATCGAAGAAACGAACACCAAAAGTGCAGAAAGACTTCCAAATTTTGTTACTAATCCAGAACGACGACCATTGATGCAACCACGGCGATGTCCGTCATTTATACCTTTTCGGCGGATGGCGGATGGCAAAGACAAGCAAATCATGAAAAGGCAATCTATATCAAAATACAGGTTATCCAGGCTACTTGACAAGCTGGGTAGTCTTATTGATGATTTTGAGGATGATAACGACCTGAGCTATGATAATAATGACACAGATGATGAAATTGACAAAGATGAGTTCATGTCAGAGAAGCAGGCAGTGTTGCTTTTAAATGACATCCTTAAGCAGACAGCTCCAGCAAAATATAAGCAACGCTTAGCGCAGCCCCCCGTCCGTGCTGTGGCTGTAGATAATTTCTTCGCCCTCATTACTGGAGAGCAAGCTACAAAGCCACCAGCTATGGCAGAATCCACTCAATGTTTCATTGATCGAATTGCCAACTATTCGTTGCCCAGGAATCTTGGCATACCGGCAATTGGAGTTTATGATGGTACAACAGATCCTGAGGATTTCCTCACCGTGTTTGAAGGCGCTATGAGGTTGCAGCATTGGGATGACGAGGTAGCTTGTCATATGTTCCCAATGGTGCTGCAAAAAATGGCAAGGGAATGGTTTGCTAGCTTGCCGCCAAGAAGCATCACCAGTTATTTGGACCTCCGTGCAAAGTTTGTTATGCAGTATCAAAACCTTCGTAGCTGTACTTTGACGCATCTTGATGCACATGAGATCACAATGCATCACAATGAATCCTTGAGTAATTTCATGAAGCGATACACACTTGAAGCACAGAAGATACCTGATTGTCCAGAATCTCAGCTAGTATCTGGTTTTATTTTTTGTCTGGATCAGCGACGGTTTAGTGCACTTGTTCATGCATTAAGGTATGATTTGCCAAAAACTCTACATCAGGCGTTGGAAGTTGCACAGAAGCATGTTCGAGCCGGTGAGCGGGGGATGAATAAGTTTGATGGCAGCAGCAGTAGAAAACCTCACAACGGAGGGAGGTACTTTGACAGAAATCAGAGGAGGAATTACAATTCCAATGGCGGATGGAGAGGCAACAACCATCCCAATGATTTTCATCACAATAGAAGGCCAATAGAGAGGCATCCGTTGATAATGGCACTGACTAAAACTCCAAAAGAGATTCTTTTCACTGAACCAATCCGGACCACTTTCAATCCGCCGGCACCCATGGAGGAAAGAGAGGGTCCAAAAAGTGAACTATGGTGTGACTTTCATGAAGCATGGGGTCATGATACAGATAATTGCAAATCCCTGATGAGAGAGATCATCGCAAAGATCAAAGCAGGAGAGTTAAACCACTTGTTATCAGGCAAACAATACAGAAGGAATGATCCTCGTAGGAAATTTGGATGGAAAAGGAATTATGGTGGAAGAGGTCGTCGAGGAGATAACAGAAGACGGGAAGAGCATGGCGGAGGAGATAATAGAAATCAGTACAGAAACCGGATAACGGAGCGTGAGTCAACTCCGGACGTTGTAATCAAAATGGTGTGGTTGAATGGAAGTCACTATGAGGACGGTGAGCAGTCGGATAACAATGTTGATAGCTGGAGATATGCTCCAATTATTTTTCAACCAATTCAAAATTGGGCTTTGTCCTTTCAGCCAGTGGTCATTTCAAAAGAAATAGCAAACAAGTTCATCAGCCATATTTACACAGATACAGGCAGTGAGGCTGACATCATTTATTGGCATTGTTTCAAGGCTTTTCCAAGGCATGTGAAGGTAAGAGCTAGGCGGACGAGTTTGAAGGTTTCAGGGCT
Source organism: Rutidosis leptorrhynchoides (assembly GCF_046630445.1). NCBI lineage: Eukaryota > Viridiplantae > Streptophyta > Magnoliopsida > Asterales > Asteraceae > Rutidosis > Rutidosis leptorrhynchoides. The sequence goes on from NC_092339.1 coordinate 96,179,565, forward strand.
AACAGGAGCGCCAGTGAATGCAATGGGAAGAGTTCGTTTGGAGGTCGTTTTGGGAACATTTCCACTATTAAGAACCGAAACAATCGATTTCAATATCTTGGATGGTAATTCATGATTCAATGTCCTTTTTGGACGGGCAGTGTTAGCAAAATTTGGAGCGATAACATCAACGGCCCATGCAGAGATCAGATTCCCAACTCCTAACGGAGTAGCCGCCATACACTCGCAGTATGTTGCACCAACAAGGGAACGATCCACATTTGCAAACATACCATAAGGCAATATGAATCAAAGGAGGAGAAATCGGTTATTCAGGGAAGATGAGGTTCAGGAGTTTTTCATTCCATAATCAAGTGTTCGGGCTAGACTGCGTTGGGCGCTCGGCGTGTGAAGAAGCAATTTGTTAGCATTTTTATCAAGAGCAGAATTTATCATTTCAATAAACGCAGTTTATTAGCATTTTCTGAAGAGCAACGTGTATCAATTTACTGTAGACCATTGTGGTCATTTTTACAGTGCATGTATTCGCAATAAGCATACACTAAACATTCATGATGTACTAATTAGGCTTGATCCACCTAAATTCGTCATCAATCGTTTATGTATTGCTCAGTACTGATCAATAAATTTATATTTTTTATAAAGAAAGTGCTACCCGTGACAAATGTAGAACATTGCATTTATATCCTGCCCACAGAAGGAGTGTATTTTTATACCTCCGATGGCGGAAGCTTTTGTGCCGGCCAGCAAAAGGCACAAGGGATCGGCTAGAAAACGTTTAAGTTTTACTAGAACGCACCGAGGCATGATACAAAACTCAGATACTTGTCATGACAAACATTATTAAAAACTTACTTCACAGAACGAAGTTCTATATTTTATATGAAGGCAAAAATATTTAGCAATTCTTCCTCATATACTTTATGACGGAAGGCGTATGACGGACAAGTCACTAACTCATAACTAATATTTATGTAATATTTCAACAATTCTTCCTCATATACTTTATGACGGAAGGCGTACGGCGGAAAAATTATTTTATAATCACTCTTCAAAGAACACTCCATAACTATTCCTCATCAATTTGATGATGGAAGGCGTGTAACATACTTTAAATATCCTATTAATTGTTTGAAGGCATAATATTTGTAAAGTGGGATTTCAATTTTGCATGTGTTATTCCTTTGGCAGAAGTTCACAGTGCAAAACGTTCAAAAACGAATTACCTTAAAAATGCTTTGTTCAGTTGTACAATACACAGTTGTACATAAAATTTAATGATATGCTTCGTGCATAGTAGATGCGTTATACATAACAAACATTAAAGTATTTGGTGCATGAAATGTCCCGTTCTTATTGATTAAAAACGTTCCATATTAATTGATTTCGTTGCGAGGTTTTGACCTCTATATGAGATGTTTTTCAAAGACTGCATTCATTTTAAAACAAACCATAACCTTTATTTCATCAATAAAGGTTTAAAAAGCTTTACGTAGATTATCAAATAATGATAATCTAAAATATCCTGTTTACACACGACCATTACATAATGGTTTACAATACAAATATGTTACAACAAAATAAGTTTCTTGAATGCAGTTTTTACACAATATCATACAAGCATGGACTCCAAATCTCGTCCTTATTTGAGTATGCGACAGCGGAAGCTCTTAATAATCACCTGAGAATAAACATGCTTAAAACGTCAACAAAAATGTTGGTGAGTTATAGGTTTAACCTATATATATATCAAATCATAATAATAGACCACAAGATTTCATATTTCAATACACATCCCATACATAGAGATAAAAATCATTCATATGGTGAACACCTGGTAACCGACATTAACAAGATGCATATATAAGAATATCCCCATCATTCCGGGACACCCTTCGGATATGATATAAATTTCGAAGTACTAAAGCATCCGGTACTTTGGATGGGGTTTGTTAGGCCCAATAGATCTATCTTTAGGATTCGCGTCAATTAGGGTGTCTGTTCCCTAATTCTTAGATTACTAGACTTAATAAAAAGGGGCATATTCGATTTCAATAATTCAACCATAGAATGTAGTTTCACGTACTTGTGTCTATTTTGTAAATCATTTATAAAACCTGCATGTATTCTCATCCCAAAAATATTAGATTTTAAAAGTGGGACTATAACTCACTTTCACAGATTTTTACTTCGTCGGGAGGTAAGACTTGGCCACTGGTTGATTCACGAACCTATAACAATATATACATATATATCAAAGTATGTTCAAAATATATTTACAACACTTTTAATATATTTTGATGTTTTAAGTTTATTAAGTCAGCTGTCCTCGTTAGTAACCTACAACTAGTTGTCCATAGTTAGATGTACAGAAATAAATCGATAAATATTATCTTGAATCAATCCACGACCCAGTGTATACGTATCTCAGTATTAATCACAACTCAAACTATATATATTTTGGAATCAACCTCAACCCTGTATAGCTAACTCCAACATTTACATATAGAGTGTCTATGGTTGTTCCGAAATATATATAGATGTGTCGACATGATAGGTCGAAACATTGTATAAGTGTCTATGGTATCTCAAGATTACATAATATACAATACAAGTTGATTAAGTTATGGTTGGAATAGATTTGTTACCAATTTTCACGTAGCTAAAATGAGAAAAATTATCCAATCTTGTTTTACCCATAACTTCTTCATTTTAAATCCGTTTTGAGTGAATCAAATTGCTATGGTTTCATATTGAACTCTATTTTATGAATCTAAACAGAAAAAGTATATTTTTATAGTCAGAAAAATAAGTTACAAGTCATTTTTGTAAAGGTAGTCATTTCAGTCGAAAGAACGACGTCTAGATGACCATTTTAGAAAACATACTTCCACTTTGAGTTTAACCATAATTTTTTGATATAGTTTCATGTTCATAATAAAAATCATTTTCTCAGAATAACAACTTTTAAATCAAAGTTTATCATAGTTTTTAATTAACTAACCCAAAACAGCCCGCGGTGTTACTACGACGGCGTAAATCCGGTTTTACGGTGTTTTTCGTGTTTCCAGGTTTTAAATCATTAAGTTAGCATATCATATAGATATAGAACATGTGTTTAGTTGATTTTAAAAGTCAAGTTATAAGGATTAACTTTTGTTTGCGAACAAGTTTAGAATTAACTAAACTATGTTCTAGTGATTACAAGTTTAAACCTTCGAATAAGATAGCTTTATATGTATGAATCTTATGATGTTATGAACATCATTACTACCTTAAGTTCCTTGGATAAACCTACTGGAAAAGAGAAAAATGGATCTAGCTTCAACGGATCCTTGGATGGCTCGAAGTTCTTGAAGCAGAATCATGACACGAAAACAAGTTCAAGTAAGATCATCACTTGAAATAAGATTGTTATATTTATAGAAATTGAACCAAAGTTTGAATATGATTATTACCTTGTATTAGAATGATAACCTACTGTAAGAAACAAAGATTTCTTGAGGTTGGATGATCACCTTACAAGATTGGAAGTGAGCTAGCAAACTTGAAAGTATTCTTGATTTTATGTAACTAGAACTTGTAGAATTTATGAAGAACACTTAGAACTTGAAGATAGAACTTGAGAGAGATCAATTATATGAAGAAAATTGAAGAATGAAAGTGTTTGTAGGTGTTTTTGGTCGTTGGTGTATGGATTAGATATAAAGGATATGTAATTTTGTTTTCATGTAAATAAGTCATGAATGATTACTCATATTTTTGTAAATTTATGAGATATTTCATGCTAGTTGCCAAATGATGGTTCCCACATGTGTTAGGTAACTCACATAGGCTGCTAAGATCTAATCATTGGAGTGTATATACCAATAGTACATACATCTAAAAGCTGTGTATTGTACGAGTACGAATACGGGTGCATACGAGTAGAATTGTTGATGAAACTGAACGAGGATGTAATTGTAAGCATTTATGTTAAGTAGAAGTATTTTGATAAGTGTCTTGAAGTCTTTTAAAAGTGTATGAATACATATTAAAAACACTACATGTATATACATTTTAACTGAGTCGTTAAGTCATCGTTAGTCGTTACATGTAAGTGTTGTTTTGAAACCTTTAGGTTAACGATCTTGTTAAATGTTGTTAACCCAATGTTTATAATATCAAATGAGATTTTAAATTATTATATTATCATGATATTATCATGTATGAATATCTCTTAATGTGATATATATACATTAAATGTCTTTACAACGATAATCGTTACATATATGTCTCGTTTAAAAATCATTAAGTTAGTAGTCTTGTTTTTACATATGTAGTTCATTGTTAATATACTTAATGATATGTTTACTTATCATAGTATCATGTTAACTATATATATATTCATATATATGTCATCATATAGTTTTTACAAGTTTTAACGTTCGTGAATCACCGGTCAACTTGGGTGGTCAATTGTCTATATGAAACATATTTCAATTAATCAAGTCTTAACAAGTTTGATTGCTTAACATGTTGGAAACATTTAATCATGTAAATATCAATCTCAATTAATATATATAAACATGGAAAAGTTCGGGTCACTACAGTACCTACCCGTTAAATAAATTTCGTCCCGAAATTTTAAGCTGTTGAAGGTGTTGACGAATCTTCTGGAAATAGATGCGGGTATTTCTTCTTCATCTGATCTTCATGCTCCCAGGTGAACTCGGGTCCTCTACGAGCATTCCATCGAACCTTAACAATTGGTATCTTGTTTTACTTAAGTCTTTTAACCTCACGATCCATTATTTCGACGGGTTCTTCGATGAATTGAAGTTTTTTGTTGATTTGGATTTCATCTAACGGAATAGTGAGATCTTCTTTAGCAAAACATTTCTTCAAATTCAAGACTTGGAAAGTGTTATGTACAGCCGCGAGTTGTTGAGGTAACTCAAGTCGGTAAGCTACTGGTCCGACACGATCAGTAATCTTGAATGGTCCAATATACCTTGGATTTAATTTCCCTCGTTTACCAAATCGAACAACGCCTTTCCAAGGTGCAACTTTAAGCATGACCATCTCTCCAATTTCAAATTCTATATCTTTTCTTTTAATGTCAGCGTAGCTCTTTTGTCGACTTTGGGCGGTTTTCAACCGTTGTTGAATTTGGATGATCTTCTCGGTAGTTTCTTGTATAATCTCCGGACCCGTAATCTGTCTATCGTTGGAGACCTGCACTTTCTACCATAAAGTGCTTCAAATGGCGCCATCTCAATGCTTTAATGGTAGCTGTTATTGTAGGAAAATTCTGCTAACGGTAGATGTCGATCCCAACTGTTTCCGAAATCGATAACACATGCTCGTAGCATGTCTTTAAGCGTTTGTATCGTCCTTTCACTCTGCCCATCAGTTTGTGGATGATAGGCAGTACTCATGTCTAGACGAGTTCCTAATGCTTGCTGTAATGTCTGCCAGAATCTTGAAATAAATCTGCCATCCCTATCAGAGATAATAGAGATTGGTATTCCATGTCTGGAGACGACTTCCTTCAAATACAGTCGTGCTAACTTCTTCATCTTGTCATCTTCTCTTATTGGCAGGAAGTGTGCTGCTTTGGTGAGACGATCAACTATTACCCAAATAGTATCAAAACCACTTGCAGTCCTTGGCAATTTAGTGATGAAATCCATGGTAATGTTTTCCCATTTCCATTCCGGGATTTCGGGTTGTTGAAGTAGACCTGATGGTTTCTGATGATCAGCTTTGACCTTAGAACACGTCAAACATTCTCCTACATATTTAGCAACATCGGCTTTCATACCCGGCCACCAAAAATGTTTCTTGAGATCCTTGTACATCTTCCCCGTTCCAGGATGTATTGAGTATCTGGTTTTATGAGCTTCTCTAAGTACCATTTCTCTCATATCTCCAAATTTTGGTACCCAAATCCTTTCAGCCCTATACCGGGTTCCATCTTCCCGAATATTAAGATGCTTCTCCGATCCTTTGGGTATTTCATCCTTTAAATTTCCCTCTTTTAAAACTCCTTGTTGCGCCTCCTTTATTTGAGTAGTAAGGTTAATATGAATCATTATATTCATAGATTTTACTCGAATGGGTTCTCTGTCCTTCCTGCTCAAGGCATCGGCTACCACATTTGCCTTCCCCGGGTGGTAACGAATCTCAAAGTCGTAATCATTCAATAATTCAATCCACCTACGCTGCCTCATATTCAGTTGTTTCTGATTAAATATGTGTTGAAGACTTTTGTGGTCGGTATATATAATACTTTTGACCCCATATAAGTAGTGCCTCCAAGTCTTTAATGCAAAAATAACCGTGCCTAATTCCAAATCATGCGTCGTATAATTTTGCTCGTGAATCTTCAATTGTCTAGACGCATAAGCAATCACCTTCGTCCGTTGCATTAATACACAACCGAGACCTTGCTTTGATGCGTCACAATAAATCACAAAATCATCATTCCCTTCAGGCAATGACAATATAGGTGCCGTAGTTAGCTTTTTCTTCAATAATTGAAACGCCTTCTCTTGTTCATCCTTCCATTCAAATTTCTTCCTTTTATGCGTTAATGCAGTCAAGGGTTTTGCTATTTTGGAGAAATCTTGGATGAATCTTCTGTAGTAACCAGCCAATCCTAAAAATTGACGTATATGCTTCGGAGTTTTTGGGGTTTCCCACTTTTCAACGGTTTCAATCTTTGCCGGGTCCACCTGGATACCTTCTTTGTTCACTATGTGACCGAGGAATTGAACTTCTTCCAACCAAAATGCACACTTTGAAAACTTAGCGTACAGTTTTTCTTTCCTCAATACTTCTAGCACTTTTCTCAAATGTTCTTCGTGCTCTTGATCATTCTTTGAGTAAATAAGTATGTCATCGATGAAAACAATGAATACTTGTCAAGATATGGCCCACACACTCAGTTCATAAGGTCCATGAACACAGCTGGTGCGTTAGTCAATCCAAACGGCATAACCATAAACTCGTAATGACCATAACGCGTCCTAAAAGTAGTTTTTGGAATATCATCCTCCTTTACTCGCATTTGATGATATCCAGAACGTAAATCGATCTTCGAATAAACCGACGAGCCTTGTAGTTGATCAAATAAGTCGTCAATTCTCGGCAGTGGATAACGGTTTTTGATGGTAAGTTTGTTCAACTCTCTGTAGTTAATACACAACCTAAATGTACCATCCTTCTTCTTGACAAACAAAACAGGAGCTCCCCATGGTGATGTGCTTGGTTGAATGAAACCACGTTCTAATAGGTCTTGCAGTTGGCTTTGCAGTTCTTTCATCTCGCTGGGTGCGAGTCTATAAGGAGCACGAGCTATTGGTGCAGCTCCTGGTACAAGATCTATTTGAAATTCAACAGATCGATGTGGAGGTAGTCCCGGTAATTCTTTCGGAAATACATCGGGAAATTCTTTTGCGACGGGAACATCATTGATGCTCTTTTCTTCAGTTTGTACTTTCTCGACGTGTACTAGAACAGCATAGCAACCTTTTCTTATTAGTTTTTGTGCCTTCAAATTACTAATAAGATGTAGCTTCGTGTTGCCCTTTTCTCCGTACACCATTAAGGGTTTTCCTTTTTCTCGTATAATGCGAATTGCATTTTTGTAACAAACGATCTCTGCTTTCACTTCTTTCAACCAGTCCATACCGATTATCACATCAAAACTCCCTAACTCTACTGGTATCAAATCAATCTTAAATGTTTCGCTAACCAGTTTAATTTCTCGATTCCGACATATATTATCTGCTGAAATTAATTTACCATTTGCTAATTCGAGTAAAAATTTACTATCCAAAGGTGTCAATGGATAACTTAATTTAGCACAAAAATCTCTACTCATATAGCTTCTATCCGCACCCGAATCAAATAAAACGTAAGCAGATTTATTGTCAATAAGAAACGTACCCGTAACAAGCTCCGGGTCTTCCTGTGCCTCTGCCGCATTAATATTGAAAACTCTTCCGTGGCCTTGTCCATTCGTGTTCTCCTGGTTCGGGCAATTTCTAATAATGTGGCCCGGTTTTCCACATTTATAACAAACTACATTGGCATAACTTGCTCCGACACTACTTGCTCCGCCATTACTCGTTCCGACACCATTTGTTCCTTTCGTTCTATTAACCCCTGGTCTGTAGACCTCACACTTCGCCGCGCTATGACCATTTCTTTTACACTTGTTGCAAAATTTGGTGCAGAACCCCGAGTGATACTTTTCACACCTTTGGCATAGCTGCTTCTGATTGTTGTTGTTGTTGCGGTTATTATTGTTGTTGGGATGATTGTTGTAGTTGCTGTTGTTGTTGTTGTTGTTGTTGTTGTTGTTGTTGTTGTTGTTGTTATTGTTGTTGTTGTTGTTGTTGGGCCGTTTGTTGTAGTTGCGATTGATGTTGCGATTGTTGGGATAATTGTTGCGATTATTGTTGTAATTGCTGTTGTTGTTGTATTGGTGATTCTTATCACCGTTTTCCTCCCACTTTCTTTTGACTTGCTTCACATTGGCCTCTTCAGCAGTCTGTTCTTTAAGTCTTTCTTCAATCTGGTTCACTAGTTTGTGAGCCATTCTACATGCCTGTTGTATGGAGGCGGGCTCGTGTGAACTTATATCTTCTTGGATTCTTTCCGGTAATCCTTTCACAAACGCGTCGATCTTCTCTTCCTCATCTTCGAATGCTCCCGGACACAATAGGCACAATTCTGTGAATCGTCTTTCGTACGTGGTAATATCAAATCCTTGGGTTCGTAACCCTCTAAGTTCTGTCTTGAGCTTATTGACCTCGGTTCTGGGACGGTACTTCTCGTTCATCAAGTGCTTGAATGCTGACCACGGTAGTGCGTACGCATTGTCTTGTCCCACTTGCTCTAGATAGGTATTCCACCATGTTAACGCAGAACCTGTGAAGGTATGCGTAGCGTACTTCACTTTTTCCTCTTCGGTACACTTACTTATGGCAAACACCGATTCGACCTTCTCGGTCCACCGTTTCAATCCGATCGGTCCTTCGGTTCCATCAAATTTCAAAGGTTTGCAGGCAGTGAATTCTTTGTAGGTGCATCCTACACGATTTCCTGTACTGCTAGATCCAAGGTTATTGTTGGTATGTAGCGCAGCCTGTACTGCGGCTATGTTTGAAGCTAGAAAAGTATGGAATTCCTCTTCATTCATATTCATGGTGTGTCGAGTAGTCGGTGCCATTTCCTTCAAAATAGTCAAATGGAACAAGTTAATCATACAGAATATTAAGAGTAGTTAATAGTATTTCGTAGCATAATATGAACTCATTTATAAAAGCTTTTTCTTCATATTAGCGTTTTATAAGTTTAAATTCGGGTAGTACCTACCCGTTAAGTTCATACTTAGTAGCTAATATACAATTCAACTACTACAATTCTATATGAAAAACTGATTATAATAATATTTCGCGTTCAAACTTTTACACAATATTTTACAAACTTACAATACCGCTTATTTTACATATAGCATGAAATATAGCACACAATAAATTTGATACAAGATGGTTGTGAAGATAATTCTAGCTAGTACACAAGTCGTTCAGCAAAGGCAATAAAGACACGTAATTCATACATCCAGAAACAAGTCATGCATTCTGGTTTTACTAGGATTACTTCCCATCCTTGGTCTTGTGGAACATAACCGTTATGGCCGTTGATAAGATAGCGTGTTGTAACGTCGTCAAAGGGACGAGGGTTACGTAATGTCCAACAGTCCCGTAACAATCTAAAAACCTCATTTCTTACCCCAATTACCAACTCCGTCACTTGTGGGAACGTTTTGTTTAATAGTTGTAGCCCGATGTTCTTGTTCTCACTTTGGTGAGAAGCGAACATTACTAATCCGTAAGCATAACATGCTTCTTTATGTTGCATGTTAGCCGCTTTTTCTAAATCACGAAGTCCAATATTCGGATATATTGAGTCAAAATAATTTCTTAACCCATTGCGTAAAATAGCATTTGGGTTCCCCGCAATATATGCTTCAAAGTAAACACATCGTAACTTATGGATTTCCCAATGTGATATCCCCCATCTTTCGAACGAAAGCCTTTTATAAACCAAGGCATTCTTGGAACGTTCTTCGAATGTCTTACAAACTGATCTCGCCTTAAATAGTTGTGTCGAAGAATTCTGACCGACTCTAGACAAGATTTCATCAATCATGTCTCCGGGTAGGTCTCTTAAAATATTGGGTTGTCTATCCATTTTGTGTTTTTATACTGTAAAATAGACAAGAGTTAGATTCATAAAAAAAATACTTATTAATACAAGCAATTTTTACATATATCTTAAAGCATAAGCACACTATATTACATATATTACACCACACGAATACAACTATCTTATTCCGACTCGCTTGTTTCTTCTTCTTCGGTTTTGGTTCGTTTTGCCAAGTTTCTAGGGATATATGATGTTCCCCTAATACGAGCCGTCGTTTTCCACATTGGTTTAGAAAAACCTGGTGGTTTAGAGGTTCCCGGGTCATTGTTACAACTTAAGGACTTCGGGGGTTGACGATACATATAAAGTTCATCGGGGTTGGAATTAGATTTCTCTATTTTTATGCCCTTTCCCTTATTATTTTCTTTTGCCTTTTTAAATTCAGTTGGGGTAATTTCTATAACATCATCGGAATTCTCGTCGGAATCCGATTCATCGGAGAATTGGTAATCCTCCCAATATTTTGCTTCCTTGGCGGAAACACCATTGACCATAATTAACCTTGGTCGGTTGGTTGAGGATTTTCTTTTACTTAACCGTTTTATTATTTCCCCCACCGGTTCTATTTCTTCATCCGGTTCCGATTCTTCTTCCGGTTCCGATTCTTCTTCCGGTTCCGACTCTTCTTCCGGTTCCTCTTCGGGAACTTGTGAATCAGTCCACGAATCATTCCAATTTACATTTGACTCTTCATTATTATTAGGTGAGTCAATGGGACTTGTTCTAGAGGTAGACATCTATCACATAATATCAAACGTGTTAAGAGATTAATATATCACATAATATTCACATGTTAAAAATATATAGTTTCCAACAAAATTTGTTAAGCAATCATTTTTCAAGTAAACACGGTCGAAGTCCAGACTCACTAATGCATCCTAACAAACTCGATAAGACACACTAATGCAAAATTCTGGTTCTCTAAGACCAACGCTCGGATACCAACTGAAATGTCCCGTTCTTATTGATTAAAAACGTTCGATATTAATTGATTTCGTTGCGAGGTTTTGACCTCTATATGAGATGTTTTTCAAAGACTGCATTCATTTTAAAACAAACCATAATCTTTATTTCATCAATAAAGGTTTAAAAAGCTTTACGTAGATTATCAAATAATGATAATCTAAAATATCCTGTTTACACACGACCATTACATAATGGTTTACAATACAAATATGTTACAACAAAATAAGTTTCTTGAATGCAGTTTTTACACAATATCATACAAGCATGGACTCCAAATCTCGTCCTTATTTAAGTATGCGATAGCGGAAGCTCTTAATAATCACCTGAGAATAAACATGCTTAAAACGTCAACAAAAATGTTGGTGAGTTATAGGTTTAACCTATATATATCAAATCATAATAATAGACCACAAGATTTCATATTTCAATACACATCCCATACATAGAGATAAATATCATTCATATGGTGAACACCTGGTAACCAACATTAACAAGATGCATATATAAGAATATCCCCATCATTCCGGGACACCCTTCGGATATGATATAAATTTCGAAGTACTAAAGCATCCGATACTTTGGATGGGGTTTGTTAGGCCCAATAGATCTATCTTTAGGATTCGCGTCAATTAGGGTGTCTGTTCCCTAATTCTTAGATTACCAGACTCAATAAAAAGGGGCATATTCGATTTCAATAATTCAACCATAGAATGTAGTTTCACGTACTTGTGTCTATTTTGTAAATCATTTATAAAACCTGCATGTATTCTCATCCCAAAAATATTAGATTTTAAAAGTGGGACTATAACTCACTTTCACAGATTTTTACTTCGTCGGGAGGTAATACTTGGCCACTGGTTGATTCACGAACCTATAACAATATATACATATATATCAAAGTATGTTCAAAATATATTTACAACACTTTTAATATATTTTGATGTTTTAAGTTTATTAAGTCAGCTGTCCTCGTTAGTAACCTACAACTAGTTGTCCACAGTTAGATGTACAGAAATAAATCGATAAATATTATCTTGAATCAATCCACAACCCAGTGTATACGTATCTCAGTATTGATCACAACTCAAACTATATATATTTTGGAATCAACCTCAACCCTGTATAGCTAACTCCAACGTTCACATATAGAGTGTCTATGGTTGTTCCGAAATATATATAGATGTGTCGACATGATAGGTCGAAACATTGTATACGTGTCTATGGTATCTCAAGATTACATAATATACAATACAAGTTGATTATGTTATGGTTGGAATAGATTTGTTACCAATTTTCACGTAGCTAAAATGAGAAAAATTATCCAATCTTGTTTTACCCATAACTTCTTCATTTTAAATCCGTTTTGAGTGAATCAAATTGCTATGGTTTCATATTGAACTCTATTTTATGAATCTAAACAGAAAAAGTATAGGTTTATAGTCGGAAAAATAAGTTACAAGTCGTTTTTGTAAAGGTAGTCATTTCAGTCGAAAGAACGACGTCTAGATGACCATTTTAGAAAACATACTTCCACTTTGAGTTTAACCATAATTTTTGGATATAGTTTCATGTTCATAATAAAAATCATTTTCTCAGAATAACAACTTTTAAATCAAAGTTTATCATAGTTTTTAATTAACTAACCCAAAACAGCCCGCGGTGTTACTACGACGGCGTAAATCCGGTTTTACGGTGTTTTTCGTGTTTCCAGGTTTTAAATCATTAAGTTAGCATATCATATAGATATAGAATATGTGTTTAGTTGATTTTAAAAGTCAAGTTAGAAGGATTAACTTTTGTTTGCGAACAAGTTTAGAATTAACTAAACTATGTTCTAGTGATTACAAGTTTAAACCTTCGAATAAGATAGCTTTATATGTATGAATCGTATGATGTTATGAACATCATTACTACCTTAAGTTCCTTGGATAAACCTACTTGAAAAGATAAAAATAGATCTAGCTTCAACGGATCCTTGGATGGCTCGAAGTTCTTGAAGCAGAATCATGACACGAAAACAAGTTCAAGTAAGATCATCACTTGAAATAAGATTGTTATAGTTATAGAAATTGAACCAAAGTTTGAATATGATTATTACCTTGTATTAGAATGATAACCTACTGTAAGAAACAAAGATTTCTTGAGGTTGGATGATCACCTTACAAGATTGGAAGTGAGCTAGCAAACTTGAAAGTATTCTTGATTTTATGTAACTAGAACTTGTAGAATTTATGAAGAACACTTAGAACTTGAAGATAGAACTTGAGAGAGATCAATTAGATGAAGAAAATTGAAGAATGAAAGTGTTTGTAGGTGTTTTTGGTCATTGGTGTATGGATTAGATATAAAGGATATGTAATTTTGTTTTCATGTAAATAAGTCATGAATGATTACTCATATTTTTGTAATTTTATGAGATATTTCATGCTAGTTGCCAAATGATGTTTCCCACATGTGTTAGGTGACTCACATAGGCTGCTAGGAGCTGATCATTGGAGTGTATATACCAATAGTACATACATCTAAAAGCTGTGTATTGTACGAGTACGAATACGGGTGCATACGAGTAGAATTGTTGATGAAACTGAACGAGGATGTAATTGTAAGCATTTTTGTTAAGTAGAAGTATTTTGATAAGTGTCTTGAAGTCTTTAAAAAGTGTATGAATACATATTAAAAACACTACATGTATATACATTTTAACTGAGTCGTTAACTCATCGTTAGTCATTACATGTAAGTGTTGTTTTGAAACCTTTAGGTTAACGATCTTGTTAAATGTTGTTAACCCAATGTTTATAATATCAAATGAGATTTTAAATTATTATATTATCATGATATTATCATGTATGAATATCTCTTAATGTGATATATATACATTAAATGTCTTTACAACGATAATCGTTACATATATGTCTCGTTTAAAAATCATTAAGTTAGTAGTCTTGTTTTTACATATGTAGTTTATTGTTAATATACTTAATGATATGTTTACTTATCATAGTATCATGTTAACTATATATATATATCCATATACATGTCATCATATAGTTTTTACAAGTTTTAACGTTCGTGAATCACCGATCAACTTGGGTGGTCAATTGTCTATATGAAACATATTTCAATTAATCAAGTCTTAACAAGTTTGATTGCTTAACATGTTGGAAACATTTAATCATGTAAATATCAATCTCAATTAATATATATAAACATGGAAAAGTTCGGGTCACTACAGTGCAAGCACACAAGCAAAGCATAATCACTACAATAAGCGTATATTTGTGGCATTCAAGTTATCATTGTTTATTACAAACGGTTGCTCATCAAATGATTACAAATTTATGAAAATTTAACATTGAGCACATCCTGAGCAGAGGACTCCTCTCTGCTGCATACTTCATCATAAACATCTATCTTCAGATTAATCAATCTGTCTTTAGCTTCATCAACCTTCTCCAGGGTTCCAGGAGGCATCAGATTCGTAATAGCAGCAGGGAGAGATTTGTTTGGAGCAAGGAGTCTGGTTAATTTGTCTGTCACATCAGCAATAGCATGAGTGCGTATAGCATCAACATAATCATTATAGGGATTCCCTACAAGACTGGATCCAAGAACCTTCGCTATCAAACCCGGTATACCCTTCTTAAGCTCGGCAAAGTTGCTCTCACCCTTCTCCGCCCTCTGGAGAAGCCCAACAGACTTTTCCCTTTCTGCAGATAGCTGCTTTTCCAACTCAACAATCTTCAACTGATCCTCCTCAACCCTTTTTTTCTCAGCATCCACCAACTTGTCTTTCTCCTCTTGCAGGGCAGTAGCAGCATCTAGAGCATTTTTTAGCTCAGTCTCCTTAGCTTTTATTGTTTTCTGAGCGTCACTCAAGGCACGCTCAGCATCAGCAGCTCTCTTACGAGCATTTGCACCTTCAGCTATATCTTTACGGGCTATAGTAAGAATAGACTCCTGATGCTCCTGCAGTTGCAGGACGGACTCCAGCTGATTGGTTAGTAGCAAGTGAGTAGCAGCAGTTGATTCCCTGAATTGTTCAGAACGGAGAGCGTTTAAATGAGGTTTCAACTCAGGGATAGCACAACCCTGCAACAGCAAAATATTATGATTAAATATTGCAAGATTACATAAATAAATTGCAAGTACAGGCATACAGATGATTTAATCGTTAATACCTGAAGAAAAGTTGCAAAACCTTTGCTCTTAGTAGCATGATAATCAATGAGTGCCTGCAACGTACTAACATGAGCAGGAACTTGTGGCACTTGCACATTTGATGATGTGACAGCAGGGTTGCCAGTGTTGGGAGGAGGAGAACGATAAGAGGCATCGTCCTCCGTCCTCTGTTCAAACTCAGATTCATTAAAGGGAGTGAAGTTGTAGTCCGGAGTTTTTAGTGTTTTATCTCCTTCACTCTCACGGTTTTCCTCCGGCACCCGTTCACCGCCCTCAGTAGCCTTCCCTTGGCTATCATCAGATTCTGCTAAAATCACTAACAAGAACAAATTAGCATTATGAACAAACATAACAGTTATAAGCAAAAACATGTGCATTATCAAGAAAGAGCAGAATGGACATATCAAGGGTTAACGGCTAATTTAGACGGCAAACTGACGGAGGGACTCGGATTACAAAATTTTTCAATTTTAAGGACTCGAAAATCCAAAAAAAAAAACTTGAGGGACTCGGATTCCAATTTCGTGTATAATTAAAGGACCAACGGAGCAAAAAAGTCTTTTTATTTAGAGTGAATTATACCATCAGTCATTGTGATTTACCCGCAATTATATTCGTAATTATTTTCTTTTTAAAATTGTACCGGTAATTCTTGCGGTTTTAAAAATGCACAACACTGATATTAAACCTAACGCCAGATAGTTTGTTATGTTAGCTAACATTGCACATGATGGGTAATTAGACAACTTTATCTAAAATAAAATTATACCGTTATGTTTAAGACCAACGCTATGCATTTTTAAAACATAGAGACTACTGCTAGCTACCGACAAGATTGCAAATTTCGCTATTCAAGATTAATCTGTCGCGACTTTGGAAGGAGTAATCGGTAATTTGAGGACTCATCGGATTGTACGTTTTATACATTTAAATTATAAATTTTTAAATTATATGTGTAAATATAATAGAAATCATAAACATAAATATAAATGTTAGCATAATAGTCTGAAATCGTTCATTTTTTTCAAAAACTATAAAATTTTACTGACGACTTAACTGTCGCTTGAAGCCTAAATTGAACTTCGGGCAGATTTAAAATCCATGCAAATTTGATTCTACCATTTTCATGGCGTCTCACATTTTTTTTTTTTTTTTGTGTTTTTAACATACTTATTGGTCGGAGATTCATTCGGAAACAATCTCTCTATTCATAGAACATTAAGAAAGAGGACATTCTATATTCTTGAGTGTTTTACTCTGTATAGAGAAGTGACTTCTATTTATTCTAAGATAGGGAAAGAATTATATACATCGATCTTACCTCTAATACCCCACTTTTGTTGGATTAGGTTTTGTTGTTGTTGTTAGTGTTTTCGGTTCTCGGTGTAATTTTGTGTAAATCATAATCATAATATAATTTAAATCTCTTATTTAATTTAATTTATATTTATATTTACAAGAACCGCCTATAAAAAATATACTAATAGTTTTTTATCAATAGTATTCTTTTATTATACGCAACAAGCATAAGTCATTTTTGTAGAATGCTTATGCAACGATGCTGAAAATATGTGAAACTGTCATCGTTTTCGACTTTTCGACTACTTTTGCTCACACAATTACTCAATGGTACCGGGCCCACCTTGCTGACACTCTCAAACTCAAAACCTGTATGTATATGTATGTATTTATACACACACATGCTGTACTACACTATCTCTATATGTATTTTATGTATATAAATATATATATACACACACACTCTAGATCTCAGTGACAATGGTGTTCCGTCGAGTAAAAATTGGCCCTTTTTGCGGCTTCACATTTTCCATTTCTTTATAATAAACATTTAATTTTAATTTATTTTTTGGTAAAAATTGAAACTTTTCCCTCCAGCCACAATTGAAATCATGAAATCCAAATGGGTTTTGCTGTTCTTGATGATATTTCAACTGGGTTTTCAAATAATGCATTGTAGTGTTACTTATGATAATAAAGCAATTGTTATTAATGGTGAAAGAAGAATACTTATTTCTGGTTCCATACATTACACTAGAAGCACCCCTGAGGTACCCCTAATTTTTTGATTTTAATATTCATTTGCTAATGTGAAATTTGTGATATTTTTGATGAAATTGTGATTATTTTGTAGATGTGGGAAGATCTTGTAAAGAAGGCTAAAGATGGAGGGCTTGATGTGATTGATACTTATGTGTTTTGGAATGTTCATGAGCCTTCTCCTGGCAATGTAGTAGAAAATTTACTAACTTTTTTGTTTCTAATGATAATTTGTGATCTAAAAATTGATTTTTTTTTTTTATATTTTGGGTGAAATTTCAGTATAATTTTGAAGGTAGGTATGATTTAGTGAGGTTTTTAAAGACAGTGCAAAAAGCAGGGATGTATGTTCATCTTAGGATCGGACCTTATGTTTGTGCAGAATGGAATTTTGGGTAATTTTCAATTTTTTTTTATCTTAATTTTAAAAAAAATTAAAAAGCTTTTGAAGGTATACTAGGGTTTAACTGTAGAAATGGTCTATATGTTTGACTTTTAAAAGTCTATATAGAGGTACACTGTGTTGAACCTTTTGTGAAAGTGCATTGTGTTAGTTGCATTAGATTAAATTAAACTTATTTTAACTGCATTGCATGGTTAATATATTATTAGATTAAATTAAACTTATTTTAACTGCATTGCATGGTTAATATATTATTGTTGAAAATGAAATTTTTGGAATTTGGAAAGTAAGATGGATTGATGGGTCAAAGTTGTGAAATTTATGCAGAGGATTTCCAGTTTGGTTGAAGTATGTTCCTGGCATTAGTTTCAGAACTGATAATGAGCCATTTAAGGTCACAATTCACCATTTTTACTTTTTAACATTTATTATTTATATTTATAAATTATAAACAACAATTATAGTAGCTATAAAATAATGCTTCTGCAGAGAGCAATGAAAGGGTTCACAGAGAAAATTGTGAATTTGATGAAAAGTGCAAAAATGTTTGAATCCCAAGGAGGCCCAATTATTCTTTCTCAGGTATTAGCATTTTTTGTATGCGCTTTTTCGCTTAATTTTGTAGATCATTACAAATTTTGTGATTTTAAGACTATATGATGTTTGGTGCAGGTTGAAAATGAGTACGGATCGGTTGGGAAGGCGTATGGTGGTGATGGTCTCAACTACATGAAGTGGGCTGCAAACATGGCGGTCGGATTGGGAACCGGTGTCCCATGGGTCATGTGCAAGGAAGATGATGCTCCTGATCCAATAGTAAGCTCCGACCCGACCCATTTAATATCCTACCCATTTATTGTCCTTGGGACAAAATGATGTGTTTTTGATTAGTTTATCAATGCATTAAACGAGTTTGTTATACGGCATTGCTACTTTTGTCATGTTTGACAAAAGAAATCAAAAATCAGAAGTAGGGTTAAGTATTAAATTCCTCTACCCAATATCAACATGGCTCATTATTGATTTATTGATGAAAATCTTGGACCTTTTTAAAAGACCATAAATTCTAGATATATATGGTTAAATTTAGCATGAATGGTTACTAACTTTTTTGGCATTGTTGGCAGATAAACACGTGTAATGGTTTTTATTGCGATGAGTTTTCGCCTAACAAGCCTTACAAACCGACACTTTGGACCGAGGCTTGGAGTGGCTGGTATGTAAATTTTGTTAATTATCCTACTTAACACCATAGATATAAATATGAAAATAAAATATGCTTACATTAATGAAACCTTAACCTTAAATTCTTGGTATTTTTTCAGGTTTACTGAATTTGGTGGTCCAGTTTATGAGAGGCCTGTTCAAGATTTGGCATTTGGTGTTGCTCGGTTCATACAAAAGGGCGGTTCATTCGTCAACTATTACATGGTTGGTTTTATTAGACAATCATGTTTCACTGTCTGTAACAATTAAAAAATGCTTATAGTAACATTTGAAATCTTTGTGTTTGGAAACTAAATAGTACCATGGAGGGACAAACTTCGGCCGTTCGTCTGGTGGGCCCTTCATCACTACTACTTACGACTATGATGCTCCAATTGATGAATATGGTAAGGTTAATACTACATACTATATATAATCATATACGTTTTCTGAAATTTCGTAGTCAACATTGAATGAGAAATCAACATTTGACCTCAAGATTGATACCCAACACTTCAAATAGGAGTTGAAAAAATGGGTCAGTTGGGCAAGTTGGGTAACGGATCAGGGTCAACATGGAATATATTTCAGGACATAATAGTATAAACGGGTCGGCTCATGTTGATCCGCCAAACTTTGTCAGATTTTGTAATTTTGTGAACATTCAAATATGAGAAATGTTACCACAACTGTAAAATTGAAGAAATAAGTTATTTGAATTAAGCGTTTTATTTAAGCAGTTGTAAGCATTAAAATACATTTTGACCTGTTCAATCCATTTGACCTTTTGATAGTGAATAACATGAATCAACTTATAGCCTATATTTAGGTGAATGGGTCAGAATTGTCATCTATATTTAATATATTCAAATGTTAACGATCTACTTATAACTCGTGTAGGCCTAATTAGGCAACCAAAATATGGTCATTTGAAGGAGCTTCACACAGTTATTAAGCAATGCGAGCCCGCTTTAGTTTCGGTAGATCCTGTTATCACCACTTTAGGAAGCCTTCAACAGGTTCAATCTTCATTAATCAAAATTTGTTCTCCCAAAAAAAATATATATATATATATATTACTAAACAATTGACACTCCAGGCCCATGTATTCTCTCCCGACTCACGACCCTGTGCCGCTTTTCTCTCAAATTACGACCCGAATAACATTGCAAAGGTGACATTTAACAACAAGCACTACACTTTATCTCCTTGGTCCATCAGTATTCTTCCCGACTGCAACAATGTTGCTTTCAATACAGCCCAAGTATGTAAATGCAGCCATTTAGTTTTCGTACGTTTATTTATTTTTTATCGTCTTTCTTTTTTATTTCAATTGTTGTGAAACCGATGAAGGTTGGAGTTGAATCTACCCAACTAGAAATGTTAGTGAGCGATTCCAAGATGTTTTCTTGGGAGACGTTTACTGAAGATCTAACCGTAAGTGACGAAGGCTCGATGTTCACTGCAACTGGTTTATTGGAACAGATTAATGTCACAAGAGACACTAGTGATTATCTTTGGTATACAACTAGGTAAGAATTGTTTTAAAGGTACAAGGTTGTAAAAATCGCTACTTGGGGAGTACTCGGTAGGGAATTTTTAAGGAGTACTCGCAAACTCGGGGAGTACTTCGGGAGTACTTGAATGTTGACCAAGGCTGACTTTGACTGATTTTCTGAGTAATCCTGAGTTTTGACTGTCTTTTGACCAATTTTAGTAATCCCAAGTTTGACCGAGTTTGACTGAGTTCGACCGAGTAGTCCCTGAGTTTTAAAAAACCCTCGCCGAGTAATTCGGAGTTCTGCAACACATACACTAATAATAGCATTAATCATATGAATAACAAATATGATTTTTTTTATTATTCTATTATTTATTTTTATTTTTTTGTTCTGTACAGTGTTGACATTGATTCGTCTGAATCGTTTTTACGTGGAGGGGAGCTCCCGAAGCTTTTGGTGCAGTCAAGTGGTCATGTTCTTCATGTGTTCATCAACGGAGAACACTCGGGTATGTTTTTCAGACATCGTCTGTGCAGTTAAACATATGGTATATATATTTTTTAAAATTGAAGCATTTGTAGGTTCTGGTTTTGGGTCAAGAAAACATAGAAAAGTTACATATAAAGAAAATATCAATTTACGTGCCGGAAGCAACAAGATCGCTCTACTTAGTGTCGCCATGGGCTTACCAGTTAGTTTCTTGTTCCCTTCTCTACTTTTCGAGTCCACTGAAAATTAATAATTATTATTTTTATTTATTTATTTATTTTTTGTGAAGAACATTGGAGGACATTATGAAGAATGGGAAACTGGAGTCTTGGGTCCGGTAGCTCTGTATGGTCTTAACCAAGGAAAACGTGATCTGTCGTGGGCTAACTGGACTTACCAGGTTTGACTTACTTTGTTAATCCTTTGTAGAAATTTATAGTTTGTTTCTGTAATCGTATTTAAAAAAAAAATTATAGACGAAACTTAAAGGTGGACAAAAAGTATTTTGGACCGAGTTCAGAACAAGATTTTGCTGATCGCTTTGCTGTCTCTGATATATAGGCTGGTCTAAAGGGAGAGGCTATGAATATTATCTCCTCAAATGCGAGATCTTCGATTAAATGGATGCAAGATTCTTTAATCACGCAAAAGCCGCCACCTTTAACATGGCACAAGGTACGTTAATGTAGCTTTATTTCTTGATCAGCTTTCTAATTTTATAAAATGTAGAAAAAAAGATAAATATTTAGGTTGAAATAGCAAGGGGTCTTAAATATTTTGCAGGCGTACTTTAATGCACCTGATGGAGACGAGCCGTTGGCTCTAGACATGAAGAGTATGGGAAAAGGTGAAGCGTGGGTCAATGGTCAAAGCATTGGAAGATATTGGACGACTTTTGCTAATGGTGATTGTCAAGGGTGCCATTATGCTGGAACGTATCGCCCATTGACTTGTCAAATTGGGTGTGGTCAACCGACACAAAGATGGTATCATGTGCCTAGATCATGGTTAAAATCAACAAATAATTTGTTGGTGCTTTTTGAAGAACTTGGTGGGGACCCTAGTATGGTTTCATTAGTTAAGAGATCAATGGTGCAGTGAACATAGCAAATAGCAACGTTGGTCAAGACCAACGTCCAACAGCTTAACGATTGTTGGTTGGAGCCATATGTGGTGCGAGTTCAAAGAATTGAGTGCACCATGGCTAACTTACCAAATTGGTGGAGTAAATGGTGCAGTTACTGTAGTTTTTGTTGTGTTATAATGGGGAAATAATGAACCCCTCCAAAATTAGGTTATTGTTTAAAGCAGAATCTATGCTGATAGTGAACATTAAGCCTTGTATGCAGTTGCTAGTAATTTTAAGTTTATTCATCCTAAGAAGTTTTGGTTTTTCGAATGATTTTACCTACCTTTTACAAGTTCCTGTAAAAGGCAGGCAAAACCATCTGAAGTCTTGTATTTAGTTCCTTAAAATGGAAAACTGTATTCATTTACGCATTTACCTGTTTACACTAAAAAAAGAGTGAAAAAAAGAGAGTTGAAAGCTAAATTTAAAGTTGTAGTCAAGGTTGGAGAACTCGGATATCGGGGTGATCTCGTTTGGATATTTTTTTGGGAGATCTTGGAATCTCAGAAAAATCTCGGGGAGATCTCGGACATCGAGTTACATTCACTTTTTAGTTTTTTTTAGTATAAATTTATATATATAAATAAATATATGTATATTTATATACATTTTTACGAGATTTTACAAGAACATTCGAGAAATGAGTGAAAAAATTCGAGAAATTATAAAATTTTACGAGAAAATAGAGAAATGAGCAAGAAAATCCAAAAAAATCGTGGCTTTGACCAGGTTTGACCTCGTTGATCGGGAAATCTCGAGAGATGGACATCTCGTCTCGGTTACCTTTTAAAAACGAAATCTCGGGAAGATCTCGGGAGAAATAAGGAGATTTACAACACTAGCTATAGTCTAACACTTAAATAGTTTTCATTTCAAAAAATTTTGCACAAACTACGCTGAATAAATTTACCAATGTAAATAATGTAATAATTTGAAAAATATATAAAAAAAATGATGTATATGTTACTTTGAATCTATAACATTAAAAGTTCACACATTTTTTTTCTTCCTGAAAAGTAGAGAAATTTGTGTTTTTACCTTTAACTTAACGACATCTACTTTAAAAAGTATTGGACAACTTTATAGCCATTTCTACTACGTACAAATGGAGCAATAAGTTAACAAGGTCCACACCATGAAGGAGCAAAGTCCACCACTATCTGTACTATATCACCTTTTTAACCCATCAACTTGAAAACACAAATCAAAAGTCACTCCTACTGTTTTGTTAATACCAATTATAAAGTATTATACAAATTATACAAAATCTACTCAAAAATGGACACAATGTGCAGTACAAATAAGTATATAAGTATAAGATCAATCCCTATGGCATTGGTAAACTCACTAGTATATAAGTATAAGATCGAATAGTTAAATTTAGTGATGTGCTACACAATTTAAAAAAATACTATAAATTTAAAAATATATGGGGTCCTACAGTTAAATATAGTGATGTTCTATACAATTTAAAAGGTATTTTCTTCTAAGAATTTTCAAACTAGCGTTATCCCGTGACCCTACGGGTTTTCACCTAGAGTCGCCATTGCTTTCTATTGCACACCTTTTGTTGAAAAATTACGGTCTCACTAATTCCCACCACCCAGCCCAACAATAATAGTAAAGAAATAAGAACAATACACAACACAAGATTTAACGTGGAAACTCCAAAACAGGAGAAAAACCACCGGCCCCCAAAGAGAGAAATACACTATATCACAAATTGTTACAATGATATAGACGACTCTCTTAAGCCAACTACACTCTCCAAAATATTTAACTAATACAACTCTCAAACAAGGGTAAGAAAGAAAGAAATAATCAAATACTTAAAGTGTATTGATGGTGCAATTTGGAAGTAATCACATGGCCTCCTTTTATAGCCAAGGAGTTCACCTCCAACTTCACTCTTCTACCAATGTGGGACAAAACTCCATTTTTCCTTCTAACCAAAATATAACTAACAAATCTCCACCTTTTGGATAGAAGAAAATAAGCATGCTTCCACATTGCAAAGATGACCGATGTAGACGCTTCCTCGACGACAATTTCAAGATTCTCATCTTCATGCCGTTGACATTATCTCCCAAGAGACAAAACTTGCATCTTTACCGAACATTGTCTAAACCGACAATCATTGTCATCACAGACAATCATAACTCTTAACAAGAATTATCATACTCTACCATTAAGAGTATAGCACTTAGAATATCACATTCCAAGCATTTCACCTCGGCACATGTTGTTGAACAACCATCTGAAACTTTATGGTGCAACTTCCTGT
The DNA here is from genome assembly GCF_046630445.1 of Rutidosis leptorrhynchoides. Classification (NCBI taxonomy): domain Eukaryota; kingdom Viridiplantae; phylum Streptophyta; class Magnoliopsida; order Asterales; family Asteraceae; genus Rutidosis; species Rutidosis leptorrhynchoides. The sequence continues at coordinate 96,204,046 of NC_092339.1, forward strand.
TTGGCTTTCCCGAAAGTCCCATCAGCTACAACATCAGTTTCCACCACACAACCTGCATCAACGCCAAACCAATGCCCATGTGTAATTGTGGAACCGCTAACGAACATCCCTTTCCACGGTGGCACGGACACACCATGAGGATGGTGTGACTTCAGAGGAATTCGTCACTCTCCGTAACAACGGAGACAATGTTAGCGTCTTTGGAGCCATTTGCCGGATTAGCTCCACCTGGACAATTAACCCTTACATGCCCGGTCTTCCCGCACCTCCAGCATACCAGATTCTTCCCAGAGTTTCTCTTTCGCCTATCCGAACACAACACTATCGTATCTCCTGATGACGAGACCCCGTTACCTTCCAGTCTTTTCTCCTCGGATATGAGCTTGCTAGTAACGTCTTCAAACTTCAGAGTTTTCTTTCCATACATCAAAATAGGCTTCATGTGTTCATAAGACGATGATAAAGATAATATCAGCCTCAAAGCTTTATCTTCATCATCCGTTTTAACTCCAATAGCCTTCAGTTCTGAAACAATACCGTTAAGAATATTTAGATGATCTGAAATCTTTGAACTCCCATCCATACGCAGAGTATGAAATTGTTCTTTAAGACACAACCGATTTGAGATGCCCTTGCCCTGGTACAACTGCTCTAGTTTAACCCAAAGCTCCTTTGCCGTTGATAACCCGTGCACATTTGCAAGCACGTTCTTTGCAAGATACAAACGAATCGCACTTGCAGCCCTCAAATCCATATCATCACATTCTTCTTCATCGAACTTACTGCTAGAATCACTGCCGGGAACAAAGGTGGGTTTACCTTTCAATGCCTTGTGTAACCCGGACTGAATCAACACATCCTTGACTTGAACCTGCTATAAGCCAAAATTGTTCATCCCATCAAATTTCTCTACATCAAACCTCATTGGACTGAACTTTGACATCGTATCCGTATCCTATAAACAACACTTTCTCTGATTTTGCTCACGTTTCGAATAGCCAAAAGATGTAGCAGGTAGCCAGGACCCTTTAAATCGGAAATCCACAACTCGCCACTAACAAATCCAACTATTACTACTAATCAGAAAAAATATTGTCTAACCAGATACCCTATACGATCAATAGAACTCGTTTCTGATGTGGACGATCCACTCCCGTGGCAACCACAGAGCATACTCCGACTCCTATAACCGAGACCTCCGTCAAACCTGACGCTCTGATACCAGTTGTTGGGAAATTACGATCTCACTAATTTTCACCACCCAGCCCAACAATAATAGTAAAGAAATAAGAACAATACACAACACAAGATTTAACGTGAAAACTCCAAAACAGGAGAAAAACCACCGGCCCCCAAAGAGAGAAATACACTATATCACAAATTGTTACAATGATATAGACGACTCTCTTAAGCCAACTACACTCTCCAAAATATTTAACTAATACAACTCTCAAATAAGGGTAAGAAAGAAAGAAATAATCAAATACTTAAAGTGTATTGATTGGTGCAATTTGGAAGTAATCCCATGGCCTCCTTTTATAGCCAAGGAGTTCACCTCCAACTTCACTCTTCTACCAATGTGGGACAAAACTCCATTTTTCCTTCTAACCAAAATATAACTAACATGTTTTAGTCATCTTATATTCATGTGGGTATACGTCAATGTTTATTCAATATCACTTTCAAAACTCACGTCCATACACCCTGATCTGGGCAGAACATAGTGTTACTCATAGTAGGTATTCGTCTCACCTGAAGAAAAAAATTTGTACAAAAAAGAATTGCCAAAACATAAGGTTTATTTTAGTGATTTCACCTGCTGACAATGAAAAATTTATTAAATTTTTACATCCGCTACATTTGTATCCGGGTTCAAGTTCCTCCACTGGCCCTGATCTCCTTTAATTTCCATAACTCCAAAAGTCAAGAATCACAGATGCGTTACAATATGTTTGTATCGTTAAACATATGTAGGGATGTTTATATGTATGAATGCGTGTACTTGTGGATGCGTGTACGTGGTGTATGTATGTATGTGTGTATGTTTCCATGTATGCTGAGACGACCCGTCCCAATCCATCAGGACGAATACATTACATTTGGTTACATCGCGAGGTACTTGACCTCTATATGATACATTTTACAAATATTGCATTCGTTTTTAAAAGACAAACTTTTATTACATCGAAAGTTGATGGCATGCATACCATTTCATAATATATCCAACTATAATTGACTTAATAATAAACTTGATGAACTCAACGACTCGAATGCAACGTCTTTTGAAATATGTCATGAATGACTCCAAGTAATATCTCTAAAATGAGCAAATGTACAGCGGAAGATTTCTTTCGTACCTGAGAATAAACATGCTTTCAAGGTCAACCAAAAGGTTGGTGAGTTTATTAGTTTATCATAAATAATCATTTCATAATTTTAATAGACCACAAGATTTCATATTTCCATTTCTCATAAACATACGTCCCATGCATAGAGACAAAAATCATTCATATGGATTGAACACCTGGTAACTGACATTAACAAGATGCATATAAGAATATCCCCTATCATTCCGGGATATCCATCGAACATGATAAAACAACATCGAAGTACTAAAGCATCCGCTACAACGGATGGGGTTTGTTAGGCCCAATAGATCTATCTTTAGGATTCACGTCAATTAGTAGACTGGTTTACTAATTCTTAGGCTACCAAGCAAAAGGGGCATATTCAGCTTCGATCATTCAACCATATAATGTAGTTTCGATTACTTGTGTCTATTTCGTAAAACATTTATAAAAGCAGCGCATGTATTCTCAGTCCCAAAAATATATATTGCAAAAGCATTTAAAAAGGGAGTAATGAAACTCACCTAATGTATTTTGTAGTAAAAATACATATAACTATATTGAACAATGCAGGGTTGGCCTCGGATTCACGAACCTATATCATTTGTATATTCATTAATGTACATAGTTGTAATCGGACAATATATATATATATAAATTTATTAATTATACCCTTTTTATGTTAATAACTTATATGTCCTAGGTATTCATTTTATATATTTTAGCAAGGTAAATATTAATTTTGTTATATTATTTATTAAGTGTATATATATATATATATATATATATATATATATATATATATATATATATATATATATATATATATATATATATATATATTCTTTGTTTGTTGAAAACAGTATTTTAATAATACTAAGATAATATTTGTAGTGATAAAATTAATAATAATGATAATACTCATATTAGAAAAAAAAATGATACTAACAGTAGTTTTTAATAAAATGCATAATCTAAAAATGATAGTAATGAAAATATTACTTTTTGATAATAATACTTAATTCTTAAAAATAATAATAATTATAAAAATATCTATTTTACTACTAATGTTAATAATGATAATAAGTTCAATTATAACCATACTACTAATCGTATTAACAATAAATATGATGCTATTACTAATACTTTTGTTGATAGTAATGATAATAATACTAACAATTATAAAATGATACTAATAATGATATTTATAAAAATAGATGGTATTATGTTCATAATAATGATAATAATAATAATAATAATAATAATAATAATAATAATAATAATAATAATAATAATAATAATAATACATATATTAATATTAGTTAATAATAATAACAATAATACTAAGCAATGATAATAATTTTAGTGATAATAACAATTATAAAATTATTAATTAATAATAGCAATAGCAATAGCAATAGCAATAGCAATAGCAATAGCAATAATAATAATAATAATAATAATAATAATAATAATAATAATAATAATAATAATAATAATAATAATAATAAACTACCTCAAAGGAAGGTGTCCTAAAAGAATAGCCCATGCCCAGGCTCAAAACCGTGACCTCTCGCTCACCCGACACCCATACAAACCATCCTGCTACCTTCACTTTTCTGGTTTAAATCACCCTCTAATTTTATATAAATCGTATTTTTTTAGTTTTCTATTCTTCTTCTACAATTCGATCAGTCAACCAGATATCGAACCAAGGCTCTCAATAGATTTCATAATTAGTTTTAAAGTTTTAAAATAATCAAGAAACGATTCCTAACTGTGATTTTTAAATTAACAAAACAAAACAGAACGAAAAATATAAATAAAACAGACATGTCTGTTACGCGAAAAAAAATTATAACTTCAAACTTGATTTTCGAATTCCAGGCGTTTTCAGCTTATAATCATAACATGAATTATTCTCTAAAACTTCATTAGAAACTTTCTGAATTGTCATTTAAAACAGAATCATTAAAACAAGTAAGAATTTTCACGAAGAACATTTGGTTTGACTTTTTAAACAAACTTTGACTCTGAAATTAAGACACGATATTAAGAATTGGAAATTGAAAGTTTGCAGAAAGATTACATATCTAATTCCTAACAAAATCGCATTTAAGGATTTTTAAATTTGATTCGAATTCGATATTTAACAAAAAAAAATGAAGAATAGGGATATATCGCTGTGCAGTTTCTTTTCTTTCTCTTTTTTTTTTTTAACTGACGATGACAATTATACTTGATATTGGATAATAGAGAGTGAAGTGTTGAACGTTTAATCCATAACATTAAATCAATTGAATTATTAAATATCCTATGTATCGATAGATGACAATCGAGCCAGGAAGAAAAATATACAAAAAAAGTAAAAGCAGAATATTACTCGTAACAGAAATTGTCTTGTACCTGTGATCAGGATTCGATTGGTATTATTTATCAGACAGGAAACAAGCTTCGAACTGTAGAGAATGGAAAAAGATAAAAGCAGATGGAGAAAGCATCGATTTCTGTTATCAGTCACTTTAATTCTTATATTTACTTATTTACTTATTTTTAATATTTTTAATAGTAATACTAATTAATATTAATTATATAAATATACTACTAATAATAATAATAGCATTAATAATAATATTATTAATGATAATAATATCAAAATAATACTTAATAATAACAAATATAATGATCAAGGTAAGAAAAAAAATGATAATGATAATCTTTAGTAATAATAAATCATATGATTTTTATAATAATGATAACTATAATAGTAATAATGATAATAATTATAAAATAATAACAAGGTTCATAATTCTTACTACTAGTTTCGATGATAATGATATTAGTAATGATATCAATAATAGTAGTAATTAAATGTATCCAATCATATATATATAATATTAATAATATTGATATTAATATTACAAGTTATTAATTATGTAATATTTAATAATTATATTATGTATCATATGATAGCATTTAGTGGTTATTGAATATTTATATATTTTATATATATACAATATATAAATAATTTTTAATAGAAATCATATGGATAAATATATAGATTCATAATAATATCATATATATATATATATATATATATATATATATATATATATATATATATATATATATATATATATACTCATTTTACATATTTAATTCTACTGATTAATTTGCATTTTATTATTTCACGTTATTATATATACACATATATTTATATACATATACTTATATATATATATATATATATATATATATACACACACACACACACATTTATTTACAAACAATTGTTCGTGAATCGTCGAGAATAGTCAAAGATCTAATGATTTCATGAAATGGTTCAAGAACTTTGAGATTCAATTAAATAGACTTTGCTTATCATGTCGAAACCATATAAAATTAGGTTTAAATTTGGTCGAAAATTTCTGGGTCGTCACAGTACCTACCCGTTAAATAAATTTCGTCCCGAAATTTGAGTGAGGTGGTCATGGCTAACAATAAAAATGTTTTCATGACGCATATGAGTTGATAAAAATAGAATTTTATTACCATAGAGTAATATGGATAAACTGATTCGATTACTCGAAGAGTTCGAGTGAAGCTATCACTAAATAGCGAAATGAGAAAGACAAGTTTTATCATAACTTTTGACTAATCATGGTTGAATTTCGGAATTTAAGGGATTTCAAAGAAAATCTTTGTTATCTATATAAGATTTGATTCGTCAGTGATTAAGGTAATTATGATCTCTTTAATTAAATGCGGTCATCTGTCCCAATTGCCTTGTCGGATATTTCTCTATAAATCTACTCCCTTCGTTTCTTTTAAATTTTAGAGTTCCATCCTTTTATTTTCTCTTCCCGACTTTAAGTCAGGCGAATAATGGTCCAGAATTTGTAGGTATAAAGTTTCGATTGATCATAATGTTCTAAGTAGGAAGGAACGTAATAGCACGATTTGATTTGGTAAATTATCAGAATTCAAAAGAAATGGTAGGACTATCAAGAAGATATGTTCTTGATATGTTCAGAGATTAGATGGAATGTAAGAGTTGTGTAACATGGTACATGATGACGTTATAGTATGTGAATCATCAAGTTCCATTAGAAGCTCAGCATGACTTACTGTAATATAATCACGTTGATTAAGTGTCATTATATTATACTAACTCATGCATCAGTTCCCAACACTACTTCAAAAACATTCATAATTTAAATTCAAAGATTTACAGAATATAGAAACTAAAACAGTTTTTTTATATGAGATAACACAGATAGTGCGGAGAGATAATTAGTATCGGACGAGAATATTTATGAAGATATCTTCAAAAATATTGAGGATATTAATAAGAAAAGATACGATGATATCTTAGAATTTCTAATATCGATGGATGATGAAGAAAATTTGTCCGCAAGAGTTTAGAGTCAGAAGCAAGGTATTCATTAATGACTTCAGCAGGTTCTGAATCATTTGGATTCTTTGAGGGCAGGTCTAGTCTTTGTGATTTGTCCACAGTCTCTTTCATGGTTTGCTAAATTCGTATTCCAGTACTAAATTTTCTATCGAGCGTTCCCAACCTTCCATTCTTTATTATCGAACTTTTGGCCGTTTAGACCATCTACAATTTTCCTGTTTCCTCTGCATTTAATGCTACCATATCTGAATCATCGGTTATCAATCCGAGGTGGTTTCAAGAGAATTGTGTTTTTAGATGATTAAACGCTGATGGTAATATGGTGGAATATAAAAGGTTCCCCGGTAACAATAAAAGAGCACGCATATATATCAAGGTTATAATAAGGTTGTTTCGAACAAAAAGCCGAAGTTGACTTGTTGGAGCTGTGACAAAATTTGCTACTTTGAAAGGATTACAATGTTATTTTTGGTAATACAATGACAAAAGAGCTAGCACAGATACATGTTAAACGTTCACTCAGGTTCCGAGTATTTTCACGTGCATAACTATATGCATCAATCTTTTCTTCTGTAGATGAAGTGCTGTTGGTTCATCCTCTGGATTGAGGTATTTTCAAGAATCATGAAAGGTTTGAATGCAGATTGTAATCGTCAAGATGCAAATGAGGTTTAAGATGAAATCAAGTGGCAAACTTGAAGAATTGTTTAGTTTTATATGTTATAATCAATATTTTAATTCATTTAATTGTCCAATGTTATTAGTCCACAGTTAGCAATTCAATAATTTATATATAGTTTAATATATAATATTCGAATTAATTAATAAGTATCGTGACCCGTGTACATGTCTCAGACTCGATCACAACTCAAAGTATATATATTATTGTAGAATCAACCTCAATCTTGTATAGCTAACTCCAGCATTACTGCATATAGAGTGTCTATGGTTATTCCAAATAATATATATAGATGCGTCGATATGATATGTCAAAACCTTGTATACGTGTCCCGATATTTAAATGCGTAAATAACAGTATTTAAATGACGATAAATAAAGTGCGTAAAATAAATAACAGAAATTAAATGACGATAAATAAAATTGCGAGAATATAAATTGCGATAAATAAACTGCGATAAATAAATTGCGATAATAAAATGTAATAAGAAATTAACAGTTAGCTAGGAACAGTTAGCTAGGATTTTGTTAGCGTGGATTCTTAACAAAATTTTCTCATGGTTAATTTATTTGTTTCTAACAAATTTTATTTTTGTCCAATGTTTTCTTCATTATGCCACTTGTTGGATTCTGATAGATCAAAATTCAAATATGAAATTGAATGAAAAGGGTTATTCTGCGGTGAACGGATTCGTATCTTTGTAGATGTAAGTAGGATAATAAATGAATGTTGAATCAGATTTGAAGAATGTACAGTGTAACTTATTAATGTGAAATCTAAATATTTCTCGGGTATTACCTACACGTTAAAATATTTTCACCATTAACAGTTTGTACAAAAGAATTTTTAATTACAATCTTTATGAAAATATACTTTCATATATATATTTTTTCTTCAGATGTAATATAGATTTAATGAGTTAATATAATATTAATCTCATTTGATTTACCGTTAGAACTAGAATACATAATCTCTAAAACATTAGAGATTACATAATCGCCATGAAGAAGGAAGATAATTGATGTAGAACGATACGTAGAACGATGATTATATTCGAGGTACAGAATGAGATGTTGAGGCATGGATTGTTGATGGTACTGGTGCTGTTACTGATGGTACTGTTGGTGCCGATGATATTGCTGAAGCTGGTAAATTTTGCACCATATTCTCCAAAAATCATTACTCAGGTGCGAAGCTCATTGACTTCTTCGATTACTCCGGGATGATTGTCGGTAAGAACAAGCGAATGACTAAGGTTTAGAATCTGAGATATTATGTAATCATGACGAGATATTCGAGAAATGAGGGTAAAAATGATATTTCGGACGAGTTCACCGGTAAGCGCTTCGGGTTCTTCGTCAAGAGGGCAATTTGGTTGGTGGAAAGGATCGCCTTCTTCCTGTCTCCATTGATTAAGCCGACTATGAACCCATCCCCAATTCATCTAGAATAGATGATGGCTAACTGATTGATTCATTCTGGTTACACTGCTTTCGGAGCTCGAGTGGAAATTCATATCGGAATAGCTGTCGGAATAACTATCGAATTCTGGGGGACTCGAACTGGTTGAGAGATTCATCTCGTACGATCAGATGAAGTATTTTCGATAAGAAATAGATTATAGGATGTAGATTAGTACCCTGCAATACATAATTTACATATGCATATATAATACTAAAATCCCAAAAGTTACGGAGGAATCTAAGAAAGCTGTTAGGCAAAGGCAACAATAACAAATACGCTAAGATATGAGTTATCAGATACGCTAAGATATGAATTAGCAGATACGCTAAGATATGAATTTTTTCTATACACTACTGATAATGCTAAAAACGAACATATATTTCATAGCATTATCCCTCAAGAAAGACAAGCTTTTAGTTGCAATTGTTCTATTTACAAGTGATATTCGTTTAAATAATAAAAGGTGAAGATAAAAGACAGATTCGATGATTTGAAGACGCAAATGACCAAAAAGCTCAAAAGTACAAAGTACAATCAAAGTGGTTCAAATTATTGATGAGAAACGTCTCAAAATTACAAGAGTACAAGACGCAAAATAAAATACAAGATATTAAATTGTACGCAAGGACGTTCGAAAATCCAGAACCGGGACCAGAGTCAACTCTCAATGCTCGACGCAACGGACTAAAAATTACAAATCAACTATGCACATAAATATAATATAATATATAAATAATTCTTAAAATTATATATATATATATTATATTATATATATAAACCATCGGCAAATAAACAAACAAAAGCATGTGAGCTGTAAAAAGTCACCATGAGATCGCATGGCCTGGAGGTGCAAAATCCATGCGATCGCATGGCCCCAAATTTTGGGTTAGGTCCTATAAATTTCGTAGTTTTGGTCGAATTTCATACATCTTTTTCTCTTCTCTATCTCTCAACGTAATATATATATATATATATATATATATATATATATATATATATATATATTATAATTTTAATTTTAATTTTAATTTTAATTTTAATAATAATAAGGGTATGTTAGCGAATGTTGTAAGTGTGTAAGTCGAAATTCTGTCCGTGTAACGCTACGCTATTATTAATCATTGTAAGTTATGTTCAACCTTTTTAAATTAATATCTCGTAGCTAAGTTCTTATTATGGTTATTTAATGCCGAAGTAATCGTGATGTTGGGCTAAATATTAAGACGGGGTAATTGGGCTTTGTACCATAATTGGGGTTTGGACAAAAGAACGACACTTGTGGAAATTAGACTATGGGCTATTAATGGGCTTTATATTTATTTAATTGAATGATAGTTCATTAATTTAATATAAAGATTTACAATTAGACGTACCTATAAATAACCATATAAACTCGATCGGACACGATGGGCGGGATATTTATAAGTACTAATAATCGTTCATTTCACCGGACACGGGAATGGATTAATAGTCAATGGACTTATTAAAACAGGGGTGAATTATATACAAGGAAAATTGGTGTAATTATAGTTTAAGTCCCCAATTAGTTGGAATATTTGACTTCAGATATAAGAATAATTTGACGAGGACACTCGCACTTTATATTTATGACTGATGGACTGTTATGGACAAAAACCAGACGGACATATTGAATAATCCAGGACAAAGGACAATTACCCCATGGTAATAAACTAAAATCAACACGTCAAACATCATGATTACGAAAGTTTAAATAAGCATAATTCCTTTATTTCATATTTAATTGCACTTTTAATTATCGCACTTTAATTTATTGTCATTTTAATTATCGTACTTTTATTTATCGCAATTTCATTATCGTTATTTACTTTACGCTTAAAATTAAGTTATATTTATTTTTAATATTTTACATTAGGTTTTAACTGCGACTTAAGTTTTAAAATCGACAAACCGGTCATTAAACGGTAAAATCCCCCTTTTATAATAATAATACTACTTATATTTATATTTATATTTATATAAATACAGTTTAAAAAAATATAGCGTTAAACTTGGCTAGATCCCTGTGGAACGAACCAGACTTACTAAAAACTACACTACTGTACGATTAGGTACACTTCCTATAAGTGTTGTAGCAAGGTTTAGGTATATCCACTCTATAAATAAATAAATAACTTGTGTAAAATTGTATCGTATTTAATAGTATTTTGTAGTAAAAATATAACTATTTCGTATACACCTCTACGCACATCAAGTATTTTTGGCACCGTTGCCGGGAAACTGCTTAAACGCCGGAAGCGAAACGCTATATATATAAAAAAATTATTAAGTTTTAATACGTTTTAAATTTTAAAAATACAAAAATATAAAAAGAAAAACAAAATATATATATTTTTAAGAATTGTTCAAAATATATAAATTATAAAATATTTCTATTTCTATTTTTAGTTTGTAAAAATATAAGTTTTATTTATTTTATATAAATACTTTATATAAATATAAAACAGAAAATTAAAAATCAAAAATATAAATAAAAAGTTTACGGGCTCAACTGTAGAGGCCCAACTATCCGGCCTGGTAATCAGCGTCATGCGACCGCATGAATTTATAACATACATCTCATGCGATCGCATGAGTTGAAAAGACAACCCACATACCTGGTACGTACAATTAGGGTTAAGATTTATATATAATTATTATTAATTAATTTAGATTTAGGGTTAATTAAAATAATAATTAGTATTATTTAGTTTTATTTTGTATTTTTAGTTTTAATTTAGTTTTATTAAATATATAAACTTAATACTTTTATAAAATAATAATATAAAAATAATATTTTTATAAAAATTGTATTTTTATAACTTTAAGCCTATTTTTATATTTTGTATATTTTTAATCGTTAAAGCGTATTTTTATATTTTTCGCTCGTAACTAGTTTTAAAATATAGTATTTGCCGTAGTTATTTTTATTTCTAGATTTTTAGGATTTGCCGTAAAATTCCTTAAGTGCTTTTTCTTTAGACTAAGATTTAGGTGCTTTAGAATTTTGAGACTCTGTTTTATAAATTTTAGTACTTTTTAAGTTATTGCCGTTTTGGATATAGTATTCCTTTTAAGCTTTAATACTTTTAGACGCAACTTTTAATTCTTAGTTTTTGGACTTTTAAGTTTTGACGCGCTACGTTCTTTTTATTATTTTTCGACCATTTATTTTTTGACATTTTCCGACGCGCTCTTTTTCTTTCTTATTTCACGACGCTCTAGTTTTTAGGTCATAGAATTTTCTATTTCTTCTCTAAAATTTCTTTAAACTTCGACGAAAAATTATTTTAAGTGGTTAAATTGATAGACATCCAAAATTTTCTGGTTCGTAGTAATAGTTGGATTTGTTAGTGGCGAGTTGTGGGCTTCCGATTTAAAGGGTCCTGGCAACCTGCTGCATCTATTGGCTATTCGAAACGTGGGCAAAATCAGAAAAGTCTATTAATTTGATAACTTATATAATTTTTATCTTTTATAACTAATAGGATATTCAGTGAATGCACAGAGCAAAATGTTCACCACCTTTTATACGTTTACCACCTGCAACTCGATCAAGACATCTAGCCAATATTGTCACTGTTGATTTTTCTTTAGAATCGTCATCCAGTTGACCAAGTACTCCAATTCAAATTTCCGATAATCCATTTTTTGAGCCCGACCTCACAATTGAGAATCCAGAGGATATTCAGGGACAATTCAGAGATCCTGAACCATTAATCTTTCCTCCGGAACCACCAATCATTCATCCAGAGATTGTCGAGGAAGAAACCATTAAATCAGAATCCCTTAGTGATTCAGATTCAACAAATTCAATCATGGAAAATCTGGAACCTCTAAGTATGGAAGACCGAATGAGAGCTAAATGCACTGGCCAAGGTCACGCAATTACTCAACCAGACATTAATGCGCCAAATTATGAAATCAAAGGACAAATCCTATACATGATAACTAATCAATGCCAATTTAGTGGTGCGTCGAAGGAAGATCCAAATGAACATCTTCGTACCTTTAATAGGATTTGTACTCTATTTAAAATAAGAGAAGTTGAGGATGAACAGATTTATCTCATGTTATTTCCCTGGACTTTAAAGGGAGAAGCCAAAGATTGGTTAGAATCGTTATCTGAAGGGGCGATTGATACATGGGATGTTTTAGTTGAAAAATTTCTTAAACAATTCTTTCCGGCATCTAAAGCCGTGAGACTTCAAGGAGAAATTGTTACGTTCACACAAAAGTCAAACGAAACTCTATATGAAGCGTGGACAAGATTTGGAAAGTTATTGAGAGGATGTCCGCAACATGGTTTAGACACTTATCAAATAGTACAAATATTCTACCAAGGATGCGACATCACTACACGAAAAGACATCGATATAGTAGCTGGTGGTTTCATTATGAAGAAAATTGCAACTGAAGCTTACAAAATTATTGATAACACTGCTTCTCATTCACATGAGTTGCACCAAGAAAAAGATATCGTTAGATCATCTAAAGCAGCTAGAGCCGATTCTAGCCATGACTTTGATTCCATTTTCACAAAGATATATGCTGTCGAGAGACGAATGGAAAAGATGACTAAAGATATTCACTCAATACGAATTAGTTGTGAGCAGTGTGGAGGACCACATTTGACAAAAGATTGTCTCAGTATTGAACAAACAATGGAACAAAGAAAGAATGTTTCATACATGAACCAAAGGCCTGGAAATAATTATCAGAATAATTATCCACCGCCAAGACCAATTTACAATCAAAATCAGAATTATAACCGAAATGTTCCATACAATAACCAACAAGGTCCTAACAATCAACAAGTATCTAATAATACTTACAATCAGCAAAGACCTATTTTTCAAAACAAACCACCACAAACCGATGATAAAAAGCCAAATTTAGAAGATATGATGTCGAAGCTAGTTGAATCTCAAACTCAATTTTTTACATCTCAGAAACAAACCAATGAACAAAATGCTCAAGCATTTAGAAATCAACAAGCTTCTATTCAAAATTTGGAACAAGAAGTAAGTAACCTAGCAAGGTTGATAGGTGAAAGAAAACCGGAAAGTCTACCTAGCGATACAAATGCTAACCCCTGGAATGAAACAGCTAAAGCCATTACCACGAGAAGTGGTATTACACTTAAACCACCTGAAATACCTGTAATTTCTGATGACTCTATTCCTACTCCACAAGAACCACAACCTGATCAAGATAAGGAAACAAAACCGGTAGTTGAAAAGGTTAATGAAGATAACACAGTTAAGGCTAAACCTTATGTTAAACCATACCAACCACCACTTCCTTACCCGAGTAAAATGAGAAAAGAAAGACTTGAAGCCGAGCAATCCAAATTCTTGGATATGTTTAAATAAATAAATGTCAATCTTCCTTTCATTGATGTGATTTCAGGAATGCCAAGATATGCTAAATTCTTGAAAGATTTAATCACAAATAGAAAGAAAATGGAAGAACTCTCGGCTGTTACTATGAATGCTAATTGTTCTGCAGTGCTGTTGAAAAGACAAACTTTCATTACATCGAAAGTTGACGGCAAGCATACCATTTCATAATATATCCAACTATAATTGACTTAATAATAAACTTGATGAACTCAACGACTCGAATGCAACGTATTTTGAAATATATCATGAATGACTCCAAGTAATATCTCTAAAATGAGCAAATGCACAGCGGAAGATTTCTTTCGTACCTGAAAATAAACATGCTTTCAAGTGTCAACCAAAAGGTTGGTGAGTTTATTAGTTTATCATAAATAATCATTTCATAATTTTAATAGACCACAAGATTTCATATTTCCATTTCTCATAAACATACGTCCCATGCATAGAGACAAAAATCATTCATATAGATTGAACACCTGGTAACCGACATTAACAAGATGCATATAAGAATATCCCATATCATTCCGGGACATCCATCGAACATGATAAAACAACATCGAAGTACTAAAGCATCCGCTACAATGGATGAAGTTTATTAGGCCCAATAGATCTATCTTTAGGATTCACATCAATTAGTAGACTGGTTTACTAATTCTTAGGCTACCAAAAAAAAGGGGCATATTCGGCTTCGATCATTCAACCATATAATGTAGTTTCGATTACTTGTGTCTATTTCGTAAAACATTTATAAAAGCAGCGCATGTATTCTCAGTCCCAAAAATATATATTGCAAAAGCATTTAAAAGGGGAGTAATGAAACTCACCTAATGTATTTGGTAGTAAAAATACATATAACTATATTGAACAATGCAGGGTTGGCCTCGGATTCACGAACCTATATCATTTGTATATTCATTAATATACATAGTTGTAATCGGATAATATATATATAAATTTATTAATTATACCCTTTTTATGTTAATAACTTATATGTCCTAGGTATTCATTTTATATATTTTAGCTAGGTAAATATTAATTTTGTTATATTATTTATTAAGTGTGTATATATATATATATATATATATATATATATATATATATATATATATATATATGTATATATATATATATATCCTTTGTTTGTTGAAAACAGTATTTTAATAATACTAAGATAATATTTGTAGTGATAAAATTAATAATAATGATAATACTCATAAGAAAAAAAATGATACTAACAGTAGTTTTTAATAAAATTCATAATCTAAAAATGATAGTAATGAAAATATTAGTTTTTGATAATAATACTTAATTCTTAAAAATAATAATTATTATAAAAATATCTATTTTACTACTAATGTTAATAATGATAATAAGTTCAATTATAACCATACTACTAATCGTATTAACAATAAATATGATACTATTACTAATACTTTTGTTGATAGTAATGATAATAATACTAACAATTATAAAATGATACTAATAATGATATTTATAAAAATAGATGGTATTATGTTCATAATAATGATAATAATAATAATAATACATATATTAATATTAGTTAACAATAATAACAATAATACTAAGCAATGATAATAATTTTAGTAATAATAACAATTATAACATTATTAATTAATAATAGCAATAGCAATAACAATAATAATAATAATAATAATAATAATAATAATAATAATAATAACCATAATAATAATAATAATAATAATAATAATAATAATAATAATAATAATAATAATAATAATAATAATAATAATAATAATAAACTACCTCAAAGGAAGGTGTCCTAAAAAAATAGCCCATGCCCAGGCTCGAACCCGTGACCTCTCGCTCACCCGACACCCATACAAACCATCCTGCTGCTGTGATAACCCGGAAATTTTCGACCAAATTTAAACTTTAATCCTTATATATTTCTGACACGATAAGCAAAGTTTGTAAGTTGAATCTCAAGAATTTTAAACTATGTTCATACATTCATTTAACCTCGACCAAATTGCAAAGATTCACGAACCATTATAGGAACGAATATGATTATATATGTATATATTATAACTTGAAAATGTTAGCAAGTATTAAACGTATAATACTTTACACGAACGTATTTATTTCAATATGTTTATCGATGGAATTAGAAGATATTATCAAATGATTGATTTATCAGATACATTGTATGATTACGAGTCTCTGTTGAGAGGTCCACTTTGATTTGGAAAACATTTCTTTTTAACGGTATTCGGAATAATTGGTAAGGTGATTTATTAGAAAGAACAAAAGTGTCAATTAACGGGAACTAGACAAGGGTTAGTGGAGATTCCCGTTTGATTTTCAATTTATGCTTTACAATAATTGTCTCGTGACTTTTGATAAGATAAACTATTAAACTTGTATATTATTTAACGTGGAAGTAAAATTGTAGAATATAGGTAAATTAGAAAATAGATATTGACAAGTTAATTAGATTGACATTTTACATTAAGATGATTCCTTACGTTTGATTTTTCTTTAGACTTAATCCTACGAGTCATGATTAAAATGGAAATTTAAAACCTTGAAACCTGATATGATTCATGTATAACATTACTTTCTTAAATGAAAATGTCTTTTCGATATAATAGACTTTTATTATTAAAAACGTCTAATGACATAACAACTTCTATTATTATAACCTTTGCAATAAAATAATTTTTTTTGTATATAAAATAATTTTGATTATTAAAATGTTTTATGAACGTTTGTATATAAATGAACTATATCCATTTTTAAACTTTAAAAATGTTAAGAAATAGTAATTCTTAATATTTAAACGATTTCTAAATATTTAAGTTTGGAATGACATTAGTTTTGAAAAACTATATTATGTAAATAGTTCAAATTTATATTTCAAAATAAAATATAAATATATATATAATTTAGTCATAAAACGTCCTGATTTAAACTAATATATTTTGACAAACAACGAGCCACTGATTTATAAAAGCAAATGACCACAACACTCAATTATATAAGATACATTTGTCATAAAGTAATTTTTCAATAACTAAAACTAAATTTTTATAATGGTACGAGTCATTAAACGTAAAAGGCTAGTTTTATAAACGAACAAAAGTGCGTTCGAAAAATCGAAAGTGGTACATGAGTCGAGTGACAACGTACGAGTCATTTTTGTAAAAATTATATTTTTACCATGAGCGTAAATATAATATAATATTTAATTAATTCTAAAGATTAAATATATTATATATTAAATAATATATAAAGTTATGTCATAAAGTAATATGTACGAGTGATATGTAAATTGTAAAACGAAGTGTCGGTGGGAAGTAAAATGGATCACAGCTGTTACATGTCATCATGCGGACGTATGAAAAATCCATTTAGACTCCATGCGATCGCATGGAGTCAAGAATCTGAAAATATGCATAAATGAACTAGTTCGGCTCCTTTGTGCACACACTTAAATTTCTCTATCTCTCTATATTACCAACATACTCCGTATATAATTATTTATTTTACCATATTTATTATTAGTATTAGTAAATATTATTATTATTAATCTAAAATATTATTATTAGTAGTACTAAAAATATTATTAGTAGTATATTACATAAAATACTACGACAAAGGTACGCGCGAGTGATTTCAAAACACGTGTTGGGAACGGGATAGGGCTAAGGAAAATATGGGTTATAGCTATGGAGATGATGGGTATGGTTCATGGGTATGCTCATGAGGTCAATTTAGTGTTTGTCATCTCCGTTACATCTACGTACCTTTCCTGCAATATTGAATCTCAATATTGATACGTGAGTACTCGTAAATAAATTTTTACATATCAATAGTGTATCCCTGACTAGTGCTCGAGTATTTAGGATTATGCATGTTTGTACTTTTGATATTGCTCTTAGTTAGGTTATGTTGAATCTCGAATTAGTTACACCTGCGATTGAGATAAGGTATAAGATATGCATGTCGTTGGAAAGCTAGCGAAAAATTAAGAATTTTTCCTTTAGATGTCGAATGGATTCGACGAACGGATTAGAAGTTATGGTCAATTGAATTTTTGATATTATTATTAAAAATGATTATTATTATCGTCGTTATTATCGTCGTTCTAGTTTTATCTTATTATTATTATTATTATTATTATTATTTTTTATCAATAAAAGCGATTTATCAATGAAAATTATTATTTTTATCGTTATTATCGTTAAAGTTATAATTATTATTATTATTATTATTAATATTATTATTATTATTATTATTATTATTATTATTATTATTATTATTATTATTATTATCATTAATATATATATATATATATATATATATATATATATATATATATATATATATATATATATATATATATCATTATTTAAAAATGGTTATTGTTATTGTTATTATTATTATTATATTATCATTAAAATAACTATTAGTATTATCGTTAATAAAGTCATAGTAATTATTATTATTAGTATTATTGTAATTAAAACTAATATTAGTAACACCTAATTATTTTGATTACTATTATTATTGTTATTATGAACACGATGTAAAAGACGATTAAAAGCTATTAAACGAAACGATTAGGAAATAATGAGTAAGAGCATCATGATGAAATTAAAATATTATAAGATATTGATTTAGATAAAATTATTGTTCTTATTATTTTTATCATTACTATTATTATTAAAAGTATCGTTGGTATTAAAACTATCATTTTAACGAAAATTATCATTTTAATAGAAATGTCATTATTACTATAAAATATCATTATTATTATTAACATTTTAAATAGAATTATTATTTTTAAAGATAATATTAAAAAGTATCTTAAATATTAAAGTTATCATAATTTGAATTATCGTTTTATCATAATGTCATCTTAGAAATTATAAATATTGATATTTTTATAATAATATTTATTATTACAAAATAATACAACTTTTACTTACTATTATTATAGATATTATTTTATCAAATAAATATGTGATACAAACATAATTTACTACGTGTAAAAAATTACTTTAATAAATATTATCTTTATGATATTAAATGAACTCTATAAATTTTATTACTTAATATATATAAAAGTATATTTTAGTATATAAATTTTAATATGAAATTTTATTTATTAATAAATGAATTATATTATTTACTCTAATAAACCTTTTAAAAATATTTAAAAATATAAAACGACGATATTTAAAATATATTATAATTATGTATAAATTTTGGAGATCATTTTTGAGTCAAATTGATTTTTGTTGACTTTTGCATATTAGTCTCGAGCATTAGGATTGTGGTACACTATGACCTGACTTAATTGCTAGACAAATATTGACCAACATATAAATATATATAATTAAATTAGGTTCATGAATCCGAGGCCAACCTTGCACTTGTTCAATGACGTTATATGTATTTTTACTACGAAATACAATAGGTGAGTTTCATTTGCCTTTTTACCCTTTATATTTTTGGGCTGAGAATACATGCGCAATTTTTATAACTGTTTTACGAAATAGACACAAGTAATTGAAACTACATTATATGGTTGAATGGATCGAAGCCGAATATGCCCCTTTTAGCTTGGTAGCCTAAGAATCTGGGAACAGACCCCCAAATTGACGCGAATCCTAAAGATAGATCTATCGGGCCCAACAAGCCCCATTCTGGAATTTGGAATGCTTTAGTACTTCGAAATTATCATGTCCGATGGGTGTCCCGGAATGATGGGGATATTATATATGCATCTTGTTAATGTCGGTTACCAGGTGTTCAATCCATATGAATGATTTTTGTCTCTATGCATGGGACGTATATTATGAGAACTGGAAATGAAATTCTTGTGGTCTATTAAAATGATGAAAATGATCGTTTATGATAAACTAATGAACTCACCAACCTTTTGGTTGACACTTTAAAGCATATTTATTCTCAGGTATTAAAGAAATCTTTCGCTGTGCATTTGCTCATTTTAAATATATTACTTGGAGTCATTCATGGCATATTTCAAAAGACGTTGCATTCAAGTTGTTGAGTTCAGTAGAGATTATTATTAAGTAAATGACAGATTAGATCATTTATAGTTGGACATTAAGAAATGGTATGCATGCCTGTTAATTTTCGATGTAAAGAGAGTTTATCTTTTAAAAACGAATGCAATGTCTGAAAAATGTATCATATAGAGGTCAAATACCTCGTGATGTAATCAACTATTGAGAATCATTTATAATGTATATGAATGGGTCCCTTCAGTTGGTATCAGAGCGGTGGTCTTAGCGAACCAGGTCTGCATTAGTGTGTCTAACTGATAAGTCGTTAGGATGCATTAGTGAGTCTGGACTTCGACCGTGTCTGCATGTCAAAAGTTTTGCTTATCATTTTTAGTCGGAAATTATCTGCTTATCATCCTTAAGAAATTTCCTGTTTATCATCATTAGTCTAGACACGTTTTGCTTCATTAATTGCATGAGTAGTGTATAGACAAAAATTCATATCTTAGCGTATCTGCTAAATCATATCTTATCGTATCTGTTACTTTAAACTTTGCCTGACATATCCCGCAAATTCCTCCGCAATCTACGAAATCTTTTGATCTATATATATAGATATCCTATATAAATAGAATATCACCCGATAGCTGGAAAATCATTTTATATCGAAAATTCCTTTATCCAATCGTACGAAATGGAATTCGTCATCAGTTCAAGTCACTCGGATTCCGAAATAGAATCTCACTCAAGCTCCGAAAGCAGTATGACCGGAATGGATCAACCAATTAGCCATCATCTATTTTGGATGAATTGGGATGGGTTCGTAGCCTCCTCAATCACTGGAGACAAGAAGAAGGCAATCCTTTCCATCCGCCACATTGCCCTCTTGGCGAAGAACCTGAAGCACTTACCGGCGAACATGTCCGAAACACCATTTTCTCTCTCATTTCCAGAGTATCTCGTCACGATTATATACTATACCAAATTCTAGATTATATTTATCCGATCATCCAAACTGACAGTTACCCCGGTGTAATAGAAGAAGTCAACGAGCTTTGCGCTCGGGTAGTGGCTTTAGAGAATATGGTACGAAGGTTACAAACACCAGCAGCAGCACCAGCAGCATAAACAGTACCACCATCAGCAACATCAACAGTGCCATCACCACCACCAACATCAACATCCGCATCCTACACCTCAACATCACAATCTGTCCCACGGGCATCAACGTCATACGCACCATAGATACCAAGGAGTACCAACAACAATAACTGACGAAATATTAATTCATAACTTCATTGGAGAAACATTCCGCGGCAATTATGTAATCTCTAAAGTCTTAGAGATTATCTAATCTGGCCCTAACCATAAATCAGTTAAGCGAACCAAAATGATAGAAGGAAGAGTAGAAAACCTGAAAAAAATGATGTGTGGTTAACAAGCTAAACTTGTTTTACCAACAGCATCAACAGTACCGTCAGCGTCACCAGCATTGTCAATACAGTCAGCATCGAAATCAACAACACCTATAACATCACAAAC
The DNA here is from genome assembly GCF_046630445.1 of Rutidosis leptorrhynchoides. Lineage (NCBI taxonomy): Eukaryota > Viridiplantae > Streptophyta > Magnoliopsida > Asterales > Asteraceae > Rutidosis > Rutidosis leptorrhynchoides. The sequence goes on from NC_092339.1 coordinate 96,225,936, forward strand.
TCCGTCAGTTCAAGAATCACTGTGGACATAATTACGAATCAATAATGCGTATATTGTATCAACGAGTTATGAAGAATTAACTCATTCCCTCTGAAGAAATTATATGTATATTTTATATATATATTTTGAAATAAAAATAAATCTTTCCGTGCTAAGCTATTGTGTGTGAATCTTAACTACTCGGTTAATTCATAATACAAATATGCAATAATGTACGTCCTTCGCCCGCAACTTAACCATCGTTAACTACAATATCTGTCTCAATTCAACAAATTCCAATTCCTAATAAATCAAGTATATATTTGATTTTACACTTCATCATTGATGTAACCGAAACTTTTCAGATAACATCATTTGTACTTTGCGAAGTTCACAAGAATTTAACGAAAACCAACATCACGCCTCAACAAATAACGAAGTAGTGATTCGTAATTTCAATATTTTTGAAGAAATACTTATGTAATCTCTAAAGCCTTCAAGGGATTATTCAGTTCTAGTTCCAACTGTAAACCGAATGAGTTTAATTTAGTATTAACTCATTAAAATCTATGTTACATCTGAAGAGAATATATACATATATATTTTCATAAAGACTGTAATAAAATTCTTTTGTACAAAATATTAATTGTGAATTTTTTTTAACGGGTAGGTAATACCCGATATATATATATATATATATATATATATATATATATATATATATATATATATATATATATATATATATATATATATATATATATATATATATATATATATATATATTCACAATTAATGTGTTACATTCTTCGAATCTGATCAAGCAAATTATCAACTATACTTCCTACTTTCACAATAATATACATTCTTTCATAGAAATCAAAACAACCATACTCATTCAAACCCAATTACATATTCTGATTCTGAAACCTTAGAATTCAATTCGAGATATAACCGTTATCATCACTTTTAGATTCCTACATCTTTCAAAGCTATACTTTGACTTCAAAACTGTGTTAAACATCAAATGTATATTAACGATTACAATCTGTCTTCAAACCCTTCAAAAATTTCTGAAGACACTTCGAATAATGAGCAATCGAGATGATGATCCAACCACATATTACCCACAGTTATGTACTTAAAAAGCTCTCAAAACTAAAGTCATAATTCAACACATATCTGTGTCAAATCCTTTAGCATTTATTAGCAAAAATGACTTTTCAATTCTTTTCCAAAGTAGTCAGTTTTGTCACAGCTCCAGTAAGTCAACTTCGAATCTTCATTCGACACAACCTTATTATAACCCTGATATATATGCGTGCTCTTTTATTGTTACTGGGAAACCTTTCATATTCCACCACATTAGCAATAAATTTAATCACAACTTCACTGATCTTTGACCTTCCGAAGAATCATTATAATTACCGAAACCCCATCATTTACTCATTCGCATCTTGTAATGAGAATTGCCATACGAATCATCGGGAATTAGCAATCAGTATTTTGAATCTCGTAGCATGTATACACCAACAGTTATATGTGTATATATAACGTCTATCTTCTGGACTTAATTTGAATGTGAAGTTTCTGAAAAACACTCCGAACTACAAATTGGTTCTCCGAAAATGGAAAAATGCTGACGAAGCAGCAAAAACTATAAACGACTTTAACAGTGAAAGTTGGATGATAATGAAGAAGTGTGCTGGCAAAGCGCAGAAAAAGAGAAGTTTTGGAACTGGAAAACGGATTGAGCAAAGTATGAAGGAGGCTGTGGACAAATTACAAAGACTGAACCTGCCTTCAAAGAATCCAAATGATTCAGTATCTGCTGAAGTCATTAACGAATATCTTGCTCCTGACTCTAAACCCATGCGGACAATATTCTTCATCATTCTCTGATGTTAGAAATTCTAAGATATCATCGTATCTTTCATTATAAATATCCTCCATATTTCTGAAGATATTTCCTTAATTATTCTTATCTGAAATCATATACCTCTTCGCGCTATCTGTATTACATCATAAAAGAAACTATTTTAGTTTCTAAAATTCTGAGATATTCGAGTTTAAAATAGGAATATTTTTGAAGTAGTTTTGGGAACTGAAGCATGAACTAGTATGATATAATGACACTTGATCAACGTGATTATATCACAGTAATTCATGCTGAGCTTCTAAATGGAACATGATGATTCACAGATCATAACGTCATCATGTGCTATGTCACACAACTCTTGTATTCTATTTAACCTCTAAAATATCAAGAAAATATTTCTTGATGATTCGGTTTTTTCCAAGGTATTCTGGTAATTTGACAAGTCAAAATCGTGCCATTACAATTACCTTCCTAGAACATTAACAATATTCATTCCGAAATTCATATCTGCGAATTCTGTACCATTTCAAGCGGTGCTTAATCGCAAGAAGAAGAAACGAAAGGACAAAACTCCGAAACAGAAATTGGGATATAAATCGCAGCAAATAAAAGAAAGCATTAACTAGAGATGACAATGATTATGGGAGACAGAAGCAGGGACATCGAAATATAAGAGAAGATATAAAACCCAACAACCACCCAGAAATTATAAACCGTATATATCAATACATATAGCAATATAAAGACACGGGAGAACTAAAAACACTATAAAACCAAGTGTATAGTAGAAGTAAATAGATTCTTCCGGCGGTAGATGAAAAAGAAGAATGACAGATATGAAGGTAAGGAGTATATCAAGAATCAGAACTGGATGGAGCATATTGACAAATACTTTAAAGTATGAGCTGAGGGAGAAAGAAGAGAAGGTGTGAGTTGTAAGGAAACGAAGGGAGTGGATTTATAATAAAATATCCGACAGAACAATCAAAATGGATGGTCGCATTTAAAGCGGATCCTAATTTCCTTAATCAAATCTTATTACGAAAATTTTCTCCAAATCTCTTGAACTTGAAAATCAATTCTATCTATGTCAAAAGATATGACGAATCTATACCTATTCATTTCACTCTTTTAGTAAATAGCTTCACTCGTACTCTTCACAAAAATCAAATGATTTTATCCATATTACTCAATGATGATAAAACCCTAATCTTCAGCTTATATGCGTCATGAAAACATACTTATTGTCAGCCAGGACCATCCCAATCAAATTTCGGGACGAAATTTCTTTAACGGGTAGGTACTGTGACAACCCGAAAATTTCCGACCAAATTTAAACTTTAATCCTTATATATTCCTGACACGATAAGCAAAGTTTGTAAGTTGAATCTCAAGAATTTTAAACTATGTTCATACATTCATTTAACCTCGACCAAATTCCAAAGATTCACGAACCATTATAGGAACGGATATGAGTATATATGTATATATGTATATATTATAACTTGGAAATGTTAGCAAGTATTAAACGTATAATACTTTACACGAACGTATTTGTTTCAATATGTTTATCGATGGAATTAGAAGATATTATCAAATGATTGATTTATCAGATACATTGTATGATTACGAGTCTCTGTTGAGAGGTCCACTTTGATTTGAAAAACATTTCTTTTTAACGGTATTCGGAATAATTGGTAAGGTGATTTATTAGAAATAACAAAAGTGTCAATTAACGGGAACTAGACAAGGGTTAGTGGAGATTCCCGTTTGATTTTCAATTTATGCTTTACAATAATTGTCTCGTGACTTTTGATAAGATAAACTATTAAAATTGTATATTATTTAACGTGGAAGTAAAATTGTAGAATATAGGTAAATTAGAAAATAGATATTGACAAGTTAATTAGATTGACATTTTACATTAAGATGATTCCTTACGTTTGATTTTTCTTTAGACTTAATCCTACGAGTCATGATTAAAATGGAAATTTAAAACCTTGAAACCTGATATGATTCATGTATAACATTACTTTCTTAAATGAAAACGTCTTTTTGATATAATAGACTTTTATTATTAAAAATGTCTTATGACATAACAACTTCTATTATTATAACCTTTGTAATAAAATAATTTTTTTTGTATATATAATAATTTTGATTATTAAAATATTTTATGAACGTTTGTATATAAATGAACTATATCCATTTTTAAACTTTAAAAATGTTAAGAAATAGTAATTCTTAATATTTAAACGATTTCTAAATATATAAGTTTGGAATGACATTAGTTTTGAAAAACTATATTATGTAAATAGTTCAAATTTATATTTCAAAATAAAATATAAATATATATATAATTTAGTCATAAAACGTCATGATTTAAACTAATATATTTTGACAAACAACGAGTCACTGATTTATAGAAGCAAATGATCACAACACTCAATTATATAAGATACATTTGTCATAAAGTAATTTTTCAATAACTAAAACTAAATTTTTATAATGGTACGAGTCATTAAACGTAAAAGGCTAGTTTTATAAACGTACAAAAGTGCGCTCGAAAAACCGAAAGTGGTACATGAGTCGAGTGACAACGTACGAGTCATTTTTATAAAAATTATATTTTTACCATGAGCGTAAATATAATATAATATTTAATTAATTCTAAAGATTAAATATATTATATATTAAATAATATATAAAGTTATGTCACAAAGTAATATGTACGAGTGATATGTAAATTGTAAAACGAAGTGTCGGTGGGAAGTAAAGTGGATCACAGCTGTTACATGTCATCATGTGGACGTATGAAAAATCCATTTAGACTCCATGCGATCGCATGGAGTCAAGAATCTGAAAATATGTATAAATGAACTAGTTCGGCTCCTTTGTGCACACACTTAAATTTCTCTATCTCTCTATATTACCAACATACTCCGTATATAATTATTTATACCATATTTATTATTAGTATTAGTAAATATTATTATTATTGATCTAAAATATTATTATTAGTAGTACTAAAAATATTATTAGTAGTATATTACATAAAATACTATGACAAGGGTACGCGCGAGTGATTTCAAAACACGTGTTGGGAACGGGATAGGGCTAAGGAAAATATGGGTTATAGCTATGGATATGATGGGTATGGTTCATGGGTATGCTCGTGAGGTCAATTTAGTGTTTGTCATCTCCGTTACATCTACGTACCTTTCCTGCAATATTGAATCTCAATATTGATACGTGAGTACTCATAAATAAATTTTTACATATCAATAGTTTATCCCTGACTAGTGCTCGAGTATTTAGGATTATGCATGTTTGTACTTTTGATATTGCTCTTAGTTAGGTTATGTTGAATCTCGAATTAGTTACACCTGCGATTGAGATAAGGTATAAGATATGCATGTCGTTGGAAAGCTAGCGAAAAATTAAGAACTTTTCCTTTAGATGTCGAATGGATTCGACGAACGGATTAGAAGTTATGGTCAATTGAATTTTTGATATTATTATTAAAAATGATTATTATTATCGTCGTTATTATCATCGTTCTAGTTTTATCTTATTATTATTATTATTATTATTATTATTATTATTATTATTATTATTATTATTATTATTATTATTATTATTATTATTATTTTTATCAATAAAAGGGATTTATCATTGAAAATTATTATTTTTATCGTTAAAGTTATTATTATTATTATTATTATTATTATTATTATTATTATTATTATTATTATTATTATCATTAATATATATATATCATTATTCAAAAATGGTTATTGTTATTGTTATTATTATTATTATTATATTATCATTAAAATAATTATTAGTATTATCGTTAATAAAGTCATAGTAATTATTATTATTAGTATTATTGTAATTAAAACTAATATTAGTAACACCTAATTATTTTGATTACTATTATTATCGTTATTATGAACACGATGTAAAAGACGATTAAAAGCTATTAAACGAAATGATTAGGAAATAATGAGTAAGAGCATCATGATGAAATTAAAATATTATAAGATATTGATTTAGATAAAATTATTGTTCTTATTATTTTTATCATTACTATTATTATTAAAAGTATCGTTGGTATTAAAACTATCATTTTAACGAAAATTATCATTTTAATAGAAATGTCATTGTTACTATAAAATATCATTATTATTATCATTTTAAATAGAATTATTATTTTTAAAGATAATATTAAAAAGTATCGTAAATATTAAAGTTATCATAATTTGAATTATCGTTTTTATCATAATGTCATCTTAGAAATTATAAATATTGATATTTTTATAATAATATTTATTATTACAAAATAATACAACTTTTACTTACTATTATTATAGATATTATTTTATCAAATAAATATGTGATACAAACATATTTTACTACGTGTAATAAATTACTTTAATAAATATTATCTTTATGATATTAAATGAACTCTATAAATTTTATTACTTAATATATATAAAAGTATATTTTAGTATATAAATTTTAATATGAAATTTTATTTATTAATAAATGAATTATATTATTTACTCTAATAAACCTTTTAAAAATATTTAAAAATATAAAACGATGATATTTAAAATATATTATAATTATGTATAAATTTTGGAGATCATTTTTGAGTCAAATTGATTTTTGTTGACTTTTGCATATTAGTCTCGAGCATTAGGATTGTGGTACACTATTTGCTAGACAAATATTGACCAACATATAAATATATATAATTAAATTAGGTTCATGAATCCGAGGCCAACCTTGCACTTGTTCAATGACGTTATATGTATTTTTACTACGAAATACAATAGGTGAGTTTCATTTGCCTTTTTACCCTTTATATTTTTGGGCTGAGAATACATGCGCAATTTTTATAACTGTTTTACGAAATAGACACAAGTAATTGAAACTACATTATATGGTAGAATGAATCAAAGCCGAATATGCCCCTTTTAGCTTGGTAGCCTAAGAATTTAGGAACAGACCCCCAAATTGACGCGAATCCTAAAGATAGATCTATCGGGCCCAACAAGCCCCATTCTGGAATTTGGAATGCTTTAGTACTTCGAAATTATCATGTCTGATGGGTGTCCCGAAATGATGGGGATATTCTATATGCATCTTGTTAATGTCGATTACCAGGTGTTCAATCCATATGAATGATTTTTGTCTCTATGCATGGGACGTATATTATGAGAACTGGAAATGAAATTCTTGTGGTCTATTAAAATGATGAAAATGATTGTTTATGATAAACTAATGAACTCACCAACCTTTTAGTTGACACTTTAAAGCATGTTTATTCTCAAGTGTTAAATAAATCTTCCGCTGTGCATTTGCTCATTTTAAAGATATTACTTGGAGTCATTCATGGCATATTTCAAAAGACATTGCATTCAAGTTGTTGAGTTCAGTAGAGATTATTATTAAGTAAATGACAGATTAGATCATTTATAGTTGGACATTAAGAAATGGTATGCATGCCTGTTAATTTTCGATGTAAAGAGAGTTTATCTTTTAAAAACGAATGCAATGTCTGAAAAATGTATCATATAGAGGTCAAATACCTCGCGATGTAATCAACTATTGAGAATCGTTTATAATGTATATGAACGGGTCCCTTCAGCTGCCTTCACTTTTGTGGTTTAAATCACCCTCTAATTTTATATAAATCGTATTTTTTTAGTTTTCTATTCTTCTTCTACAATTCGATCAGTCAACCAGATATCGAACCAAGGCTCTCAATAGATTTCATAATTAGTTTTAAAGTTTTAAAATAATTAAGAAACGATTCCTAATTGTGATTTTTAAATTAACAAAACAAAACAGAACGAAAAATATAAATAAAACAGACATGTCTTTTACGCGAAAAAAATTATAACTTCAAACTTGATTTTCGAATTCCAGGCGTTTTCAGCTTATAATCATAACATGAATTATTCTCTAAAACTTCATTAGAAACTTTCTGAATTGTCATTTAAAACAGAATCATTAAAACAAGTAAGAATTTTCACGAAGAACATTTGGTTTGACTTTTTAGAACAAACTTTGACTTCAAAATTAAGACACGATATTAAGAATTGGAAATTGAAAGTTTGCAGAAAGATTACATATCTAATTCCTAACAAAATCACATTTAAGGATTTTTAAATTTGATTCGAATTCGATATTTGACAAAAAAAAAATGAAGAACAGGGATATATCGCTGTGCAGTTTCTTTTCTTTCTCTCTTTTTTTTAATTGACGATGACAATTATACTTGATATTGGATAATAGAGAGTGAAGTGTTGAATGTTTAATCCATAACATTAAATCAATTGAATTATTAAATATCCTATGTATCGATAGATGATAATCGAGCCAGGAAGAAAAATATACAAAAAAAAGTAAAAGCAAAATATGACTCGTAACAGAAATTGTCTTGTACCTGTGATCAGGATTCGATTGGTATTATTTATCAGACAGGAAACAAGCTTCGAACTGTAGAGAATGGAAAAAGATAAAAGCAGATGGAGAAAGCATCGATTTATGTTATCAGTCACTTTAATTCTTATATTTACTTATTTACTTATTTTTAATATTATTAATAGTAATACTAATTAATATTAATTATATAAATATACTACTAATAATAATAATAGCATTAATAATAATATTATTAATGATAATAATATCAAAATAATACTTAATAATAACAAATATAATGATCAAGGTAAAAAAAAAATGATAATGATAATCTTTAGTAATAATAAATCATATGATTTTTATAATAATGATAACTATAATAGTAATAATGATAATAATTATAAAATAATAACAAGGTTCATAATTCTTACTACTAGTTTCGATGATAATGATATTAGTAATGATATCAATAATAGTAGTAATTAAATGTATCCAATCATATATATATATATATAATATTAATAATATTGATATTAATATTACAAGTTATTAATTATGTAATATTTAATAATTATATTATGTATCATATGATAGCATTTAGTGGTTATTGAATATCCCTCTTCCTATTAAAAGAAAAGCATATTTAAGTAATATATTTTTCAAAAACCTTGATCTTATCCATCCATTTTAACTAATAACATTATTTTAACCCTTAGATTAAATCTCCAAAACAATATTACTTAATACAAATTTCAATTATGTAGAAAATTACTTCAATACCCATACCCATAAATTTAAACTGAACTTTAAAATCAACCAATTAATTCGGCATTTAAATTTAAATTTACATCAAAACAATTGCATTTAAATCGGCATTTAAGTTATTTTTCCACCTACTAATGAAATTTTCCAGCCAATTAAAGATATCTTCATTCCATATCTCCACTTAAAATTGTTAATTTTCAAAAATATTTTCAATTTATTCTAAATTGTAAATATACTTTTGACCTCAAAGCCAATCAAGAAGGGTGCTTATAAATAAACCAGACTCCTCAGATTTCTAGACAAGATTTCCAAATAAACCAGGATGCTCAAATTTCTATACAAGATTGGTCAAACTATTTTGTTATTTTCAAAAAATTCCGACAAAAAATATATATTCTACAAATTAATTATTTTAGCAAATACTACACTTTTTTTAATCTCTCTTAATTTTCTCTCTAAAATTCAAAACACCCCTTTTATCTTTAGATGATAACTCTCGACCTCACTAGTACCAGTAATATTTTTTAACACAGATTACACTTTTCATCTTCTCTCTTAAACTCTCTCTCTCTAAAATTCAAAACATCCCTTTAATTTTTAAACGATGATAACTCTCAGCTCCCAAAAAATTAGAAGTCACCACCACCACCACCGTTAAACTTGAAATCATTTTCCTAACAAGATGAACCCAATCACACAATCATTCGAACTCTGGCGGCGAATTGAAGTGGTCGGAGAGCAACGGTGACGGAAGGTGGTCGGCGAAAGAATTGTAGAAAGTTGAGGGTAGAGAATGGTGTTGGACTGCTGGGTTTAAGGTTATTTTCATCATATACGGAGTATTTATTTATTTTTTTTTTTTTGTATGGAATGGAAATGGAAATGATTTGTCAAAAAATAGAATGGATTATGGATATAGGGATTAATATTACAGAGTAATATGGACCGATGGATGTTTGAATGGATATATGTTGAAGATTTAATATAATAGTAATAATGTACGGAGAATACCAGTAACAATATACAAGAATATAAGTATAAGAATTATTAAATTATTAATTATTACAGTATATACATATGATAAAATAATATACAAAGTACTCCATATTAATATGAAAAATATATTATTAGGTAATCATTGTAGTTGACTGGTTTTTTTTTATCTAAGTATCCTGGTTTATTTAAACAATCCCATCAAGAAATTGTTCCATGTATCTTGCACGCCTCTCTCTCTCTCTCTCTCCAATCAAGAATTTAAATATTGAATACGAACTGTTTCTTTAATCACATCGTTCATCTTTCAGAAATTGCTATTTTAACATCTTCTCTTTTCACCTGCCTCCATATCATTCATCATCTTCATATCGTCATAAAATTAGGGTTACCAAAATTAAAGTGATGTTTATTCGTGGCTGAAGAACGAACAGCTCATAATCTCAGGTATGAACTTTAATTTTCTGGTCGTTTAATCTGCAACATTCTATTAGACACTCTGACTTTATTAGAAATATGCATCTTCATGAACGCACTCCACTCCAGGTGTTTGATGAAATGCCTCTATGAATAATGTATTGTTCGATTCAAATATTTACAGATTTGTGGTGGTAATCTTGGAGTCATTCTTCTTGATGGATGACAAGATTTGGCTTGAGTTTCTGAAATCTGGAGCCATAGGGTGAGATCTTTATAATCAAGGGGCTGGATTAAATCTGGAATTCCATAGGTACCGTTTCAGTTTCAGTTTCAATTTCAATTTTTAATTTTTATATAACGTTTTTTCTTTCTTTAACAATTACTTGATCGACAATATTTGGGGTTAAATTTGTGAGATAGTGATCGTAGTTGGAACTTTAGTTGAAAATTTGACTTATTACTCTATAAAATATCAGATCATGGATAATATGATTGTTTCTATAAATGAATAGCATCTGTAAATGAGTAAAAGACTAATCAAATACCAGGAACTGGAGTACAGGGCTAATTTTATTGCTTGCAATTCGGTCCAGTTTGTTATTATGGATTATATGACTTCTTTTGTGCTAACACTACATATTTTAATTGAAGCTAATCTACTGCCTGCAATTCGGTTCAGGTTTGTTATAGGGTTTGCATCTAAATTATACAGGTTTCTTTTCAATTTAATAATTTATCATTTATCATTTATCACTTATTCTCATATGATATCAGATCGTTCTTAATTCTAGGGTTTGCATCTAATATGTATTTTTATTCTAAATTTCTTCAATTACATATAGGAGATTTTATCAAGTATTTCCTAACAATTTGGATTAAAGGTTAGTAGAAACTTCTTTGAAGGTGACATCTCAGATTCAATACACCTTTTGAAATAAAATTAACTGAATGCAAAAGTGTGATTCATTTATTTTTTAATTTTGTATGGAAGCATTTTGCAAGCTTGTGCTACCGGAAAATAGGATGAATGACATCCCGATAACAAGCAAAGGTAACTTTGAATGATTTGCAAAAGGCATGATATAAAGTTTTCGTTTTGTTTTATATATGTTGTGTACAAAAAGCTCTAACAACTAAACTTCGAAATGAATAAGAGACACGAACACAAACCTGACATGTCTTTTTTTCCTCGGGTTTTATGGTTGAAGAATTATAAGCAAGTCGAAATTATGCTTATGTTATAATGCATTAGAAGTGTTTGCTGATATGTCAACATTAATTTTTTTGATTTTATTATATTGTTTTGCCTAAATTATATAGTTGAATGTTGTTTTTCTATATTTGAATATATAAAGCCATTTATTAATACAACAACCATGATGTCACATGTGGAATCATTGATGGTGTTAAGGATGTTAGTTCCATAAGAGATTAGAAGTATAGTTCTTAAGAATTTTGTTTTAAAGGAAGCCTAGAAAAAGTGTTTGATGAAATGTCAAAGTGAAAAAGCTATAGAAGGTATATGTGTTTAATTTGATATTCATATGTTTAATGGTTGTAAATAATGATGCTTTTATATTGAAAAGTAACATTACTATCTCATTCAACAACTCCTATTAGTAAATGTTATAAGTAGCAATATGGGCGGATCGTAAGGACTAACTAATGGTGCAAAGTATGCTTTTTGTTAGTTCACGTCAGGAGGTGCAGTTCGTGAAAGTGGGAAACTGTGTGAAGGTATTACTACATTGGTAGCTTCAATTTACAAGGTACTTATATAAACATTATATTCAAATGAGCTTATGACTAAGAAAAAAATTGTAGAAGTTACAATGGTGCATATCTATTTATATTTTTAAAATTTCACATTTCAGGCTCTTGAACTACAATAAACTAGAAGCACAACTGTTCGATTAATTGCCCCAAAGAAGTAAAACAAACAATTAATGAGTGATTTACATAACACATATTTTTGATTAGTTTTACATTTGATTGCTACAATAGTTATTTCAGTCTTGACATACTTTTTGGGTGATCTTATTATTTTTTTTGTCATACTTTTAAATAAATTGTTTTATGTATTTTGCAGGGGTTACATATAACATTCACCATCATTTGCAACTTTTTAGAATGAAAATCTGGTAACAAAAATATTATCATATATCAGTCCTTTGTTTTATTATTTGTTTACTCCCAAACTATCTATAAATATATATTTTATTGTATTGTATATATTTTCACTTGGTCATTTCAATGAAGGTGTCAAAGATGATAATGACAACTTGGTTGTACTATTTTATAAATGGTTATCAAATATGGATGCAAAAGTTTTTATATAGTTCTATAAAAGCATACTCTTATTAATAAATCAATTTAGGAGTTTTTATGAATTAAGATATACTTAAAGCATCTTTTGGCTAATGGACTAAAGAGATCTTAATTCTGAGTTGTTGCAGTGAGTCTTTAACTTTCATGACTCACATGAAGATCTCGATCCAAAAAAACGACCAACTCATATAAGAATATATATGGTTTGCACTGGGCACTTTGAGAGGGACTAACATTTCTTCTATTTTGTTGAAGAACATGTCATCAAAAAAGGTAGATAATGTTTGGTCTTTAATACATTGCAAGATTAGGTACAAAGATTATAGGTTGATGTTAACGAAATGTTTGAACTAGAAACAACTATGAAATGTTTTAGACTTATTTTTATTTATGGGTTGATATAGATTTCTCTATTTTCTATTAATCTTTATAGATTGTCAGTTACAACTTTTTAAAATCATTTGAGAGGTAAAAAGACTTGGTAATAATTTCCCATTTTAGGAAATTAGTTATAATAGTTATATTTGTCAATAGTTTTATAGCAGTTTTTTTTTTTTTTTTTTTTTTTTTTTTTTTTTTTTTTTTTTGCTGAGCTTTTGACAACGAACTATGTTGTGTGCAGGATAGTGGGAGGAGCTATTGAAACGTGCCAGTGGACCTTCCGAAATGCTAATTGGTGGTGCTATTAAAACACGTCAAGGCCATTGATGAGTGCCTTGATGATGAGTTAATTAATACCGCTAACTTCTAACAGGTACAAACAACTCCTTGCTTTGCTGCATATTTACAGCACATAGTGTTTTCGTTATGCTTTTCTAACATTAAGATGTACTTATATATTTCATTTAGTCATGAAATGGTGTATGTATTGGTGCAAAGACTAAGCAAGTAAATACGATTCATAGTAGGTTATGGAAGAATTGGAAGATTTGTTGCTAGAGTAGCTTTACATACACCATTATGTTGAATATGATGCTGTTAACGGTCTGTTTATCTCTGTTGAATACACGGTTTGTCTCTATACCGTATCGTTTTCATATATATTTTTTCTTTGGGGTTTATAATCCTAATTTATGATATGGATAGCTAAGACTTAGGCTACAACCTTGGCTATCTTGAACCGTTAGTATTGATTATGTATGCCTTTATTTGGCTTTTGTTTAGAGATTAGAGGCATGCCTAGCTTTTGTTACAGCAAGTTAACCATGTTGCATTGTGATGGTTCATTGTATAGAAGGCCTGCTTAGTTCGGCTATTTTGGGTCTTTTGCCTCATTGTTGTAAATGCAAAGATTAACAAGTTGTATTCCTTTTGGGCTCAGTCATTGATTTAATGGCTGAGTCCTACTCACTTTATATATTCTGTTCTTTGTTAGAAAAACAAAAAATAAAAATAACAATAGACAGGCCATTCAAAAGGTTGTGAGTTTGTATTATTTATTGTAGCTAACTAAGTTGTATATATTGTCATGCTACTTTCCTAATGATAAAAAGTGTTTTCATATAACCGTTCTTTCATTAGTCTTTTAATATGTTATTTTTTGTGATCCTAAATAAATTAGTTATATGTTGCATGTGTAAGCTGCATTTGATTTCATTTAAGTTACATAGTTGGAAACTCCTTTTTTTTACTCGAGAAATCTACATTTACAATTTCGTGTTCATGTTGAAGTGACACTTGAAGTTGCTCGGCAAATCTAATCGTCTATGATAATATATATGCTTCATTCAACTGACGTATATACGTGAAGAATGGTGTATGCAAGTTTGGTGATATTGGTTGTGCAAGTCAACTTGAGAGAACGTTAGTGGTTTTTAAAGGTGATACAAGATGCAAGATACATGCAAGATTAGTATTTTATTTGGTTATAAGTCTAATGTAGTTCCTTCTCTTTGTTCATTTGTTAATTGTCAATCTCTTTTCTTCTTTTTCATTAGTAGTAATCTTTGATCTTTAATTTCTTGAACATAACACATTGATTCTAATCAAGTATTAGGTGAAGTGACTACATATTTGTGTTATTATTTTTGGTTCATCGGTTATTTTTTTTTTACCTTCTATCAGCCTATAATTTGTGAAATTATTGTGGATACTTATTGTTTTTTTTCCAGATTATATATATCAAGAGAGATATCTTAGATACACTTATCGTTTATATTAGTGCTCTTCCTTTGCCATTGACAAATTTTGTGGTTTGTATATGAGTTCAAAATTTCTCGATATGTTACCTTTAATATTCTATTTTGTTTAGTTATGTTGCTATTGCTATTGTTATATCAATATGCTTAGGCCATATCAACCCAACAATTGGGAATTCATACAGTTATGATAAGTATTCAATAAGCTAATTTTCTAATATACGTTTTCTTCTAAATCTTTAGTGCATTTATTTATATCGCTAGCCTTTGAAGTAATACATTGTACATCTTAAATTATGGAGTATTTTATTTAAAGGGTTGTCATTTAATAAACCCGTGATTATTCATGTTTATATGTTGAAAATATGTAGGGATGTTTTAATGTTGAGTAAATTTGATAAGATCAATGATTATTTATACTCCTATTCCTCATTGGCTTTATGTTCTTATTTCAACATACTTTCAATTTAAAATCTTCGAACATTTTAATGGATTGTTGTTATATATAAAAAACTTTTTACAAAAAAACCCGCGAATTCGCGGGTCTTTAACTAGTTTATATATTTTATATATATACAATATATAAATAATTTTTTAATAGAAATCATATGGATACATATATAGATTCATAATAATATCACACATATATATATATATATATATATATATATATATATATATATATATATATATATATATATATATATATATATATATATATATATATATATATACTCATTTTACACATTTAATTCTACTGATTAATTTGCATTTTATTATTTCACGTTATTATATATACACATATATTTATATACATATACACACATATATATATATATATATATATATATATATATATATATATATATATATATATATATACACACACACATTTATTTACAAACAATTGTTCGTGAATCGTTTAGAATAGTCAAAGATCTAATGATTTCATGAAATGGTTCAAGAACTTTGATATTCAATTAAATAGACTTGGCTTATCATGTCGAAACCATATAAAATTAGGTTTAAATTTGGTCAGAAATTTTCGGGTCGTCACATATGCATGTTTTATGTATGTTTAGGTAAGGTTGTATGTACGTATGTATGTTTGTATGTAGCTATGTATGCGTAGACGTGTTTTTATGTGTTTGTATGGAGTCATATATGCTTATTGCTAGTGTAGTGTTGCATTTATTATTTTGTCGTGACCTATGTCCTGAGATACGCAAAGCACTCCAAGGTACGTCCCTTTTTTTTACTGTTATATATATATATATATATATATATATATATATATATATATATATATATAGTGGTAGGAGCGTTAACATTCTTCACGATCAATATTATCTTTATTGTTATTTTTGTCGATCGTTTTCCCGCATAAATAATAACATTCATCACGAAGTATCTTTTCTAAATGTTCATATTTTCGTGTGATCTTGACGCCTGAAAAAAAAATTCCAAAAAAATGATTTTTTTTTTGCTTCCCCCCGCTTGGTTACTTCTCTCTTGATCCTATATATATATATATATATATATATATATATATATATATATATATATATATATATATATATATATATATATATGGGCATGATCAATGGGGAAGTAACCAATCGGGGGGAAGCAGGGGAAGCAAAACTTTTTTTTTTTTTCGTTTTTTGAAAAAACTTTGTTCACGAACATTATAGATGAGATGAAAATATGAACATTTAATGAAGGCACTTTGTGATAAATGTTTTTATTTTGGCGGGAAAAAGCTCGAAGAAGTAATAATTAACAATTATCGTGTTTTTCGAGCGTATGTTGAGGTTTTAGCTATTGGGGTTTAGATATTAGGGTTTAGATATTAGGGTTTATAGGGTTTAGAAATTTAGGGTTTAGGGTTTAGATATAGGGTTTAGATTTAGGATTTAGATTGAGTTTTTAACACGAACGGTTTAGAGTTTAGGGTTTAGGGTTTAGGGTTTGGTGTTTTGGATCTATGGAATAAACCAAAAATACCAAACCCTAAACTCTAAAACGGACTAAATTTTACTTCACAAAACACGAAAAAAAAACGTTCACATTCTTCACGAACAATATTATCTTGAATGTTATTTTTGTCGATCGTTTTTCCGCCTAAATAATAACATTCATCACGAAGTGTGTAAGACCCAAATATTTATTGTACATAATGTATTTATGGTGTACGATGCGTGTATAAAGTGTACTAAGCACGTACGTGTTGCTTGCTCGAACGTCGAAGGAAACTGGACGTTGTCTGAAGTGACAAGGTGTGTACGTATCTTTTCAACCCCAAATAAAGTTTGAGTTGATGTTTCAAAGCCTTACCATTGGAAAGAAAATCTTATTACGTTTCCAACGATATTTGATTCATCGAAAACGGAGCTACGGTCAAAAAGTTATGGCCAAAACAAGAAACTGAAAACTGACCTGAAGGTTGGAGCGGCGCTCCAACTTATGGAGCGGCGCTCCGATCCCGTCTGATGCAATTTTCAGCCTTTTTAAAAGGTTTAAATGAGGGGTACTTTGGTCTTTTCACTTGGGTCAGTTTGGGGTCATCAAAACTGATCCATTGATCATTTTGGACCACATTTCACTCATCAAACACTCTCATCAAACCCTAGAGTGAGAAACCCATTTTAAATGAGAGAAAGCTCCATTTGGAGAAGAAGAAGTTTGATTCGGGTCAAGTCTCAAGTATTAAAGTTGTTCATCTTGTCAACGACATCATTTTGGCGGTATTGGTAAGTTCAAACTCCAAATTTCATTGTTTGATTTGAGATTCAATGTTAGGGTTGGTGTTAGTTAGTTGTAAAACCTACTTAGTTAATGAAGAGGGTTTATGGAACTTGCAATTTTGATATTTGGCGGGTTTTGGGTTGGTTAATGATTTAACCATGTTTAAGACTTGTAAATGGTGTATAATCACTAGTATTAGTGATTATTGATGTTTGGAGACCATTAGGGTTCTTATGGTTGACTAATTTTTACTAGAGTCAAAATTAGGGTTTGTTGATGATTATGACTCAATTGCCGATTTAATAAGGTTTATAAACTTAAAATGGATTAAGTTGAAGCATAGAACCGAGTTAAATATGTTTTGGTTTCAAAACTTGCTAATGGCGTGATATTGACTTCTTATGGGTCAAATTAGGGTTTAAGTGTCATTTTGGGCAAGATAGGTGTTTAACACCTATGTTTGGGTTTGATTGGTGTAACGACCCTGGTTTTTCCAACGTTATTTATTAATAATTATTATTATTAATACGCTTGATTAAACGAATGTATGTTATTACATTTACATGTTGCTTTAATTGCCCGTACTTGAACTTTAAATGCCCGAAACGTCTTTGTGACACCCGGAACTTGCACGAATAATATTTTAAGATATTATTTACATTCATGATTTATTTTATTAATCATTTTAATTAACTAAGGCCTTTAGTTAGTTACTTGGGCTTAAGATGGACTTTTATTGGATTACTTGCTAACTACTCACTACTTGGGCCTTTTAAGAGTTAATGGACTTGTATAAGCCCACCCTACTTATTACTTGGATTAATTAGCCCACTCTTGAAGCTTGTAAGTATCATTTAGCTTGGAACTAACTAGTTTGACCATTTGGAATCTTGTTGGCTCACTATCCCCATGCACACCACCTTATTGTCCAACTTTAAGCCTTCTTTACATGCTAATAACCATTAAACTTAACCTCTCCCCTCTCTATTCAGCTGAATGCCGAATCCATGAAGGCCATATAGTGGTGATTTGATTTTCTTTTTACATTACATACTCACTTGAAGTCTTCTCTCAAAACACACACTCTTTACTTACAATTATCTTTCTCTTTTCTCTCTCATTTTTCTCTAAAGATTGTAAGTATTATGAATAACTTTTCTTCTCTTTTCTTTGTCCCAAAACTGAATTTAAACATCACATAATCATCATCATCAATTGTTGTTTGTTTACTTGTTCTTACTTAATGTTTGAATACATGTAGTTACTAGTTATATGTTACTTACTTTCTAGCTTTCAAGAACAAACTTACTAGTTTGATTTCTTCATCTTATATCTTGTATTTATCAAGAACATCCAAGAACATAATCTATCTAGTTATGTTCTACATATTTTGTTTCAAAAGATTTAAAGTTTATAATCTTTATAATTGTTACTTGTGTTCTTGTTTGTTGTATGTTACTAGAATACCACCTTCATGGTTGGTTTAGGCTTATCTTTCATTTTCTTTATTTCTTATTGTTAAGTTGCTTACTAAACATTTGAACAAGGACATGAAACCAACAAGAGCTTACACTTTGGTGCAAGTATCATGGATCCAACACTTGGTTGTGATCTTTCTTAGTGTTCATGAACTTGTTCATAAACTTACATGTAACCTTGGTTCATCAAACACTTACAACACTTGCACTTGAGTTATGATGGACAAACCTTGGTCAAAATGATGTTAACACATCAACGAGTTGTACACTTGAAGCTATACGCATCAAGGATGAGAACCGTGATGAACATCAAGCACCGAGACAACCGGAACTCTCCAAAACCCACTGTTCTGTCCAAAACCTACTGACCTGATGCTTCTGGAACAGACCAGTAGACCTGGGCTGTTCTAACCTTGATTTTTAGATAGAACTTTTCGAGTAGATAACTTTTCATATAGGACTCGTCTTAATCCGAGTTACGGTTTAGGATTTATGGCCCTCCGATCGTTACCATGTCCTTTAACGTTGTGCAGAAATTTCTGACCTACTCGCACTTAGACCGTCGCCACGGTCAAACCAAGACGAGTTTGCTTCTGTAAATTTTACCACACTTAAGGGACTCATAGACGGAGCCATGACCACTGGTCTCACCTTAATTCAGTAAGGGTAGAGGCCGTGGTGACTGACCGAAGTCAGCCTTTGTTTTAAACGACTTTCATAAACGAGTCTTACTTGTTACCTTTTGTTTAATGATGATTGATGATGACCCTTATGACCTTAATTACGTACTTGTAAACCTTTTGAGACGACTTATTGACTTAGTGCTATTTGACTTAGGTTGAGGACGTTTGGACCGTTACTTGCACACCACTTTCCCGACTACTACCTTACCGTTACGTCTAATCATTGTGAGTTATAGCATTCCCTTTTTACTTTAACTTATTTTGGGAACTGAGAATACATGCGGATTTATGTTTTACATACTAGGCACGAGTACTTAAACTTTATATATGTGTGGGTTATATAACGGCAGAAACATTCCCTTTAGCTCGGTAACGTTTAATCATTGGTTTTTGAACCGTGAACGCGAATCTTAGATATGGATCCATAGGGTTTGACATCCCCACTCGGGCTAGTAGTGCTAGCATTTAACGAGTGTTTAATACTTCGAGGTTATACGCACTTGCCAAGTGCACTTTAAGGGGGTACATTAAACGTTAAGTTAGTTACCGGGTGCCCACGGTTAAGCATATACTTTTACATACTTTTGAAACGCTCGTTGTAGCACTGAAATCTCGTGGCCTACTTACATTACTGTTATACTTAAACTATAGCTCACCAACCTTTGTGTTGACCTTTTAAGCATGTATTTTCTCAGGTGCTTGAAGTCGCTTCCGCTATCTTACTAGTCGTGCTGTAGAACCCGCTGCCTAGAGTTGTTATCGCATGACTACTTATGTTGCATTCAAACTTTTTACTTATGAACTTATGTTATGTAACGACCATTATGGTCACGTACACTTATTTAATGCTTCTACTTAGCGAAGCATACTTTTGATTTGTAAAACAATTGACGTATGTTATGACGTCACTTTTATTTATGAATGTAAACTCTGTTTTGAAAACGCATATAGTACTTAACCTTGTAATGATCCTGTTGATGATGGTCCGTACATGATGATTTAGTACGGGGCGTCACATTTGGTATCAGAGCATTGGTTGTAGGGAATTAGGATGCATTAGTGAGTCTAAGACCGACCCGAGTAGGATTCACTAATAGGGCTAATCTACAACTTGTTAGTTTACTTGTTTCCGCTGAACTTACTGCATGCTGCTGCTTACTGTTACTGCTATATGCCGTATGCTACTACGTGATTTCACTACTGCATGCTATTACTTGCTTCCGATTGCATGCTAGTTTCGTACGATTACTGATATTGCCATGCTACTTATTGTTATACATGAATTAAACTGTTGGCCTATTATTTGCTTGCTTTATGACATACTGACATGGAAAATTTATTTTTCCTTGTTCAGATGTCGGACGTTCCACCTACTGACATCCCGAGCGGCTCAGGCCCCATTGTTCCACCCACTGCTGCACCTGTTGCTGCTGCTGCTGCTGCCGACATTCCGGCCCCGACACCCACTGGCGACCCCGGCGCCTCTAGTTCTGGAGCTAGCTCTAGTGTGCTTATCCCGGCGTCTTCTTCCAGACCCCTGAGGCAACTGGCTCGCATTGGTGGCATGGAGATCCCCGCGGAATTCGGGGAAGGTCCCTTCCGTAACCACTGGCGCACACCTTGCCGACGCACTGCCGACGGCCGCTTAGCCGTGATTACGCCAGGCCGACACCGACAGATGTTGGCCGCTTTCGGATACGTTGAGCCACCCGCGCCACCACCGCATGATTCAGACGACGGTTCTTCCACCGATGCTTCTTCAGACGACACCTCATCTGACGACTCCAGTGATGAGGAGGATCCCGCTGACCGACCGATTCAGGCACCTTCTACCCCGCCGAAGAAGCGGTATCGCTTCGCTGGCATAATTCCTGGTCGTACTGTCACTGACGCTTATGGTCGGCGTCGTAGGATCACTGCTCGTAAACGGCTGGTGCCGTACCCCGCCGACCCACTGATATTACCGTCTCCACCCAGAGCCGGACCATCCACTTCAGCACCACCGGCTCCACCTGCACCGCCAGCACCACCTGCCCCACCATCTTCCTCTAATGAGGAAATGAGGCGGGAGATTGAGATTCTCCAGACTCGAGTTACTGAGCTCGAGGAGCAGATGACTCATGTTTTGGACATCTTGTACCCACCATCGCCGTAGGACTTTGTACTAGATTCTGTATTGTAATCTCTTTTGTAATTTCATATTTCACTTATATAATGTACGAACTTATTGTAATGTATGAACTTATTATCAGTAATGAATGGAATTTGTGTTGTTACTTTGTGCGCAAGTGTTCTATTTACATTATCATATCATGGTTTTGTGGTACTTATATATGCTTGCATTACTTAATCAACATGTGTTGTGCGGCTTTCATGTTGGTTGTTATAAACTATATTATTATTATTTGCATAATGGATTTTGACTTGAGTCAAAATGTTTGTATAGAACATCATGGCCAACGGGAGATCTATCCCCACTGCGGCACAAATTGAGGAAATGATTAACGAGCGAGTCGCTGCTGCACTAGCTGAAAGACAACCCCAAGTTCCACCACCACCGCCTGTCAATCCACCTGTCGTTCGAGATGGGTGTACTTACAAGGAATTTCAAAACTGCAAGCCACACTACTTCAGTGGCACTGAGGGACCCGTCGGTCTCACCAGATGGTTCGAAAAGTTGGAATCGGTATTCAGGGTTAGCAATTGTTCTGAGGCTAACAAAACGAAATTTGCATCTTGCACGCTGTCTGATGGCGCGCTCACATGGTGGAATACCATGGCCCAAGCGAAAGGAATTGATGAGGCGTATGCTACGCCTTGGGAAGAATTTAAATGTGCTATGATCGAGGAATACTGTCCGAGAACCGAGATTCAAAAGATGGAAATCGAATTTATGCAATTGAAAACCGTAGGGAACGACCTTAACAGCTACAACCGTAGGTTTTTGGAATTGGCTCTTATGTGTCCAACCATGGTCACCCCCGAATTTAAGCGTTTGGAGAAATACTTCTCGGGACTTCCTAAGTCCATCAAGGGTAATGTTACCTCATCCAAGCCACCAAGTGTTCCCGAAGCAATGCGCATGGCGCATACTCTCTTGAATCAAATCATCCTTGACGAGCCGGAGAAGGCTAAGTTCGAAACTGTTAGTGGTGAAAAGAGGAAATGGGACAACAACCACAACAACAACAGGGGTAGGAACTATGATCAAAACCCGGCAAAGCGACATGAAGGGTTTAGGCAAAACAACAACATGCACAACAACAACACCAACCCCAACAACAACAACCGCACCAATCCGAACTACAAAGGAACCTTACCACAATGCAATAGGTGCTACAAGCACCACACTGGGTATTGCAATGTTATCTGTGAGAAGTGCCAACGATCTGGACATGTTGGCAAGGATTGCAAGGTTACCACTTTGAATGTGAAGCCAAACCACAACAACAATGGGCCTAAGAAGTGTTATGAATGTGGAAAGACGGGCCATTTCAGAAACGAGTGTCCTAACAAGCGTAAGGATGGCGGACCACCACGTGCTAGAGCCTTCAATGTTAATGCAAGGGACGCTCGCGACAACCCCGACTTGGTGACAGGTATATTCAAGATCAACAATCTTTTAGCTTCTGTCCTATTTGATACTGGTGCCGATAGAAGCTATGTGTGTAGACATTTTTGTGATAAGTTAGATTGGTCGTTAGTTCCTTTGAAGGAAAGTATGCTTGTCGAGGTCGCCAATGGAAAACTTGAAAAGGTCGACCATATTAGTCGTGGAGCTATTATCAACATAGCTGGTGCAGATTTCGAAATTGATTTGATACCTATCAAACTGGGAAGTTTTGACGTGATCGTCGGTATGGATTGGTTGAGCAAGATAAAGGCCGATGTTATCTGTGGAGATAAAGCACTTCGCATACCACAAGGAGATGGTGAACCACTGGTTATCTACGGAGAGAGATGTACCTCGAAGTTGAACCTCATTAGTTGCGTGAAAGCACAAAAGATTATGAATAAGGGACGCTTTGCTGTCCTAGCACATGTGAAAGCGGTAGAAACTGAGGTGAAGAACGTGAACGATGTGCGTATTGTGAACGAGTTTTCCGATGTCTTTCCCGAAGAACTGCCTGGATTACCGCCACCGAGGGCAGTAGAGTTTCAGATTGACTTAGTGCCAGGAGCTGCACCTGTAGCTCGCGCACCTTATAGACTCGCACCTTCCGAGATGCAAGAATTACAGAGTCAACTACAAGAGCTATTAGATCGAGGGTTTATCCAACCAAGCTTCTCGCCTTGGGGCGCACCTGTGTTGTTTGTAAAGAAGAAGGATGGATCCTTCCGTATGTGTATCGACTACCGTGAACTCAACAAATTGACTATCAAGAATCGATATCCTCTTCCACGAATTGACGATCTTTTTGATCAACTACAAGGATCGAGCGTTTATTCAAAGATCGATTTGCGATCCGGATACCACCAGCTGAGGGTGAAGGAAAGTGACATGATGAAAACTGCATTCAGGACCCGTTATGGTCATTATGAGTTCCTCGTAATGCCATTCGGTTTGACAAATGCACCTGCCGTGTTCATGGATCTCATGAATCGTGTCTGCAAGCCTTACTTGGATAAGTTTGTTATCGTCTTCATAGATGATATCCTCATCTACTCTAAGAGCGAAGAAGAACATGAGCAACACCTTCGGCTAGTGCTTGAACTCTTAAGACAAGAGCAACTTTACGCCAAATTCTCCAAGTGCGAATTTTGGTTGAAGGAAGTACAGTTTTTGGGTCATGTTGTGAGCGACCAGGGTATCAAAGTTGATCCCGCCAAGATTGAAGCCATCAGCAAGTGGGAGACCCCCACTACTCCAACGCATATTCGCCAATTTCTAGGTCTCGCCGGTTATTATCGAAGGTTTATCGAAGGATTTTCTCTGATTGCGCGTCCTTTGACCGCACTGACTCACAAGGGCAAGAAGTTCATTTGGGAACCCACACACGAATCAGCATTCCAAACTTTGAAGAAGAAGTTAACCTCCGCACCTATCCTATCACTTCCTGAAGGCAGTGACGACTTTGTTGTTTATTGCGATGCATCGAAGAGTGGTTTTGGTTGTGTACTGATGCAACGATCAAAGGTTATTGCCTATGCCTCCCGCCAATTGAAGATTCACGAGCGGAACTACACTACACATGATCTTGAACTTGGAGCCGTTGTCTTTGCACTCAAATTGTGGAGACATTATTTGTATGGAACTAAGAGCACTATCTTCACCGATCACAAGAGTCTCCAGCACATCTTCGATCAGAAGCAATTGAATATGAGACAGCGTCGATGGATCGAGACGCTCAACGACTACGATTGTGAACTCCGTTATCACCCTGGCAAGGCCAATGTTGTAGCTGACGCTTTAAGCCGAAAGGAGAGGACGGCACCTCTCCGTGTTAGGGCTCTGAACATCACCATCCATTCGAACCTCAACAGCCAGATCAGAGTAGCCCAAGTTGAGGCTCTCAAGGAGGAGAACATATCTCACGAGCATTTGAACATACTTGTCTCTCGATTCGAGGTTAGAGAGTCTGGACTCCGATGTTATACCGGAAGAATTTGGGTACCTTACTATGGAGATCTACGAAGCCTGATACTTGATGAAGCACACAAATCGAGATATTCGATTCACCCCGGTGCAGGTAAGATGTACCACGACCTTAAAGAACAGTATTGGTGGCCGAATCTTAAGAAGGACGTTGCGACTTATGTTGGTAAGTGTTTGACTTGCTCGAAGGTTAAAGCCGAACATCAGAGACCTTCTGGGTTACTTCAACAGCCGGAAATCCCACAATGGAAGTGGGAAAGGATCACAATGGATTTCATTACTAAGCTGCCGAAGACGGTGGGCGGATGCGATACTATTTGGGTTATTGTTGACCGCCTCACCAAATCTGCACACTTCCTAGCGATGAAGGAAACTGATACAATGGAAAGACTTGCTCAGCTGTACATCAAAGAGGTTGTATCTCGTCATGGTGTACCTTTATCAATCATCTCCGATCGCGATCCCCGTTTTGCTTCCAGATTTTGGCGTTCTTTGCAAGAAGCCATGGGAACTCGTCTTGACATGAGTACTGCTTATCATCCTCAGACTGACGGGCAAAGTGAACGAACGATTCAGACCTTGGAGGACATGCTGCGTGCATGTGTCATTGATTTTGGAAAGGCCTGGGAAAGGCATTTGCCACTCGCCGAATTCTCGTACAATAACAGTTATCACTCAAGCATTAATGCTGCACCTTTTGAAGCATTGTATGGTCGTAAGTGCCGATCTCCTATTTGTTGGGCCGAAGTAGGTGAAAAGCAAATCACCGGACCCGAGGTAGTTTACGAAACCACGGAGAAGATTGCTCAGATCCAAGCTAGACTTAAGACTGCCCGTGATCGCCAAAAGAGCTATGCCGATCTTAAACGGAAAGACTTTGAATTTAATGTTGGTGATCGTGTAATGTTGAAGGTTGCACCTTGGAAAGGTGTGATCCGTTTTGGAAAACGTGGAAAGTTGAACCCACGATACATTGGTCCTTTCGAGATCTTGGAACGTGTTGGACCAGTTGCTTACCGTTTAGATCTACCAGCACAATTGAGCTCAGTTCATCCTACCTTCCATGTGTCAAACTTGAAGAAGTGTCTTGCTGCACCCGAACTCATCATACCTTTGGAAGAACTTACTATTGATGACAAACTCCACTTTGTGGAGGAACCTGTTGAGATTATGGATCGTGAGATCAAAACTTTGAAACGCAACAAGATTCCGATTGTACGAGTACGATGGAATGCCAAACGAGGACCTGAGTTTACTTGGGAACGAGAGGATCAAATGATGCGGAAATATCCTCATCTTTTCCCGACTCCTCCATCTACCTCAGCTTAAATTTCGGGACGAAATTTTCTTTAACAGGTGGGTAATGTAACGACCCTGGTTTTTCCAACGTTATTTATTAATAATTATTATTATTAATACGCTTGATTAAACGAATGTATGTTATTACATTTACATGTTGCTTTAATTGCCCGTACTTGAACTTTAAATGCCCGAAACGTCTTTGTGACACCCGGAACTTGCACGAATAATATTTTAAGATATTATTTACATTCATGATTTATTTTATTAATCATTTTAATTAACTAAGGCCTTTAGTTAGTTACTTGGGCTTAAGATGGACTTTTATTGGATTACTTGCTAACTACTCACTACTTGGGCCTTTTAAGAGTTAATGGACTTGTATAAGCCCACCCTACTTATTACTTGGATTAATTAGCCCACTCTTGAAGCTTGTAAGTATCATTTAGCTTGGAACTAACTAGTTTGACCATTTGGAATCTTGTTGGCTCACTATCCCCATGCACACCACCTTATTGTCCAACTTTAAGCCTTCTTTACATGCTAATAACCATTAAACTTAACCTCTCCCCTCTCTATTCAGCTGAATGCCGAATCCATGAAGGCCATATAGTGGTGATTTGATTTTCTTTTTACATTACATACTCACTTGAAGTCTTCTCTCAAAACACACACTCTTTACTTACAATTATCTTTCTCTTTTCTCTCTCATTTTTCTCTAAAGATTGTAAGTATTATGAACAACTTTTCTTCTCTTTTCTTTGTCCCAAAACTGAATTTAAACATCACATAATCATCATCATCAATTGTTGTTTGTTTACTTGTTCTTACTTAATGTTTGAATACATGTAGTTACTAGTTATATGTTACTTACTTTCTAGCTTTCAAGAACAAACTTACTAGTTTGATTTCTTCATCTTATATCTTGTATTTATCAAGAACATCCAAGAACATAATCTATCTAGTTATGTTCTACATATTTTGTTTCAAAAGATTTAAAGTTTATAATCTTTATAATTGTTACTTGTGTTCTTGTTTGTTGTATGTTACTAGAATACCACCTTCATGGTTGGTTTAGGCTTATCTTTCATTTTCTTTATTTCTTATTGTTAAGTTGCTTACTAAACATTTGAACAAGGACATGAAACCAACAAGAGCTTACACTTTGGTGCAAGTATCATGGATCCAACACTTGGTTGTGATCTTTCTTAGTGTTCATGAACTTGTTCATAAACTTACATGTAACCTTGGTTCATCAAACACTTACAACACTTGCACTTGAGTTATGATGGACAAACCTTGGTCAAAATGATGTTAACACATCAACGAGTTGTACACTTGAAGCTATACGCATCAAGGATGAGAACCGTGATGAACATCAAGCACCGAGACAACCGGAACTCTCCAAAACCCACTGTTCTGTCCAAAACCTACTGACCTGATGCTTCTGGAACAGACCAGTAGACCTGGGCTGTTCTAACCTTGATTTTTAGATAGAACTTTTCGAGTAGATAACTTTTCATATAGGACTCGTCTTAATCCGAGTTACGGTTTAGGATTTATGGCCCTCCGATCGTTACCATGTCCTTTAACGTTGTGCAGAAATTTCTGACCTACTCGCACTTAGACCGTCGCCACGGTCAAACCAAGACGAGTTTACTTCTGTAAATTTTACCACACTTAAGGGACTCATAGACGGAGCCATGACCACTGGTCTCACCTTAATTCAGTAAGGGTAGAGGCCGTGGTGACTGACCGAAGTCAGCCTTTGTTTTAAACGACTTTCATAAACGAGTCTTACTTGTTACCTTTTGTTTAATGATGATTGATGATGACCCTTATGACCTTAATTACGTACTTGTAAACCTTTTGAGACGACTTATTGACTTAGTGCTATTTGACTTAGGTTGAGGACGTTTGGACCGTTACTTGCACACCACTTTCCCGACTACTACCTTACCGTTACGTCTAATCATTGTGAGTTATAGCATTCCCTTTTTACTTTAACTTATTTTGGGAACTGAGAATACATGCGGATTTATGTTTTACATACTAGGCACGAGTACTTAAACTTTATATATGTGTGGGTTATATAACGGCAGAAACATTCCCTTTAGCTCGGTAACGTTTAATCATTGGTTTTTGAACCGTGAACGCGAATCTTAGATATGGATCCATAGGGTTTGACATCCCCACTCGGGCTAGTAGCGCTAGCATTTAACGAGTGTTTAATACTTCGAGGTTATACGCACTTGCCAAGTGCACTTTAAGGGGGTACATTAAACGTTAAGTTAGTTACCGGGTGCCCACGGTTAAGCATATACTTTTACATACTTTTGAAACGCTCGTTGTAGCACTGAAATCTCGTGGCCTACTTACATTACTGTTATACTTAAACTATAGCTCACCAACCTTTGTGTTGACCTTTTAAGCATGTATTTTCTCAGGTGCTTGAAGTCGCTTCCGCTATCTTACTAGTCGTGCTGTAGAACCCGCTGCCTAGAGTTGTTATCGCATGACTACTTATGTTGCATTCAAACTTTTTACTTATGAACTTATGTTATGTAACGACCATTATGGTCACGTACACTTATTTAATGCTTCTACTTAGCGAAGCATACTTTTGATTTGTAAAACAATTGACGTATGTTATGACGTCACTTTTATTTATGAATGTAAACTCTGTTTTGAAAACGCATATAGTACTTAACCTTGTAATGATCCTGTTGATGATGGTCCGTACATGATGATTTAGTACGGGGCGTCACAATTGGTATATTAAGACCATTCTCACTTGTGTTAGTGATTATTGGTTAGTTTGGGCGCGGTTTGTGCTTGAAAGTGCATTTGGGTCGAAATTGGACTAGTTGTCAATTTGGGTTGATTTGTATATCCACCCTAATTGTGTTACTTGTTATGTGATAAATGGAATAGGTACATTCCATCGGCGATTTCGGATTATTGAGTGGCATTCCTCAAGGCGACAAGGTGAGTGTTAATATCCTATGTGCATATGTATGTGTAGGATGGGTGCGGGTCGGGTGAAGCGTTTCTCGGTTATAGAACTCACTTCACATATAGGTGGATTTGATGGACTTGTGTATAGGCCCAATTAGCACGGATGTGCGTTTTGGTTGACCACCTTTGGCGAGGTGTACGTTTTGTGTGTACATTATCACACGTGGTTGTGAATTGGATAACCCCAATGGCGAAGGGTTGATATTGAATTGTGATGTGTTTAATTTTATGAATGGATATGTGTTGTCCAAGTTAGTGATATATGTGTTATACGCTGACGGTTTTCTGAATGGATATGTGTTGTCCAAGTTAGTGATATATGTGTTGTACTCTAACGGTTTTATGAATGAATATGTGTTGTCCAAGTTAGTGATATATGTGTTATACTCTAACGGTTTTATGAATGGATATGTGTTGTCAAAGTTAGTGATATATGCGTTGTACGCTAACGGTTTCATGAACGGATATGTGTTGTCCAAGGGTTAGTGATATATGTGTTGTACACTAACGGTTGTTACGAACACCGATGGGAAATTCGAGTACCATTCCTTTGTACGATTGGTTAACCTTGGGCGGTTTTACGCTCTGTTATATATATATTAATGTATTGTTGTGATGTAGCTAACCCTCCGGGTGTAGCTTATTGGCGTTGTTCACATCGTCGTTGGTGACTTACTTTATGGTTGTTGTTACTAGCTTGTTGCTTAGTGATCATACGGTATGCTTAGCTTAGCTTGCCTTTATGCTTGGATGCTCCGGTATGCGGTATTTGATTATTTGTGTGGCGTGTCCATTTTATGCATATATATGTAGGTAGTATATTCTCACTCACTAAGCGTTAGCTTACCCTCTCGTTGTTTACATTTTTATAGATTTGCTTGGATGAGGTGGCTCGGGTAAGCGTGGAAACTAGTGGCTCGTGTAGTTGCTTTAGAGGCATGCTTTTGGATTCGATTAGGATTGGGTAGCGTATCCCCAATTGCCATGCTCAGCTTTATTGTGTATTAAAAATCATGTGGTTGAAAACTTGTATTTTGTACGAAAGTCGTAAAACGGCCGATGTGGGCCCAGTCTCGTAAAACTTATTTTATGAATGGAACGTGTTAGTTTTTCATATGTGAATATGTTGTGAAAAGCGTTTTGTCTAATTACGTCGAGAAGTGGTCAAACATTTTTATGTTTTTGACTTTTTGGGACAGCAGCCTGTCCAGGCCCTTCTGCGCGCCGCGCGGGGTAATGGCGCCCCGCGCCACTAGCTGAACAAAGAAATTTGTTTTTTTTATCTCGCGTTATTGGTTGAATAATGGGATGGGTTGTTACAAGTGGTATCAGAGCATGGTCTAAGGGATTTAGGTGACTTGAGATAGGTGCCTAGACTTAG
This sequence comes from Rutidosis leptorrhynchoides, assembly GCF_046630445.1. NCBI lineage: Eukaryota > Viridiplantae > Streptophyta > Magnoliopsida > Asterales > Asteraceae > Rutidosis > Rutidosis leptorrhynchoides. Next base: position 96,257,079 of record NC_092339.1, read on the forward strand.
ACTTTTGTGTGTGCTTAATTTGTTGCGGGATTTGTAGGAGTACGTGTCTGAATGGGTTATAGTTAGTGCCTTATTTGTAATTGGACTAACGTTTATATTAGTAATGCGGATATTATTAATATATTATTGTGTTGTGATAATAATTCTCGCGTGTGTTGTTGTCGCGTAGAATTTGTTTGTGTTTGTTTATGACATCAAGCGAGGCGGTCGTTGTACTAACAAGTTGATACGGCGTGTATGCGTAATAAGGACTTGCAAACCTTATTACGGGTGCAAATCATGTCTAACAAGTGATATATGATGAGTGTTTAGCAAGATGGGACGGTGTTGTGCGTGTGGTCTATACGTTCATGATCTAATCGTTTGCATCCCTTGGAATGAAAACGGAAGATGGATGCGGAACGAGTGAGCCTATTCACGAAGGGAAGGATGAGTTAACGTTAAAGATTGAGGCCGTGTTTGAACAATATGTCTCGGTTTTCACCGGCAAAGTTAGAGAAGTAACCAAGGAGTTTGTCGAAGGACAAATGACGGAAATGGTCCGAGACCAAGTGACTAAAGTTGTAAAGGAAGAGTTTGAAAAGAGGTTTCCCAAACCTCGAGGTAGCGATGATGAAGATGTACTTGCAAGGTTAGGATTACATGGTGCTCATGGTAAGAGGGCACGAAGTACGCCTGAAGGCGTCGTGTAACAACCCAAACCAAACCACGAACAATCCACTTAAAATACCAAAATAAAAAAAAATTGTTCGTTCAGCAACTGGAGCGGCGCGCCAAACTGGTCTGTCCCAAAAAGTTTGAAATGCGAAAATGTTTGACCGTTTCCCGACATAATTAGACAAAACGCTTTTAACACCAAATTCATATATGTAAAACTAACACGTTCCAATAATAAAATGGGGCTTACGAGACCGGGCCCACATCGGCCGTTTTACGACTTTTGTACGAAAATACAAGTTTTCAACCACATGATTTTTAACACAAAATAAATCCGAGCATGGTGATTGGGGATACGCTACCCAAACCTAATCAAATCCAAAAGCAAGCCTGCTAAGCAACTACGCGAGTCCACTAGTTCCCACGCTTACCCGAGCCACATCATCCAAGCAAATCTATAAAAATGTAAACAACGAGAGCGTAAGCTAACGCTTAGTGAGTGAAAATATACTACATACATATATATGTATAAAATGGACACGCCACACAAATAATCAAATACCGCATACCGGAGCATCCATGCATAAAGGCAAGCTAATCTAAGCATACCGTACGATCACTAAGCAACAAGCTAAATATGCAATCAACAATCATAAGTTCGCCAACGACGATATGAACAACACCAAGAAGCTACACCCGGAGGGTTAGCTACAACACAACGATACATTAATATACATAGAATAATATATAAACGAATAAGGTTAACCCCTTAACCCATTACCGAATACCAAAACTCCACCATGAAGATTGGTCGAACTACACGAGTCTTAGTAATCCGAAACCACACGAGATTACCATCTTCAAAGACAGCATCGAGGTTGGCCGAACTACACGAGCCTTAGTAATCCGAAACTACACGATATTACTACCTCAATAAGATGACCGAACTACACGCGTCATCATGAATCCGAACTACACGCGATTCACTTCTCCAATACCAAAACCCACGGTCACGGGATTATAAAATCCACCACATCGGGGTTATCCAAAATCACATCATAATACATGTGATAACGTACACATAAGTGTACACCTCGCCAAAAGGAGGTCAACCAAAATGCACAACCGTGCCAATTGGACTCATACAAAAGTCCATCAAATCCACCTATATGTGAAGTGAGCTCTATAACCGAGAACCACTTCACCCGACCCGCACCCATCCTACACATATATATGCACATAGGATATTAACACTCACCTTGTCGCCTTGATGAACGCTTCCAAATAATTCGTAACTCGTCAATGGAAAGTACCTATTCCATTATCATAATTACAACAACACACAATTAGGGTTGACTTACAAACCAACCCAATTCGACACTTAGTGCAATTTCGACCCAATTGCACTTCCAAGCACAAACCGTGCCCAAACTAACCAATAATCACTAACACAAGTGATAATGGTCCTAATATGCCAATTAAACCCGAACACAAGTGTTAAACAATTATCGTTCTCATAATCGCCCATAAACCCTAATTTTGACCCATAAAGTCAAAATCTCACCAATTACAAGTTTTGACACCAAAACATATTTAACTCGGTTTTATACTTCAACTTAATCCATTTTAAGTTTATAAACCTCATCGAATCGACATTTGGGTCATAATCATCAACAAACCCTAATTTTGACTCTAGTCAAAATTAGTCAACCACAAGAACCCTAAAGGTCTCCAAATCATCAATAATCACTAATACTAGTGATTATACACCATTCTCAAGTCTTAAATATGGTTAAATCATTAACCAACCCAAAACCCGCATTTAACACTTATAAACCCGAATCTTGGTGTTAATCTTCAATTAACAACTAAATGGGTTCCATCTATGAATCTTACAATCAAAAGCCCCAAATTTGAATGATGAATACAAAAACGAAATTCGGAGTTAGAGCTTACCACTAGTATCACTGTGTAGCTAAGAACGAGGAAAACAAACTTGTCTACTACGCCAAAGATCAAAACCAGCTTCTTCCTTTCTAAAAATCCCTTTGAATCAAATGGGGTGTTTGAGTTTTTGAGAGAAAATGGAAAGAAAAGGAAAAAGAAATAAGGAAATGAAATGGGTGGATGAGGTTAAGTCCTCAAATCTGGCTCAAACGCGAAAAGATCAAAATGCCCTTTTAAAAGCTCTAAAATAACAAAAGGAGTCTGCCAGCGACATATGGCGCGGCGCGCCATAACCCCGCGCGGCGCGCGATTGGGCATAATCAGAATCCAGGTCTTACAACTCTCCCCTACTTAAAATCGATCACGTCCTCGTGATCTTCACCACTTAACCAAACCGGACCTACTCAATGGTCCTCAATCATAAGTCCCAATCCGAACTTTCCTAGATAATTCTTCCCAACAAATCGCCTCTAACAACTAAAATCGTCACCCACGATTTATCAAACCCGTAATCCTGAGCACTAAAACCATGCTCAATCCCTCACACCGGGAAATACTCAACCGGTCTCGAACCGAGATATCAACCCCTATCATACCTTACCAAGTACATCGCTAGTAACCACCACACATTAAAATAAAGTCAACCATCTAAACTGACGAAGACCGAAAAGAAGCGAATCCTTACGGATTACCCTTAACACTAAACATCCCTTGTAGTGCGCAATGCGACCAATACGCAACTACCATAACATCATAATCCAACGGTTAAAACCGATAATGCCCAAAATTATTATGGCAACGCTAGATCCCAAGGTGTACAAAATAAACTATTGTCACACCCGTAACAACATGTGAGCGAAACACGGCTATCGCATCACTAAACATACAACATGGTCCTAGCGACCCCACCATTGGTGTATCAAACGACCAATAGATCAAACATCATGGCCCTCACGACCCCACCATCGGTGTATAAAACAACCGATAGATCACACATGGTCCTTACGACCCCACCATTGGTGTATAAAACAACCAATAGATCAAACATCATGGTCCTTACGACCCCACCATCGATGTATAAAACAACCGACAGATCACACAACACGAAGGCTGGCCAAAAACTACACGCGCCTTAGTGAATCCGAAACCAAACGCGACTCACTACCTTTACCTCAACAACAATCGGGATTGGCTGAACTACACGTGCCTTAGGGAATCCGAACCCACACGCGACTCACTATCCCAGAAGAATGACCGAACTACACGAGTCATTTGTGAATCCGAACTACACGAGACTCACTCCTCAATACAATGACCGAAACCACACGAGTCATTTGTGAATCCGAACTACACGGGACTCACTTCCGCAATAAGATGACCGAAACCACACGCGTCATCGTGAATCCGAAACCACACGCGATCCACTACCATGATGAAGTCAGCGGCCCCCGAAGGTCATGCTTCACCAATCTCAACACCGGATGAAGTCAGCGGACTCCGAAAGTCATGCTTCACCGATATAACACCACACTCATGATGAAGTCAGCGGACCCCGAAATTCATGCTCCACCAATCACGTACTACCATGATGAAGACAGCGGACCCCGAAGGTCATGCTTCACTAATCAATCAATACCATGATGAAGTCGGAGGACCCCGAAGGTCATGCTTCATCAATCAATCAATACCATGATGAAGTCAGCGGACCCCGAAGGTCATGCTTCATCAATCAACGCCCTTTTGGCCTCGAACAACGAGTAGCGTAACATCGCGCTCTGCTACGCCATTGTGAATCCTAACGGATACCACTAACCATTCACACAATCGAGCAAGAACCGCCTATATCAAACATATGTACCCAACAATAGTTCTCTAAAAGAGAATCCGATACACACATCCCTTAACCGAGGGATTTCACCTTGCTTTCCAAACACGTCCTTTATCTCTCAATCGAGATTTACCGCATTACCACCTCGGTGATAATTCAAATCCAAACCATAAGTACAATTTATCCGAAATTGTACTCTACCCCAAATCGACCAAAACTAGGTCTCGACAACATTTTTCGGATCTACCAAAAGCATCATCCGAAATCTCACACTAAAACTTCCTCGGGCGGAAGTGTAACTCCCCCACTTGGAACTACGTTCCATATCCGCACCTCGTACAACCGTACAATGCTATCAAAGGTAGACTTTACCAACAATTGGGTTCACACGACCCATCACCATCTCTTGCTCCAACCTTGAGCACACGATGGATTTCAAACCATCCTTAAACACTTCGAACGAAAAGTGTACCACGATTTCACAAACCATACCCTCGCAATCATCCAATTGCTTTCATTTGTCAGATTCCACCTAGTCACTCATGTACCTAAGGGTTTCTCCCGGTACCCTAAGTACAATGTAACCACTACACAATCGGAGTCGAACACCACGCTAGTAGGTATAAAGAGGCACCTAATGTCGCGTCATGTAGGCTCCATTACCAACATACATCGAGATCAACACTCGATCTCTCGGGCTTCATCCCACCCGTCGAACCTCATGGTTCATCAACTTCAACATAAAAGCGAACACGCGCTTAACGACCGAACACCAAAACCCATTTCCATGGTTTGGTAGAAACATTTCTTAAATACTAAGGAATGCTTGGTTGCACCAAGTCTTACGCCCTTCGCCCGTTAATCAAACGTCACCATAGGGTACTTCCATTAGGAACGTCACCCATAACAACAATATGCACAACACAAGGCATTTTATTCACCTCAAATTCAAACGGCACTTAATAGATAATCAAAGGACATATTTATTAAAACGAAACGTACCTTAACGTCTCCTTGCCGCACCCGTCCCCGCTAACTTGGGACATTCCGACTTACGATGTCCTTCTTCTTGGCAATTGAAGCACACCATGCCACCACTCTTTGATACCGAACATTCCCAAGACTTGTGACCCCTCACGCCACAATTGTAACATCTAGGCGCACTAGAATCCAATATACTCGTCCGCGTACCATCTGTGCTCACGCTCGGACCCTTAGTCCTCTTACTTGGAGCACCATACGAAATAACCCTTCTCTCACTTGAAGGTTCACACCTCTTCGATCGTGAATACGACTCAAAACCTCTAGCCAAGTCAAATAATTCCGCAAACGATTTCGCTTGACCCCGGCTAATTTTACTCTTCAAGTCGTCATTCAAGGTCCGATAAAAATCCTCCATCAACAAACGATCATTCCCCAAATACTCCGGACAAAAACGATCCTTCGCCATAAAGGTCGTCTTGAGAGTATTCAAATCCATAGAACCCTGTTGCAAATTTCGCAACTCATTACGCATTTCCGACAAATCGGCTGAAGTTCAGAACTCCTCGAAGAATTCCTTCTTAAACTCGTTCTATGATAACGCCATAAACTGTTCACCACCAACAAGATCAATCTTACATCCAACCAATCCTTCGCCCTATCCCGCAATAAACTAGTAGTGAGTCTTGTCCTCTTCTCGAGAGAGCATTCAATAGTACAAAAACTCCCTTCGACATCCGAGATCCAAGTTGTGCTTATCAAAGGATCCGGTTTCTCGTCATACATTGGGGGTTTAGTCCTCATGAAGTTCTTAAGACAACGCTCCATTCCACTACTACCTTGAAGTTCGGAATACTTCCTATCCATTTCTTCTCGAAACGCACTCATTTGCTCCGCAACGGCGGCCGCAACTCTAGCGTTAAACTCCACGTCGTTCGTCTCGATCCCATTTCCCGTCGCCATTCTAAGGAATGCAAAGCGATTAGATCACGAACGTATAAAACCACACACACAACACCACCCCATCTTGCTAAACACTCGTCGTACATCACTTGCTAGACACGATTTGCACCCGTAATAAGGTTTGCAAGTCCTTATTACGCACACACGCTGTATCGACTTGTTAGTACAACGACCGTCTCGCTCGATGTTATAAACAAACACAAACGAAATTCTACGCGATATAAACACACGCGAGAATTATCATCACAACACAATCATATATTAATAATATCCGCATTACTAATATAAACGTTAGTCAACCTATAAACAAGGCACTAACTAAACTCATTTTGACCCGTAATCCTACAAGTCCCGCACCAAATTAAGCACACACAAAAGTCTAAGTCTAGGCACCTATCTCAAGTCACCTAAATCCCTTAGACCATGCTCTGATACCACTTGTAACAACCTAAACCAAACAACAAACAATCCACTTAAAATACCAAAAAAAAAAAAAAAATTGTTCGTTCAGCAACTGGCGCGGTGCGCCATATGGCCGCGCGGCGCGCCAAACTGGTCTGTCCCAAAAAGTTTGAAATGCGAAAATGTTTGACCGTTTCCCGACATAATTAGACAAAACGCTTTCAACCCCAAATTCATATATGTAAAACTACCACATTCCAATAATAAAATGGGTCTTACGAGACCTGGCCCACATCGACCGTTTTACGACTTTCGTACGAAAATACAAGTTTTCAACCACATGATTTTTAACACAAAATAAAGCCGAGCATGGCGATTGGGGATACGCTACCCAAACCTAATCAAATCCAAAAGCAAGCCTGCTAAGCAACTACGCGAGTCCACTAGTTCCCACGCTTACCCGAGCCACATCATCCAAGCAAATCTATAAAAATGTAAACAACGAGAGGGTAAGCTAACGCTTAGTGAGTGAAAATATACTACATACATATATATGTATAAAATGGACACGCCACACAAATAATCAAATACCACATACTGGAGCATCCATGCATAAAGGCAAGCTAATCTAAGCATACCGTACGATCACTAAGCAACAAGCTAAATATGCAATCAACAATCATAAGTTCGCCAACGACGATATGAACAACGCCAAGAAGCTACACCCGGAGGGTTAGCTACAACACAACGATACATTAATATACATAGAACAATATATAAACGAATAAGGTTAACCCCTTAACCCATTACCGAATACCAAAACTCCAACATGAAGATTGGCCGAACTACACGAGTCTTAGTAATCCGAAACCACACGAGATTACCATCTTCAAAGACAACATCGAGGTTGGCCGAACTACACGAGCCTTAGTAATCCGAAACCACACGAGATTACTACCTCAATAAGATGACCGAACTACACGCGTCATCATGAATCCGAACTACACGCGATTCACTTCTCCAATACCAAAACCCACGGTCACGGGATTATAAAATCCACCACATCGGGGTTATCCAAAATCACATCACAATACATGTGGTAACGTACACACAAGTGTACACCTCGCCAAAAGGAGGTCAACCAAAACGCACAACCGTGCCAATTGGACTCATACAAAAGTCCATCAAATCCACCTATATGTGAAGTGAGCTCTATAACCGAGAACCACTTCACCCGACCCGCACCCATCCTACACATACATATGCACATAGGATATTAACACTCACCTTGTCGCCTTGATGAACGCTTCCAAATAATCCGCAACTCGTCAATGGAAAGTACCTATTCCATTATCACAATTACAACAACACACAATTAGGGTTGACTTACAAACCAACCCAATTCGACACTTAGTGCAATTTCGACCCAATTGCACTTCCAAGCACAAACCGTGCCCAAACTAACCAATAATCACTAACACAAGTGATAATGGTCCTAATATGCCAATTAAACCCGAACACAAGTGTTAAACACTTATCGTTCTCAAAATCGCCCATAAACCCTAATTTTGACCCATAAAGTCAAAATCTCACCAATTACAAGTTTTGACACCAAAACATATTTAACTCGGTTTTATACTTCAATTTAATCCATTTTAAGTTTATAAACCTCATCGAATCGACATTCGGGTCATAATCATCAACAAACCCTAATTTTGACTCTAGTCAAAATTAGTCAACCACAAGAACCCTAAAGGTCTCCAAATCATCAATAATAACTAATACTAGTGATTATACACCATTCTCAAGTCTTAAATATGGTTAAATCATTAACCAACCCAAAACCCGCCTTTAACACTTATAAACCCGAATCTTGGTGTTAATCTTCAATTAACAACTAAATGGGTTCCATCTATGAATCATACAATCAAAAGCCCCAAATTTGAATGATGAATACAAAAACAAAATCCGAAGTTAGAGGTTACCACTAGTATCACCGTGTAGCTAAGAACGAGGAGAACAAACTTATCTACTACGCCAAAGATCAAAACCCGCTTCTTCCTTTCCAAAAATCCCTTTGAATCAAATGGGGTGTTTGAGTTTTTGAGAGAAAATGGAAAGAAAAGGAAAAAGAAATAAGAAAATGAAATGGGTGGATGAGGTTAAGTCCTCAAATCTGGCTCAAACACGAAAAGACCAAAATGCCCTTTTAAAAGCTCTAAAATAACAAAAGGAGTCTGCCAGAGACATATGGCGCGGCGCGCCATAACCCCGCGCGGTGCGCGACTGGGCAGAATCAGAATCCAGGTCTTACATGTCGGGAATGTGAAGAAGAAGAGTAAGAAGGGTTACAAGCTCACGTGTTTTAAGTGTGGGGAACGGGATCATTTGGCACAAGATTGTACGGTGGTGCCTTTAGGCTCAATCAGGTGTTTCATTTGCCGGATGGAGGGACACCAAAAATCAAAGTGTTCCGAATCACATGACGATTGGGTTAGGAGGTTAGAGCGCGAATACATGATGGGTAGTGGAGCACGGAAGCCCAACAGCGCTACATCAGGTACCTTTAGTATGAAATTATATGTTGTTCATTTGTAATAACATGCGGTATGTGAGTAAGTCTTAGCTAAACTTTATTCTCCATTGGAGATAATTCGTAGCAAGCGCGCGGTTTACGTTTATGGTTCCGGTTTGCTCTCAGTAGAGTGTATAAGTGGTGTGTTGTGCCTTGATCCTATGGTGCGAATCCTTGGGTGCTTAAGCATTTTGGTTGGTATCGGGTCATTAAGCTCGTTTGAGTGAGACCCTTAAAGTCTCAATGGTGTTGTGCATGTTATTGATATGGGTGACGTTCCTAATGGAAGTACCCTATGGTGACGTTTGATTGTCGGGCAAAGGGCGTAAGACTTGGTGCAACCAAGCATTCCTTAGTATTTGGGAAATATTTCTACCAAACCATGGAAATGGATTTTGGTGTTCGGTCGTTAAGCGCGTGTTCGCTTTCGTGTTGAAGTTGAGGAATCATGAGGTTCGTCGGGTGGATTGAAACTCTTGAAATCGAGTGTTGATCTCGATGCATGTTGGTAAAGGAGTCTACGTGATGCGACATTAGGTGCCTTTTTATACCTATTAGCGTGGTGTTCGACTCCGATTGTGTTACGGTTACATTGTACTTAGGGTACCGAAGTGAAACCCTTAGTTACATGAGTGACTGGATGAAGTTTGACAAGCTATAGCAATTAGATGATTGCGAGAGTAGAGCTGTGTAATTTGTGGTACACTTTTCGTTCGAAGTGTTAAGGATTGGTTGAAATCCTTCGTGTGCCGAAGATTGGAGCAAGATGTAGTGATGGGTCGTGTGAACCCAATTATTGGTAAAGTCTACCTTTGGTAGCATTGTACGGGTGTACGAGATGCGGTTATGGAACGTAATTCCAAGTGGGGGAGTTACACTCCCGCACGAGGAGGTTTTAGTGTGAGATTTCGGACAATGCTTATGGTAGATCCGAAATTTGTGTCGGACCTAGATTTGGTCGATTTGTGGTAGAGTACAATTTCGGTTAAATTGTACCTATGATTTTGGATTCGAATTATCACCAAGGTGGTAATGTGGTAAATCTCGTTGAGAGATAATGGACGGGTATGGCGAGCAAGGTGAAATCCCTCGGTTAAGGAATGTGCGTATCGGATCCTCTTTTAGAGAATTATTGTTTTGTGCCTATGTTTGATATAGGTGGTTCTTGCTCGATTGTGTGAATGGTTAGTGGTTTCCGTTAGGATTCACTATGGCGTAGCAGAGCACGATGTTGCGCTACTCATTGTTCGAGGCCAAAGGGGATTTTGATTGGTGAAGCATGACCTTCGGGTCCGCTGACTTCATCATGGTATTGTTGATTGGTGAAGCATGACTGATGTTAAAGCTAAGGGGTATAAAATACTATTAAATTTTACAAGGAAATACTATTAAATACGATACAATTTTACACAAGATATTTATTTATTTATAGAATGGATATACTTAAACCTTGCTACAACACTTATAGGCAGTGTACCTAATCGTACAGTAGTGTAGTTTTTAGTAAGTCCGGTTCGTTCCACAGGGAAAAATCTTTAAACAAAGCTTAACGCTATATTAGTTTTATTTTATAAAAATACAAATATATATAAGTAATATTATTATTATAAAGGGGAGTTTTTACCGTTTAATGACCGGTTTGTCGATTTTTAAAACTTTAGTCGCAGTTAAAACCTAATGTAAAATATTAAAAATAAATAAAAGACTAAATTTAAAGCGTAAAGTAAATAACGATAATGAAATTGCGATAAATAAAAGTGCGATAAAATAAAATTGCGATAATTAAAAAGTACAATAATTAAAAGTGCAATTAAATACATTGACAATAAATAAAAGTGCGATAATTAGAAGTGCAATTAAATGTAAAATAAAGGAAATTAAATATGAAATAAAAGAATTATGCTTATTTAAACTTCCGTAATCATGATGTTTGACGTGTTGATTTTAGTTTTATGCCCATGGGTTAATTGTCCTTTGTCCTGGATTATTTAATATGTCCGTCTGGTTTTAATCCATAATAGTCCAACAGTCATAAATATAAAGTGCGAGTATCCTCGTCAAATTATCCTTATACCCGAAGTTAAATATTCCAACTAATTGGGGACTTAAACTGTAACAAGGTTTTATTATTTTGTTTAATAATTACACCAGGATATCGACTGCGTGTAACCCAAGGTTTTAATACTTTGTTATCAATTATGCCAAGTGTCCTTGTACATAATTTCACCCCTGTTTTAATAATTCTAGTGGCTATTAATCCATTCCCGTGTCCGGTTAAATGAACGATTATTCGTACATATAAATACCCCGCCCATCGTGTCCGATCGAGTGTATATGGTTATTTATAGGGACGTCCAATTGTAAATCTTTATATTAAAATTAACAAACTATCATTTTGTTAAACAAAAATAAAGCCCATTAATAGCCCATTGTCTAATTTCCACAAGTGTCGTTCTTTTGTCCAAACCTCAATTATGGTACAAAGCCCAATTACCTAATTTTAGTAATTAGCCCAACATCATGATTACTTCGTTTTAAATAAGCATAATAATAACTTAGTTACGAGACATTAAATTAAAAAGGTTGAACATAACTTACAATGATTAAAAATAGCGTAGCGTTACACGGACAGAATTTTGACTTACACCCTTACAACATTCGCTAACATACCCTTATTATTAGAAATTAAAATTAAAATTAAAATTAAAATATAATTTATATATATATATATATATATTTACGTATATAGATAGAGAGGATGGATGGATGATAAATGATGCACCAAACACTTGATTTTATAGGCCTGTGAGCTGAGAAAAGATGCTCATGCGATCGCATGGGCTTTGCCCTTCAAGGCCATGCGATCGCATGGCCAGCTGGGGAGGCTCAAAAGTCTCTGTTTTTTTATGCCGACGGTTTTTAAATATAATATAATATATATATTAATTTTAAGAATTAATTATATATTATAATATATTCATGTGCATAGTTGACTTGTAATTTTTAGTCCGTTGCGTCGAGCGTTGAGAGTTGACTTTGGTCCCGGTTCCGGATTTTCGAACGTCCTTGCGTACAATTTAATATCTTGTACTTTGCGTTTTGAATCTTGTACTCTTGTAATTTTGAGACGTTTCTTATCAATAATTGGAACCTCTTTGATTGTATTTTGTACTTTTGAGCTTTTTGGTCGTTTGCTTCTTCAATTCGTCGAATCTTTCTTTTGTCTTCACCTTTTATTATTTAAACGAATATTCCTTGTAAATAGGACAACTGCAACTAAAAGTTTGTCTTTCTTGAGGGGTAATGCTATGAAATATATGTTCGTTTTTAGCATTATCAAATATTCCCACACTTGAGCGTTGCTTGTCCTCAAGCAATATAGTCTTGAAATACTAGAATCACTTCTTTATTCTTCACACTTTGTACATCAGTGATTTCTTTACGGCGGTATAAACAATGGTAGTAACAATGTGGTTTACAGTCCCACATGACTTATAAAAATTTAGATCCTTAAAGAAATAGGATCTTTATGAAAACATTTAATCTTTTGAAAATTTCATTCTAGCTTTTACCCTAGATAAGTTTTCCGGAATTACCCTTCACCAGTGTTTGCAAATTCTTTTTATGGGTTTGGTGGGTTTCAGATTTGAAAACTTTAGCTCAAAACTTGTGGTTTTGTGTCACCCACTTGCTAACCTTGTATTGGGGAAGCAACACGTCCAGTTTACTTGTTCCGAATATTACCTTTCGGTAAACTACCGTCCGGTTGTAAAGGAAAGCGTTGAACAAACAACTGTTAAGGCAATATCCCCTGACATGCTTTTAATTATGGTCTATAACGTGTCGGACGCAATTAATATCCTTGGTAGGAGCAATAGTAAAGCTCACCCTTATAATTTTTTGGTCTGGCACAAGGTCCTGTCTTTGATCATGCTATGCAACCACCGTTCTTACGGTTGACTCCCGATTTGGTTCAGGTGACCTAATGAATTCCAGGTGAATTCCTAGGATTTTACGTTCAATGGTAATGAACGCATTGAAAATAGGTTTTCAGAAAACAAATCGGTTTGTAATTTTGATCAAAATATTTTCTCGTTCAAGCTCGAGTTTAGATATCATTGAATTTCATGAGTTTGTAATTCTCAATCTTTAAGGTCAATCTCTAGGATTGAGTAATATCAGTCTTAAAAGCTGATTTTTGATCTTTAAGGAGATTATCCTTTCTGGGGATCTGATTCATTAGTCTTATCAAGCTAATTTGCACGGCGTCCTCCCCATTTTACAAGACAGATCCTCTCATGGTTAGGATAAGTCTGACCACTTGGCGACCCTGCTTGATGCTGAGGTCCGTGGATTTCCTGCTGATTTTAGTGATGACTTTTCTAGATTTTTTGTCAACCTACAGCTGGTCTGGACGACAACTTCATCACCTAAATCAAGAAGCGCGTTTCTTTTTTGGAAGACTTTACTTCCTTTTAATGATGGAATTGATTCATCGTGTAGATCCATCTTTCTTACAGTAAATCGGGTAAAACTGTTTAGTTTAGTCCAAAGCAAAAGTATCTTTAATTATTTATTACAGAAATATGTGACATATGTTTAAAATAACTTGGTAATTTTCCCACACTTGGCTTTTATTTTCCTTTTTATTGTCCTCTATTCCATTTTAAATGAATTCTAACATTTTGGTTTGTTTCTCAATTTATATCCTTTCCGAGGTAACAATAATTTCGGTGTTAACACCTAGTTTTATCGTTCATAAATATGTATAAACATGATTTTGAGCTCATTTAATTGAAAATTTTGAAAAATTTACTAGAATTGGGTAGTCAGTATATAAGACTAGGGCTGTTCTTTATTATCAGAGAGCACCAGATTCTAATACAACTACTGCGTTACTAGTATTTTTAATGGTAACCAAGTGTATAAAGTAAAAATTTTAAAATTCCGAAAGAATTTAACCCCTTCCCACACTTAAGATCTTGCAATGCCCTCATTTGCAAGAAATTAGTAACAATTTAAATTATTGAGGGTGATTAGCGCAGAAAAATGATTAAATTTTACCAAAGTTTCCAAACATATTGGCGTTTGTTTGCTGAATGATAAATGGTGCATATCATTTGTTCATTCCGTCTTGTTGTTACATCACATTTATTTTTCATCTTGTCGTCAAAATTACTAGCTTTTGCTGAACTTAATGCCAGTCTTTGAAAATGCGCTGTTTTACCCTGTTTTGTACAATCGACAATATACATACATACAAATATAAACATGCATGGCAATTTGAAATGGGACTTAAAATCCCACTTTCAAATCCTAAATGTAAAATATTAGTACACAATAATAATAAAAATAATAAAAATTACACAAATATATCCAATAACATAAGTTTAAACATGAATAATTAAAAAGATAAAAACATAAAAATCATAAAAATAACCAAATGGAACCAAATCAGTCTGGATAGGGGTTCCAGTTCATCTCATTAGGTGGGTTCCATTGTTGGTTATAGGTGTCATGATAGGCTTGGTTATAGTCATACCGGTTAAAGGGTGGTCGGATATCGGGGCTGTGTGGCGGAAAATGAGCAGGTCGAATAGGCACATAATTATTTGGTACCTGATATGATAGCTGGCTCATGATTTGGTGCTGATGAACTAACCAGCTATCGTGTCGGCGTCGGCTATAATCCTCGTATACTCGCTCGGAGTTCCACTGCTCGTACATACTATGTCTGGCCGCGCTCGTCATTGCTTCCTCATCTATACGAACGTGGACGTCAAGAATAGGATCTCATAAGACATTCCTAATGTCTTCCGCCTCCTCCATTTCCTCGTCTGAGCCCCTTTCTACCTGTGGATGAGGGCCCTCATAGGGTACTGCCTGGTTGCGTCTACTTTTCAATACCTTAGCACCCACATAAACTTTCAATCCTAAAGGCTCAACCTGTTCTCTACAAAGCTGTAATGGACCCCCTTGGTTCCTATCAACACCTAAATACTCTCCAATGAGAGTAAAAAATACCTCCTCCTATTATACTCCCGTCCTGCATTCCTTCTACCATTTTAGATAAATAAAAACTAACACAGTAAGGGATATTGACAAAGCTTCTAGGATCCCGAATACACTTTAGGTAGAATAAATCATGTAAGGTTATTTTTTGTTTATTGTTACCCCTTTGTGTAATCGAGTTAGCCAAAAATCTATGAATGATACGAAGCTCGGCCCTGTCAATATGTGTATAGGAGTGTCCTCCCGCTCGTGTAAAAACATCAAAATGTGACATACGCCTCCAAATGGCGTCAGCTTCAAAGTTGCTATCTACCCTTTCACCATAATGAATCAAATTTGTACAATAGGGTAGTAGCAACTCACCAGGAGTATATATCTGTAAAGCCCTGGCCATGTCCAGCATGGACATTCTGTACATCCTACCGCCAAGGATAAACCTGTAACGACCCGACCAAAACCGTTATTGACGGCGCCGTTAACTTAGGTCCCGTTGCGTGGTCGTAGTCCCTATATGAGACTCGTTTGACCAAAATTATGTCGCGTTCATTTGAAAGGTACAAAGTTTAGTTTAACAAACGGATCGACAATAAGTTTAAGTTTACAAAGTTATAAAGTATGAATGAAATAACTTGCGACATAATTAGTTTGAAACCACAGTTGCTATAAATAGCGTAAGTAAGTGGACAAAAGTTTGATTCCAAAAATGTTATCCCTAGCGTATGCATGCATGGTAGACTCCAATCAAGTAATCAAAGAGTGCGGAAGCATGTAACAAATAGCCATGTGAAAACCTGAGAAAACATAGAAGAATCTGTCAACGCAAAAACGTTGGTGAAATCATAGGTTTAAGTAAGTGAGTAAAAGTAAAGTAAGTCGAACCACAAGATTTGCAAAGTTGAAATAATAGTAGTACATTCTAAAAGTTAATATTCACGAGCACCCAATTATCAAAGCTTAACGTTCCGTCCGTTGAATACCCCATCAATTAGTGCTAGAACAACACTGTTCCCGAAAATATATTTCATTCGTAAACGGTAGCGAACCGTTTGAATGAGGGTTTGTCAAACCCATATGGCCATATAACATAAGTTCTCGCTTACACCATCTGATGTAACTAATGATAATCGGATTGAGGATTTTTGTTCTAAACTCGTATGTAGAATGTTTGTTTTCCCGTTCTTGTGTTCACTTAGTTCAAAAGAATCGTTTATGTTTTCTCATCCCAAAAGTAAGTTCAAAAGAGTAAAAAGTGGGACTATGATCTCACCTCGAGTGCACGAGTATAAAGGTACTTCAACAAGTAAACGTGTGCATGAAAGTTGCTTAGCCTTGACCTAAACAAGTAAGTTATATCAATTAACCGGTTACGACACAAGGTCGGGTGAAATGTGTTCAATTAGTCCTATGGCTCGTTACGACTCGATTAAGTATAGCATGTGAATCACGTTGTCAAGTTTCATACGAGAAATAAGTATAAAAGCATGTTAGAATGATTGTATAAAAGTTTGGTTAAGTTTGACTAAAAGTCAAACTTGGTCAAAGTCAACGAAAAAGTCAACACGTTCGGGTCGGGTCCCGAACTATTTTTCTAATCTTAGAAATCATATATGAGCATGTTGGCCAAGTTACATGTTAATCGGAGGTGCGTAGCATAGCAAACATTTTTCGAAATTTGACAAAGTAGGTCAGAATCTGACCACGACATATGCCGCGCCGCGACAAAGCTGGCCGCGCCGCGGCATTACACGCGAGCTGATACCTGGCCAGTTTCAGTTTTCTAAGTCTCAACCCAAAACCTTTTTATGCATAAAACACAAACCGCAAACACTTAGAACTCGCACCTTATATCGTTGGAAAGCTCTTTTGACAAGGAATACAATTAACTACCTTTCACAAGCAAAAACATCAATTACAATAACCGAAAACTCGTCAATTGATCAAGAAAGGTTAATTTTCAAAGTTTCAAGTTCGTAAAACGTATTTTATGATTCGGGAATCCAATTTACACATACGATATGCCGTTTTGAAGGTAATGAAGCATACATTACAACTAAACACTTACTAATAACATTTCATGGCATTCGAAACATCAAAAGCTCGTTTTAAGTCTATCAAACTCTAACCAAAATCCGCAAAAATCAATATTCATGTTTTTGAAGTTTCCTTAATCAACCTACGCATCAAAACGAAGCTAGTGATACTAGTAACACAATTAAAACATGAACTTTAACAATCTAACAACATTAACTCATCCAAAATCAAGGATTAAGCAAACCCATTTCAAGTTCATGCTAGTTACTCCAAAAACAACAAATCGAGCAAACCAAACATATATTCATGTTAGACTTGAGCCATAGACACTAACTAACACCATTTCAAATCAAAAACACGAATTTAGAGAAATCTAGAGTTTTAGAAATGTTACCCAAACGAGATGAAGTTGGTACCAAATCGAAGAGGATGATGAGAGGATCACGAATATGTAATTTGTTTTGAAGTTTGCTTCCGATCCCGAATTTAGATGATGATTCTATGAAGTTGGGGTTTGTGTGTGTTCTTGCTAGAGAGAAAGAGAGAGAGAGGGAGATGATGGAAATGGTGGAAAAATGGGTTGACTAGTTGACCTAGTCAACTAGTTTGCCCATTTGGCAACTCCGGTCCCTCGAGTTTCAAAGCGGGTGCGGGATTTAACCGATCGAATATTTTTAAAACGCTCGAGTAAACGGGTGATGTCAAAATTAAATAGCGGAAATATAATGAACGTTACTCACGGAAACTATTAATTTAAATACGAAAGATTATGTTTTAGAAAAAAAAAAAAAGACGGTGTTAAAATTAAATTTAACGGAAAAACGCGGGATGTTACATTATCCACAACTCAAAAGAAATTTCGTCCCGAAATTTAGTTGGAAGTAGTAGTCGTTGTTTCTTCCTCGAGATCTTGCGTTGTCGGTTCTACGAATAAGTGAAGGTACTCCCTTGGGTATTTCAACGAACTTTGACAGTCGGGATTTCACGTCGTCTTAGAGTTTGGGTTCACGATTCATGGTTTCGACCGGCCCTCCTAGGAATGAAGTTTATCGTCGATAGTGAGTTCATCAAATAAGATAACAAGTTCTCGTTTCGCAAAACACGTCTTTGAGTTGATACATAGAATGTAGGATAAACGGAGTCCCAAAATGAGTCGGAAAAGTCTAAACGGCTAGCGACGGGTCCAAAACACCCCAAGAATTTAAAGGATCAAAATATCGCGGATTTAGCTTCCTACGTTTTCCCGAAACGGATTGCACCTTTCCAAGGTGCGACTCTTAACGTGATGCGGTTTCCCACGTGGAATTTGAAATGTTTACGTCTAACATCGGCGTAGCTCTTGGTGATTACGAGTCGCGTAGGGTTTTACCTGAATATGAATAAATTTTCTCGGTTGCTCATGAATAACCTCGGCCCCGGTGAATTGATCATCGTTTACTTGGTTCGACAAAGGAGAATGACGTTTCCGGTCACATGTGGTTTCAAAAGGAGTGACGTTAAAACTCGAATGAAAATCATTGTAGTACGAGGATTCGGTTTAAGGAAAATACTTTTCTCAAGTAAATTTGAAGTTGGTAATACAAACTTGTATTATGGTTTCCAAGGTTTAAATCGCATGTTTGTTCGGTCCGTCGGGTTGTGGATGGTACGCGGTACTCATGTCTAAACGCGGTCCCGAGGCTTTTTGTAAGGTACTCCAAAATCTAGAAGTGAAACGAGGATCTCGATCCGAAACGGGGTATATTTCCCTAAGGCATATTGAACAAGTTTGCTAGGAATTGAAAACGTTAGCTAGGACAAGTTTCTCAAGAAAATTCGCGTCGCGGAAGATTTATCGTTTTCCAAAAATGTTCGTCGGGGCAAGTTCTTATCGGGTTTTGAAACGATTGTTAGGACTATCCACCCTCGCGGCGAATATTTGTACGACGTGAAGAGTCGCTCTCCATTGCGAATTTAGAATAAGGACCTCCTGAACCGGAAGTACGAGGGTGATGCAAGAGAAGTTTCCGCCCCGATGTAAGCATAACGAGTAAATTGTAGTTAATCAATAAGACTGTGCGAGGACGAGATAGTATACACGTGTAACATACGGTTGAAGTCGAGAGGAATCGGTAATTCATTCGGAAGCATAAGTATAGTTCGACAAAAGTCGAAGGGGTGTCCCCGGTATGGTTGTTATCAATATTCTCGGAGTTTTCGGATGTCCAAACATGAAAGGATGAAGTCATGTACATGGCACATGGTGGTGTTTAGGTTGATCGAGTCTAACCACCATCACGCGTCACTAGAACTTTGGTATGTCTTACCGTAATATAACCACGTTGATCGAGTGTCGTTATATTACGCCAAATCATACTTCCATTCCCACATCACTCCATGAGTTCAAGTTCGTGTCATCGTGAAAATCTAAAATGAACAAAATGTAACGACGTCTCAAACGTGACTCGTATTAAATCGAAATAGTTTCTACAACTCTAAAGAAGCGTTTCCCCGCGGGAAGTGTATAAATGATTGTTAACGTCAAATCGGTTCGATTCAAACAATAATGTATTTAGGTATGAAAAGAGTAACGAGTCATGATAACGAGTAGCACGCAACTGTAGTGATAAATGTTGATGACGATACTCACCTAGAGTAGTGATGGTAGTAACACCAAAAAGTAGATAGTAAGAAACACCAGTGAGAAACCGAGAGTAAGTTGAAACGGTGGCAAATAACAATCCGGGAGACAGAGTTCCCGAACGAGTGTGACTAATGAAGTCGTCGTCATCCATACGTGTATGAATCATGAATTTACGTGTGTTACCAAAAAGTGGTGGAATACGAGTTCGTATGATGAAGGTTGGGTACCATTAAAAAGTTTGCCTAAGAATGATTCAAGTATAATGCACAAGTAGTCAAGTAAGTGCTATCTATAGCAAATGTATGTAAGAATGCAAATGTTAACTATCCGGTTGTAGTCTAGACTCACTAATGCGTCCTAACGACTCTGTTAGACACACTAATGCACGTCCTAGTTCCCTACAACCAACGCTCTGATACCACTTGTAACGACCCGACCAAAACCGTTATTGACGGCGCCGTTAACTTAGGTCCCGTTGCGTGGTCGTAGTCCCTATATGAGACTCGTTTGACCAAAATTATGTCGCGTTCATTTGAAAGGTACAAAGTTTAGTTTAACAAACGGATCGACAATAAGTTTAAGTTTACAAAGTTATAAAGTATGAATGAAATAACTTGCGACATAATTAGTTTGAAACCACAGTTGCTATAAATAGCGTAAGTAAGTGGACAAAAGTTTGATTCCAAAAATGTTATCCCTAGCGTATGCATGCATGGTAGACTCCAATCAAGTAATCAAAGAGTGCGGAAGCATGTAACAAATAGCCATGTGAAAACCTGAGAAAACATAGAAGAATCTGTCAACGCAAAAACGTTGGTGAAATCATAGGTTTAAGTAAGTGAGTAAAAGTAAAGTAAGTCGAACCACAAGATTTGCAAAGTTGAAATAATAGTAGTACATTCTAAAAGTTAATATTCACGAGCACCCAATTATCAAAGCTTAACGTTCCGTCCGTTGAATACCCCATCAATTAGTGCTAGAACAACACTGTTCCCGAAAATATATTTCATTCGTAAACGGTAGCGAACCGTTTGAATGAGGGTTTGTCAAACCCATATGGCCATATAACATAAGTTCTCGCTTACACCATCTGATGTAACTAATGATAATCGGATTGAGGATTTTTGTTCTAAACTCGTATGTAGAATGTTTGTTTTCCCGTTCTTGTGTTCACTTAGTTCAAAAGAATCGTTTATGTTTTCTCATCCCAAAAGTAAGTTCAAAAGAGTAAAAAGTGGGACTATGATCTCACCTCGAGTGCACGAGTATAAAGGTACTTCAACAAGTAAACGTGTGCATGAAAGTTGCTTAGCCTTGACCTAAACAAGTAAGTTATATCAATTAACCGGTTACGACACAAGGTCGGGTGAAATGTGTTCAATTAGTCCTATGGCTCGTTACGACTCGATTAAGTATAGCATGTGAATCACGTTGTCAAGTTTCATACGAGAAATAAGTATAAAAGCATGTTAGAATGATTGTATAAAAGTTTGGTTAAGTTTGACTAAAAGTCAAACTTGGTCAAAGCCAACGAAAAAGTCAACACGTTCGGGTCGGGTCCCGAACTATTTTTCTAATCTTAGAAATCATATATGAGCATGTTGGCCAAGTTACATGTTAATCGAAGGTGCGTAGCATAGCAAACATTTTTCGAAATTTGACAAAGTAGGTCAGAATCTGACCACGGCATATGCCGCGCCGCGACAAAGCTGGCCGCGCCGCGGCATTACACGCGAGCTGATACCTGGCCAGTTTCAGTTTTCTAAGTCTCAACCCAAAACCTTTTTATGCATAAAACACAAACCGCAAACACTTAGAACTCGCACCTTATATCGTTGGAAAGCTCTTTTGACAAGGAATACAATTAACTACCTTTCACAAGCAAAAACATCAATTACAATAACCGAAAACTCGTCAATTGATCAAGAAAGGTTAATTTTCAAAGTTTCAAGTTCGTAAAACGTATTTTATGATTCGGGAATCCAATTTACACATACGATATGCCGTTTTGAAGGTAATGAAGCATACATTACAACTAAACACTTACTAATAACATTTCATGGCATTCGAAACATCAAAAGCTCGTTTTAAGTCTATCAAACTCTAACCAAAATCCGCAAAAATCAATATTCATGTTTTTGAAGTTTCCTTAATCAACCTACGCATCAAAACGAAGCTAGTGATACTAGTAACACAATTAAAACATGAACTTTAACAATCTAACAACATTAACTCATCCAAAATCAAGGATTAAGCAAACCCATTTCAAGTTCATGCTAGTTACTCCAAAAACAACAAATCGAGCAAACCAAACATATATTCATGTTAGACTTGAGCCATAGACACTAACTAACACCATTTCAAATCAAAAACACGAATTTAGAGAAATCTAGAGTTTTAGAAATGTTACCCAAACGAGATGAAGTTGGTACCAAATCGAAGAGGATGATGAGAGGATCACGAATATGTAATTTGTTTTGAAGTTTGCTTCCGATCCCGAATTTAGATGATGATTCTATGAAGTTGGGGTTTGTGTGTGTTCTTGCTAGAGAGAAAGAGAGAGAGAGGGAGATGATGGAAATGGTGGAAAAATGGGTTGACTAGTTGACCTAGTCAACTAGTTTGCCCATTTGGCAACTCCGGTCCCTCGAGTTTCAAAGCGGGTGCGGGATTTAACCGATCGAATATTTTTAAAACGCTCGAGTAAACGGGTGATGTCAAAATTAAATAGCGGAAATATAATGAACGTTACTCACGGAAACTATTAATTTAAATACGAAAGATTATGTTTTAGAAAAAAAAAAAAAGACGGTGTTAAAATTAAATTTAACGGAAAAACGCGGGATGTTACATTATCCACAACTCAAAAGAAATTTCGTCCCGAAATTTAGTTGGAAGTAGTAGTCGTTGTTTCTTCCTCGAGATCTTGCGTTGTCGGTTCTACGAATAAGTGAAGGTACTCCCTTGGGTATTTCAACGAACTTTGACAGTCGGGATTTCACGTCGTCTTAGAGTTTGGGTTCACGATTCATGGTTTCGACCGGCCCTCCTAGGAATGAAGTTTATCGTCGATAGTGAGTTCATCAAATAAGATAACAAGTTCTCGTTTCGCAAAACACGTCTTTGAGTTGATACATAGAATGTAGGATAAAATACTAACAATTTATCACTAATTACACTAGAAATTAACAAAATTGCATTAGGTAAAATATTGGTAATTATCACAAAAACTAGCAAATTTATGAGTTTAGGGGTGTAATTTTTACCTTTTTGCTGAAGAATGAGAATCTAGGCATGATTAGAGCAAGAAAAATGACGAATTACGGTGGAAAAATGATGAAATTTGGTGAGATTTTGAGAGAGTTTCGTATATGTGTGTGTGTTGTGGTGAAGAAGACAGACTCGCTGTCTGTTTTGTATCAGGCCTGGAATCCAGCCTCATGCGATCGCATGAGGTTGGTGTGTAAACCCCATGCGATCGCATGGGGTGCCGGCTACAGTGTTTTGCTCCTTTTTTTTTTTGAACATATAAAACCTTATGCTTTAATAAACATATAATTAATATAATTTTAAAATTTTGTTTTCCTTTTATGATGAGGGCGTTTCGGATCGTTGTCCTAGTCCGTCCCTCGACAAAATTTTAAATTTTGTCATTCTTTAAGCGTCGTTTTAAAAGCAAAGATTTTTGGTTTTTTAATTTTTTTGGCATACTTTAATTCAATAAGATTAAAAATAATGATAATAAAAGTTCTCGTCCCTCCCTTGGGTAAAGCAATTTCGGTTCAAAGACCTAGTCTTCAACTCACGACGAATTTAAAAATCATATTTTTAACTTAGTGAAATAAAGTAAATTTTTGTTTTTTTAAAATTCACACCAAACTTAAATTTAAAATGCATAAAATTAAAAATTCATATTTTAAAAATTCACACCAAACTTAAATTATATTTTTGCTTTTATACATACAAACTTATATTAAAAATATTAATTTCTCAAATATTTACAAACTTAAATATATTGATTAAAAAGTTTACAATATCAATTTAAGATTTATATATTAATTTTTTTTAAAAACATGGTAAAAATAAAATTAAAAATCTTTTTGGCTTTTATCCCACTTTAATCAATCAAATATTATCAAAAATATACGCCCCTCTTTTCGGTAAAGTAATTTCGGTTCCATGACCTAATTTAACTCATGACGAATTTTTGAAATATTTTGGGTTGATTGATTAAAGATATTTATACCTTAAGAATAAACGTTAAATTTCGCAGTGATGTAATAAATTTTTGAATGATATCAATAATTTCGGTTGCAAGACCTAATTTTATTGAATACCAATTTAATACTTTATAGCGAACAAATTAGCGTTTATTATCAAATGGTTAAAAAAAAAAATAAAAATAAAAACTGTACAAACTTACATGTGAAATATATTTCTTAGTGATATGCTCTAGTCCACTCATAAGATAGTCGGACTAATTGGTTTTCCATGGCTACATAGGCGTAACCTCAAGCATTTAACGTTTTTTCTTCTAAACATATGAACGGTCCATCTCTGCATAAAGTAACAAATTCGGTGTTTGAATAGGTTTGATTATTTGAACAATTACCTTCGTGTGACCATTTTCCGCATTTGTGGCATTTTTCAAGGTGTCGTGCTCTTATTTTCGCTGCGGATTTTGATTTTCCTTTACCAAATTGTAACTTATTATCTTCGCAACTGGATTCTTTTATTACTCCGTCCAATTTACCTCTGATTAATGATACTATTTCACTTGGAAGTGTGTCATTATTACGTTTAGTGATCAAAGCGTGTAGCATTAGACCATGGTTTAATTCACAGGAAGTCTTCATTTCGTAAAACCTAAAAAAATAAAAATTCAGAATGGGGGGAGAAGACTAGTTCTTTAGGGTCTGCTAGGGAAAGACCATTCGGGTTCCATTTTCGAGAACTACACGAAAACAAAAAATCTAACTCTAACAGAAATACATATTATCCTTTAAAGACTTGATTCCCCCCCTCTTAGTTAGCTGTGGTATCGAAATTGTGATTAACTTCGTTGTCAACTTCCATTGGACTATCTATGTAATGTTTAACTCTGTGACCATTAACTTTAAATTCAATCCCATTTGAATTTATTAATTCTATAGTTCCGTATGGGAAAACTCTTTTGACTATAAATGGTCCAGACTATCTTGATTTCAATTTTCCAGGAAATAGATTGAATCGTGAATTGAAAAGAAGAACTCTATCTCCTTCTTTAAATTCTTTTGAACTTCTGATTCTTTTATCATGCCATTTCTTCGTTCTTTCCTTATAGATTAACGAATTTTCGTATGCTTCTTGTCTTAATTCTTCTAATTCGTTTAATTGACTTAACCGTAGACGTCCAGCTTCATGTAAATCAAGATTACATGTCTTCAAAGAGCCAAAATGCTTTGTGTTCAATTTCTACTGGAAGATGACATGCTTTTCCGTAAACGAGTCTAAAAGGTGTGGTTCCAATTGGAGTTTTGTAGGCTGTTCTAAAAGCCCAGAGTGCATCCTCCAACTTAATGGACCATTCCTTCGGATTTGATCCTACGTTTTTTTCTAGAATACGTTTTAAAGCTCGGTTGGTATTTTCAACTTGTCCACTAGTCTGTGGATGATATGCAGTGGAGATTTTATGAGTTACTCCATATCTTTTGAGAACTTTCTCAAGTTGATTATTACAAAAATGAGTACCCCGATCACTTATTAAAGCTTTCGGTGTTCCAAATCTTGCAAAAAGACGTTTAAAAAGTTGACTACAACTCGTGCATCGTTAGTTGGGAGAGCTTGTGTTTCCACCCATTTAGATACATAATCTATGGCAACGAGAATGTAGAGATTATTATGAGATTTTGGAAATGGACCCATAAAGTCAATACCCCAAATGTCAAATACTTCACATACTTGAATGACATTTTGTGGCATTTCATCACGTTGACTTATTTTACCGGTCCTTTGACATGCATCATAGGATTTGCAAAGAAGGTGTGCGTCTTTGTAAATTGTAGGCCAATAGAATCCAGCATCATAAACTTTTCTTGCTGTTAGTTGAGGCCCATAATGCCCTCCTGTTGGTCCTGTGTGACAATGGTTTAAGATTTTACTAGCTTTATCTCCAAATACACATCGGCGTATTATTCCATCAGGACAACTTTTAAACAAATGTGGATCTTCCCAGAAATAGCGTTTTATATCACTGAAGAATTTCTTTCGTTTATGGTACGACAATCCTTTTTCAAGGAATCCACATACTAAGTAGTTTGCATAGTCTGCAAACCATGGAATTTCATTATAATCTATCTTCAATAGATATTCATCAGGAAAGTTGTCTTGTATGGCCGATTCATTTAGAACTTCTAATTCGGGATTTTCAAGACGAGAAAGATGATCAGCGGCAAGATTTTCTGCTCCTCTTTTATCTCAGATTTCAATATCGAACTCTTGTAAGAGTAAGATCCAACGGATTAATCTTGGTTTGGCATCTTGTTTTGAAAATAGGTATCTAAGAGCAGAATGGTCAGTATAGACTACCGTTTTAGCTAGAACGAGATATGATCGAAATTTGTCAAAAGCAAAGACAATAGCAAGGTGTTCTTTTTCAGTAGTTGTATAGTTCATTTGTGCTCCTTGTAACGTCTTACTAGCATAATATATAGGTTGAAATCGTTTTTCAATCCTTTGTCCTAAAACGGCTCCCATTGCAAAATCACTTGCATCGCACATAAGTTCAAACGGTAAATTCCAATTTGGTGTTATCATAATCGGCACATTAGTGAGTTTCTCTTTAAGAATATTAAAAGATTTGATACACTCATCTGAAAAGATGAATGGAGCATCATTTTCTAGGAGTTTATTCATAGGAGTGGCAATTTTAGAAAAATCTTTTATGAAACGTCGGTAAAAACCGGCATGCCCTAGAAAACTCCTAACTCCTCTAACATTGGTGGGATGTGGAAGTTTAGCAATTACATCTACTTTAGCTCTATCCACTTCAATTCCTTCCTTTGAAATTTTATGACCAAGAACGATGCCTTCTTTAACCATGAAATGACATTTCTCCCAATTAAGTACTAGATTTGATTGTTCGCACCTAATAAGCATTCGTTCAAGATTAACTAGACATGTTTCAAAAGTATCACCGAAGACTGAAAAGTCATCCATGAAAACTTCCATGCATTCTTCTATCATATCGTGAAAAATTGCCATCATGCACCTTTGAAAGGTTGCAGGGGCGTTGCAAAGTCCAAATGGCATGCGTTTGTAAGCAA
Organism: Rutidosis leptorrhynchoides; assembly: GCF_046630445.1. Taxonomy (NCBI): domain Eukaryota; kingdom Viridiplantae; phylum Streptophyta; class Magnoliopsida; order Asterales; family Asteraceae; genus Rutidosis; species Rutidosis leptorrhynchoides. The sequence goes on from NC_092339.1 coordinate 96,284,402, forward strand.
AAGTACCATAAGGGCACGTGAACGTGGTTTTCTCTTGGTCTTCGGGTGTTATTGGAATTTGAAAATATCCGGAAAAACCATCAAGAAAATAATAGTAACTATTTCCGGCTAATCTTTCCAACATTTGATCAATAAAAGGTAAGGGAAAGTGATCTTTTCTGGTGGCGTCATTTAATTTTCTATAATCAATACATACACGCCATCCTGTTACAGTCCTAGTAGGAATAAGCTCATTTTTCTCATTTGTGATGACAGTCATGCCACCCTTCTTAGGCACGCATTGAACTGGGCTTACCCATGGACTATCATAAATTGGATAAATTAAACCTGCATCTAGCAGTTTAATAATTTCTTTCTTAACAACATCTTGCATATTAGGATTTAGTCTTCGTTGGCGTTGCACATACGTTTTATGACCTTCTTCCATAAGGATTTTATGTGTGCAATACGAAGGACTTATTCCTTTAATATCATGAATCTTCCATGCAATGGCTGGTTTATGAGCTTTCAACACAGAAATGAGTTGAGATTTCTCATTTTCAGTAAGAGAAGACGATATTATTACAGGTAATTCAGATTCACCATGTAAATAAGCGTATTCCAAATGGTTTAGAAGTGGCTTTAACTCTAATGTTGGTGGTTCTTCTATCGATGATTTATATCGATATCTGTCTTCTTCTTTTAGCATTTGAATTTCTTCTGTTGTTGGTTCATATCCATTAGCCATTAGTGTAGCTAACATTTCAGTTTCATCAATTGGTTCAGTTCCTTCTCCTAAAGAACATTCTCATGTTCCTTGTAATTCTGTAAATTCTTCTAACAATTCTGCATGTGATTCTATAGTTTGAATATAATAACATGTATCATCTGCAGATTGCGGTTGTTGCATTGCTCTATCAACTGAAAAGGTAACACTCTCATCCTCTATACTTAGGGTCAGTTTCTTACCAAACACGTCTATCATTGCTTTAGCCGTGTTTAAGAATGGTCTTCCTAATATGAGAGGAACTTGAGAATCTTCTTCCATGTCCAGAACAACAAAATCTACTGGAAATACTAAAGTACCAACTTTAACTAGCATGTTCTCCATTATCCCTCTAGGATATTTTATTGATCGATCGGCTAGTTGTATACTTATTCTTGTTGGTTTCAATTCTCCAAGGTCTAGTTTAGCGTATAGTGAATACGGCATTAAATGTATACTAGCACCTAAGTCTGCCAATGCTTCTATTGAACTAAGACTACCCAGAAAACATGGAATTGTGAAACTTCCTGGATCTGATAATTTTTCTGGTATCTTATTCAACAGCACTGCTGAACAATTAGCATTCATAGTAACGGCCGAGAGTTCTTCCATTTTTTTTCTATTTGTGATTAAATCATTCAGAAATTTAGCATATCTAGGCATTCCTGAAATTACATCAATGAAAGGAAGATTGACATTTATTTGTTTAAACATATCCAAGAATTTGGATTGCTCGGCTTCAAGTCTCTCTTTTTTCATTTTACTCGGGTAAGGAAGTGGTGGTTGGTATGGTTTAACATAAGGTTTAGCCTTAACTGTGTTATCTTCATTAACCTTTTCAACTACCGGTTCTTTTTCCTTATCTTGATCAGGTTGTGGTTCTTGTGGAGTAGGAATAGCTTCATCAGAAATTACAGGTATTTCAGGTGGTTTAAGTGTTGTACCACTTCTTGTGGTAATGGCTTTAGCTGTTTCATTCCGGGGGTTAGCATTTGTATCACTAGGTAAACTTTCCGATTTTCTTTCACCTATTAACCTTGCTAGGTTACTTACTTCTTGTTCCAAGTTTTGAATAGAAGCTTGTTGATTTCTAAATGCTTGAGCATTTTGTTCATTGGTTTGTTTCTGAGATGTGAAAAACTGCGTTTGAGTTTCAACTAGCTTCGTCATCATATCTTCTAAATTCGACTTTTTATCATCGGTTTGTGGTGGTTTGTTTTGAAAATTAGGTCTTTGCTGGTTGTAAGTATTATTGGATACTTGTTGATTACTAGGACCTTGTTGGTTGTTGTATGGAATATTTCGGTTATAATTCTGGTTTTGATTGTAAATCGGTCTTGGCGATTGATAATTATTCTGATAATTATTTCCAGGCCTTTGGTTTATGTATGAAATATTCTCTCTTTGTTCCATTGTTAGTTCAATACTGAGACAATCTTTTGTCAAATGTGGTCCTCCACACTGCTCACAACTAATTCGTATTGAGTGAATATCCTTAGTCATCTTTTCCATTCGTCTCTCGACAGCATCTATCTTTGCAGAAATGGAATCTAAGTCATGGCTAGAATCGGCTCTAGCTGCTTTAGATGATCTAACGATATCTTTTTCTTGATGCCACTCATGTGAGTGGGAAGCAGTGTTATCAATAATTTTGTAAGCATCAGTTTCGGTTTTCTTCATAATGGAACCACCAGCTGCTATATCGATGTCTTTCCTTGTAGTGATGTCGCATCCTTGGTAGAATATTTGTACTATTTGACAGGTGTCTAAACCATGTTGCGGACATCCTCTTAATAACTTTCCAAATCTTGTCCACGCCTCATATAGAGTTTCATTCGGTTTCTGTGTGAACGTAACAATTTCTCCTTGAAGTCTTACGGCTTTAGATGCCGGAAAGAATTGTTTAAGAAATTTTTCAACTAAAACATCCCATGTATCAATCGCCCCTTCAGGTAACGATTCCAACCAATCTTTGGCTTCTCCCTTTAAAGTCCAGGGAAATAACATGAGATATATCTGTTCATCCTCAACTTCTCTTATTTTAAATAGTGTGCAGATCCTATTAAAGGTACGAAGATGTTCATTTGGATCTTCCTTCGGCGCACCACTAAATTGGCATTGATTAGTCACCATGTGTAGAATTTGTCCTTTGATTTCATAATCTGGCGCATTAATGTCTGGATGAGTAATTGCGTGACCTTGGCCAGTGCGTTTAGCTCTCATTCGGTCTTCCATACTTAAAGGTTCCAGATTCTTTATAATTGAATTTGTTGAATCTGAATCACTAGAGGATTCTGATTTAATGGTTTGTTCCTCAACAATCTCTATTTGAATGATTGGTGGTTCCGGAGGAAAAATTAATGGTTCAGGATCTATGAATCGTCCCTGAATATTCTCCGGATTCTCAATTGTGAGGTCAGGTTCAAAAAATAGATTATCGGAAATTTGAATTGGAGTACTTGGTCGACTGGATGACGATTCTAAAGAAAAATCAACGGCGACAATATTTGCTAGATGTCTTGATCGAGTTACAGGTGGTGAACGTACAAAAGGTGGTGAACGTCTTGCTCAGTGCATTCACTGAATATCCTATTAGTTTTTAAAAGGAAAGAAAAATTATATAAGTTATCCAATTAATATACTTTTCTGATTTTGCCCACGTTTCGAATAACCAAAAGATGCAGCAGAGGGGCAGGATTCGTTTGGTCTCAATATAATTGAGTACTGTTTGGCTCCAATAACCCGGTCCACGTACAAATCCAACTATTACTACGAACCAGAAAATTTTGATGTCTATCAATTTAACCGCTTAAAATAAATTTTCGTAATTTTAAGAAATTTAGATAAGAAGTAGAATAAAAATCTATGTCCTAAAACCTAGAATGGTGAGAAATAAGAAAGAAAAAGAGTGCGTCGAAATAGGTTGAAAAAGAAAAGGGTTGAAAAATAAAAGGCGTCGAAAAATAAGAAAGAAAAAAAATGACTTATAAAACTTAAAAACACTCGACTAACCCAACCTTATTACTATCACTAACTTAAAATTAAAATTGCAAATTGAGATTACTAATTGGAGTGATAATTGATACATAGGTAAAAGGCGTCGAAAAATAAAAATAAGAAAGTAGCGCGTTAAAACTTAAAAAGGAACTAAAAACTAAGAATTAAAAGTTGCGTCTAAAAATATTTAAGCTTACAAGGAAAACTATATCCCAAATGGCAATATCTTAAAAAGGAACCAAAACTTAAAAAGGTGTCGCAAAATTCTAAAGCACCTAAATCTTAGTCTAAAAAAAAAGCACTTAAGGAATTTTACGGCAAAGCCTAAAAATCTATAAATAAAAATTAGCTACGGCAAAAACTATGGATTAAAACTAAATATGAGCGAAAAAACACAAATATTACGCTAAAACAATTAAAAAGGTACAAAATATAAAAATATACTAAAAGTTGTAAAAAGTACAATTTTTATAAAAATATTATTTTTATATTATTTATTTAATAAAACTATTAATTTTAAAATTTAACTAAACTAATTAAACTAAAAATACAAAATAATAATAAAAACTAATAACTAATTAAATAAGAAAACCTAATTAGGGTTTTAAATTAAATAATAATTATAATAATTACTCCGTATTTAATGCTGTTTTAGGGCAACAGTGGCGTGTCAGGTGATCTCATGCGATCGCATGAGATATTGCCTTCGGGCTCATGCGATCGCATGAGCTGAGGATTTGGGCCAGGATACGGGCTGCTACAGTAGCAGGCCAAGAGTTTTTATTATATTTTTTTTTGTTTTGTTTTGCTGTGTTTATTTTTTATGTTTTAAAAATATATTTATATAAATTAAATAAAACTTATATTTTTATAAAATAAAGATAAAGAAACTTTTATAGAGCTTAAATATTAACAAATTCTTAAAAATATTTATATTTTTGTTTTTCTTTTTATATTTTTGGATATTTAAAACGTATTTTTACAAAAGCGTATTTTTTATAAAAGTAAACTTAAAAATAAAAATCTTTTTTTTTTTTTTAATATTATAGCGTTGTGCTTCCGGTTTTTAAGCTAGATTGTAGTCCCCGGCAGCGGCGTCAAAAATACTTGATGTTAAAGCTAAGGGGCATAAAATACAATTAAATTTTACAAGGAAATACTATTAAATACGATACAATTTTACACAAGATATTTATTTATTTATAGAATGGATATACTTAAACCTTGCTACAACACTTATAGGCAGTGTACCTAATCGTACAGTAGTGTAGTTTTTAGTAAGTCCGGTTCGTTCCACAGGAAAAAATCTTTAAACAAAGCTTAACGCTATATTAGTTTTATTTTATAAAAATACAAATATATATAAGTAATATTATTATTATAAAGGGGGGTTTTTACCGTTTAATGACCGGTTTGTCGATTTTTAAAACTTTAGTCGCAGTTAAAACCTAATGTAAAATATTAAAAATAAATAAAAGACTAAATTTAAAGCGTAAAGTAAATAACGATAATGAAATTGCGATAAATAAAAGTGCGATAAAATAAAATTGCGATAATTAAAAAGTACGATAATTAAAAGTGCAATTAAATACAATGACAATAAATAAAAGTGCGATAATTAGAAGTGCAATTAAATGTAAAATAAAGGAAATTAAATATGAAATAAAATAATTATGCTTATTTAAACTTCCGTAATCATGATGTTTGACGTGTTGATTTTAGTTTTATGCCCATAGGTTAATTGTCCTTTGTCCTGGATTATTTAATATGTCCGTCTGGTTTTTGTCCATAACAGTCCATCAGTCATAAATATAAAGTGCGAGTATCCTCGTCAAATTATCCTTATACCTGAAGTTAAATATTCCAACTAATTGGGGACTTAAACTGTAACAAGGTTTTATTATTTTGTTTAATAATTACACCAGGATATCGACTGCGTGTAACCCAAGGTTTTAATACTTTGTTATCAATTATGCCAAGTGTCCTTGTACATAATTTCACCTCTGTTTTAATAATTCTAGTGGCTATTAATCCATTCCCGTGTCTGGTTAAATGAACGATTATTCGTACATATAAATACCCCGCCCATCGTGTCCGATCGAGTGTATATGGTTATTTATAGGGACATCCAATTGTAAATCTTTATATTAAAATTAACAAACTATCATTTAGTTAAATAAAAATAAAGCCCATTAATAGCTCATTGTCTAATTTCCACAAGTGTCGTTCTTTTGTCCAAACCCCAATTATGGTACAAAGCCCAATTACCCAATTTTAGTAATTAGCACAACATCATGATTACTTCGTTTTAAATAAGCATAATAATAACTTAGCTACGAGACATTAAATTAAAAAGGTTGAACATAACTTACAATGATTAAAAATAGCGTAGCGTTACACGGACAGAATTTTGACTTACACCCTTACAACATTCGCTAACATACCCTTATTATTAGAAATTAAAATTAAAATTAAAATTAAAATATAAATTATATATATATATATATATATATATATTTACGTATATAGATAGAGAGGATGGATGGATGATAAATGATGCACCAAACACTTGATTTTATAGGCCTGTGAGCTGGGAAAAGATGCTCATGCGATCGCATGGGCTTTGCCCTTCAAGGCCATGCGATCGCATGGCCAGCTGGGGAGGCTCAAAAGTCTCTGTTTTTTTATGCCGACGGTTTTTAAATATAATATAATATATATATTAATTTTAAGAATTAATTATATATTATATTATATTCATGTGCATAGTTGACTTGTAATTTTTAGTCCGTTGCGTCGAGCGTTGAGAGTTGACTCTGGTCCCGGTTCCGGATTTTCAAACGTCCTTGGGTACAATTTAATATCTTGTACTTTGCGTTTTGAATCTTGTACTCTTGTAATTTTGAGACGTTTCTTATCAATAATTGGAACCTCTTTGATTGTATTTTGTACTTTTGAGCTTTTTGGTCGTTTGCGTCTTCAATTCGTCGAATCTGTCTTTTGTCTTTACCTTTTATTATTTAAACGAATATTCCTTGTAAATAGGACAACTGTAACTAAAAGCTTGTCTTTCTTGAGGGGTAATGCTATGAAATATATGTTCGTTTTTAGCATTATCAAATATTCCCACACTTGAGCGTTGCTTGTCCTCAAGCAATATAGTCTTGAAATACTAGAATCACTTCTTTATTCTTCACACTTTGTACATCAGTGATTTCTTTACGGCGGTATAAACAATGGTAGTAACGATGTGGTTTACAGTCCCACATGACTTATAAAAATTTAGATCCTTAAAGAAATAGGATCTTTATGAAAACATTTAATCTTTTGAAAATTTCATTCTAGCTTTTACCCTAGATAAGTTTTCCGGAATAACCCTTCACCGGTGTTTGCAAATTCTTTTTGTGGGTTTGGTGGGTTTCAGATTTGAAAACTTTAGCTCAAAACTTGTGGTTTTGTGTCACCCACTTGCTAACCTTGTATTGGGAAAACAACACGTCCAGTTTACTTGTTCCGAATATTACCTTTCGGTAAACTACCGTCCGGTTGTAAAGGAAAGCGTTGAACAAGCAACTATTAAGGCAATGTCCCCTGACATGCTTTTAATTATGGTCTATAACGTGTCGGACGCTATTACTATCCTTGGTAGGAGCAATAGTAAAGCTCACCCTTATAATTTTTCGGTCTGGCACAAGGTCCTGTCTTTGACCATGCTATGCAACCACCGTTCTTACGGTTGACACCCGATTTGGTTCAGGTGACCTAATGAATTCCAGGTGAATTCCTAGGATTTTACGTTCAATGGTAATTAACGCATTGAAAATAGGTTTTCAGAAAACAAATCGGTTTGTAATTTTGATCAAAATATTTTCTCGTGCAAGCTCGAGTTTAGATATCATTGAATTCCATGAGTTTGTAATTCTCAATCTTTAAGGTCAATCTCTAGGATTGAGTAATATCAGTCTTAAAAGCTGATTTTTGATCTTTAAGGAGATTATCCTTTCTGGGGATCTGATTCATTAGTCTTATCAAGCTAATTTGCACGGCGTCCTCCCCATTTTACAAGACAGATCCTCTCATGGTTATAGTCATTTTGGGCGCTTTTCGTTTTTAGCCGTTGCATATGATGTTAGGATAGTGGCGTATTGGTTGTATTGCGCACTACAAAGGATGTTTAGTGGTAAGTGTAATCCGTAAGGATTCATGTGGTTCGATCTTCAACGTTCGGATTGTTGACTTTAGGTTGAGACTTGGTCGTTTTTAGCGTTGTCCTTGGTAAAGGTACGCTAAGAAATGGATATCTCGGTACGAGATGGGTTGAGTTTTTCCCGATATGGGGAATTGAGTGGGTTTTAGTGCTCGGATTGTGGTTTTGATAAATCGCGGGTGACAATTTTAGATGTTAAAGGTGATTCATTGGGAAGAATTGTCTAGGAAAGTTCGGATTGGAACTTAGGATTGAGGGCCGTTGAGTAGTTCTGGATTGGTTAAGTGGAGAAGATCACGAGGACGTGATCGAGTTTAAGTGGGGGAGAGTTGTAAGACCCAAATATTTATTGTACATAATGTATTTATGGTGTACGATGCGTGTATGAAGTGTACGAAGCACGTACGTGTTGCTTGCTCGAACGTCGAAGGAAACTGGACGTTGTCTGAAGTGAAAAGGTGTGTACGTATCTTTTCAACCCCAAATAAAATTTGAGTTGATGTTTCAAAGCCTTACCATTGGAAATAAAATCTTATTACGTTTCCAACGATATTTGATTCATCGAAAACGGAGCTACGGTCAAAAAGTTATGGCCAAAACAAGAAACTGAAAACTGACCTGAAGGTTGGAGTGGCGCTCCAACTTATGGAGCGGCGCTCCGATCTCGTCTGATGCAATTTTCAGCCTTTTTAAAAGGTTTAAATGAGGGGTACTTTGGTCTTTTCACTTGAGGTCGGTTTGGGGTCATCAAAACTGATCCATTGATCATTTTGGACCACATTTCACTCATCAAACACTCTCATCAAACCCTAGAGTGAGAAACCCATTTTAAGTGAGAGAAAGCTCCATTTGGAGAAGAAGAAGTTTGATTCGGGTTAAGTCTCAAGTATTAAAGTTGTTCATCTTATCAACGGCATCATTTTGGCGGTATTGGTAAGTTCAAACTCTAAATTTCATTGTTTGATTTGAGATTCAATGTTAGGGTTGGTGTTAGTTAGTTGTAAAACCCACTTAGTTGATGAAGAGGGTTTATGGAACTTGCTATTTTGATATTTGGCGGGTTTTGGGTTGGTTAATGATTTAACCATGTTTAAGACTTGTAAATGGTGTATAATCACTAGTATTAGTGATTATTGATGTTTGGAGACCATTAGGGTTCTTATGGTTGACTAATTTTGACTAGAGTTAAAATTAGGGTTTGTTGATGATTATGACTCAATTGCCGACTTAATAAGGTTTATAAACTTAAATGGATTAAGTTGAAGCATAGAACCGAGTTAAATATGTTTTGGTGTCAAAACTTGCTAATGGCGTGATATTGACTTCTTATGGGTCAAATTAGGGTTTAAGTGTCATTTTGGGCAAGATAGGTGTTTAACACCTATGTTTGGGTTTGATTGGCATATTAAGACCATTCTCACTTGTGTTAGTGATTATTGGTTAGTTTGGGCGCGGTTTGTGCTTGGAAGTGCATTTGGGTCGAAATTGCACTAGTTGTCAATTTGGGTTGATTTGTATATCCACCCTAATTGTGTTACTTGTTATGTGATAAATGGAATAGGTGGTGGCATTCCTCAAGGCGACAAGGTGAGTGTTAATATCCTATGTGCATATGTATGTGTAGGATGGGTGCGGGTCGGGTGAAGTGGTTCTCGGTTATAGAACTCACTTCACATATAGGTGGATTTGATGGACTTGTGTATAGGCCCAATTAGCACGGATGTGCGTTTTGGTTGACCACCTTTGGCGAGGTGCACGTTTCGTGTGTACATTATCACACGTGGTTGTGAATTGGATAACCCCAATGGCGAAGGGTTGATATTGAATTGTGATGTGTGGTTAGTTTTATGAATGGATATGTGTTGTCCAAGTTAGTGATATATGTGTTGTACGCTGACGGTTTTATGAATGGATATGTGTTGTCCAAGTTAGTGATATATGTGTTGTACTCTAACGGTTTTATGAATGGATATGTGTTGTCCAAGTTAGTGATATATGTGTTGTACTCTAACGGTTTTATGAATGGATATGTGTTGTCCAAGTTAGTGATATATGCGTTGTACGCTAACGGTTTCATGAACGGATATGTGTTGTCCAAGGGTTAGTGATATATGTGTTGTACACTAACGGTTGTTACGAACACCGATGGGAAATTTGAGTACCATTCCTTTGTACGATTGGTTAACCTTGAGCGGTTTTACGCTCTGTTATATATATATATTAATGTATTGTTGTGATGTAGCTAACCCTCCGGGTGTAGCTTATTGGCGTTGTTCACATCGTCGTTGGTGACTTACTTTATGGTTGTTGTTACTAGCTTGTTGCTTAGTGATTATACGGTATGCTTAGCTTAGCTTGCCTTTATGCTTGGATGCTCCAGTATGCGGTATTTGATTATTTGTGTGGCGTGTCCATTTTATGCATATATATGTAGGTAGTATATTCTCACTCACTAAGCGTTAGCTTACCCTCTCGTTGTTTACATTTTTATAGATTTGCTTGGATGAGGTGGCTCGGGTAAGCGTGGGAACTAGTGGCTCGCGTAGTTGCTGTAGAGGCATGCTTTTGGATTCGATTAGGATTGGTTAGCATATCCCCAATCGCCATGCTCGGCTTTATTTTGTAATAAAAATCATGTGGTTGAAAACTTGTATTTTGTACGAAAGTCGTAAAACGGCCGATGTGGGCCCGGTCTCGTAAAACTTATTTTATGAATGGAACGTGTTAGTTTTTCATATGTGAATATGTTGTGAAAAGCGTTTTGTCTAATTACGTCGGGAAGTGGTCAAACATTTTTATGTTTTTGACTTTTAGGGACAGCAGCCTGTCCAGGCCCTTCTGCGCGCCGCGCGGGGTTATGGCGCGCCGCGCCACTAGCTGAACAAAGAAATTTGTTTTTTTTATCTCGCGTTATTGGTTGGATAATGGGATGGGTTGTTACAAAGTGTCTTTTCTAAATGTTCATATTTTCGTGTGATCTTGATGCCGGAAAAAAAAATTCCAAAAAAACGTAATTTTTTTTCTTCCCCCCGCTCCCCCCGATTGGTTACTTCCCCATTGATCATGCCCATATATATATATATATATATATATATATATATATATATATATATATATATATATATATATATATATATATATATATATATATATATATATATATATATATATATATATATATATATATATATATATATACACATACATACATACATACATACATACATACATACATACATGCATACGGCTCTATTAAGTTATCAGCAAACGTCGATTTATTGACGACTTGACTGCAGCTTAAAGCCTAAATTAATTTCCAGGCATGATCTAAAACCCATGTAAATTTGATTATAACATTTTCATGGCGTCTCTTTTTATTTTATTTTTTTATTTTTTTGGTTATCTTACAAATATATCTTTATATATACACAACCACGCACATTTTTATTTATTTATTTATTTTTTTTGGCCGGAGGTCCTTTTGAAGCAATCTCTTTATCCATCGAACCGAGAGAGGGAGGACCTTCTCTACTCTTGGAGTGTTTCACTCGGGGTGGAGAAACGACTTTTATTTATTCAAAGATAGAAGAAGGATTGTCTACGTCTCACCTTCCCCATACCTTACGCACGTGGGATTGGGTCAGTTGTTGTTGTTGTTGTTGTAAGACCAGACAATCATCGTAACTCAAATTTTCATACAACTAAAGAATACCGTCACTAATAATTAATAAAGCTTGTAAAATGACATATTTCATATTTAAAGTGTCACGGAAACTACTTTTAGAAAATGCTTAATATTAAGGTCCATTCGTGTTAATGTGTATGGCACCAGTGGTCTAGTGGTAGAATAGTACCCTGCCACGGTACAGACTCCGGTTCGATTCCCGGCTGGTGCATAAACTTTTATCTTGGCCGGTTCGTAGTAGGGGTGTTGTGTGTAACGAGTATCTTTTTTTTTTTTTTTTTTTTTTTTTCTTCGTTTATTGTTTTTGGTTGGGCCGGTTTCGTTGTACTTTGATCATGTTATGAGTTTGTCAACCCAAATACTAAAAGGCTATGAAATTATAATATTTTAAGGCCCACTAATAGTTTTTAACTATTTCGAATAGTGGGATAACTTTTTATGTCGAAGAGTTAAGAAAAAAGTAAAAGAATGACTTTTACATCTTATCTTCTTATACTTTTGATGACGTGGGTAATTATTATGGACTATTAATACTCACAAACCATTCTTAATATGTTATCTTAATGGATCATCGTTAGTGAGTTCCTTTTAGTGAACTACATTTAATGGGCATGACCCATTCCTTTCATATATATAAAAAAGACTAAGGAGGATTCCAGGACATTATTCTACACACACAAAAGATACAACATGAGATCGAGAATCTCTTCTCCTCTCATCAATATTCATGGAGGCTCGGCAAAAGTCTACCACCACCAAACCGCCCTCTTTACCACCCTCGATGAGAACTATCTCGACGGGTTAACACGGCCAGCCGGAGTGTAAAGAGGCGATTCCCCCGTAAGTTGCACTTAGGTCAGTTTTTGGTCTGATCAACTTTGCACAGAGAAAATTAATATTATTATTTTTATGCCTATTATTATATTAATATTATTATTTAGAGTATGAATATGAATATGAATATGAATTGAATTAAAAGTTTATCAAAGTCATGTTTAAGATTTTCCGAATAAAAGTTACTGGAGTAAGATAGCATAAGTGGTGAAGTTTCCCTTTTTTTTTTTTTTTTTTTTTTTTTTTTTTTTTTTTTTTTTGGCAAAAAACAATGTAAATGTATTGATTGAAAAGCCTAGTCATCAAAATGTTATTAGGTCCATTACAAGACATGTCCCATTGTGATCCATCATAAACTTGGATTTAAGGACTAAATAAAACTACAAAATGAGTAGTGCAATGTGAGAATTACAAATGAGAATTACAACAATTGACTCAACTGTGAGAACTAAACCGAATATAAGAGTGTTGATTCGTCATGCCCGAATCTTGAGTGCATTATTATCCGTCGGCTTAAAATAGAATCCATGGGTTTGAGACCCATATATAAAATTGGTGAGACAAAGCTTTGCGTTTATTACCCATTTGAAGGATTTAACTTTGGCCTTCTTCACTACCATTGTTCAACACGTGAATTCGTCATTAAATAAAGCATTGAGTCTTAGATTCCACCATTGGACTAACTACGCCCATATCACTCTAGCCCATGTACAATGTAGTAGCAAGTGGGTGACCGTTTCCGAGGTCAAGCACCAAAAACAAACTATATATTAGCCTTCTTGAAGAATCCCTCTTTGTAGAAGTGTGTGTTAAACCGGGATACAATATTGGATGGCGAGCCAATGAAAAGTTAAAACCTTAGACGAAATAGGATCAAATAAGCCCACGTTGGAATTGACTCGATGCTTTCGTTGACTAATAACCGTACACCTTAGGATATCGAATATATGCCTTTTATTGCGGGTGACCAAAACACAGAATCGAATTTATTTTCCACGAGAACAATATGTGATAACTCGGTTAAAAGCATGTCACATTCGGACGAAACGTAATATTACGAGCAAAACCTAGTATACGGGTCAGGGATCAAGACTCCATTACATAGCCTTTAGACTCAACTTATTGAGTTGTTAATGCCTTCAAGACTCTATAACCCAAGAAAAACATCTATTGATGACAAGTACTAATCTTAACAACCAAATGGGCAACTTTCATACAATAAAGACCACACCTGTTATGTTAACCCCAACTAGTACGTGAACTAAAAAAAAAAAAAAAAAAACAAACCTGCACCAAGGACGAAAAAGCACCTGACCATACCAAATTTAAAAGCATGATATGGGATTATCGCCGAGGCCTCTCGTGTAAGACGTAAAACTCATTGACGTTTTTTATTAGGAGGAGTGGGAGGCTCCCCGTATTGGCTCATCTCACTAAAGAATTCGTTATATTTTTTCAAGTGAATAACCTCTTTGGTGGGATTGACGAGTTTTGCAATTGGTTTAGATTGGTTAGAAAGGGTGATGGTATCCGTGAAACCATCTAGCCCATCATCAACAGTTTCTTCTTGCAACGATGAATTAAAAGGTTCTTTATCTAAATTACCCGATTTTATCCTCAAAAGTTTCTTCTTGGCATTTTTAGAGAGGTTTGTTTTGGCATTTTGAAGCTTGGGATCCATTCTAAGGACTCAAGATGTTTAACTTTTTTAAAATTCTCATGAAAGCTTGAACATGGATGTTTGTAGTCAGAGGTAGGACAAGAAGTGAGGGTGTGTGACTTGGTAGGGGACTTGGTAAGATTTTTGGAAAGTGAAATATCCCCTGTAGCATTATGGGAGGCAATAGGTTGATTAGGGTGTTTGGTTGAAGGACAAACTATGCTTCCACTTTTGTACTTGTTATTTGACTCTTTTACGAAATTATCAAACATTTAATATTATGTTATAATTCAGTAGGCTTATAACTACCTTTAGTGGTTTGATTCTTGATGTTATAATTCAGTAGGCTTATAACTACCTTTAGTGGTTTGATTCTTGATTAAGAATGCTAATAATGAAGTGTAAGAACAAAGATGATAATGGAGAGAAAGAAAGAAATACTTTGTAAGTGTGAGAAATGGTGCAAGTTTAATGCTTGCATTCATGGCTATTTATAGCAAAAATATCACAAGTTTTGGAAATACAATAATATTACTTTTGTGTATCAATAATTGACTATCCATTTATATATATATTTATATATTATAACACTCCCCCTTGGATAGCAATTTTGTTTGTTGAAGATCAACTGTAAGTTACTGCCTCGTTAAAAACCTTGCTAAAGAAAACCCAGTGGGAAAAAACTTTAGCTAAGGGAAAAAGAGTGCAGCATGGAGTTGACTCCCCCTCAAGTAGACATCGCTTCAGTTGTTACATCTTTTGAACATGTCTCATGCCAATGTTATGAACGTGTGTTCTGAAAATAGCAGTTGGAAGTGCTTTCGTGAAAAGATCAGCAGAGTTTTTGCTGGATTGAACATATCTCATTTCAATCTCACTGTCCTTAATGAGATTTTGAGTGTATGAGAAGAATCTAGGAGGTATGTGTTTGGTTCGGTCACTTTTGATATACCCTTCTTTCATCTGTGCTATACAAGCTGCATTATCTTCATAGATAATTGTTGGACTTTTATCGCGTTCTAGTCCACAAGAATCAGTAATGATTTGTGTCATTGATCTCAACCAAAAACATTCCCGAGTAGCTTCATGTAATGCAATCACTTCGGCATGATTTGATGATGTAGTAACAAGTGTTTGTTTTTGAGAACGCCATGATATTGCAGTACCTCCATTTAGGAATACATATCCAGTTTGAGATTTAGCTTTATGTGGATCAGATAAATAACCTGCATCAGCATAACCAACCAAATCTTGTTTTGATTCGTTAGAATAAAATAATCCTAAATCAGTAGTTCCTCGAAGGTATCGAAATATGTGTTTGATCCCATTCCAGTGTCTTTTGGTAGGAGCAGAGCTGAACCTTGCCAACAAATTAACTGCAAAAGAAATGTCAGGTCTTGTACAATTTGTAAGATACATAAGAGCTCCAATTGCACTAAGATATGGTACTTCTGGTCCAAGAATATCTTCATGATCTTCACATGGACGAAATGGATCAGTTTCAACATTGAGTGATCTAACAACCATAGGAGTACTTAATGGTTTTGCCTTGTCCATATTGAAACGTTTCAAAATCTTTTCAGTATATGTTGTTTGATGTACAAGTAAACCATTAGGCATATGCTCAATTTGTAAACCAAGACAATACTTGGTTTTTCTGAGATCTTTCATTTCAAATTCTTTCTTTAGAAGTTGAATGGCTTCATGGATCTCTTTATTTGTACCTATGATGTTAAGATCATCAACATAAACAGCTATGATCACATATCCGGATGTTATTTTCTTAATGAAAACACAAGGACAAGTAAGGTTATTTGTATACCCTTTGCTTATCAAGTAATCACTTAATCGGTTATACCACATACGTCCCGATTGTTTTAACCCATATAAAGATCTTTGTAATTTAATCGAATACATTTCTTTGGGTTTTGCATTTGATGCTTCTGGTACCGTAAATCCTTCAGGTATCTTCATATATATATAACTATCAAGTGATCCATATAGATAAGCAGTCACAACATCCATGAGATGCATTTCTAAATTTTTAGAAACTGCCAGGCTGATTAAGTATCTAAAAGTAATTGCATCCATAACAGGGGAATAAGTTTCTTCATAATCAATTCCCGGTCTTTGAGAAAAACCTTGAGCTACAAGTCTAGCTTTATACCTTGTAACTTCATTTTTCTCATTTCTTTTTCGGACAAAAATCCATCTGTATCCTACAGGTTTCACATCTTTAGGAGTGAGAATGATGGATCCAAAAACTTTTCTTTTATTGAGTGATTCTAATTCAGCTCGTATTGCTTCTTTCCATTGAGCCCAATCATGTCTATTTTGACATTCAACCATAGATGTTGGTTCTAGATCATCATCATTATTCATGATGTCATATGCAACATTAAATGAAAATTTCTCATCAAGATTTTTCATTTCATTTCGGTTCCATAATATTTTTGAATGTGCATAATTGATTGCAATTTCTGTATTGACATCATCAATCTCCTCTGCAGTAGGAGTACTAATTTGTGGTTCTTCTTGAACACTTTCTTTTACCTTATTATCAGCTGATTTTCTTTTCGAGGATTTTTATCTTTGGAACCAACTGGTCTCCCACGTTTCAGACGTGGCATAGATTCTTGAGTGACTACATTATCAGTTTTTCGATTTAGAATCTCAACTCGAGCCGGAGTATTAACTGCTGGTATATATGATTTAGTCACCCTTTTTGTATATGTGAATGCATCAGGCTATTGATTTGCAAGTTCTTGTATATGCATTATCTTTTGAACTTCTGTCTCGCATTCTTTTGTGCGAGGATCAAGATACTTTAATTGAGGTTCACACCATGAAACATCATTTTCTTTATTTTTTATTTCTCCCCCTAATCTAGGAAACAATGTTTCATTAAAATGACAATCAGCAAAACGTGCTGTAAAAACATCACCTGTCATAGGTTCAATATACCTTATGATTGAAGATGTTTCATATCCAACATATATTCCCAACCTCCTTTGAGGACCCATTTTTGTACGTTGTGGTGGCGCAATTAGAACATATACTGCACAACCAAATGTTCTAAGGTGGGAAATATTTTGCTCTTGACCAAAAGCAAGTTGTAGGGGGGAATATTTATGACTTGCACTTGGTCTGATGCGAATCAATGCAGCAGCATGTAAAATTGCATGACCCCATATAGATACATGGAGTTTTGTTCTCATTATCAATGGTCTAGCGATTAACTGTAAACGTTTAATCAGTGACTCGGCTAAACCATTTTGTGTATGCACATGAGCAACAGAATGTTCAACAACAATTCCTATAGACATGCAATAGTCATTAAATGCTTGAGATGTAAACTCACCAGCATTATCAAGTCTCACCTTTTTAATAATGTAATCAGGAAAATGTGCTCTCAATTTAATAATTTCGGCAAGAAATTTTGCAAATGCCACATTACGGCTTGATAACACACAAACATGAGACCATCTGCTAGATGCGTCTATTAGGACCATGAAATATCTAAATGGTCCACATGGTGGATGAATTGGTCCACAAATATCACCTTGAATTCTTTCAAGAAACATTGGTGATTCTTTCTCAACCTTAAGTGGTGAGGGTCTAGTTATCAATTTTCCAAGAGAGCAAGATATACATGGAACCATTGTATCATGAAGGATTTTTCTATCCTTCAGTGGATGTTCATGTGTACATTCAATAATTCTTTTCATCATTGTTGATCATGGATGGCCCAATCTGTTATGCCATAAATTAAATACACCAGGGTCAATATACTTTTCTTTAATCACCATATGTGCTTCTGGTACATTTATATGTGTATAATGTAATCCAGAATTAAGTCTTGACAGTTTTTCAATCACGTGATTCTTGTTAGTGATACTTAAATATTTCTCATTTTCTGCCGTTACTGACTGATAATCATACCCATTAAGGTATATGTCAGAAAAACTCAATAAATTTCTGCTTGACTTAGGAGAGAATAAGGCATTATTAATTAAAAATGTTGTACCGTTTGGTAATATGAATTTTGCCTTTCCTATCCCTTCTATCAAGTTAGCAGCACCTGATATTGTATGTATAGTTCCTTCCGTTGGTTTCAAATCAATGAAATATTTTTCAGATTTAAGTATAGTGTGTGTAGTACCACTATCTGCTATACAGAGATCTCCACTACTTGATTGATGTTGTGTTCCAGCAGAATTCATATTAAACTTCATATATAAGAAACAAACAGTAAGTATATAAATGTTACACAAAATGTTTATTACACACAAATAGATAAAACTGAAACATTTGACATACATAGAATTGAAACATCAAACATAGAACTGGAACATTTGATAAAACATATAGAACTGAAACATTTGAGAAAACATGATGACAAAGGTTAAATCGTTTTATTTAGAAAAGAAACATATTAATTTAATTCAAGAAATCTTCATATAAATCAGATGGTTGCTCAGTGACTGTTGGATCAATATTATCCACAAAATTTACTTCCTTTTCTTTACCTTTCAGCGAATCCTGATAAATCTTAACAAGATGTTTAGATGTTCGGCAAGTATTAGCCCAGTGGCCCATTCTACCACATATGTAACAAGATTTTTCAGAATTTTTAGAAGAATTTTCTTCAACATCTTGTTTAGTGGGCTTGTTTTGTGGTTGATATTTATATTTTCGTGGATTATTATTTCTTTGACCACCACGGCCACGACCACGGCCACGTCCACGCCCATTCCCATTACCATAAGGATGGTTTCTACCATAGTTATGGCTTTTGGCATGATGATGGCGATGGTTATTATAACCACGACCTTGCCCGCGTCCTTGTCCCTGTTTATAATTATTTGCAGTATTTGCTTCAGGGATTGCAAGTGTACCAGTAGGACGGGATTGCTGATTTTTCATCAATAGCTCATCATTTTGCTCTGCAACCAAGAGATATGAATTAAGTTCAGGATATGTGTTGAACTTTAGCATTCTCAAATTTCTTTGCACTGTGATGTTGGCATCATTCATTGTGGAGAAAGTTTTCTCCAACATGTCTGCATCACTTATTTCATGTCCACAAAATTTAAGTTGTGAGACTGTATTATACAGAGCTGAGCTGTATTCATTTACTTTCTTAAAGTCTTGGAACCTTAATGTTCTCCATTGATCCATAGCAGCTGGAAGTAAAATTTCTCTTTGATTATTGAATCTGCTTTTGAGACCTTCCCATAAAACATGGGGATCTTCTACAGTCACATAATTATTTTGTAAGCATTCATCAATATGTTGATGAATAAAGCAACATGCCGTTGCTTGTTCTTTTTCAGAACAAGTGTTGTTTTCATTTATGGTTTCAAGAATGCCCATTGATTTAAGATGCATTTTTACTTTTATAACCCATGGCATGTAGTTGTTTCCCGTTGATTCTAAAGGAGTAAATTTAAGCTTTTCCAGATTCGACATTTTCTATTATCAAAAATTAAAACAAACAACATGATAAATTAGAGTCAATTTATATTCATAAGTATATAAACATTAAACATAAATTTAATATAACATAAATGATAAGTAGGCGACAGTGTCGACCATATGTAAGCAATCATAAATAAATGTTATATAACATAAATGATAATTAGGTGACAGTGTCGACCATATAAATGTTAGATAATAGAAATATAAATGTTAGTAACATAAATGATAATTAGGTGACAGTGTCGACCATATATTATTCAGGTGGTATAACCGACCATATATCATTTAGGTGGCAGAGCCAACCATAATTAGTATTAAGATTATCGTGCTGATAACGTGTTATAATTCAGTAGGCTTATAACTACCTTTTACCTTTAGTGGTTTGATTCTTGATTAAGAATGCTAATAATGAAGTGTAAGAACAAAGATGATAATGGAGAGAAAGAAAGAAATACTTTGTAAGTGTGAGAAATGGTGCAAGTTTAATGCTTGCATTCATGGCTATTTATAGCAAAAATATCACAAGTTTAGGAAATACAATAATATTACTTTTGTGTATCAATAATTGACTATCCATTTATATATATATTTATATATTATAACATATTCAACGTAATGCTTCCACTGTAGCATTAAGTGGTGAAGTTTTACCATGCCCTTAAGACTGATATTAACCGCGCGTCACTTTCATCTCGTCAGATGATGTGGCCCGCTTGACGGCTATTAACCGCGCGTCACTTTTTGACGCTTTCGTCCGTTAGTTAAAAAATTGACGGTAGCTTGACAGTCCAACCAACCAATTATCAATTAATATTTAAATATATTTTTGGTATTTATTTATTTTTTCCCACCCAATTTCCAATCAGATTATACCATATCACCCTTCAAATATTTGACACAAAAACTTGACATTTTGGGTTAACGGGAGTCATATACAATCACAGTCAAAAATCTACCTTTTCATCAAAAAGTACACAATTTACCTCTGACATCACCGTCAGGGTTAGGAATAGGGGGATGATTCTCACACACTGTTTTTTGATCCTCACACACCAATTTACTTGAACTCCTCCCTAATAATAGGGTAAAAGTGTGTGTGAGGATCAAAAAACAGTGTGTGAGAATCATCCCCCTTAGGAATAGTCTAATATAAGCATTTAAAACAAAAAATTATCAAACATTTAATATTCCCTCACGCTAGCTTGTACCAAAAGAAGCTTTTCTTTGAAAGAAAAAAAGAAGACCATGTCTTTGCCATATAATACAAGATTTTATTATTATTATTACTAACTTAAGATCCGCGACTTTGCGGGATTTTTTTAGGGATGAAACAAATTTTGAACTGTCACAATAATTATTTTTTATATAGTACTTGTTAGGTTGTTAAGAAATCAAAACAATTTCAATTTCAGTAGTAATGTTTAACCACTCATAATAAAGCAAACAAGTTATAACCTGAACTAAAAAACAATTAACACAAAGTTGAAAATCATAATATTGAAAATAAAAGGTTTAACTTACTGTTAGCCGATAGTAGTGAAAGGCCAAAGAATTCGAGAGATTTTTTTAAGAAATTTTGTTGTAGTATTTATGATCTATCATTTCCAGTAAATTATACTTTGTATACAAATTCATAATCGCTTCATATTACTATAGTTAGTGGTCTATGCCCCTTTTAGTCCCATTGATAAAATTGGTGAAGTATTTTAATTTTGCACCAGACCCGAGCTAAACGTCCAGTACTTGATCTTTTTCACATTGGTCACCCTACGGAGTTCGAACCTTCTTGTACGCCTTTGTAAATGTTGTGTATCCAGCTTTCGTATATCACTCGAGTTCGAACCTCCTGTTAGAATACAGAACCAAAAAGGGATCATTTCCTGAAATGGGAGTTTGACTTTGGATCAGAAGTAAAGTTAACTTCATCATTTCCATAAGTAAAAAAAAGAAACATAAATCTGAGCACAAAGCATGAGGCAACGGCTACAATCACAAGCATATTTCCTATTTTGATAAAGGGGATCCAAAATGAGATTTGAAGCCTAACCTCTAATAGAAATAGCTGTTGTATTTTTTGTGTATAAAAACACTTATCAAGTGTAAACTGAGTAACAATCAATTCAACAATGTAGTCCTTAAAGTTTAAACTCTCTTGTTCTCTTTTATCTTCTTTTACTTTATCAACTTAAATCAGTTTATATTCAGTCCAAGATCAATAAACAATCAAACATATTCCGCATATCAATTGTTAACATGGTATCAGAGCAAAAATGTGGGGATATAATCTCAATTCTAGTTTTGACCAAGATTCAAGATTCCATTTATGATCTTTATTATGCCTTAACCCCCAAACACACAAGTGAGGGGGAGTTTGATCATAATATCATTGTATTGGTAAAAAAGAAATATGATTACGAGGTCACTAATCCTTATTTTTTATGATTGTTTTCGGTACATATCCAACACACGGGTGAGGGGGAGATTGATTCTAGCGTCACCGTGAGTTGATTACCGAAGCATCTAATGGAATAGAGCAAGACACTCAAGGCGAACCAAACAAGGTCCAAGATTGGATTGGGTTCATGTCTTGACACTGAACAATCCTTGACAAACCAAACAAGGTTCAAAATGAATTGGGTTCATGTCAGGGAACGAAAACTTAAATACTTCCTGACGAACCAGTAAAGGTCCAAGTTGGACTGGGTTCATGTCGGAAAGCTGAATATCCAGAAGAACCAGTGAAGGTCCAAGGTTGACTGGGTTCATGTCTGAAAGTTGAATACTCCTTGGCGAACCAATAAAGGTTCAAGAATGAACTGGGTTCATGTCGGGAGCTTGATGATCGAGGCAAATCTAATGAGTTCAAGTCGGGAATCGGCTGAACAAAATTGAAGACTAGCTCGTGATTGACTAGTCAACGGAAGACCCCTCAACGATGTAGCGACCCGACAAAATCGTCATTGACGGCACCGTCTACTTAGGTCCCGTTACGTGGTCATAAGTATTTAAAACAACGTTTGATCAAATGTATGTCGTATTCATTTCAAATGTGAGGATGTTTCATGGTTTACAAAGTAGTTCAACGACTAAATAAGTCACAACGTTTTAAGTACAAATGAAACCTATGCGACACAATTTAAGTAAAGTCAAAAGACGCTCCATGTATGCATGTATACTCGACATCCAAGCAAGTATCAAAAAGAGTGCGGAAGCATGTATCACATAGCGTTCAAGAACCTGAGAAAACATATAGAAAACTGTCAACAAAAACGTTGGTGAAATCATAAGTGTATTAGTAACGTTATTTTTGAACCACAAGATTTAATATTTCCATAAAGTTGATTATCTAAATCGTTTGCATTCCAAAAGTTGTTGCACGTTCGTGAGCACCCAATTATCAAAACTTAACTGTTTTGTACACTAAACTCGAAAACATATTTCATCCGCTAACGGTAGCGAACCGTCCGAATGAGGGCTCATCAAGCCCATGTGATCACATAACATAAGTTCACGTTTACACCCTGCAAGTGTAACTAATGATAATTGAATTGAGGCTTTTTGTTCTAACTCGCTATGGAATGTTTGTTTTCGTACTTGTGTTCAAAGCATAAAAGCATGATACGTATATGTTTCTCATCCCATAGTTTAAAGAGTAAAAGTTGTTGAAAAGGTGGGACTATGATCTCACCTTGTGTGCACGAAAGGAAAGGTACTTCGCAAAGTAAATGTGTGCAAGAACGAATGTTAGTCTTGACCTAAACAAATAGGTCGTATCAATTACGGTAAACACGGTTGGTCAAAGTTGTTCAATTAGTCCTATGGCTCGTTACGACTCGATTATATAACATGTTAGTCAAATTGTCATGTTTCATGCAAGATACAAGTATAAAAGCAAGTTAGAATGATTGCATAAGTATTTGGTTAGGTTTGACTAAAAGTCAACTTTGGTCGAGTCAAAGTCAATGAAAAAGTCTACACGTTCGGGTCGGGTCTCGGACTATTTTTGAGCTAATTAATCATATATAAGCATGTTAGAACAAGTTACACATTAATCAGAGTTGCGGTTAAGCGGGAAAGGATTTGTGAAAAACAAAACACGAGTATGTTTGGCCTGGGGAAATGCGCGGTGCGCTCAGGAGTGCACAACGTGCATTAAAGCATGGAACCAGGTCAGGTATAGTCTCAGGAGTTATGTAATTGCACCTTCACAATTGCGCGGCGCGCGCAAGAATGCGCGGTGCGCATTACTACATAAAAGATGCTGTTTGCTGAAATTTTGTTAAGTCTCGAACCAAAAATCACCAACTCACAAATAACGAACCGTAAACACTCAAAATACATATCTTATATCGTTGGAAAGGTAATTCCACGAGGAATACAACTAAACACATTTCATTAACCAAAAGCATCATTTACAAAAATCAAATCCAAGTTGAATGCTCATTTAATGTTCGTAATAAATGCTTCAAGTTCATAAATGCATATTGATGATTCAGGAATTAAATGCACACATATAATACGCCGTTTCCTAAGTAATTATGCATACAATACAACTAAACACTTACAAACAACATTGCAAAGCATTCAATGCATCAAAAGTTCATTTTACTTCTATCAAACCCTAACTCAAAATCCTAAATTTAACAATTATGTTTATGAAGCTTTTCCATGTCAACCTACACACCAAATTGAAGCTAGTGACGCTAGCAATACATTTAATACATGCACTTTTAACATCTACCAACATTTAAGCAACTAAATCTCAAGATCAAACACATCCAATTAACAAGTTCATGGTAGTTAATTAAAATAATAAGATCGATCATATAAATCACATATTCATGTTAGACTTGAGACATAGACACTAATTAACACTTTTACAAGTTAAAAACAACAAGAACAAAGAATCTAGTGTTTTTAGAAAGTTACCCAAAAGAGATGAAATCGGTATGGAGTCGAAGAGGAAGATGCAAGGATTCCAAATATGTAATTTGTTTTGAAGAACGCTTGCTAGATTGAAAATGGATGATGATTCTTTGATTTGGGTTTTTGAGAGTAAAAGTGGAAGTATCAAATGAGATGGGGAAGTGAATGGTTGAGTGGAGGAGAAGGGTTTGACTAGTGGACCTAGTCAAATCTTTGGCCTCTTGGCAAGTTTAGTCCCTCAAGTTTAAAAGCGGGTGCGTGAATTAACCAAACGAATTACCTTAAATATGTAGAGTAAATGTGATGACCCGTCCAAATCCATTTGGACGAATACATCATTCATTAATTTCATAGTGAGGTACTGACCTCTGCATGATACATTTTGTAAACATTGCATTCTTTTGAAAAGGCACACCATAAATGAATATCAATTTTCAAGGTTTTCGACATCTGATGATTTCTACATATAGACAATCACCGTAAATAATAGTTTACCACGATACATCCGTTGTCAATGCAGTCAAAATAAGATACATGGTGATGATTTTGTGAATGCAAAGTTTTCTCGAATAAAGCATGTATGACTCCATGCACATAGCTTGTATAACGTATAAGCAAACAGCGGAAGACTTCTAGGGACCCGAGAATAAACATGCTTAAAAGTGTCAACACAAAGGTTGGTGAGTTCATAGTTTTAATGCTGCGCATAATCTGTATATAAAGGTGGATCACAAGATTTCAGTTGTTTCATCCAGAAACGTTTATCAAATTATTCTACAAGATTGAGCACCCTGGTAACTAAACTTTAACGTATATATAATAAGTACCCCTGTTTTAACATACATGCAACCAACATGTACAATACACGTAAACCAACGTGTACAAAACTCAAATAGCATTCGTCTGTTTTATAGTTCAGGCTAGGGTTTCTATGCCTGGAACAGACGGGGATGTCAAGCCCTATGGATCCATATACAACTATTCGCGCCCACCAGTTCTTATAACTGGAAGCTACTAGTTACCAAAGCTAAGGGATTTTCGGTTTAAACTCAGCGTAGAATTAAGTATGTACTTGTATCCATTGCGTTTAAAATAAAGTGCATGTATTCTCAGCCCAAAAATATAGATTGCAAAAGCAATTAAAAAGGGAGCAAATGAAACTCACCTTAGCAGCACATAAATTCATTCACCGAAATGTGACCGAAACTCAGAATGCAAAGTAATCATAGATCTCAACCTAGAGAACATATATTGGTCAATAAATGTCTAACAAGCTAGGTCGGGTCATAGTGTATCACAATCCTAATGCTCGAGACCGACATGCAAAAGTTAACAAAAGTCATCTAAAAAGTCAACCTGACCCAATATGATCTTTAAAGCTATACATGTTTATTATATTAACATAGTATAAGTCTTGATAATTTAACGAATTTATAGTTTATCAAACTCAAAATATTATTTATTTCATGAGCTATATTATATTTGAATTATCATGGCAATCGAAAATATTTTATGATTTCACATAGTTTTCCAATACTTGTAAAATCAGATTATAGTGTTTATAAAGCTTTAAAACATGATAAGACAGTCAACTTTGACAATTGTTCAATAAAACGAGACGTGCCTTATATAGAAATTCATTTACTCGATTAGTAATATCTAAAAATTCAATTTATCAATCTCATAGACAAGTTGTTTAAATATTAATTTACAGTTTCAAACACAATTTCAATTAACGTCAAACATAATTCAGTTGACCATATCTTTTAATTCGTTCATCGAAATCACGCGATTTCTAAATGAAAAGTTATTAACTTTTTGCCAGCTTTCCAATAACATGCATATCATATACTTTATGTCAGTAGTATATGTATTAAATTCGTGATTTATCATAAAACTATCTAACGATGAAATTTAGCATACAAGCATGCATAAACATATATACTCGAGCACTAGACATGGATACACTATTAATATATAAAAGGTAAAATATGAATGCTCACGTATCAATATTGTGATTCAATATTGCAGGAAAGTACGTAGACACAATGGAGATGATAAACACTAGGTTTGACTTGCGAACAATACCCACGATCATTACCCATAACCTCCATAGCTATAACCGCTGTTGTAAACGACGTCCGTTGCTTTCGTTGCGACGGCCGTTGCGGCATTTTGGTGGCTAAACCGTTTCGACCCCATCCCGTTTTCTTATAAGCAGGTCAACGGTCAAAAGTTTGGTCAAAAGCAGGAAAAATTGGGTCAACACCGGTCAAAAGTCAGAAATTCTGTTAAAATTGGTCATAAGTCGGTCAAATCAATTAAAATTGACTTAGTTTAGTATTCCATTTTGTATTATATTAACGCTAATAGAAATTATAGCTACAAACTTGTCAACGAAGGTTTTTTAGCTATAAAATATGTGTAGATATATATTTATATATATAAATTCGGCATTAGTCAACATCCATTTCGACCCTGTCTCGGCCCCCTTTTTTTCGTTGCCAAGTTTTGAGGTCGCTACCGTTTCGACCCCGTCTCGCGTCTTTTTCAACCCTGGCTATAACCCATAGTTTCCTTAACTCTATCCCGCTCGAAAAGCTTGTTTTGAAATCGTTTGGACATAACCTCGTCATAGTATTTTATGTATAATACTAATAATAATACAAATACTACTAATAATAATAAGATTAATACTAATATTAATCTTTAATAATAATAATAATAATAATAATAATAATAATAATAATAATAATATAAATAATAATAATAATAATAATAATAATATAGATATGAGTGTGTGTGTAAGAAGCCAGAAATCGATCGAATTTATAGAGAGTGCCTGACCCAGACTGCCATGCGATCGCATGGCTATCTAGGCCATTTCCCATGCGATTGCATGGGATGGCTTTTACAGCTCATGTTGTTATGTTTTTTTGCTTGTCGACATAATTAAATAAATATATAATATATATATAATTTATATTAATTAAATATATATTATATTATATTCTCGTGCCTAGTTAGCTTGTAATTTTGGTTCCGATGTCTTGTACGTTTACGTTCGACTTATGTCCCGGTTCCGGTTTTTCGAACGTCCTTTCGTACACTTAGAAAACTTGTACTTTACGTTTCGTGATTCGTACCTTTGTCAAAATATAGTCTTAAATTATCAATAAACTATATTAATCAAAGTGTATCTTGAACTTTCGAGTGTTTTGGTCATTTGCTTCTATAAATTAACGTCTTAATATATAATAATATTATTTTAAATCAAAACGTTTTATATCCAAGTTAATATTATATTTTTATAACATTTGTAAAATATACATACATTTTCTTTTTGAAATAGTGTCTTACTGTAGCAAAATGATTTTTACTGTAGCAAATAGTAGTTTTTGAAAACACTGTAGCTTTTCGGGTACTGTAGCAATTCGAAAATACTGTAGCAAATTAGTGTTTTACTTGTTCATCTTAAACGTTTTAGTTAACTTATCTAAATATCAATCGAATCAATAAACGAATGTTACTATCGTTTACTAAATAACTTGAAATTATATATATGTATATATCTTTATTTAATATACATAAATCAGTTTTTAAATACACATTGCAAGTTATTTATAATTAATTTTAATAATTAATATTCCAACTTATTGTATATATATATATATATATATATATATATATATATATATATATATATATATATATATATATATATATATATCTATCTATCTATTTACAAATAGATGTTCATGAATCGTCGGTCAATAGTCAAAGGTTAACTGAATATATAACATTAGTTCAAAAATTTTGAGAATCAATAATACAGACTTTGCTTATCTTGTCGAAATCATATAAGGATTAAGTTTTAAATTTGGTCGGAAATTTTCGGGTCGTCACAGTACCTACCCGTTAAAGAAATTTGGTCCCGAAATTTGATAAAGATTGTCATGGATAACAATAAAAATGTTTTCATGATGAATACGGGTTGATGAAATAGAGTTTCATCATTATTGACTAATATAGATAAAACGATTCGATTATGTGAAACGTACGAGTGAAGCTGTCACAAAAGGTTAAGATAATCCTTAAAATCTATAATAGATTTGATTCTCCGGTAATCAAGGAAATTATGATCCTCTTTGATTAAATGCGGTAATCTGCCTCGATTGCTATGTCTGATATTTTGCTATGAATTGACCTCTTCCGTTCCATTATTTTCTCCAACTCCATACTTTATTCCTTAATTCGTACTTTAAAGTATTCGTCAAAATGCTCCATCCAGTTCTGGTTCTTGATATACTTCTAACTTTCATATCTGTCATTCTTCTTTTTCATCTGCCGCCGGAAGAATCTATTTACTTCTACTATACTCTTGGTTTTATAGTGTTTTTAGTTATCCCGTGTCTTTATATTGCTATATGCATCGATATACACGGTTTGTAATTTATGGGTTGTTGTTGGGTTTTATATCTTCCCTTATATCTTGATGTCCCTGCTTCTGTCTTTCTATAATCATTGACATCCACAGTTAATGCTCTCTCTTATTTGTTGCGATTTATACTCCTATTTCTATTTCGGAGCTTCATGCCTTTGTTTTCTTCTTCCCGACTTCAAGTCAAGCGAATAATGGTCCAGAATTCGTAGGTATGGAGTTTCGAATGATCATAATATACAAAGTAGAAAGGAAAGGTAATAGCACGATTTGATTTGTCAAATTACCAGAATATCCGAAAAAGACCGAATCATCAAGAAAAATATTTTCTTGATATGTTTAGAGGTTAGATAGAATGAAAGAGTTATGTAACATGGTTCATGATGAGGGTATGATCTGTGAACCTTTATCACGTTCCATTAGAAACTCAGCATGACTTACTGTAATATAATCACGTTGATCAAGTATCGTTATATTATACTAACTCATGCTTCAGTTCCCAACACTACTTCATAAATATTCATACTTTAAGTTCAAACTTTTCAGAATTTAGAAACTAAAACAGTTTCCTTTCTGGTGTAACACTGATATCGCGAAGAGATAAATGATTTCAGATAAGAATAGTTATGAAAATATCTTCAGAAATATCGAGGATATTTATAATGAAAGATACGATGATATCTTAGAATTTCTAATATCGATGGACGATGAAGAAGATTTGTCTGTAAAGGTTTAGAGTCAGGAACAAGATATTCGTTAATGACTTCAAAAGATACTGAATCATTTGGATTCTTTGAAGGCAGGTTTAGTCTTTGTGATTTGTTCACAACCTCCTTCATGGTTTGCTCAATCCGTTTTCCAGTTCCAAATCTTCTATTTTTCTGAGCTTTGTCAACACATTATTTTTTATCATCAAACTTTTGACTGTTAAGGTCGTTTACAGTTTTTGCTGCTTCATTAGCATTTTTCCAAAATTCGGAGAACTAGTTCGTAGTTTAGGGTGTTTTTCAGAAACTTTACATTCGAAGTGTGTAAGTCTAGAAGATAGATATTATATGTACATATATAACTGTTGGCGTAGAATTGTTGAGAAATTCGAGAATAATGATTGAAGCTTTTTGGTATGACAATTACCGTTACAAGATGCAGATGAGTACGTGATAGGGTTTCAATGAATATAATGAGTTTTTGGAAAGTTAAAGATCAATGATGTTGCTGGTAAGTTTACTGCTAATGTGGTGGAATATAAGCGGTTCCCCGGTAACGATTGATCGGTCCTTATTTGACACGATCATTTATGTTTAAATACGTGAAATTAACCATTCGTGAGTGAAAAAGGAGATACTTTGATATGGTTTTATGTTTTACAGGCAAGAAAGATATTGGAGCGAAATGTGGTACAAAACAGCGGTTAAATGCGGAATATGGACAAGAATTAAGAGATTGAAAAGTGACCAGGAAATCAACATTGGCGTAAATTACGCCATTTTGGGCGTAAAATATGCCACAGCTCAGGTCCTTCCAGAGAAAAAGTCACTTTTTGGCGTAAAAATACGCCCAGGCTGAAATTGCACTGCCATAAAATACGCCAGGTTTGGCGTAAAATACGCCTTCACAAAAAAGCTGCAGCCGGGAAATTCGAATTTTAGCTTTGTGGCCAAGTCATTCAACTCCTATATAAGGATACCATTAGGGTTATGAAGGGGACACTTTTTCCATCAGTTTTTGCAGCAGAGATCACTCCCAAACACATAAAAACACTCTCCAACCATCATTATTCAAGGATTCAAGCTAGGATTAAGGTGCGGTTCATCATGCAATCTTCAAGAATCTCCATGATCATCATCACTAACATGCTTGGCTAGTTTTCTTAACTTTATCCTTTTCATGAACAATTAAAACATGTATGATTTCATTCAAGATTATGTGATTTGTGATGTTTTAATACTTTTGGATTATGATATTGTGAATCAAGTCAATTGTTGATTAATGCAAGTTCTATGTTTTGTTATTGCAAGTTAAATTATTGTGATTTAACAGTGTGTTCTTGATCCAACTTAGTATTAATTAGATTAGGGATAAAGACACCTTGTCTAGATTGCATAGTTTAATCCCAAAGTAATAGAAGTAGTGAACTCAAGAAATCTTGTCTATGAGATTTGATCAACAATTGATAAGCATAATACTTGTTTGAATGAATACATGTTAGATTGAGATTGTGAAAGGATACAGGCTTTACTCTCATTGCTTACATCTCAATACTCTCAATTGCACTTTAGTTTAAGTTTTCAGTTTTAATAATAGTTGATAAATCTTAGTAGTTTTTAGGTAAACAACCAAACCAATCTTGAAATTGCTTGCGAGTTAACCATAACTACCCGTTGAATGAATCCTGCTTACCCTATCTAAAGTAGAGTAATTAGGCTATTTTTGACCGGCCCTTCGACACCGATCAAATTTTGGCGCCGCTGCCAAGGAAGTGTGCGCTTGATTTGCAAGCTCTTATTTTAATTGCTTTCTTGTTAAATTAGAAAAACCATAAAAATTATAAAACAAAAAAAAAATCTAAAAATATTGTTCTTTTATTTTGTTTGCCAGTTTTACGCTCGGTATTCTTGTTTTTGTTGAAGTGCAGTTTAATGTATGCAAACTCGGGGTTCAGGAGATCAAAATCTTGAGCCTTTTGTGACAACCAGGAAATTTCCGACCAAATTTAAACTTAATCTTTATATGTTTCCGACATGATAAGCAAAGCCTGTAATGTTGAGTCTCGAAAATTTTGGAACCTTGTTCATATATTCAATTACCTTTCGACTGTTCTCGGTGATTCACGAACAACTATTTGTAAATAGATATATATATATTTAAAAATATAAATATATATATTAATTCGAAATATAATTTGAAATATTATATTATTTAGTTATTAGAATTAATTTGTAAAATAAATAATATAAGATATAATAAAAGTTATTATTACAATAAATCTATATATATATAAATAATGCATATAGAATATAAATATTGAATGACTGTAATAACCATTAGTCTTTTCGATTGATATTAAACAAGTAAGATGCGAGCTCGTGAGTGTAGTAAAACAAATAATGGACGAACCTTTTAATCACATTTTACACACATGACTAAAATAAATAAATATATTTTTCGTTGTACATTTATCCGCTACTGAATTACAACGGAGCATAATATAAAAGTCCGTGTAAACTGTCAGTAGAGTAATGAATTTAAAGCTGCTAATCTAACTTTAATTACTCGTTTTTGTTGCAAGTGAAATTATATTATTGGTGTTGATAATAGATCAAATAATTAACTGAATATTATAGATATATAGATAGTTATTGCCGATACCCACAAATCATCAATCAATTGAATTACTGTATTCACTTCATCTTCACGGGAGTTATAAGAGTCAATCGTTTCTTTTAGCTTGTCCCCCACTTACAATTCTGATTCCTTTCAATTGATTACAATTATTATTGATTACCATGTTATCATTATTTTATTATTATGATTATTAATTATACTTATATATATAAACATTAATGTAACTACACATAGATATGGAATGGAGAACGTATTCATCTCCTTCTCATTTTTTTGTGTCGACCAAGGCCACAAACCAAAACCACCATACGCCACCATCAAACCACCCTAATCACCATGAAACTACCTTGAATCACACCCATGAACTGCACCTATCTCCTTTCTTATTTTAAATTGAGTCTCATCTCAAACCCAAATCAAACCCACACACACCCCTCTATCTTTCTATTTTCTGTTCTATTTCAAACCACCAATTCAACCATTGAAGCTAAATTGTTGCAGCTACCCTTCTTTATGAAATCTTCACCGAAAACAACACCAGATGTTCTCTCTCTCCTTCTCTTCTCTCTTTCTATTTGATCTCTTTGAACACCAATGAACCGCCAACACCACCTTCCATTCTTAATTGTAATGTTTCTACTGTTATGATTTCTTCTCGAACCATCACCTCCAAAACAGTCTCCATCGCCACCTATTTATCTTGTTTCTGTTTCTATCGGATTATTTCATTTATACAACCAAACAACAAGCTAGCTGCAGCTGCTATAAACCGCCTATTTTGATACTTATGTTTCTGTTTCTCTTCTTCTTGTTCTATTCAAACAACACGACTACCATATGCTTCTTCTATTTCTGTTCCTGGTTTTAAACCGTCCTAAACAACCACTAAACTGCAACATGTCGTGCTACTGCAGTTGTTATTTGATACTATTCTGTTATCTACTATAAACGGATGGAACCATCACCACTTACACAAACTGAAAACAGATGCAATTGTGATTTTGTTTCTATTATTTTTTTTGGTAACAAGAAGGAAGAGGTGGGTCACGGTATTACGGATCATATATATAAATAAATATATATATATATATGTATATATATATATATATATATATATATATATATATATATATATATATATATATATATATATATATATATATATATATATATATATATATATATATATATATATATATATATATATATATATATATATATATATATATAATTCACAGTTTCAAAGTTGTCAATTTGATTAAATCAAAGTATCTTCTTAAAACCCATTATAAAACTCGAAACTTTGTGCATGTGGGACAACTCCATCAACATGGCCGACAACCATGACATATGGTGTTCAAGTTGATTTTTTTTTTATTTCCTTGTTTCTGTTACTGAATGGTCCTCACACCCAAATCCAGTGAACAATTCCTCAACATGCTGTTGGGCTTACTTTATTCAAAACTTGGCCTAAGAATTTAATTTAAACTTGGGCCGGGATCTTGTTGGTGCTATGGGCCGAGAACAAACTACAACATAGGGGACGACAACAGCTGCTATGACATGCTGGTACAACAATAGTAGTGATACAATTCAGTTATTATTGTTTAACAAGATGAAAATGATACGCGAGTTGAATGAAATGTGGATATACCGTATTATGATAATGCTTAGAATAATAATACATAATAATGATATACGCATAAATGGTTAGATTAGGTGATGATGGTGTGTGATGATAATAGATGATGATAATTATATCATGTTCGATGATTATGATAATGATGATGCGTTGTTTATGATCATGGTTATGATAATACGGTTATGATAATGATATTCGATACAATGAGGATTAGATTAAGATAATCTGTCTAAATAGAAAAATGATGATCATGGTGATGATTAGCAAACGAAGGAGATGAAGAAGATGGGTAGGTGATAAAGATGAGGTGATACAATTAATGATGATGGCAGTAATGATGATTGAAGGAACACGATAAACAATTAGGATAATGATTTTGATGATGATGATATGGATGATAATACTGATGAGTTAATAGTGCAGATGATATGATCATATGATGATAAATAAATAAATAAGAAGATGATAATGTTACTAAGGTTAGATGATGATGATTTAGGATGAAGAAGAATACAAATATTTGGGTTAAAAGAAATAATTTAATTATTAGAACAGAAAAGGAGAAGCAGAGGAATGGTTAAGGATATTATCGGGTTAGCGGGAGGTCGCGAGTTCAAACCCAGACTTGGGCAATTTTGTTAAGGACTACTTCTTTGAGGTAGTTTACTTGTTACTCATTATTATTATGAAAATAATATAAATTATTATTATTTTAAAAATTAGTATTAGTAACATTCTATAATTATTAGTATTATTATTATGTATTGTTATTATTATCATTATTAACAATGATATTAGATCATTATAAGTATTATTATTAATATTATATTACTAAATAAATATTTCGTATATAAAAAATATATTTATAAGTAATATTACATATAAGTATGTATTAATCATATTAACAAATTTTATACGAATATTCATATATAACAAATTTGGTATATTTTTTATATATATAATACTAACTAAATATATTAATATAACTATCTAAACACTAATCATTTTAAATACGCATACACAAAAATTAAATATATACAATAAATAACATAAGTTATAGTATATGAATTTGTTCAACTTCGAGTATATATATTAATATATATATGAATGATATAGGTTCGTGAATCCAAGGCCAACTCTGCATTGTTCAGTTGTTCAATGCCGTCATATGTATTTTTACTACAAAAAACAGTATTGTGAGTTTCATTTGCTCCATTTTTAAATGCTTTTGCAATATATATTTTGGGACTGAGAATACATGCGCTTTTATAAATGTTTGACGAATAGACACAAGTAATTAGAAACTACATTCTACGATTGAATTTTTATACCGGATATCACCCCTTTGAGCTTGGTAACCTAAGAATTGGTATTTATTATAATTGCCACCAATTGACGCGAATCCTAAAGATAGATCTATGGGCCTTGACATGCCCCAGTCAGAGAATTTGAACTGCTTTAGTACTTCGATGTTTATATGTTTGGGGATATTCTAGATGCATTTTTTTAATGTCGGTTACCAGGGTTCAATTCATATGAATGATTTTTACAGCAGTGAGCAGACCTGCACAGATTGTTTTCGAAATATGAAGTCTTGTGGTCTATTAAAATATTGAAATGATTGTTATGATAAACCTATGAACTCACCAACCTTTTGGTTGACACTTTAAAGCATGTTTATTCTCAGGTATGAAAGAAATCTTCCGCTGTGCATTTGCTCATTTTAGAGATATTACTTGGAGTCATACATGACATATTTCAAAAGACGTTGCATTCGAGTCTTTGAGTTCATCAAGATTATTATTAAGTCAATTATAGTTGGAGATCTTATGAAATGGTATGCATGCCGTCAACTTTCAATGTAATGAAAGTTTGTCTTTTAAAAATGAATTCAATGTTTGTAAAATGTATCATATAGAGGTCAAGTACCTCGCGATGTAACCAAATGTAATGTATTCGTCCAGATGGATTAGGACGGGTCGTCTCACCTTTAAATCCGGAAATCGAGAAATATGCAAAAGCTAATCGGAAAGCTACAAGAATCTTAAAGGGCTCGATAGTGGCTTCAGCTTCCACTCAACCACAGTTAGAGTCACATCCGATTGTTCCACCAAACTCTCCTAAATCAGATTCCGATACTGAAGAGGAAGTTTTTAATCAATGAAACAAGATGGCTGAATGGTAAAGAGGGGTAGACACCTACTGCCAACCGGGTGATTATGAGGATCATTCACCCATTGTTTTTCCCGTACCGGCTAGGGGAAACACACGATGATTTGAGGTTCGACCTCAACTCATTTCGATCTTGCCAACCTACCGAGGTATGGCTAATGAGGAACTATATGAACACATCATTGAATTTAATGAGATATGTGCTACTAATGATTTATATGGTTTCACTGATGATGAGGTACGTCTGCGATTATTTCCTTATTCACTTAAAGATAAGGCAAAACGATGGTTTCTCTCTTTGCCCGCCCGGAGTATTAATACTTGGGCAGAGATGAAAAAACGGTTTTTAGAGGAATTTTATCCTATAAGTAAAACTTCAGACATGCGTACGCAAATAAAATCTTTTAGGCAATTGCCTGGCGAACTTTTTCATGAAGCGTACGAATGTCTGAAGGAATTACTTGGGGGCATGCCCACACCATGAGATACCAAAGTGGGAATTGGTTAAAGTTTTCTATGATAGTTTGGATTCCCAGAATAGGCAATTCCTGTTGGCAGCTAGTAGTGGGGCGTTTTTAACCCAATCTAGTGAGGACGAATGGACCTTCTTTGAGCAGTTAAGCAAGGGTTCGAAAACCCAGGCTTCGGTTAATCGAAAACAACCTAGTACCTCCTGAGTAAATCATGTTTCCGACTCGGGTGGTTCATCTAGGAACTTAGAGCAAGAATTAGATGATTTGAAAATGCTTATATTTAACAACCCAAACCAGGGTCTTGCTTGTAATGTTTCGCAGGTTCAGGAAGTTTGTGAGATTTGTGGAGATCCTTCTCACTTTGCATATGGATGTAGAAATGGGATTCCACCGGTGAATCAACAAATAGTAGAGGAACAAGTTAATGAAGTGCAGGGATGGAGATTTGATCCATACTCCAACACGTATAATCAGGGTTGGAGAAATCATCCTAATTTTAGTTGGAGCAATAACAATGCTCTAAATGCCACCCAAGGGACCCAACAAAGACCGCAAAACAACTTTCAAAATCAAGGCAACTATCAAAGAAACTATCAAAACCTTTATCCCAACAACCGGAACCAAAACAATTACCAAAAATCAAGGCCAAAACCAAAACCAAAATCAAAACAATGTCCCACCCAATCAACGATCTAGCTCGGATGCCAAGATGGACGCATTCATCTCCGAAATGCGTAAAATAGTGGAAGTGCAAAATCAGTCAATTGGTGCATTGGCTAAGGAGATTGGTAATGTAGCAGAAAGTAAGGGAAATCCGGAGCCGGGTACAATTCCAAGCTACACGGTTCTAAATCTGAATCATAAGGATCAGGGAAAAGGGCATAGTGTGAATATGATAGGTACCTTGCGAAGTGGAAAGAAGTATGACAATAAAGTTGGTGAAAAAGAGGTAGTGCAAAATGAGTCAAGTAAGTCTCCGATTGTTCTTGATGAAGATGAGGTAAGTGAAAATGATAACCATGGGAAGGGGGAGAAAGATAAGGAACCAATTGTTAATGAGACTGGAAAATCGGAGACGGAATCAAAAACCATCCCACTTCCCAAGGCCTTAGAGTCCCCGAACCAATTCCCTTATGGGAAGAAGGGACCACAACCAGAGGATATGTGGGAAACCTTTTAACAGGTTAAGATAAATTTACCCCTTCTCGATGCTATTAGGCAAGTTCCGTCCTACGCTAAGTTTTTAAAGGATCTTTACACTCAAAAGAGGAAGCAAAGGGCAACCTTACCCAAAAAGGTGGAGCTAACCGAACACCTATGTACGGTTGTTTCTGGTACACTCCCACCTAAATTTAAGGATCCGGGGACCCCATTGATAGATGTGACTGTAGGAAATGTAAATGTGAAAAAGGCATTATTGGACCTAGGAGCTAGCATTAATATTTTACCCTTTTGTCTAGTTGACCGATTTGAACTGGGGTTAATGAAAAGAATCGACATAATTATTCAATTAGAGGACCAATCAATCAAAACGCCTAGGGGAATATTAGAAGATGTGATAGTAAAAGTGGAGGATTTCTATTACCCTGTTGACTTTGTTGTAATGGATATTGAATCTAGGAATAGTGATGCCCAACCCACTATAATCTTGGGGCGCCCATTTTTAGCCACCATAAATGCCCACATTAATTGTCGAAGGAGTGCCATGGACATATCATTCGGGAATCGCAAGATGAGGATTAATATCTTTAATTCTCTTCACGCCCCAAGTGTCCATGAATGCTATCAGGTAGATGTGATTGATGAACAAGTTGAAAAACATACTTCTCACTTGATAACAAATGACCCTGTGGAAGTATTTTGTTTAGGTGATGAAGAAGATGTTGAATGTGAAGAGGTTAAGGCAGTTGAATTGGCCATAGCAAGTACAATGGACTCTAGGTTACCACCTTGAACTCATAAATATGAGCCATTACCCAAGTCCATAGACACCAACACAAAACCTTCGCTAGAGTTACCACCGACCCTCGAGCTAAAACCATTACCTTCTCATCTAAAGTATGCATTTTTAGGTACTAACGGCACTTTGCCAGTTATTATTGCTTCAGATTTGACAGGTGTGCAGGAAAAAGCTTTAATGGAGGTGCTTCATAAGTACAAGGCTGCGGTGGGTTGGACTATAGCTGATTTGAAAGGGTTAAGTCCCTCAGTGTGCATGCATCGTATAGTTACAGATCTGGAGGTTAAACCCGCTCGCGACACGCAATGCAGGTTAAATCCAAACATGCAGGAAGTTGTAAAGAAGGAGGTTCTTAAGTGTTGGATGCAGGGATTATTTTCCCTATTTCAGATAGTCAGTGGGTAAGCCCCACGCAAACAGTGCCAAAGAAAGCTGGGATCACAGTCATGGAAACTGAAGAAGGAGAAAAGATCACAACCCGTCCTGTGACGGGTTGGCGGGTATGTATTGACTACATGAAGTTAAACGCTGCGACTTCAAAGGATCATTTTCCCTTGCCTTTTATTGATCAAATCATCGAAAAGTTGTCAGGTCAGAAATTTTACCGTTTCTTAGATGGGTATTCGGGATATAATCAAATACCTATTCACCTTAATGACCAAGAAAAAACAACTTTTACTTGTCCTTATGGAACTTATGATTTTAGACGAATGCCTTTTGGTTTGTGTAATGCACTGGCTACCTTTCAAAGGTGCATGATGAGTATTTTCTCAGAGTTAATAGGTGAGTCTTTAGAAATTTTCATGGATGATTTTTCAATATTTGGCAAGTCTTTTGAAACATGTTTAAATATGTTGGAAAAAGTTTTAAAGCGGTGCACCGAGACCAACCTTGTCCTTAGTTGGGAAAAGAGCCATTTTATGGTGAGGGAAGGGGTGGTCTTGGGACACATTGTGTCTGAACGGGGATTTGAGGTAGATAGGGCCAAGGTGCAACTAATTTCAACGTTACCACCACCGACCAATGTCAAAGGGGTAAGTTCATTTTTGGGACATGCGGGGTTCTATCGTAGGTTTATCAAAGATTTTAGTGCGATTTCTAAACCATTGTGCAACTTGTTGTTAAAAGATGCACCGTTTGACTTTGATGACCAATGTAAGGAGGCCTTTAGCACCCTTAAGCATAAGTTGACTGAAGCACAATCACCCGATTGGACTAAACCGTTTGAAATCATGTGTGATGCAAGCGACTACGCAGCTGGGGCTGTTTTAGGGTAAAGGGTTGATAGGAAACCGGTAGTTATATACTATGCTAGTAAGACTTTTTTGGATGCCCAAATAAACTATACCACAACCGAGAAGGAGTTACTAGCAGTAGTGTTTGCCTTAGACAAATTTAGATCATATTTGTGGGGGTCTAAGGTAGTTGTTTTCTCGGACCATAGTGCCCTAAGGCACTTACTAGAGAAAAAAGAGTCTAAGCCTAGATTAATAAGGTGGATCTTGTTGCTACAAGAGTTTGATTTGGAAATAAGGGATAAGAAGGGTATAGAGAATGTGGTAGCCGACCATTTGTCTAGAATACCCCTGCCACCATTTGATCCTGCTAAATCGATCCAGGAGAATTTTTCGGACGAGTGTTTGTATAATGTTGTGCAGGTACCTTGGTTTGCTCATATTGTGAACTATTTGGTGACTAAAAAAGTACCGGAGCATTGGAACAAGCACAAGAAGGATTATTTTTTTCGCAGGTTAAGCATTACATTTGGGAGGACCCGGTTCTTTATCGAATTAGACCCGACCAAATCATAAGGAGATGTGTAGTGGAAGATGAGCATAAAGACATTCTAGCTCATTCTCATACTTTCGCATGTGGAGGACACTACAGAGTAAAGAAAACCGGGTACAAAGTACTCGACTCAGGTTTCTTTTGGCCTACTATTTTCAAAGACGCATGTGAGTATGTTAAAAATTGTGCTAGGTGTCAACGGATGGGGGGGATCTATAAACGTAATGAAATGCCCATGAACCCAATTTTGATTTGTGAAATTTTTGATGTTTGGGGCATAGATTTTATGGGACCTTTTCCATCGTCGTTCGGGTTTGAGTACATATTAGTAGCCGTTGATTATGTCTCCAAATGGGTGGAGGCTGAGGCTACTCGGACTAATGACCACAAAGTTGTCCTAAAGTTTGTTAAGAAAAATATTTTTTGTCGTCACGGTGTACCTAAGGCCATAATTAGTGATGGGGGTTCACACTTTAAGAACTCACATTTTGCTAAAATTTTAAGGGATTGTGGGGTAAATCACCGAATTGCTACGCCTTACCATCCCCAAACAAGTGGGCAAGTGGAAGTATCTAATAGGAAATTAAAAAGGATTTTAGAAAAAATCGTAAATATCAATCGCAAAGATTGGTCTTTAAGACAAGACGATGCACTTTGAGCATACCGGACAGCTTATAAAACCCCTATTGGTACTTCACCTTATCGACTTGTTTATGGGAAGGCATGTCACTTACCTGTTGAAATTGAGCATCGTGCAGAGTGGGCTATTAAACAGGTGAACATGAACATGGATGAGGCAGGAAAAGCAAGAAAGTTAGACCTATCGGCGCTAGATGAATTGAGACGTGATGCTTATGAAAGTTCGAAAATCTACAAAGAGAAAACGAAAGCGTTTCATGATAAGCAAATTGTAAGGCGAACTTTTGTGGTAGGGCAAAATGTGTGGCTATTTAATTCAAGGTTGAAGTTATTTGCGGGGAAATTGAAAAGTAAATGGAATGGGTCGTATGTTGTCACTAGGGTTACTCCGCATGGGGCGATTGAGATACAAGATCCAAAAGGTGGAGAACCATTCTTAGTTAATGGCAACGGTTAAAAATCGCTTTAAATACATCACTTGAAGAGTCCAAGGTAGTTGAAACGGTTCACTTTGAGCCCATGAAAGTCCATCAACTTAGAACAATTTGGGTGAACGAATCGGGGAATCATATTATTAAAGAGAGTATTGATGCGTGGCTTGATCAAAATGTTACTAGTAGTTGTATACCCAAATGTGACGTGTGAGATGATGATGGACAATTTGATGATGCGCCCGAGGATGCGGTATCCGAGGTTATTTCGGATGAATGTTTTGATGAGTTCGATGAAAAGTTGTCATTGGAAGAAGATGCCAAGGGAAGGCCAGAGATTCTTTATCAAGAAGAAGATCCGGGTGAAATATTGTTCGAATTAAGTTTCATTGGAGTATTACCTCACCTTGTTAGCAATCACCGAGAATTCAAGGTGATTGCCGATTCAGGATCATCCATCAATATCATGTCATATGAAATGTACAAATGATTATTTCATGATGAGTGCACTTTATGTGAGTTGAGGAAATCGGATGCGGTAATAACACTTGGCAACAATACCAAGTGTAGGGCATGTGGGATTCTTCGAAATGTGATGGTTAGTGTGAAAGGTGTTTTCCTTGAGGTACCATTCACCATTTTTGATATGCCAACAGATGAAGATGTTCCATTATTAGTAGGGCGTGGATTCATTGCAACTACTGGTTATAAAATAGACCCGGGGGCGGGAGCTATCACTTTTGAAGGAGGAAACGGAACTTTTAGATTTTGTAATTCGGAAAACATGCGGTTTCCTTCGGCCTATATAGTTGAGAGAGAGTTTGAAGAGGATTATTGCATGATGCTTGGGGTACAAGAGACTGAACCGAATGGAGAAGTTAGCGAGGATGTGGTTGGTGATACGATAGACATGGAGGAGATTTATGAAAGTGTTAAGTGTGGGGTATTCTCCTCGATCAACGCTTAGATTCCGAGTTGAGTGAAGATGAAAAAGCTGAAATTCTATATGATTCAATGAAACAAAAGTATAAAGAATTCAAGAAAGCTAGGGGTGACCACAAGCTAACCGAGAAGATGTTGTTTAAATTAAGACCGAAAGAACGTGATGTACTTTTAGAGATCATTGAAGATGAAAAGTCTTTTCTCTTCTACTTGGAAAAACAATTGAAAAGGAAGAGTGATGCGAGTTCAAGCAAAGTTGAAACCATTAGTGTTAACACGGTTAAGGAAGCACCTAAATTAGTAAAGGAACTGGATGTAGATGTAGAAGAGATCCAAGAGACGCTTGAGAATATGTGGGGTAAAGAAAACATGGACAATTCATGAATAACACCAAAACGTCTTTTGTTGATGATGAGGGTTGGACTATTGAAGTTGAGTATGTTAAACCTAAACCACAATGTGAATTCAAGCCTGGTATAAGATATAAAGATCTGGGGGAGTTTTCGGTTGTATGTCAGTTTCAAAATGAAAAGATTTACTCGACATTGTTAGACTCGGGTGCAAGCGTTAATATGATGCCAGCCGAAATTGCAATGTCTATAGGCATTCGGGAGTTAGTTCGAACTACTACGAGGATCTAGTTTGGGAATCAAACCGTTGATAACCCAATCGGGGTTGCGGTAGATGTTCCGTTTATTATCCACGGTATTGGTTATAAAGAAGATTTGTTCATTATGGATTGTGAGCTGGACAAAAACACTCCAATTGTGTTGGGACGTGGGTTTTTAGCAACAGCAAGGATGTCGCTGGACTTTGACACGGGAACGTTGGTGATTAAAGATGAGGATATTATGATCACTCTCGACGATAGATTTGGAAGGGAATTTGACTTTAGCAACATCAGAGTCGAGGATCCCGATGGTTGCTAAAGCATGGAAGAGGAGTCGAGTGCGCGACTCCATCAAAAATCCGCACACCTTTGTAAAGTTTGTAAGTTGTTGGGTGTTTTATTTTGTTTTTGTACATGCGGGCGGGGCAACAGATCAATTTTAAGGCTTCAAAATGGGTCGGTTTAATGACTATCTCTAACTTTGTGCATTGGGGACAATGCAATGCTCAAAGTGTGGGAGGGGGTCAGGTTTTTAGTCCCAAAAACGAGTCGTGCGAGAAAAATGTAAAAAATGGGAAAGTTAAAAATTTTTTAGTACCTGAGTATTGGCGTATTTTACGCCATTTTGGACGTATTTTATGCCATTGTTACTCGTGGCTCAGCACAAAATTCCAAGTTGGGCGTAAAAATACGTCAGTTTTTACGCCAGAATTAACGAAGGCGTATTTTACGCCAACTTTGGCGTATTTTACGCCAGTGCAAAAGTGCTGGTGCCGGTTTTAAAGGCTTTGAATGGAGAAGAATTAAATATATATATATATTACTCATGTGCAGCCATTAACCACGACCACCATCACTCTAAACCCTAATTTTTCATCATCTAAACAACAAATTGAAGCTTAAAACATCATCAATTCGTCATAACACTTCACAAAAACATCCAAATCTTTACAAAATCATTCAAATTGGGTGTTAATTCGTGTTCTTTACAAAATTATATGCTGTGTGTTATCATGAAAAAAAAGAAGAGAAAAGAAAAGAAAAAGGAGGAGGAAGTGAACGAGACGAATTTAAAAATATATATGCCAAAAATTGTGAAACGATTGCCTTATAAAGCATGGACCATTGAGGCATAAAAAAAAAGGAGGAGAAGAGTATGCCAAAAATTGTGAAACGAGTACCTTATAAAGCATGGACCACTGAGGCATAAAATTCGTTCTCGTTGAAATGTCAAGTCAAAAATGCAAGACTCCTTCTAACTTCACAAAAGTACCTACACCTTCCATGTGATGCCTAGTACAAATGGGCAATGTAACCAAAATCCATCTCATCAAGCTTGTGGTATAGGGTATTTCCAATTAGACTTAGGGGGTTCATTGGTGTCGGGACTTAAAAGCTATGCACTTAGTACTAGTATAGACAAGGGCATGAGTTTGGCTAGTTGAAAAGTTAAGGAGGACAAAAACACAAACATATGCATGATTCTAGTTCTAGTTGACTTTCCGATTTAAATTAATTTATCTTTGTACGAATGAGGGTCACGTTAAAATTTCTAAACCTTATAAAGTTTGATTGATTCGAAATTCGTAACCATTTTTACACCAATTTTTATATGAGTCATGACTACCCTTATGCAATCACTCCGGATGTAATTGGACCTGTTTTGTATTTCTTTTGACATGTTACTTAGATGCATTTATATTGTTGATTAAAAGAGTAAGTGCGGATCAATAAAAGTTGTGAAGGATATTTGTTTAACTTAGTCTAAGTGTTGATCCATTTGATGATTCGGGGAAATGATTGAGGTTTATGATGTTATGACTAGTGTTGGAACTGTTGGACTAAGGAATACCAGGTGAAGAAAAGTTCATGATTGAATGTGTTAGAGGTTAAAAAATTGTTCGAGGTTTTGAGTGATTGGCCCATATTGTCCTCACATCTCGATTAATAGCTAATCTTGTTTACGAAAAATTATTTG
Source organism: Rutidosis leptorrhynchoides (assembly GCF_046630445.1). Classification (NCBI taxonomy): domain Eukaryota; kingdom Viridiplantae; phylum Streptophyta; class Magnoliopsida; order Asterales; family Asteraceae; genus Rutidosis; species Rutidosis leptorrhynchoides. The sequence goes on from NC_092339.1 coordinate 96,329,358, forward strand.
AGTTAATACCACCTAGGTGTTGTTGTCTTGTAGTTAAAAACAGATTTGCTTGAGGACAAGCAAAAGCCAAGTGTGGTGGGGTTTGATCGGTCCTTATTTGACACGATCATTTATGCTTAAATACGTGAAATTAACCATGCGTGAGTAAAAAAGAAGATACTTTGATATAGTTTTATGTTTTACAGGCAAGAAAGATATTAGTGCAAAATGTGGTACAAAACAGCTATTAAAGGCGGAATATGGACAAGAATTAAGAGATTGAAAAGTGACCAGGAAATCAACATTGGCGTAAATTATGCCATTTTGGGCGTAAAATACGCCACAGCTCAGGTCCTTCCAGAGAAAAAGTCACTTTTTGGCGTAAAAATACGCCCGGGCTGAATTTGCACTGGCATAAAATACGCCAGGTTTGGTGTAAAATACGCCTTCACAAAAAAGCTGCAGCAGGGAAATTCGAATTTTAGCTTTATGGCCAAGTCATCCAACTCCTATATTAGGATACCATTAGGGTTACGAAGGGGACACTTTTTCCATCAGTTTTTGCAGCAGAGATCACTCCCAAACACATAAAAACACTCTCCAACCATCATTATTCAAGGATTCAAGCTAGGATTAAGGTGCGGTTCATCATGCAATCTTCAAGAATCTCCATGATCATCATCACCAACATGATTGGCTAGTTTTCTTAACTTTATCCTTTCCATGAACAATTAAAACATGTATGATTTCATTCAAGATTATGTGATTTGTGATGTTTTAATACTTTTGGATTATGATATTGTGAATCAAGTCAATTGTTGATTAATGCAAGTTCTATGTTTTGTTATTGCAAGTTAAATTATTGTGATTTAACAGTGTGTTCTTGATCCAACTTAGTGTTAATTAGATTAGGGATAAAGACACCTTGTCTAGATTGCATAGTTTAATCCCAAAGTAATAGAAGTAATGAACTCAAGAAATCTTGTCTATGAGATTTGATCAACAATTGATAAGCATAATACTTGTTTGAATGAATACATGTTAGATTGGGATTGTGAAAGGATAAAGGCTTTACTCTCATTGCTTACATCTCAATACTCTCAATTGCACTTTAGTTTAAGTTTTCAGTTTTAATATTAGTTGATAAATCTTAGTAGTTTTTAGTTAAACAACCAAACCAATCTTGAAATTGCTTGCGAGTTAACCATAACTTTCCGTGGAACGAATCCCGTTTACCCTATCTAAAGTAGAGTAATTAGGCTATTTTTGACCGGCCCTTCGACACCGATCAACGATGACGAAAAGAGGAAACGTATATATCACAGTTATAGTAAGGCTTATTCGGATGAAAAGTCAAAGTTGATTTGCTGAATAAGAATCGAAGATGTAACATATTAATTGTGAATTTATATATCTCTCGGGTATTACCTACCCGTTAAAAGTTTTACAAGTAATATTTTGTACCAGAGAATTTTATTACAGTCTTTATGAAAATATATGTATGTATATTTTCTTCAGATATAATACAGATTTAATGAGTTAATATCATATTAAGCTCATTTGATTTTCGGCTGGATTAGAAATGAATAATCTCTAAAACATTAAAGATTTTATAATCTTTGCGGAGTATTTCACTAATGTAATCAATACTTCATTATTCAGTTTTATTGATATTTCCTCAGTGAATCATGTTGATGCTCATAGAACTCTTGCTAACTTTGCAAGGTACAAATGATGTTTTTAGAAAGTTTTGAGTACATCGAAGATGAAAGTGTTAAAATCAAACATGTAATTGAATAATACACTTGGTTTATTATGAAATGGAATTTATTGAATTGAAACCGAGATTGTAGTTAACGATGGCTAAGTTGTTGACGAAGGATGTACATTATAGCATATTAGTAATATGAACTTAACCGAGTAGTATCTACCCTTCTTCAATTCATACATAATAGCTTAGTACGAAAAGATTTATTTTGATCTCAAAATTCATATATATATATATATATATATATATATATATATATATATATATATATATATATATATATATATATATATATATATATATATATATATATATATATATATACATATAATTTCTTCAGGGGGAATGAGTTAGTACTTCATAACTCGTTGATACAATATACGCGTTGTTGATTTGTGATGATGTTGGTGATTATGGAATTGGCGAAACTTGTAGTGCTACAGGTTTTGCTGGTGTTGGCGATACTGACGGTACTGTTGATGCTGCTGGTAAAACAAGTCTAGCTTGTAAATCGTGCACCATTCCGGTCAGGGTTTCTACTCTTCCTTCTATTGTTTCGGTCCACTCATCTGATTTACGGTTACGGCTGGAATAGATAATCTCTAAGACTTTAGAGATTACGTAATCCGCAGAATATTTCTCCAATGAAGTTATGAATCAATACTTCATCGGTTATTATTGTTGGTACTCCTTGGTATCTATGGTGAGTATGACGTTGATGCTCGAGGTACAGATTGTGATGTTGAGGTGTGGGATGCGGATGTTGTTGTTGGTGGTGGTAATGATACTGTTGGTGTTGATGATGGTAGTACTGTTGATGCCGGTGATGCTGCTGGTGCTTGTAACCTTTACACCATATTCTCTAAAGTCACTACCCGAGCGCGAAGCTCGTTGACTTCTTCTATCACATCGGGGTGATTGTCGGTTCGGATGAGCGGACGAATAAGATCTAGAATTTGAGATAGTATATAATCATGACGAGATACTCTGGAAATGAGAGAGAAAATGGTATTACGAACAGGTTCACCGGTAAGTGCTTCAGGTTCCTCGCCAAGAGGGGAATGTGGTGGATGGAAGGGATCACCTTCTTCTTGTCTCCAATGATTAAGTATATTACGAACCTATCCCCAATTCATCCAGAATAGATGATGGCTAATTGGTTGATCCATTCCGGTCACACTGCTTTCGGAGCTCGAACGAAACTCCAGATCGGAATAGCTGTCGGAATCTAAGAAATTTGAACTAGATACGGGATCCAACTTGTATAATCAGGGAAATGATTTTTGATGTGAAATAGATTATAGGACTTAGATTTGGTATTCTTCAATACATATTTTACATATGTATATATAATACCAAAATCCCATAAATTACGGAGGAATTTTCGGAAGATGTCAGGCAAAGTTTAGAGTAACAGATATGCTAAGATATGAATTCGTCTGTACACTATCTATGCAATAAATGCAGAAAAACGTGTCTAGACTTAAGAATGATAAGCAAGTAATTTCTGACAAGAAATGATAAGCAAAAATCGGTAAAAACAGATACGGTCATAGTCCAGACTCACTAATGCATCCTAACAATTACCAGTTAAACACACTAATGCAAATTCTGGTTCCCTATGACCTTAAGATCTGATGCCAAATGTGATGACCCGTCCAAATCCATTTGGACGAATACATCATTCATCGATTTCATAGTGAGGTACTGACCTCTACATGATACGTTTTGTAAACATTGCATTCTTTTGAAAAGGCACACCATAAATGAATATCAATTTTCAATGTTTTCGACATCTGATGATTTCTACATATAGACAATCACTGTAAATAATTGTTTACCATAATACATCTGTTGTCAATGCAGTCAAAATAAGGTACATGGTGATGATTTTTTGTGAATGCAAAGTTTTCTCGAATAAAGCATGTATGACTCCATGCACATAGCTTGTATAACGTATAAGTAAATAGCGTAAGACTTCTAGGGACCTGAGAATAAACATGCTTAAAAGTGTCAACACAAAGGTTGGTGAGTTCATAGTTTTAATGTTGTGCATAATCTGTATATAAAGGTGGATCATAAGATTTCATTTGTTTCATCCAGAAACGTTTATCAAATTATTCTACAAGATTGAGCACCCTAGTAACTAAACTTTAACGTATATATAATAAGTACCCCTGTTTTAACATACATGCAACCAACATGTACAATACACGCAAACTAACGTGTACTAAACTCAAATAGCATACATCTATTTTATAGTTCAGGCTAGGGTTTCTATACCTGGAACAGATGGGGATGTCAAGCCCTATGGATCCATATACAACTATTCACGCCCACCAGTTCTTATAACTGGCAGCTACTAGTTACCAAGCTAAGGGATTTTCAGTTTAAACTCAGTGTAGAATTAAGTATGTACTTGTATCCATTACGTTTAAAATAAAGTGCATGTATTCTCAGCCCAAAAATATAGATTGAAAAAGCAATTAAAAAGGGAGCAAATGAAACTCACCTTAGCAGCACATAAATTTATTCACCGAAATGTGACCGAAACTCGGAATGCAAAGTAATCATAGATCTCAACCTAGAGAACATATATTGGTCAATAAATGTCTAACAAGCTAGGTCAGGTCATAGTGTATCACAATCCTAATGCTCGAGACCGACATGCAAAAGTTAACAAAAGTCATCTAAAAAGTCAACCTGACCCAATATGATCTTTAAAGCTATACATGTTTATTATATTAACATAGTATAAGTCATGATAATTTAACGAATTTATAGTTTATCAAACTCAAAATATTATTTATTTCAGGAGCTATATTATATTTGAATTATCATGGCAATCGAAAATATTTTATGATTTCACATAGTTTTCCAATACTTGTAAAATCAGATTATAGTGTTTATAAAGCTTTAAAACATGATAAGACAGTCAACTTTGACAATTGTTCAATAAAACGAGACGTGCCTTATATAGAAATTCATTTACTCGATTAGTAATTGAAATGTCCCGTTCATATTGATTATAAACGTTCCATATTAATTGATTTCGTCGTGACGTTTTGACCTCTATGTGAGACATTTTTCAAAGACTACATTCATTTTTAAAACAACCATAACCTTTATTTTATCTATAAAGGATTAAAAAACATTACATAGATTATCAAATAATGATAATCTAAAATATACCGTTTACACACGACCATTACATAATGGTTTACAATAAGAATATATTACATCAAAATTAAGTTTCTTGAATGCAGTTTTTATATATATATATATATATATATATATATATATATATATATATATATATATATATATATATATATATATATATATATATATATATATATATATATATATATATATATGGACTCCAAATCTTGTCCTTATTTTAGTATGCAACAGCGGAAGCTCTTAATAATCACCTGAGAATAAACATGCTTAAAACGTCAACAGAAATATTGGTGAGTTATAGGTTTAACCTATATATTATCAAATCATAATAATAGACCACAAGATTTCATATTTCAATATACATCCCATACATAGAGATAAAAATCATTCATATGGTGAACACCTGGTAACCGACATTAACAAGATGCATATAAGAATATCCTCTATCATTTCAGGAAATCTTTCGGACATGATAAAAACGAATTTGAAGTACTAAAGCATCCGGTACTTTGGATGGGGTTCGTTAGGCCCAATAGATCTATCTTTAGGATTCGCGTCAATTAGTAGATCGGTTTACTAATTCTTAGGTTACCAAGCAAAAGGGGCATATTCGGCTTCGATCATTCACCCATATAATGTAGTTTCATTTACTTGTGTCTATTTCGTAAAATATTTATAAAACTGCATGTATTCTCATCCCAAAATATTAGATTTTAAAAGTAGGACTATAACTCACTTTCATAGATTTTTACTTCGTCGGGAAGTAAGACTTGGCCACTGGTCGATTCATGAACCTATAACAAATATGTATATATATATATCAAAGTATGCTCAAAATATATTTACAACATTTTTAATACGTTTTAATGTTTTAAGTTTATTAAGTCAGCTGTCCTCGTTAGTAACCTACAACTAGTTGTCCACAATTAGATGTACAGAAATAAATCGATATATATATTATCTTGAATCAATCCACGACCCAGTGTATACACATCTCAGGCTAGATCACAACTCAAAGTATATATATTTTTGGAATTAACCTCAACCCTGTATAGCTAACTCCAATATTACTGCATATAGAGTGTCTATGGTTGTTTCAAATAATATATATACATGGGTCGATATGATATGTCAAAACATTTGAATACGTGTCTATGGTATCCCAAGATTACATAATATATTAGAATACATGTATAATACAATATAAGTTAGCTAGGATAAGATTTGTATAGAATTGTTACAATATTTCCCGTAGCTACAACAATCAAAAAATATCCAATCTTGTTTTACCCATAACTTCTTCGTTTTAAATCCGTTTTGAGTGAATCAAATTGCTATGGTTTCATATTGAACTCTATTTTATGAATATAAATAAAAAAAAGTATAGGTTTATAGTCGGAAATATAAGTTAGAAGTCATTTTTGTAAGAGGTAGTCATTTCAGTCGAAAGAACGACGTCTTGATGACCATTTTGAAAAACATACTTCCACTTTGAGTTTAACCATGATTTTTGGATATAGTTTCATGTTCATAAGAAAAATCATTTTCCCAGAAGAACAACTTTTAAATCAAAGTTTATCATAGTTTTTAATTAACTAACCCAAAACAGCCCGCGGTGTTACTACGACGGCGTATATCCAGTTTTACGGTATTTTTCGTGTTTTTCGGTTTTAAATCATTAAGTTAGCATATCATATAGATATAGAACATGTGTTTAGTTGATTTTAAAAGTCAAGTTAGAAGGATTAACTTTTGTTTGCGAACAAGTTTAGAATTAACTAAACTATGTTCTAGTGATTACATGTTCAAATCTTCGAATAAGATAGTTTTATATGTATGAATCAAATGATGTTATGAACATCATTACTACCTCAAGTTTAGTAGGTAAACCTACTGGAAGTGACAAGAAATTATCTAGCTTCAAAGGATTTTGGATAGCTTGAAATTTCTTGAAGTAGAATCATGACGCAAAAACAAGTTCAAGTAAGATTATCACTCGAATTAAGATAGTTATAGTTATAGGAATTGAATCAAAGTTTGTATATGAGTATTACCTTGATTTAGAATGATATCTTACTATAAACAACAAGGATTTCTTGAGGTTGGATGATCACTTTACAAGATTGGAAGTGAGCTAGTAAACTTGGAAGTATTCTTGATTTTATGAAACTAGAACTTGTAGAATTTATGAAGAACACTTAGAACTTGAAGATAGAACTTGAGAGAGATCAATTAGATGAAGAAAATTGAAGAATGAAAGTGTTTGTAGGTGTTTTTGGTCGTTGGTATATGGATTAGACATAAAGGATGTGTAATTTTGTTTACATGTAAATAAGTCATGAATGATTACTAATATTTTTGTAATTTTATGAGATATTTCATGCTAGTTGCCAAATGATGGTTTCCACATCTGTTAGTGACTCACATGGGCTGCTAAGAGCTGATCATTGGAGTATATATACCAATAGTACATACGTCTAAAAGCTGTGTATTGTACGAGTACAAATACGGGTGCATACGAGTAGAATTGTTGATGAAACTGAACGAGGATGTAATTGTAAGCATTTTTGTTAAGTAGAAGTATTTTGATAAGTGTCTTGAAGTCTTTAAAAAGTGTATGAATACATATTAAAACACTACATGTATATACATTTTAACTAAGTCGTTAAGTCATCGTTAGTCGTTAGATGTAAATGTTGTTTTGAAACCTTTAGGTTAACGATCTTGTTAAATGTTGTTAACCCATTGTTTATTATATCTAAAGAGATGTTAAATTATTACATTATCATGATATTATGATATATTAATATATCTTAGTATGATATATATACAGTTAAATGTTGTTACAACGATAATCGTTACATATATGTCTCGTTTCGAAATCATTAAGTTAGTAGTCTTGTTTTTACATATGTAGTTCATTGTTAATACACTTAATGACATGTTTAATTATCATTTATCATGATTAAACATAGTGTATCAATATCTTAATATGATTCATATGTATTTAGTAAGATGTTGTTATAACGATAATCGTTATATATATCGTTTCGAGTTTCTTAATTCAATAAACTCAATTTTATGCATATAACTCATTGTTAAAATACCTAATGAGATACTTACTTATCATAATATCATGTTAACTATATATATAATCATATATATGTCATCATATAGTTTTTACAAGTTTTAACGTTCGTGAATCACCGGTCAACTTGGGTGATCAATTGTCTATATGAAACCTATTTCAATTAATCAAGTCTTAACAAGTTTGATTGCTTAACATGTTGGAAACATTTAATCATGCAAATATAGTTTTCATTTAATATATAATCATGGAAAAGTTCGGGTCACTACAGTACCTACCCGTTAAATAAATTTCGTCCCTAAATTTTAAGTTGTAGAAGGTGTTGACGAATCTTCTGGAAATAGGTGTGGGTATTTCTTTTTCATCTGATCTTCATGCTCACAGGTGAACCCGGGTCCTCTACGAGCATTCCATCGAACCTTAACAATTGGTATCTTGTTTTGCTTAAGTCTTTTAACCTCACGATCCATTATTTCGACGGGTACTTCAATGAATTGAAGTTTTTCGTTGATTTGAATTTTGTCTAACGGAATAGTGAGATCTTCTTTAGCAAAACATTTCTTCAAATTCGAGACGTGAAAAGTGTTATGAACAGCTGCGAGTTGTTGGGGTAACTCAAGTCGGTAAGCTACTGGTCCGACACGATCAATAATCTTGAATGGTCCAATATACCTTGGATTTAATTTCCCTCGTTTACCAAATCGAACAACGCCTTTCCAAGGTGCAACTTTAAGCATGACCATCTCTCCAATTTCAAATTCTATATCTTTTCTTTTAATGTCAGCGTAGCTCTTTTGTCGACTTTGGGCGGTTTTCAACCGTTGTTGAATTTGGATGATCTTCTCGGTAGTTTCTTGTATTATCTCCGGACCCGTAATCTGTCTATCCCCCACTTCACTCTAACAAATCGGAGACCTGCACTTTCTACCATAAAGTGCTTCAAGCGGCACCATCTCAATGCTTGAATGGTAGCTGTTGTTGTAGGAAAATTCTGCTAACGGAAGGTGTCGATCCCAACTGTTTCCGAAATCAATAACACATGCTCGTAGCATGTCTTCAAGCCTTTGTATCATCCTTTCGCTCTGCCCAGTAGTTTGTGGATGATAAGCAGTACTCATGTCTAGACGAGTTCCTAGTGCTTGCTGTAATGTCTGCCAGAATCTTGAAATAAATCTGCCATCCCTATCAGAGATAATAGAGATTGGTATTCCATTTCTGGAGATGACTTCCTTCAAATACAGACGTGCTAACTTCTCCATCTTGTCATCTTCTCTTATTGGCAGGAAGTGTGCTGATTTGGTGAGACGATCAACTATTACCCAAATAGTATCAAAACCACTTGCAGTCCTTGGAAATTTAGGGATGAAATCCATGGTAATGTTTTCCCATTTTCATTCCGGGATTTCGGGTTGTTGAAGTAGACCTGATGGTTTCTGATGCTCCGCTTTGACCTTAGAACACGTCAAACATTCCCCTACGTATTTAGCAACATCAGCTTTCATACCTGGCCACCAAAAATGTTTCTTGAGATCTTTATACATCTTCCCCGTTCCAGGTATCTGGATTTATGAGCTTCTCTAAGTACCATTTCTCTCATATCTCCAAATTTTGGTACCCAAATTCTTTCAGCCCTATACCGGGTTCCATCTTCTCGAATATTAAGATGCTTCTCCGATCCTTTGGGTATTTCATCCTTTAAGTTTCCCTCTTTTAAAACTCCTTGTTGCGCCTCCTTTATTTGAGTAGTAAGGTTAGTGTGAATCATTATATTCATAGATCTTACTCGAATGGGTTCTCTGTCATAATCATTCAACAATTCAATCCACCTACGCTACCTCATATTCAGTTGTTTCTGATTAAATATGTGTTGAAGACTTTTGTGGTCGGTATATACAATAATTTTGACCCCATATAAGTAGTGCCTCCAAGTCTTTAATGCAAAAACAACCGCGCCTAATTCCAAATCATGCGTCGTATAATTCTGTTCGTGAATCTTCAATTGTCTAGACGCATAAGCAATTACCTTCGTTCATTGCATTAATACACAACCGAGACCTTGCTTTAAGGCATCACAATATATCACAAAATCATCATTCCCTTCAGGTAATGACAATATAGGTGCCGTAGTTAACTTTTTCTTGATGGTAAGTTTGTTCAACTCTTGGTAGTCGATACACAACCTGAATGTACCATCTTTCTTCTTGATAAACAAAACAGGAGCTCCCCATGGTGGTGTGCTTGGTCGAATGAAACCACGCTCTAAAAGTTCCTGTAACTGACTTTGTAATTCTTTCATTTTGCTGGGTGCGAGTCTGTATGGAGCACGAGCTATTGGTGCAGCTTCTGGTACAAGGTCTATTTGAAATTCAATGGATCGATGTGGGGGTAATCCCGATAATTCTTTCAAAAATACATCGGGAAATTCTTTTGCGACGGGAACATCACTGATGTTCTTTTCTTCAAGTTTAACTTCCTCGATGTGTGCTAGAATGACGTAACAACCTTTTCTTATTAGTTTTTGCGCCTTCAAATTGCTAATAAGATTTAATTTCGCGTTGTTCTTTTCTCCGTACACCATTAAAGGTTTTCCTTTTTCACGCATAATGCGAATCGCATTTTTGTAACAAACGACCTCTGCTCTCACCTTTTTCAACCAGTCCATGCCAGTTATTACATCAAAACTTCTTAACTCGACTGGTATTAAATCAATTTTAAACGTTTCATCTCCCAGTTTAATTTCTCTCTCCCGACATATATTATCTGCTGAAATTAATTTACCGTTTGCTAATTCGAGTAAAAATTTACTATCCAAAGGCGTCAATGGGCAACTTAATTTAGCACAAAATTCTCTACTCATATAGCTTCTATCCGCACCCGAATCAAATAAAACATAAGTAAATTTATCGTCAATAAGAAACGTACCCGTAACAAGCTCCGGGTCTTCCTGTGCTTCTGCCGCATTAATATTGAAAACTCTTCCACGGCCCTGCCCATTAGTATTCCCCTAATTCGGGCAATTTCAAATAATGTGGCCCGGTTTTCCACATTTATAACAAACAGCGTTGGTATTACTTGCTCCGACACTATTCGTTTCGGCATTACTTGTTCCGATATTATTTGTTCCTTTAGTTCTGTTAAATTTTGGTCCGTAGATCTCACACTTTTTCGCGCTATGATCATTTCTTTTACACCTGTTGCAAAATGTCGTGCAAAACCCCTGATGATTTTCTTCACACCTATGACATGACTGTTTTTGGTTTTTGTTGCCGTTGTTGTTATTGAGGTTGTTGTTGGGATTGTTATTGTTGTTGAATCAGTTGTTGTAGTTGTTGTTGTTGTTGTTGTAATGTTTGTTGTAGTTATTGTTAGGATTGCGGTCATTGTTGCGATTGTTGTTGCGGTTGTTGGGATAGTTGTTGCCATTGTGGTTGTAATTGTTGTTGTTGTTGTTGTTGTTGTACTGGTGACTCTTGTCACCGTTTTCCTCCCACTTCCTCTTGAGTTGTTTCATGTTGGCTTTTTCGGCCACCTGCTCTTTAATTCTTCCCTCAATCTGATTTATGAGTTTATGAGCCATTTGACTTGCCTTCTATATAGAAGCGGGCTCATGTGAACTCACATCTTCTTGAATCCTTACTGGTAACCCTTTTACAAACGCGTTGATCTTCTCTTCTTCATCTTCGAATGCTCCCGAACACAATAGGCACAACTCTGTGAATCGTCGTTCATATGTGGTAACGTCGAACCCTTGAGTTCGTAACTCTCTAAGTTCTGCCTTGAGTTTATTGACTTCGTTTCTAGGACGGTACTGCTCGTTCATCAATTGCTTGAATGCCGACCACGATAGTGCGTAAGCAGCATTTTGTCCTACCTGTTCAAGATAGGTGTTCCACCACGTTAACGCAGTACCTGTGAAGGTATGCGTAGCGTACTTAACCTTATCCTCTTCAGTACACTTACTTATGGAAAACACCGATTCGACTTTCTCGGTCCACCGTTTCAATCCAATTGGTCCTTCGGTTCCATCAAATTCCAAAGGTTTACAACTAGTGAATTCTTTGTAGGAGCATCCTACACGATTTCTTGTGCCGTTAGCTGCATTGCTAGATTTAGAGTTATTGTTGGTATGTAGCGCAGCCTGTACTGCAACTATGTTTGCAGCAAGAAATGTACGAAATTCCTCTTCGCTCGTATTCATGGTGTGTCGAGTAGTCGGTGCCATTTCCTTCAAAATAGCCAACTGAATCGAGTTAATCATACAGAATATTAAGAGTAGTCAATAATATTTCGTAGCATAATATGAACTCATTTATAAAAGCTTTTTCTTCATATTAGCGTTTTATAAGTTTAAATTTGGGTACTACCTACCCGTTAAGTTCATACTTAGTAGCTAATATACAATTCAACTACTACAATTCCATATGAAAATCTGATTATAATAATATATCACATACAAATATTCTTCAAACTTACAACTTCGCTATATTACATATAACATGAAATATAGTACACTATGATACATGACAGTTTTGAAGATAAATCTATTTAATACGCAAGTTGTTCAGCAAAGGAAATAAAGACACGTAATTCATAAGTCCAAAAACAAGTCATGCATTCTGGTTTTACTAAGATGACTTTCCATCCTTGGTCTTGTGGAAAATAACCATTATGACCATTGGCTAGGCAGCATGTTGTAATGTCGTCAAAAGGACGAGGGTTTCGTAATGTCCAACAACCCCGTAATAATCTAAAAACCTTATTTCTCACCCCAACTACTGAATCCGTCACTTGTGGGAAGGTCTTATTTAAAAGTTGCAATCCGATGTTCTTTTTCTCACTTTGGTAAGAAGCGAACATCACTAACCCGTAAGCATAACATGCTTCTTTATGTTGCATGTTAGAAGCTCTTTCTAATTCACGAAATCCTATGTTGGGATATGTTGAGTCAAAATAGGTTCTTAAACCGTAGCGTAAAATTGCATTTGGGTTCCCCGCATTTAATGCTTTAAAGAAAACACGGCGTAACTTACGGTCTCCCCAATGTGATATACCCCACCTATCAAAGGAAAGCCTTTTATAAACTAAGGTATTTCTGAAAAGTCTTTCAAATGTTTGACAAGTTAATTTCGCCATAACTAAATGTGCTGATGAATTCTGACTGACTCTAGACAAGATTTCCTCAATCATATCCTCTGGTAGGTCTTCTAAAATATTCGGTTGTCTACCCTTAACGTCCATTTTGTTTTTATACTGCAAAATAGACAAGGATTAGATTCGTAAAAGATAATTAACAAACAATACAAGCAATTTTTACATAGAACATAAAAGTACAAGCACACTACAATACATATAATACACAACATGATTACAACCCTCTAATCTGAATCACTGGTTTCTTCTTCTTCGGACTTGGTTCGTTTTCCTAATTTTCTAGGAATATATGGTGTTCCTCTAATACGAGCCGTCGTTTTCCATAATGGTTTAGAAAAACCTGGTGGTTTAGAGGTTCCAGGGTCATTGTTACATTTTAGGAAATACGGATGTTGTCGATACATATAAAGTTCATCGGGGTTGGAATCGAGTTTCTCTATTTTTATACCTTTTCCCCTATTATTTTCTTTCGCTTTATTAAATTGGGTCGAGGTAATTTCTATAACATCATCTGAATCCTCATCAGGATCCGATTCATCGGAAAATTGGTAATCTTCCCAATATTTTGCTTCCTTGGCGGAAACACCATTGACCATTATTAACTTTGGTCCGTTGGTTGAGGATTTTCTTTTATTTAATCGATTTATTATAGGTATCAATATTTCTTCCTCCGAAACCTCTTCTTCTTCTGGTTCCTCCTCTTCCGATTCCTCCTCTTCTGATTCCTCTTCTTCCGGTTCCTCCTCTTCCAATTCCTCCTCTTCCGGTTCCTCTTCGGAAATTTGTGAATCTTCCCAAAATATATTTGACTCTTCATTATTATTAGGTGAATCAATGAGGTTTGTACTAGAGGTAGACATCTATCACACAATATCAAACACGTTAAGAGATTAATATATCACATAATATTTACATGTTAATAATATATAGTTTCCAACAAAAATGTTAAGCAATCGTTTTTGAAGAAAAACACGGTCGAAGTCCAGACTCACTAATGCATCCTAACAAACTCGGTAAGACACACTAATGTAATTTTCTGGTTCTCTAAGACCAATGCTCAGATACCAACTGAAATGTCCCGTTCATATTGATTATAAACGTTCCATATTAATTGATTTCGTCGCGAGGTTTTGACCTCTATATGAGACATTTTTCAAAGGCTGCATTCATTTTTAAAACAACCATAACCTTTATTTTATCTATAAAGGTTTAAAAAATATTATGTAGATTATCAAATAATGATAATCTAAAATATACCGTTTACACACGACCATTACATAATGGTTTACAATAAGAAAATATTACATCAAAAATAAGTTTCTTGAATGCAGTTTTTACATAATATCATACAAGCATGGACTCCAAATCTTGTCCTTATTTTAGTATGCAACAGTGGAAGCTCTTAATAATCATCCGAGAATAAACATGCTTAAAACGTCAACAAAAATGTTGGTGAGTTATAGGTTTAACCTATATATTATCAAATCATAATAATAGACCACAAGATTTCATATTTCAATATACATCACATACATAGAGATAAAAATCATTCATATGGTGAACACCTGGTAACCGAAATTAACAAGATGCATATAAGAATATCCTCTATCATTTCGGGAAATCCTTCGGACATGATAAAAACGAATTCAAAGTACTAAAGCATCCGGTACTTTGGATGAGGTTCGTTAGGCCCAATAGATCTATCTTTAGGATTCGCGTCAATTAGTAGATCGGTTTACTAATTCTTAGGTTACCAAGCAAAAGAGGCATATTCGGCTTCGATCATTCACCCATATAATGTAGTTTCATTTACTTGTGTATATTTCGTAAAACATTTATAAAACTGCATGTATTCTCATCCCAAAATATTAGATTTTAAAAGTGGGACTATAACTCACTTTCACAGATTTTTACATCATCGGGAAGTATTACTTGGCCACTGGTCGATTCATGAACCTATAACAAATTTGTACATATATATCAAAGTATGTTCAAAATATATTTACAATATTTTTAATACGTTTTAATGTTTTAAGTTTATTAAGTCAGTTGTCCTCGTTAGTAACCTAAAAGTAGTTATCCACAATTAGATTTACAGAAATAAATCGATATATATTATCTTGAATCAATCCACGACCCAGTGTATACACGTCTCAGGCTAGATCACAACTCAAAGTATATATATTTTTGGAATCAACCTCAACCCTGTATAGCTAACTCTAACATTACTGCATATAGAGTGTCTATGGTTGTTCCAAATAATATATATACATGGGTCGATATGATATGTCAAAACATTTGTATACGTGTTTATGGTATCCCAAGATTACATAATATATTAGAATACATGTATAATACAATATAAGTTAGCTAGGATAAGATTTGTATAGAATTGTTACAATATTTCCCGTAGCTACGACAATCAAAAAATATCCAATCTTGTTTTACCCATAACTTCTTCGTTTTAAATCCGTTTTGAGTGAATCAAATTGCTATAGTTTCATATTGAACACTATTTTATGAATATAAATAAAAAAAAGTATAGGTTTATAGTCAGAAATATAAGTTACAAGTCATTTTTGTAAGAGGTAGTCATTTCAGTCGAAAGAACGACGTCTTGATGACCATTTTGAAAAACATACTTCCACTTTGAGTTTAACCATGATTTTTGGATATAGTTTCATGTTCATAAGAAAAATTATTTTTCTAGAAGAACAACTTTTAAATCAAAGTTTATCATAGTTTTTAATTAACTAACCCAAAACAGCCCGCGGTGTTACTACGACGGCGTATATCCGGTTTTAAGGTGTTTTTCGTGTTTTCCGGATTTAAATCATTAAGTTAGAATATCATATAGATATAGAACATGTGTTTAGTTGATTTTAAAAGTCAAGTTAGAAGGATTAACTTTTGTTTGCGAACAAGTTTAGAATTAACTAAACTATGTTCTAGTGATTACATGTTCAAATCTTCGAATAAGATAGTTTTATATGTATGAATCGAATGATGTTATGAACATCATTACTACCTCAAGTTTAGTAGGTAAACCTACTGGAAGTGACAAGAAATGATCTAGCTTTAAAGGATCTTGGATAGCTTGAAAGTTATTGAAGTAGAATCATGACACAAAAACAAGTTCAAGTAAGATTATCACTCGAATTAAGATAGTTATAGTTATAGGAATTGAATCAAAGTTTGTATATGAGTATTACCTTGATTTAGAATGATATCTTACAATAAACAACAAGGATTTCTTAAGTTTGGATGATCACTTTACAAGATTAGAAATGAGCTAGTAAACTTGGAAGTATTCTTGATTTTATGAAACTAGAACTTGTAGAATTTATGAAGAACACTTAGAACTTGAAGATAGAACTTGAGAGAGATCAATTAGATGAAGAAAATTGAAGAATGAAAGTGTTTGTAGGTGTTTTTGGTCGTTGGAATATGGATTAGATATAAAGGATGTGTAATTTTGTTTACATGTAAATAAGTCGTGAATGATTACTAATATTTTTATAATTTTATGAGATATTTCATGCTAGTTGCCAAATTATGGTTCTCACATGTGTTAGATGACTCACATGGGCTACTAAGAGCTGATCATTGGAGTGTATATACCAATAGTACATACGTCTAAAAGTTGTGTATTGTACGAGTACGAATACGGGTGCATACGAGTAGAATTGTTGATGAAACTGAAGAGGATGTAATTGTAAGCATTTTTGTTAAGTAGAAGTATTTTGATAAGTGTCTTAAAGTCCTTCAAAAGTGTATGAATACATATTAAAACACTACATGTATATACATTTTAACTTAGTCGTTAAGTCATCGTTAGTCGTTAGATGTAAATGTTGTTTTGAAACCTTTAGGTTAACGATCTTGTTAAATGTTGTTAACCCATTGTTTATTATATCTAAAGAGATGTTAAATTATTACATTATAATGATATTATGATATATTAATATATCTTAGTATGATATATATACAGTTATATATGTCATCATATAGTTTTTACAAGTTTTAACGTTCGTGAATCACCAGTCAACTTGGGTGATCAATTGTCTATATGAAACCTATTTCAATTAATCAAGTCTTAACAAGTTTGATTGCTTAACATGTTGGAAACATTTAATCATGCAAATATAGTTTTCATTTAATATATAATCATGGAAAAGTTCGGGTCACTACAGTAATATCTAAAAATCCAATTTATCAATCTCATAGACAAGTTGTTTAAATATTAATTTACAGTTTCAAACACAATTTCAATTAACGTCAAACATAATTCAGTTGACCATATCTTTTAATTCGTTCATCGAAATCACGCGATTTCTAAATGAAAAGTTATTAACTTTTCGCCAGCTTTCCAATAACATGCATATCGTATATACTTTATATCAGTAGTATATGTATTAAATTCGTGATTCATCATAAAACTATCTAACGACGAAATTTAGCATACAAGCATGCATAAACATATATACTCGAGCACTAGACATGGATATACTATTAATATATAAAAGGTAAAATATGAATGCCCACGTATCAATATTGTGATTCAATATTGTAGGAAAGTACGTAGATGCAACTAAGATGATAAACACTAGGTTTAACTTGCGACAATACCCACGATCATTACCCATAACCTCCATAGCTATAACCCATAGTTTCTTTAACTCTATCCCGCTCGAAAAGATTGTTTTGAAATCGTTTGGACATAACCTCGTCGTAGTATTTTATGTATAATAATAATAATAATAATAATAATAATAATAATAATAATAATAATAATAATACAAATACTACTAATAATAATAAGATTAATACTAATATTAATTTTTAATAATAATAATAATAATAATAATAATAATAATAATATAAATAATAATAATAATAATAATAATAATAATAATAATAATAATAATAATAATAATAATAATAATAATAATAATAATAATAATAATAATATAGATATGAGTGTGTGTGTAAGAAGCCAGAAATCGATCGAATTTATAGAGAGTGCCTGACCCAGACTGCCATGCGATCGCATGGCTATCTAGGCCATTTCCCATGCGATCGCATGGGATGTTTTTACAGCTCATGTTGGTTTGTTGTTTTGCTTGTCGACATAATTAAATAAATATATAATATATATAATTTATATTAATTAATTATATATTATATTATATTCTCGTGCCTAGTTAACTTGTAATTTTGGTTCCGATGTCTTGTACGTTTACGTTCGACTTATGTCCCGGTTCTGGTTTTTCGAACGTCCTTTCGTACGCTTAGAAAACCTGTACTTTACGTTTCGTGATTCGTACCTTTTGTCAAAATATAGTCTTAAATTATCAATAAACTATATTAATCAAAGTGTATCTTGAACTTTCGAGTGTTTTGGTCATTTGCTTCTATAAATTAACGTCTTAATATATAATAATATTATTTTAAATCAAAACGTTTTATATCTAAGTTAATATTATATTTTTATAACATTTGTAAAATATACATACATTTTCATTTTGAAATAGTGTCTTACTGTAGCAAAATGATTTTTACTGTAGCAAATAGTAGTTTTTGAAAACACTGTAGTTTTTCGGGTACTGTAGCAATTCGAAAATACTGTAGCAAATTAGTGTTTTACTTGTTCATCTTAAACATTTTAGTTAACTTATCTAAATATCAATCGAATCAATAAACGAATGTTACTATCGTTTACTAAATAACTTGAAATTATATATATGTATATATCTTTATTTAATATACATAAATCAGTTTTTAAATACACATTGCAATTTATTTATAATTAATTTTAATAATTAATATTCCAACTTATTGTGTGTATTTATATATATATATATATATATATCTATTTACAAATAGATGTTCGTGAATCGTCGGTCAATAGTCAAAGGTTAACTGAATATATAACATTAGTTCAAAAATTTTGAGAAGCAATAATACAGACTTTGCTTATCTTATCAAAATCATATAAGGATTAAGTTTTAAATTTGGTCGGAAATTTCCGGGTCGTCACAGTAAACGAGAGACATTATAATTTTAAATTATTTAAACGGAAAGTAAACGGAAAAAAAGGCGGGATGTTACATTACCTACTCCTTAAAAGAAATTTCGTCCCGAAATTTAAGTAGGCGTAGTAATCGTTATTTCTTCCTCGAGATCTTGCGTTTCCAACTCTACGAATAAGTGAGGATACTTTCTTTGCATTTGATCTTGTCTTTCCCAAGTAATCTAGGGTCCCCTTTTGGAATTCCAACGAACTTTGACAATCGGGATTTCGCTTTGTTTTAACGTTTTGACGGAGTGGTCCACAATTTCAACCGGTTCTTCCACAAAATGAAGTTTGTCATCAATAGTAAGCTCTTCGAGAGGGATAATGAGTTCGGGCTCGACAAAACATTTCTTCAAGTTTGATACATGGAAAGTAGGATGAACGGAGCTCAATTGAGGCGAAAGATCTAATCGGTAAGCAACGGTTCCAACACATTCCAAGATTTCAAAAGGACCAATGTATCACGGATTTAGTTTCCTACGTTTCCCGAAACGGATTACACCTTTCCAAGGTGCGACTTTTAACATTACACAATCACCCACTTAGAACTCGAGATCCTTACGTTTAATGTCGGTATAGCTCTTTTGACGACTACGGGCCATCCGGAGCCTATCTCGGATTTGAATGATCTTCTCGGTTGTTTCATGAATGAGTTCGGGTCCGGTGATTTGCTTGTCGCCTACTTCGGCCCAACAGAGAGGTGAACGCCATTTTCGGCCATATAATGCTTCGAATGGTGCGGCGTTAATACTCGCGTGATAACTATTGTTGTAGGAGAATTCGGCGAGAGGCAAGTGCTTGTCCCAAGCTTTTCTGAAATCGATAACGCAAGCTCGTAGCATGTCTTTCAAGGTTTGAATTGTGCGTTCACTTTGTCCGTCAGTTTGCTGATAGCGGTGCTCATGTCTAATCGTGTTCCCAACGCTTCTTGTAAAGTACGCCAAATTTTAGAAACAAAACTGCCATCTCGGTCGGAAATAATCGATAATGGTACACCGTGACGAGCTACGATCTCTTTAATGTAAAGTTGTGCAAGTTTCTCCATTTTGTCGGTTTCCTTCATGGCAAGGAAGTGGGCGGATTTGGTGAGACGGTCTACAATAACCCAAATAGTATCATAACCGCTCGCCGTTCTTGGTAGTTTTGTGATAAAATCTATCGTTATTCTTTCACACTTCCATTGTAGGATTTCGGGTTATTGAAGTAGCCTGGATGGCCTTTGATATTCGGCTTTGACTTTGGAGCAAGTTAGGCAATTTCCAACATAAGTAGCAACGTCCCTTTTAATGTTCGGCCACCTATATTGTTCCTTGAGGTCATGGTACATCTTATTGGCATCAGGGTGAATTGAATACCTTGACTTATGGGCTTCGTCTAGAATAAGGCTTCGCAAGTCCCCATAACTAGGCACCCAAATTCTCCCGGTGAAATATCGGAGTCCGGTCTCCTTAACTTCGAATCGTGAGGCGAGGATGTTCAAGCATTTGAGAGATATGTTTTCATCCTTGAGAGCCTCGTCTTAGGCTACACGAATTTGGTTATTGAGATTGGTGTGGATGGTGATGTTTAAAGCTCGGACACGAAGAGGCACTGCTCTTTCTTTTCAACTTAAGGCATCGGCTACTACATTAGCCTTTCTCGGATGATAACGAAGCTCACAATCGTAATCGTTCAAAGTTTCAATACACCGTCGTTGTCTCATGTTTAGTTGCTTTTGATCGAAGATGTGTTGGAGGCTTTTGTGATCAATGAAAATAGTACTTTTGGTCCCATAAAGATAATGTCTCCACATTTTGAGTGCAAAGACGACGGCTCCGAGTTCGAGATCATGTATCGTGTAGTTCCGTTCATGGATTTTCAATTTTCGGGAAGCATAAGCAATAACCTTCTTTCGTTGCATCAATACGCATCCAAAGTCATGTTTCGAGGCATCGCAAAATACAACAAAATCATCATTGCCCTTGGGGAGAGATAAGATAGGAGCGGTGGTTAACTTTTTCTTCAAGATTTGAAACGCAGATTCTTGTTCGGTCGACCAATGAATTTCCTTCCCTTGTGAGTTAACGCGGTTAGAGGACATGCAACCAAAGAGAAATTTTCAATAAATCTACGATAGTATCCGGCGAGACCTAAGAATTGACGAATGTGAGTAGGAGTAGTAGGGGTTTACCATTTGCTAATGGCTTCAATTTTTGTGGGATCGACCTTAATACCTTGATCGCTCACAACGTGACCAAGAAATTGAACCTCCTTCAACCAAAATTCACACTTGGAGAATTTGGCATAGAGTCATTCGTGTCTCAAGAGTTCGAGCACAAGTCAAAGGTGTTGTTCGTGCTCTTCTTCGCTTTTAGAATAGACCAAGATATCATCGATGAATACAATAATGAACTTGTCGAGATACGGTTTGCACACGCGGTTCATAAGATCCATGAACACCGCCGGTGCATTAGTTAGACCAAATGGCATGACAAGGAATTCGTAACTACCATAGCGAGTCCGAAAAGCGGTTTTGGAGACATCTTCCCCCTTAACCCTTAGTTGATGATAACCCGAGCGGAGATCGATTTTTGAATATACACGAGATCCTTGTAGTTGATCGAAAAGGTCGTCGATGCGAGGAAGAGGATATCGGTTCTTAACCGTCAATTTGTTTAGTTCACGATAATCGATGCACATTCGTAGGGACCCATCTTTCTTTTTAACGAATAAAATCGGAGCACCCCATGGTGAATAGCTAGGTTGGATAAAACCACGGTCAAGTAGTTCTTGAATTTGACTTTGTAATTCCTGCATCTCGGATGGAGCAAGTCTATACGGTGCACGTGCTACGGGTGCGGCTCCTGAAATAAGATCGATTTGGAATTCTACCGGTCGATGAAGTGGAAGAACCGGTAATTCGTCGAGAAATACATCAGAAAAGTCACTAACAATTGGCGCATTATCGATATGCTTTTCATCGGTCTCGAATTTCTTAACGTGAGCTAGGATCGCAAAACAACCCTTACGAAGAAATTTTCTAACTTTAAGGCACGAGACGAGGTTGAGTTCGGTGCAACTCTTATCGCCATAGACAATCAAGGGTTCACCATTCTCGTTAAGAATTTGAATTACATCGAAGCTCCCTAGTTCTATAGGTATCAAGTCAATTTCAAACTCTTTACCCATTAAGTTTAACGTATACCCCCGATAAAAATTGTTGGCACTCAATAGTTTTCCGTTGGCCACTTCAATGGTATAAGTAGTATCTAGTGGGAGTGGTGGAGTGCAAAATGAATGAGTCAAAGTCTTGGATACAAAACTCTTATCGGCACCCGAATCGAATAAACAAGAGACATAAGAATTGTTGAGAAGAAACGTACCCGTGACTAGTTCATTGTCATCTCGGGCTTCCTCGGTGTTAATGTTGAAATCTTGGCCGCGTGCATTGGGGTTAGCTTTCTTCTTTGGGCATGCATTTCTATAATGACCCGGTTGGCCACATTCAAAATAAACACCCGATTTTAGTGCATTGGGCCCCTTTTGAGCGACAGGGGCGGTACTTCTACAATCGTTGGCCACATGACCACTTCTTTGGCACCGGTGGCAAAACGGCTTGTCACATTCACCATAGTGATGTTTGTGGCATTTGTTGCAAAAAGGTTTATTTCTGACATAACTTTTCTTGCCGTCGGAGGTGAAAGGCTTCTTAGCGGGGTTGTTGTTGTTGTAGTTACTTGATTGGGAGGCTTCCCACTTTCTTTTGTTGCCACCCGATTTATCCTCGGCCTTGAGTGCCGGTACTACGATTTCATCCATCGTTTCTATCAATTGGCGGGCCATCTTTAAAGCTTCTTGTAGGTTAGCGGGTTTGGATGACATTACCCCGTGTTTGATGCTCTTAGGGAGGCCATCTATA